>NC_064908.1:2535044-3168805 GCF_929443795.1 Astur gentilis | reverse complement strand
CTTAGCAGATACTTAGGTCTGGTTTTAGACAGAGTAACCCAGGCCATGCTTTAGGTTGCTTAAGTTGCATTAATTCGAAGGGCAGTTACCTTTCTGTGTTGTTACACTAGCTTCACTGGTGTCTCAAAACAAACTTCTTCACATTTGTTTTGTTTCCAAGACATCCAAATTTACTTTCACAGGTTTTTCTTCCACTTCAACCATAGGCAGTAAGCGTCCTGTCCATTTCACTTCCCAGTTCCTTTGTATTTCACAAAACATTAGCATTCACACCTCAGCACACTGCAGAGCACTGCCAAAAGTCTGCAGAGCTGTTCGGTCAAAATTACTCTCACTTTGACACCACTTAGCAGGGCAGGGCAGATTCGAGGGAAAAGCAGTTCTGAAGTCAGCGAGAACGGTGCTCCTTAAACCCTCTAACACTTAAAATAATCTCCCCATGTTACACAGGGGAAAAAAAGCTCTAATACCAGCCACTAAGTTTCAGAGAGTGCTGGAAATGTACAATACAACTAAAATTTTACAGAAACAAGCAGCTCTGTCCAAAGGTGATTATTCAGGCACAAAGGTAATACGCAATACCACGACTCTGGGTTTGGGGCAAAGGCTTGTGTCTTCCCATATCTTAAAAAAATAATAATCATTGGTTCAGTTACTTTGCAGTTGACTCATTTAAGAAAACTGCCAGCCTCCATTATTTTACCAAGTCCTTCTCTTCATCCTCTCCCTTCCTCTTTCCACACTTCCCTCAAGACTGCCACCATGACTTCCCACCTTCTAACATGGAGCAGGTTTATTAACTTGATCTGTGCCCCACCCGGAACATCTCACCACTTCGCCAGTTTGAGAACTGCCAATTTATTTTTAAGAACAGTAAATGTTATACAACCTCTGCAGTCTGAAATCCTGAACCAAGAGTCTACACTGTTATTACTGTTTGCATGAATAAGCTCTAAAGCAGTCAGCCTTTCCCTGAAGCCCTGATACTTAAGGGCCAGTTGGTAACACATTCAGCAGTAAAGTCAAACTGGGTCAAGGTAAGTATACGGGAAAAAAAGAAAGTTATAAGTGCTCTGTATTAGAAACAACAGGCAGGATATTTGGTGAAATCTGCATCCTACATCAGGAATATTTAATTAATGATACATCCAAATCTACAAAGCTCTATAAGCAGACTTTCAAAGATGCAATTGCTATTTGACTAGCAATGTTTTACAAGAAGCAACCAAACAGAAGAGCAAGGCCAGTGGAGTGCTACCATTCAAACAGCACTGAGACCCACAGAGAATGAGGGAAACCAACTAGTTCCTACGTCTTGGAAGTCACAGAAAGATGTAAACAAACATTTTTATGAAACTATTCACTTCTATTCCAACAGATTACATGGATGTGGTAGGTTGACCTTGGCTGGACACCAGGTGCCCACCAAGCTGTTCTATCACTCCCCTCCTCAGCAGAACGGGGCAGGGAGAAATAAGACAGAAAAAAACCCAAAACTCATGGGTCAAGATAAAGACCGTTTAATAAAGCGAAAGCAAAGGCCGCATGCAGAAGCAAAGGAAAACAAAAGATTTATTCTCTACTTCCCATCAGCAGGCCATGCCCAGCCACTTCCCGAGAAGCAGGGAGTCAGTACATGTAGTGGTTGCTCCGGAAGACAAATGTCATAATAACGAATCCCGCCTGCGCCCCGCTGCCCCCCCTGCTTGTCTTAGCTTTTATTGCTGAACAGACATCATATAGTATGGAATATCCCTTTGGTCAGTTTGGGTCAGCTATCCTGGGCTGTGTCCCCTCCCAAGATCTTGCCCACCCTCAGTCTACTAGTGAGGGGGGAGTCCTGGAGAGACTTGATGCTGTGTGAGCGCTGCTCAGCAGTAGCCAAAACACTGGTGTGTTATCAAAACCTTTCTAGCTACCAATACAGAGCACAGCACTAGGAGGGCTACTATGAGGAGAATTAACTCCCTCTCATCCAGGCCCAATACGGTGGAACACTACTTTTTTTACACAGACTGACAGAAGAGCTCAACAACACTTCAATTTGTAAATCCGAATTGTAAGCGTAAGACAAGCATGGACAAGTACCTTGGACAAGTAGCCAGAGATGACTCAAGAGCCATTTGGAAATGAATAAAGAAGATCTTTATAAATATTTAGCATCATGCTAAACTCTTCTCACAAGACAGTCTTATGGAAAGACGAAGTCCTGCACATGGCAGGAGGGCTCCCACCAGCAGCAATGTTTGTCAACACTGACAGATGAGGACAAAACTGATGAACGAAGCCCGGCAGAATTCCACGACAAACACACCGTGAGGAACACCGACCCCACAAGCCACGGGTGCTGCATCTTCCTAACCCCCCACTCACCCTGCAGCTCCCAGCCCCCCCTAAGGGGGGGCTGGGAGCTGCAGGGTGAGTGAGGGGTTAGAAATATGGTCAGAGGGACCCATCTCCCCAACAGCCCCCATCACCGCTCACCCCCTGCCCTGCTCGCTTCACCCCCACAAAGCCTCTCACACACCCCCCAAGTCACCCCAGCTCTCCATATGCACCCCCCCAGCCCATCTAACCCCCCTATTACAGACCCCACAGCCCACCCACCGCCTCCCACCTGCACCCCAACCCTCACAAGCCCCCCCCCCCCCACCCCTCGCTGCCCACAACTCACCCCACAAGCCCCCCTCGTCCCCCTCTTTTATCCCCACAGACCGCCTCCATTTCCTCCCACACCCCAAACACAGGCCTCCCCGCCCGCCGCAGGCCCTGCCCGACTTCCCCCCCCCCGGTCCCTCTCTCACCGCCGGGCCCGGGACCATCCCGGTAGGCCCCGTCCCCAGCACCGGTAGGAGGACCCTCGCCAAAAGCCGCCGAAGCGAAGGGGTGCCCCTGGGAGTACTTGACGTCGCGGAAGAACTTCTTGGTCTCACGCAGGTTGTGCTGCAGCCGAGCCAAGTGCCGGTTGTAGTGACCGAAGGAACGGCACAGTTCGCGGATCACCCCGCCGGGACCCCGCCACGAAGGGGCCCCTTCGCCCTCCATGGCCTCCGGGTCCGTTCCGCTATCCCCTCCCCACCGCGGGGGACACTCGGCCCCTGCCAGGCTTACGCTCCCCGGTCTCTCCGCCCTCACGGAGGGGAACGGCGAGCCCCTCCCGGCGGCCAGGCTTTCCTCGTCTCTCTCTCTTCCCCCCCACCCACCCCTCCCGCCTCCCCTACCCCCGCCGCCGCCGCCGCCGCCGCCTTCTTCCTCAGGGGGCAGCGCCTCAGTAAACGGCGCTGCGTGCGGCGCGGAACCTTTATCGGGGCGCCGCGGGGCAAAGGGGGAGGAGGCCGGGCGGACCCCGGGGGAGCGAGGCATGCCGGGAGTTGTAGTTCGACCACGCAGGGAGGCTGCGCGCCGCGCGGGGGATGCCGGGAATTGTAGTCCCGCCGGGCTCCCGGTGGAGAAGCGGGCGGGGGGGGGTGGGGGGAGCAAGCGCGGCGGGCCGCCCTCCCGCGGATGCCAACCCCGCTCCGGGATTTCTGCCCACCCGCCGGCAGCCCGGGACCGGCAGGGAAGCACCGGGGTGGGGGTAGGGGGGGGACACACGACACACCAGGAGAAGCAGGCGGAGAGCCTCGCCCGGGGAGCCACGCCCGCACTGAGGCCAAGCGGCGGCGGAGCCGCGGCCGCGGCCCCGGCCGCTGCGGGACGGCTCCGCTGCCCGGTCAGCACCGCCGGGCCGGTGGAGGTGCGGCGGGGTTCCACCGCGGGGAGAGAGGACAAAAGCATAATTAAAAAAAAAATAATAATTACAATAAAAAAAATATATATAAGGGGAAAACAAACGGCAAAGAAGCGCCCCGGGGGCAGGGCAGCGGCTCGCCGCTCCGTCTCCGCGCTGCGCGGACCGGCTCGGCCGGGGGCGGCGGGGCCGGCAGCACCGGGCGCCGCGACAGCTCCGCGCCGCCGCCGCCGCCAATCGCCGCCGCCGGCACCGCCCACTTCCCGCCGCCATTGGCCGGCTCGGCCGCCACTCAGGTCCCGGCGGCGGCGGCGGCGGCGGCGGCGGCGGGGATGCCGATGCCGGCGGGCGCGGAGCCGCCGCGGCGCGGAGCCGCCGCCCGGCCCGGGCACGGCGGGGCAGGGGCGGGCGGGACGGGGGCGAGGAGCCCACGGGCCCCTCAGCGGCCGCCCGGGCGCCGCCCGCCGCCGCCGCCGCCGCCGCCGCCGCCGCGGCCGTAGGTTTCCCCCGCCTCCCGGGGGCACACGGCGCACCGGTATGAAGCGGTGCCGGTCGGACGAGCTACGGCAGCCCGAGGAGGACCCCGGAGCCGCGGGGGAGCCGCCCGGTCCCGCCGCCATGGAGGCCAAGCCCGGGGAGGCGGCAGCGGCGGCGGCGGCGGCGACGGCGGCGACGGCGGCCCCGGAGGCGGGAGCTGTCCCGCCGCCGCGCAGCAAGCCCCCCGACCTAAAGGTGAGCCGCGGTGGCACCGGCCGGCGGGTACCGGTGGGACGAGCATCCCGGTGGGGTCAGCGGAGGGGTGAGGACCCCCCCCTTAGGGTCAACGGTGGGGTTACCAACCGGGCGAGCACCCGACGGCGTTACCGGTGGGGTTACCGGTGGGGGTGAGCAGCCAGCGGGGTTACCGGTGGGATGTACGCCTCGGCGGGGTACCACCGTCCCCACACCGCGGTCCCGGCTCTGCTACAGGTGTGACCTTGGGGGGATGTGGGATGGCCCCGGGATGAGGATGCTCCTGGGATGGGGATGATCCCGCGGTGGGGATGATCCCATGGTGGGGATGGTCCCGGGGTGGGGATGATCCGGCGGTGGGGATGGTCCCGGGGTGGGGATGGTCCCGGGGTGGGGATAGTCCTGCGATGAAGATGCTCCTGCGAGGAGGATGTTCCTGGGATGGGGATGCTCCCAGGATGAAGAGGTCCCAAGTTGGGATGCTCCCAGATTAGGGATGCTCCAGCACTGGGAATGTCCCCAGAGGAGGGTCTGCCCCTGGGGTGCAGGTGCCCCCACAGTGGGCCACCTCCCAGGGTCGAGATGCCTCGTGGGAGGCTTGGACAAGCACGCAAGGGGCTGGGCACCGCCGAGGCCGTGGCCCTGCTGCAGCCTGGCCACCAAAAGCCGCGATAATAATAGGACGGCGGTGGGAGGAACCTGGTGACACCACGCGCCCTTGGCAAAAGGGACTGCGGGCACGAGGGTCACACCCCGGAGCAGGTCTGGAGCGGATTTCCATCACCCAAGCAGGCTTTTTTTGGGGGGTAACAGGGCTGTCCCCCTGCAGAGGGGCTGAGCAGACCCTGGTAAATAATGGCCGGAGTCACCCCAGTGCTGAGCGTGGGGAGATGTGCGGGGAATCGCCAGCCGCACTGATAGGATTAGTGCTGCGGCAGCCGGGAAGTGACGGTGTATAAATGGCCCCGAGGCTGCTCCTCCTGTGCCTTTGGGCTGTGTCCGGTTAGTGAGGAAAACAAGTTACGCGGCACTGCAGCGCTGCGGGAGGGAAGGGAGCCGGTCTCCGGTGGCAGGGTGCAGGCAGGGATGCAGGCAGGCAGGATGAGCTGGTCCCGGGTGGAATTGGGCAGAAATTTCCCGTGGGTTTGAAAGCGGAGCAGCTCTGAGTCCTGGCTCTTCAACAGGGTCCCGCTGGTGTGGATGCGGTGGGGTTTTATGTTGCAGAGTTTAATTCCCTGCGTGTAACTTTGGTGTCTTCAGGCGCTGCAGCGCGTTGCGGCCGTGGGCAGAGTGCGCTCGTGGCGGCACTGTCACAGGTGATGTGGCAGTCGTGCCGTGGTGGTACGGAGGTGCCGCTTCCACTCTTCGGTTTCAAAAAGACCTGGACTATAGTGGAAAATGTCCCTGGTGACCCAGGGGCAGCCAGGACGGAGACCTTTGTTGGGGAGCACCCCAGTCTGTCGCTTGGCCTAGGTCTTACTGGCACGATCAAGGTCATGCGGGAGCTGGGAAGCACAGCCAGGACTGCCAGGCTGCTGCCGTGCCTGCATGCATCCCTTCCAGAAAGGCAGCCAGGAAATAAAAACCCCCGTTCCCATAGGAGAACTCGGCTGCTTTAAGCACGAGAAGCCCCGTGGTTGCGGGACGCACCTTGCTGCGGCTCGCGGTGCCTTTTCCTCGAGGTCTGAGCAGCAGCTCCTGCTCCTGAGGCCGTTTTGGCTTTGCCAATGTGATGTACAGCTGCTGCTGCTTTCCTAAAAACAGCTGGAGGGGAGACCCCCGTGCCAGGGGAAGGCACATCCGTGGGGATGTGGTGCTCAGGGCCACGCAAGGCTTGGTGGGGTGGGACACCCTTACCTCGAGGAGGCTCGCCTTGGCTTGGCCAAGGTGGTGTTTCTCATCCTCCTCATCCCCCAGCCTCTCTCCATCCCACCCGGGGCCCTTTTCGCCTGCACAGTGAGTCAGAAAGAGGTGGGAGCGTGGGGCAAGAGGAGCCGCAGCTTACGACGGGGATGGCCACCAGGCCAAGCATTCCTCGGTCGGCACGTCCAGCTCTGAGCTGGAGCTCAGCCTGGTCTGGAGCTCAGCCTGGTCTGGAGCTCAGCCTAGTCTGCAGCCCGGTCCAGCTCACAGCAACAGCAGCGGCCAAACACTCATTGATTTTATCGATGCGAGTATGATACCCTAATGCAGGTTTGCTTCACGATGCTCACCTTTAACGCATTTGTAGCTCAGCAATTAATTGCCCGCATGGAGCGAATCCTCAAACTTGCTTCGCCAGGCAGAACACATGAAAAACTGCGTCTCGGTGCTGCCCACAGGTTCCGCAGCAGAGCTGGGCGCTCTGCCTGGCCCCGCCACAGACACCACCGATTCAGCCACTTCGTCTCCTGTTGCTACAATTAGTGGCATCATTAATATAATCTTAAACTCTTCCTGCCCCAAACCCCCTCTGGAGCTGCACTGCATTCCCCATGGTGGGGTGGGTTCAACCGAGCTGGTCCTTGGCCCCTCTGCTGTCCCCAGGCTGGCATGGTGCCACACACCAAGACCCACACGTTCATCTCCCCGGGGACAGTGAACAGGCATCAGATGTAAACTTTTGTTTGCTGCCAGCCGAAGATGGATTTGAGTTGGCAACCTGGAAACAACAGGCTGCCTTGTGTCATCTCCATCCCCTAACCCCGGCAGATCTGCGGCAGCTCTCCATTCCCCAGCCCTGACTCCAGCACCTTTGCCGAGAGCGAGGGCTCCATTAGGGGAAAAGAGAAAAAAAAATAAGTTCTGGCAAGAAGCAAAGCAGATGCATGACACATAGTTCTGCTCAAAAATATGTTGGGTGGCAGGGATTTCTGTGCTCTGCAGCAGAGTGACTGGATCCGTACAAAACACTGCAGAAGGAGCCATCAGCCTCTTGTGGCTGCTGGGGTGTCCGGGGCATCCCACCGCCAAGGCATTCACTGCTTGGTCCCACTCCCACTTTCCCTGAGCATCTCAGAGCTAGCTGAGTGTTTTCCCTGGCTCTCTGGCTCTCTCTCTGTTCCCAAATGGGCCGATCTGGCCAAGGGCTGAAAGTTGAAGCCTGACAATTTCCATCTCCCGTTTCACGATCTTGGTCTTCATGGCTCCCACCTTTCTCTCCTTTGAACCTGAAAGCCAAGATCAGCAGGAGTCCAGAGGCACTGGCCTAAGCTTTTCCCTCTTCCCAGGGCCTGATCCAAACCCCACATCCATGGACAAAAAGCTTCCCGGAGCTGGGGAGCCTCTCCTGGGGATGAGGAAGATGAAGGACAAGGGGACGTCCCACCACGGGACCTTCAGTCCCCAGCACAGGTCCTGCCCTGAGCAATGGGGTTGGGACAGGGGTGGCTGGAGGGGCCAGAGTGAAGCATTAACCTCCCGTAGCAGGTCAAACCCACTCAGCTAGTTTAATTTTTTGAAAGGTCCCTCGCTACGAGGGGATGGGTCTGGGGGTGGAGAACCCCTGGTGCGGTTCAGAGGCCCCCTCACGGCAGCGCCCGTGCAGGCTGCTCTCTGCAGGGAGGATGCGGAGGACGACTCCTCTCCGTAAAGGTCGCCAGCCCCTATTCTAAACCCTCAGGTACATTTATATTTAATCCCTCGCACGAACAATTTTCCAGGCATATTTTGGTCTTGAAAGGACACCGCCAAGGTGAGACGGCTCCCCTGTGGTTAGTGGGATGGAGCTGTCGTCAAGCAGCTCGAGCAGGAGCAGCACGGTCCCTGGAGCGGCCGCATCCATCATCTCCCCGGGGCATCGCTCATCAAAAGCTCTCGGGCTGCTGGCAGGGACCCCAGCGGGTCCCCACTCTCACTGCTGCGGAGCTGCACGCTGGGACCCCCCCAGCCCCCCCCAGGGAGAGGAGAGCATCCTCCCGGGCAGGGTGTAGCCAGGAGGACAGAGTATTTCTCCAGGGTTTGTGCCAGGCACGACGGAGGGGCGAGAGCCGAGGCCGGGGTGAGCTGCCCTCCCGGGACCTGTGTGATGCTTCCCAGCAGACACAAGCTCATGTTGGCGTGGGCTGCTCGGCTGAGGCCAACCGCTCCGTGCCCAATTGCCTACGGTCCCAGTCGTCCCCCCCCGCCCCAGATCTGACCCCCCCCAGGGTCCCCATCCTTGCTTCCCACTGAATTGCAGCACTCGGCATCCCCGCAGGCAGTTCAGGAGAGACAGAGGTGACAGCCGTGGAAGAAGCGGTCGTGGGCTGCCACTCGCTGTTTTACTCCCCCGGCAGCACATCTGGCTCCTCTCAGCACCGGCAGCAGAGATCTTGCCCTGCAAATGCCACCCACCGACGCGGGGAGCTCGCGGGGGTCCGCAGCCCCCCCAGCTGGAGCCACACCTGGGCAGTCGGCGCCAGCCCCGCCAGATGTTATTCCGGAGAGAGTTTAGGGAACTGCGTGTCACTATAGCGTTTTGGTAGTGCATTAAACAACATGACTAACGTTTGTCACATGTTTGTTCTCTCATCCTGTCCCCGGGAGGAGAAGCGTGTGTGGGGGAGTGCTTTATTTTCCATTTGAGAACATCTATACGTTTTCCTTGGCGTTTGTGGCAGCGGGAGAAGCGGCAGAACGGGGGCTCGGGATGCTGGTGTGAGATAAAGCTGCGAGGGGCAACTAGGCTGGCTGCCGCCCTGGGGGGACAAATCTGCCCCCGGCCCCCAGCCTGGCTGCTGGCAATGGGGTGCTGGGTGGTGGTAGGACCCCCTTGCTGGGGACCCGTGGGAGGATCAGCCGGAGAAAGCAGCAGGAGGACTAGAAACCCTGTTGCGGGGGTGAGCAGGACCTCCCAGGGTCCTGCGGCTGTTTGCGGGGCTGCGAGCTGCTCGGTGGCGTGGCCTTCCCTGTCTCTGCCCGCTGCGGGAATGGCTCCCCCCATGCCTTAAAATCTGGAGTGCTGTGGGATAGGATGGGATGGGACGGGATGGGATGGGATGGGATATGATGGGACAGTCTTCCGCTGTGTCTGTGCAATGCCTCCAAAGGGCTCCAGAGTCTTGGCTGGAGTCTCTGGGCAGGCCAGGGATATAAATAATTAATAATAATAATTGAGCAGGATTTCACAGCACGTGGCTGTGCTATAAGGTCATGGCAACGAGATCCCCTCCTTACACGTCTGAAAGCCGAGTAAGAGGTTTGGATGTCGGGGCAGAGCTGAAAAACCATTTAGTGAGAAACTGGGAGGTTTGAGGCTGCGTGGCCGTTTGGCAGCGGCAGGAACACCAGCCCTGGAGAGCCCGGCACAGCCGGAGCAGGTGGGGGGGATGCGCATCCCTGCCACGGCGGGCAAGGGCAGCACCTGGCTCTCCCATGGGACGTTGCCTAAGAGCAGCGTCCCAGTCAAAACAGTCATCCAAGTCACTGTTTTCCTGCAAGATATGTTGGTTTGGGTTAAAATGGGTTTTTTCAGCTCTTGGCCAGGTGTGGCTTGTCCCCGTGGTGTCCCCACAAGGCTGGGACTCTGCTCTCGGTGCAGGCAGGGCAGTGGGATGGGTACAAGGGTGGGTCGTGCAGACCTCTCCTGGCTTCTTACGTTTTCGCGATTAGTTTCCATCAGTGGATAAACATGTAAGAAGGAGGCAGAGAGTGCAACCGTGATCAGCCCAGAGCTGTGCTCAGCCAAACCGTGCGCCGAACTGATCCGCTTACGGGGGACGTGAAGCAGGAGCCGGTCCTTTGAAGTCCACAGAAACAAGTCCCTGCTGCCGAGCAAGAGACACTGGCTGCATTAATGAAAGAGACAAAAGAAATAAAGATATTTTTGTATTAATCTTAGTGTTTTACAGCTGTCTACACTGAGAAATTAATCTCTGTATCCATTGCATCGGTTATTAAGCAATGGCTGTTCCAAAATAGCCCGTGCAGACACTCTGTTCTGAGCCACGAGTAGTTTCGTGCCAGAAAAATGCCTCTGCTTTGGAAGTACAGTAATATCCCAGAGTAACATAAGAAAACAGAGTTTTTATATCAACAAATTCTCTGCAATAGGCATTGCAGAATGGCTTGTTCGTGGTGACCACTCCTGACGACTCTCTAATGTCGGCAAGCCTTTCTCTTGACAAGCTGTCGATCCGGCGGGGTTCAAGCCCGGAACAGCAGGGCTGGGATTCCTCTTTTTGCTCCCCTCCCCCCTTTTCCCATGCAGATTCCTCACTGTCCCACCGGGAGCCCTACCTGCAGAGCCCAGGGAAGGTTCTTTCAGGAAAACTTGGAAAGGGCCTGGGGAGAGTTTCTTTTAAAAGGTGAATTTCTATCAGATCGAGCTGTTGGGCCAAGAACCCCCTGAGGACAGCTGGCTTCCACCTTCAGGCTGGTGCTGGAAAAACATCCTCTCCTTTATCGCCAGCTTCACTTTTATTTTGTTTTCATTATCCTCAAGGGAGGGAGTTGGTCGTTTCTTTTCACTTGGACCTTCTGAAGGGCTAACTGTGCATCCAAGGGTATGCCATACCCTTGATGGTAGAAATCTGTGGGTTTATAGTTATTACCTATCTAATGCTGTCTCTGTTTCCATAGAGACCCTATGAATAGAATAAAATTTAAATCACTATTTCCTGAAGTAGCAATTTGGCACTGTAGATTTATTATATATTTCCTAGGAAAAACCAAAAGGATAGAAATTTTCATTATGAATGGATAACAGAAGGATTAAAGGGTTTGCCTACAGTGTTTAGTGACACGGGATTCTAATTGCTGATTCCTTGTCAATATTACAGGTGTGATGAGAATTAGGCCCTTGTGGATTTGGACCTTGTGACTTTAATGTCTGGGATTTTTAGGAGTCGTCCTTTCTGTATGGCCATGAAATCCTCCACAGTCTGCAGCTCCAGGAGGTCGTGTCTCAAACATCACTGCTTTTCTAAAAGCTGGGGCTTTTGCCAAGTGTCTGCCGGGGCTATAAGTAGCTCCCAGTTCCGTGCCTGCTTCAACGCTGGTTTTCAAGCATGAGTTAATGGCAGCACCGCAGTTACGGGAACCAGCATCCTTGGGGAGAATCCCAGCCGCGGTAAATCAGTGGCAAAATGCCCCTGAACGTCAGCAGGGTCAGGACTGGCGTCCTCAAAGGTAGAGTGCTCAGTTTAACTCCAAAATCGAGACAGAGAGCAACAGGGCAGGCTCGTACCTTGCGATCTGCTGGGGTCCCGGTAGCTGAGGCTTCTTCAGGAGGCGAGAGGATCTTTCGATGTCCCAAGATCATTTACTGGCTGCCTGGGAGCCGTGATGGACCAGAGATCTGCTGAGCCCTTTGCAGATGGTGGAAGTTGCTGCCCACGCCGCTGCCCCTGTTCAACCACGCGCAGGGGACTGCGGAGGGCACCCAGCCAAAATCTCTCATGGATGCAAATCTGGGCGTTCCAGTGACTGCGGGGAAACCGCTCCAGGCTGACCCGGCTGTAATCAAGAGCACGATCTGTTCCACCATCCATATTGCATGACTTCGCCGTGGCTAGCGTCCACCCCGATTCCCAGGAGCCGTCACGAGAAAAGCCGTGTGCTCTGTGGGAACATGAGTCTCAGCCCCCTGGGAAAGAAAGACCCGGGGGTACCCAGGGGAGCGGCGTGCCCCCATCTCCTGCTGGAAACCGGTTGCTGCCCAGTGGGGACTGGATTTGGTGGCACTGGGCCACGAGCTGCAGTTTCACCCCCATAAGAGAGGCCAGCCTGGTCCGTCCTGCTCTCGGAGGCCATGGAAAATCCCCCAGGGAAAAGCCCTCCCCGGTCCTTCCCAGAGCACATTTTGGAGAGCAGGTGGCTCTTGGCAGTGCGTCGGTGGCCGAGGCTTCAGGTCCGGGAGTAACCCTGGCTTTTCGAGCTAGGGAAAAGGCTGCTCCATCCCCGCTGCCCGCAGGATCGGGGTCTCTGTGCAGCACGTGGCGTTGGCTGCAGCAGGCACCCTCCTCCCTCCATTGCTGTGAAGGGTCTTTCTGCTCCTCTTGCTACTTTTAGGGGTAGCCAGCGCTCATCGGAGACCTCCCTCTGGCGTGGGGAATGCTGTTGGAGCTGCATACCTGAGCCGTCCCGAGCCACCGTGCTCAGTCCTGCATGCCATCAAATGGCCACTAATGTTTAATGCTTTTCCACAGGTATAAAGCGCAGTGCTGGCAGCAGGGCTTGTTCCCTTTTGCAGATCCCTTTGGGCTGCTGTGGGGTCCCCAGAGCACTCCAGAAGCTCTTTAAGCCCTCGAGATTCATGTTTCGGTTCGGTGCTAGCGCAGGCACCGTCCATCAGAGCTGCGTGCGCTGAAGTGGGGCGATGCCATCCCTTCCTGAGAGTAACAGGGATTGTTTTCTCTCCTCTCCTGCAGAAAATCCAGCAGCTGTCCGAAGGTTCCATGTTCGGCCATGGCCTGAAGCACCTTTTCCATAGCCGCCGGCGATCGCGAGAGCGGGAGCACCAGAACTCGCAGGACTCACTGCCGCCGCACTACGGCATGTCCGACCACGACTCCCCCGACGAGAAGGAGCGGTCCCCGGAGATGCACCGCGTCTCCTACGCCATGTCCCTGCACGACCTCCCGGCGCGTCCCACCGCCTTCAACCGGGTGCTGCAGCAGATCCGCTCTCGCCCCTCCATCAAGCGCGGCACCAGCCTGCACAGCGGCAGCCGGCGGGCCAAAAGCAGCTCGCTGGAGCCCCAGAAAGGGAGCCCCCACCTCGTCCGCAAGGCCCCCCAGGACAGCAGCCTCACCGCCATCCTGCATCAGCACCAGGGCCGCCCCAGGTCCTCCTCCACCACCGACACTGCCATCCTTCTGGCCGAGAGCGGGGCCGTCTACCTGCTCACCGAGGACACCGAGTGCCTGGCCGATAAGGTAGACCTGCGCCGTGGGGCCATCTCTGGGTGGCTGGGGGGCACGAGACCATGCCGGGGGGGTTGGTACCGGACTGGGTGCGGAGCACCCCAAAACGCTGTCGGGAGGAGACCGTCCCTCAGGGCAGCACTGGTGGCACTGGGTGTGCGGGACGGTGGATGGCAGCCCCTGCCCGGGAGCGAGCCGGGTCCGGAGGCTGCTGGTGTTCATGCTGCTCTAGTGGGGACGTGAGGCAGGGACATGCCCCAGTCCGATTCCCAGAGTGGGATTTGCAGGAGAAAGAAAGGGACTTGGCAAGAGCTCTGTGCCAGTGGGGTGGGATGCCCGGCGCGGGGTCGGAGGGGATCCCGGGTAGCCCAGAGCCGGGCGTCTACAAGGGTTCGGCCAGGCGGCTGCAAATTGGTCCTGTCTAAAGTGATTTTTAAAACACTCTGTGCAGAGCTAATAGAGTGGATGGTATTTCCATCTAGCGTTTAGTCCCGTTAATTATGAAACAGCTGAGGTTCGCACAGCGGCACGGCACACTGAGGACACGGTGCGAGTGGTGAGAGGTGCTCCGGGTGCTGGTGGGATTCTCTGTGTCGGCTTCGCTTCTTGGTCTTTGGGGCTCGGGGGGGGGGGTTGGGGATCACGCTCCTAAAACTAGTCTCTGCAGCCCTGAGGGCTAGATGCATTCTCTTTGTTGTTTTTTCTTAATTTACTGGAAAATGCCAGCAGTGAATTGACAAAATGGTAGGGTTTGGGGTGGGGAAATGGCCAGGCAGGCTCCAGCACCCCGCGGGGGCTCTTGGCTGGGTGGCTGGGTGTTTTTTACGGGAATAGCTGTGTAATAGGGTGGCAGTGGCTGGGCAGAGCTGCCAGGGTGGGATAGCAGTGGGGGTGTCAGGTCCCTGCGCTCCCCCCAAGCAGTGGGACCCAGCGGGCGCAGGGGCTGGGGACGATGCTTCCCATGCGCCCTCCCCGCCAGCCACTCCTCTCTCCTTGGCACCGAGTCTCCGAGAGGGAAATCTGACCTGGAGACTTCTGGTGCCCTCTGAGCTAATGGAAAAAGAATCAACCAGATACTTTTTCTTTCTGTTTTCGCTCAGCGGTTTCAGCGCCGAGCTGCAGCTGACGCTCGCAGCTTGCAGCGGGTGCCAGCGCTGCTCCCCTGGCACAGCCGTGCGGGGACGAGGCCACCGCCGGGATGTGGGAATCTGGTCCCAGAGGATAAACACATCATTAAATCAGCAGCTTTGCAAGAAGCGGCTGCCCAGGTCCTCCTCTCCCCACTTTACTCTGTGCAAATCAGAGCACCCCGACCCTTCCCTGGCAGTCCCCGCTCCTCCCCGCTGGCACGCTGCACCCAGGCCAAGTGCCTGAGCAGGGCCAGGAGCCATTCAAATTGTTAATTTAAGCATCTGCAGCTAAAATTCCTTCCGTGTGACCCGTGGCATGGGCCTTGCAAGGAGCCTGATACTGCTGAGCCCTCTGGGGTTACGGCTGAAGCTTCGAGCCAAGGCAGTTTGCACCGGGACAGAAGCACCCGGAGGGAGGCAAGAGCAGAGCGGGTCCGTGCCCGCTCACAGAGCAGCACAAAGAGTGCAGAAAGGGGATGAATAATTAACTGCATATGACACAAAGAGTAATAAGAAGAGAGGCGATAGTGGGGCCTTTGTGAGGCAGTGGAAAAATAACCTATTTGGAGAAAGAAGAGCTATGTGATATTCTCATGCCGTATTATTTTTCCATAGCCCTCACGAAACCCAGCCTCCTGCCCGCAGCAAACCGGCTCCTCTTCCGCGGGGACGGCTGGTGCTGCCGTGCCCTGGGCACGGCTCTGCCAGACCCGGGGCTTTGGGCCAGCAATCGCTACACATCGCCTCTGCCTTTTCCTGCCGGGGTCAGACACCTCCTCCCCATTTCACCCTCAGTTTGGAAGCCGCCGCCCCAGGGGTGCGCAAAGCTCCTGTGAAAGAGCCATTTTTGCCCCAGAAATTTCATGCTGCATTTTCCATCCGTTGCATAAGGGCCTGAGCGCACGCTGGATTAATCCCTCGTGGGATCGCTCAGCCTCAACAAGCACTTTTTGAACCGCTATTGATTTTTTTTTTTCCCCTTTTTTTTTTTTTCTTAATTAGGTTCCTGCAGTTTTCCCTTCCCTACCTTCACCTCTACCGGTTCCTCGCCCTGCGGTCCCCACCGGCACTGGGCCACCCTCTGCCCTGCCAGGGCCAGGCACACACGGTTCCTCCCCCCCTGCACCCCATAAGTCCCCCGAAGACGCAGCCACTGGGGGACTGTGGCAGCAGGGACCAGACGGGGTGGCTGGAGGAGGCGAGTGGGACTATGGCACAGTCTGGGCATTTGGCACCGGTTCCAGCTGGGGCTCGCGGTGTAACCAGAGAGATGCCTCGTGTGCCCGCACGCTGCCCGCACGTGCAGCTGCCCTGTGCCCCCAGCATCGCCAAGCAGTAACCCCCACCTGGGGCTGGGGGTGGCCAGCAAAGGGCTGTCACCTGTGCCACACGCTGGGGACAAAGTTTTGCTTTACAGGGTGATGCCCACCTGAAGCACATGCGTTCGTGGCTTCCCCTCCCCAGCCCTCCACACCGCGCTCTGCCCACCTTGTGCATGCAAAGAGCAGCTCCCGCTGAGGGTGGGATGACTCGGATGTCCCCCGCCTCCCACCGGCAATTGCACACGGATTGGGACTAAGGTTTTGTATGTTGACTCTGCTCCAAGAACCGCAGCTGGCTGGTGTGTGCCCATGGGGCGCACGCTCTTTGGTTTGCAGTAATATGGATCTCTGCTCGCCGGTGAGCTGGGGGAGCCACTTCTCCAGGGCTGCGAGTACCAACAACAGCCAGGAGCACCGCTGCATTTCAAGCAGCCACTCTCCCATATGTCCCATCACGCGTGGCTCGCTTAGCCAAAGCGAGGTGGCATATTTGGGGTGTACATCGGTGTCGGTATGTCCGAGGGAGCACGTGGCCGGTGTCGGCGTTTCGTACAAGGACGTGCCGGCTTGCGGACCCGACGGCACGTGTGACGGCGGTGGTGGCAGCGGCACGGTCGGGGCAGGGGGAGGCTGCGGGCAGGGACCGCGCGTGGCCATGGGAGCTGGAGAGCTTTCTCCTTATCTCAACTAATCTCCTCCTGGTGACCCGCCAGCGCTTTGTGGGAGAGAGGTGGGCAGATGGGCATTACCGACCGCGACGGCCACCGAGGCCCCGGCACCAGCGGCTGTGGGGTCTCCCCGCAGACCCCGATCCCCCGTGGCGGTGGGGTCAACCGAGCACCGGTGCTGGCTGGGCAGAGCGTCCCGGGGGGGACCCCGTCCCCGTTGGGGCGGCCGGACCCGGATCGGGGCGGCCGTGGGGTTTTGTGCCTGGTGCTGCCGGGAAGCTGCGCGGACGCCTGCGAGGATTGCGGGATGGTCCACGTCCAGGTGAGCCCCTGCGTTAGGTCGGGGCCATGGGGGCCCCCCCGGGTCGTGTGTGTGTGTCCCCCCCCCGGTAACCCACACCGAGCAGAGGATGGAACCCGTGTCACCGGGCTGGACGCGGGGCCGGTGGCCGTTAGAGGGCAGCGTTACCGCACCGGCCTGCACGGGTGTCTGTCCGTCCGTCCGTCCGTCTGTCCGTCTGTGCGCACCCCCAGCCGGCTTCTCCCCGACAGCCTTGAGGGATCCGCTCACAAGTGTCACGAGTGCCAAGTGCTCAGCCCCGACCGGCAGCGCAGCTCGGACCCGCGGAGCATCCCCCTCCCCAACGAGGGGTGCGAGGGACCGGACCCCCGGCCGGGCTCCCTGCCCGTCTGTCCTCGGTGTCCCTCGGCAAGCGACAGCACCAGCTGCCACCTCTGCCTGTGGCCCCCCCCCGTGCCCCTCTCGCAGCCGCCTTGGCCTCCCGGAACGGCTGTGAGACACAGGGGAGGAATGGGGGGGAACAGGGGGGCTTCGTGCCACGTCTCAGCTTAGGGCTCGCGGGCCAAGCCGGCCGCTGAGCGGCTGCATCGTGCTTATTTATGGGCTCGTAGCCCAAGTGTGCCGTTTCCCTGCTCCCGTCTCCTCCCTCCGGTCCCTTGCCGCCTGCCCGGTCTCTGCTGGAGGTGGTCCGCAGCGTCCTGGGGCTCTGTCTTGCAGGGGGGGACCCATCCTTATAGCCCCCCTCCCCACCGTCCCGCTGCCTCAAGGGCATCAGCCCTCCAAACACAGGGCACGATTCATCCCGCTAAATTTAGATGCTCGCCGGGTCAGTGGCTATATCAGGGCGAGACGGATTATAGTCAGTGGCGAGAAACCGGCGGGTTCTGAACATCCACCCCGGGGGCGGCTGTGGCCCATGGGCATGGAGGGACCCGGGCGAGAGGTGGCCAGGAGGCTGCGGGACAGCTCAGCCCTCGCCCCAGCGGCTCAGGGTCATCAGGCAAAGTTCATCTCCCCTGTCCAGGCACTTGCTTTCTGGTTTCAGCGTGTCCAGCTCAGCCCTGGCTCCCTCCGGCCCCGCTGGCATCCGACCGCCTTCGGTTTCAGGGCGGGGACGTGATTTTTCGCCTCCTACGGCTCCGGTTACCCAGAACTGGTCTCAGTTGACAACTGGGACGGGGACAGGGATGGGGACTCTGCGCGGCCCAGACGGGACCCCCCAGGGCCAGCACGGCCCGTCAGGGTGCTGAGCAGCCCCAGCCCGGCTCCAGCTCGGAGGGGAGATCCCCCAGGGCCGGGGACTTGCCGGTAGGAATCCGGGTTTGTTCCATGGCACTTCTTGAGTATCCTTTCTCCCTGCGGTGGTGAGGACGCGGTGGTGGTGAGGGAGGTCGGCCGGGCGCGCTGGGGTGGCTCGGATGGTGGGATGCTGGTAAGTGCTTTTTTGCCCCTAACCCTCACTTTCAATGGGAATTTTGTGGCGCTGGGGCCAGCGATCCTAAAACCAGAAGCTTGAAGCTGAGCTCCTGAGCAGGTAGCCTGCTCTCTGGAGGTGCTGAGCACCTAATGATCCCCGAGGAGCTGGCAGGAGCTAAGGGGATGCACGACCTTCGAGTCTCACTGCTTTGGTTGCTCTTCCCACATGTCTAACCCGGGTAGGGGTTTTCCCTCACTCCCTGCCTTGATTTCCCCAGCTGGGAACCAGGGCCAACATTTCCATGCACTGGGTGAAGTCTCTTGCATCTCTTTAGGAGGATTTGCTGACAGAGGCAAAGTACATCCTCCCCTCCCACCCAAATTCCGGGCGAGTTCTCGTTTAAAGTCCCAGAGGAAGGAGCTAAAATAGGCCAGCGGTGACTGCAAAAGTGAATAGGAGGAAAGATGGTGTAAAGCTGCCCTGCCTGCAGCCTCACGGCCCCATAGCTGGGCATCCCCTTGGCATCCGAGCAGGGTCCCGAGTGGGTACCGGTGTGCAGGGACCCCACACGTGCCAAGGGTTTTCAGGGGGAACTGCTGGCCTCGGCTGCAAACTGAGCCCCCGCCGAGCTTCACAAAACTGGAGGTATGAGAGTACTCACGTCCAGGTCGGCTCCCACCTCTCTACTTCCACCTCCCCGTGTGTCACAGGGGAATGAGAGTCTGTGAGCAAAGCGGGGGGGGGGGGGGGGAACTCTTTCTCTCACTCCCCTTGGGATGGTGCTTCGAGGAGCACTTTGGGAAAAGCAGATAATAGCTCTGAAGACAAAGATACCCGAGATTGCTGCTTAATTAATTCAGGCGAAGAAGAATATCAGACTCTCATACTGATTCACCCCCTAGCAAAAGACATCGTGTTCCTCAGCCTTCGTTGACATATGGCTGTTGTTTCCAGCCCACCAGCAGCTCCCGCTCCGCGACAGGCAGGCATCGCAAACGCCGCCTTGCCGCCCGCACCGGGGGGATTTGGGTCGAGCGGGCGGCTGGTGTGCGGGGTGGATGCTCAGGGTGGACAGGGCAGGATTGGGGGAGCAAGGTTCGTGTCCATGCCGCGATCTCTCCTGCCCATTCCCTGCCGCCGTGGGCAGGAGGCTGGGTTGTAGCTGAGAGCAGGATTTGGCTCCTGAGTCAGGATGAGCAAAGCAGGGTCCTGCCTTGTGACTCCTCGCCTTGCTGCGGCTCTGCCTCTCCCTGCCTTCCCTCTCAAACCCTTCATACACCAGCTGCCAAAAATCCCTCCCAGCTGCACAAGCACCCTGTCAGAGGTGTCGAAACCCAGCTGCAGCATGGGCTGGGGGTGCTGCTTGTGGTTTTAATGCTGTGTCACCCAGCAAGCGAAATAGCAGCACCATTGCTGAAGCTGCTAGGGTTACTCCCTCCAGTAAAAACAACAGCAGGAATTTTTCCAAAGATTCTCCAAGCATAGGCAGGGCCCTGAAAGAGCTTCACCTGTGAGGGATGGTCATTGAATTATCTCTGCAGACACGTCCCTCCCGGTGACCTGCAAGCCCAGGGCACCAGGGACAGTCCCCAATGCGGAGAATGTGGTGTCGGATTAGGAGATGCTGGGATCTGCATGGTATGGATGGGCACAGAGGCACAGGGACTCCGCGAGCCCAGGGCAGCAGGGACGGATCCTGGGATCTGCCCATCTGTCCCCACACAGCCACCTTCCATGCGGGGCTCTTCGCCGGGTGCCGTGCAGGAGCATGATCCCCACCTGCTGCCGCTGAGAGCCCCGTGGGATGGTGGCACCATCCCAGCTCAGAATGGGGACCGGCGAACTGCAGTGGCTCATTTGTTTGTTCTCTGCACGGTTCGGAAGGCAGCCCGGCCAGGCAGCGCTTGGCGGTGCTGTTTGTTCTCCCAGCACAGTTGGAGGAGCAGGACCGGCCCCTGTGGCACCCAGCCTGTTCCCGCTCCCCCGGGCTCCCTCCCTGCTCACCAGCCTGTGCTGCTTGTTCTTGGCTGCCTCAGAGACTCGTAGTGCCTCTCCCGCAAACGCACGTCGTACGATCCTCTCTGCCCCTTCGACTCCTTAACCGCAGCCATGACAGAGGGAGAGGATCCGGCCGCCTCGCGGAGCACCGGCCAGGCGCTTTGCAGGAACGACCAGGGCATCCTCATGCCGGAACCGCATCCACCCGACTCCTGTACCGGGAAAAGGATATTGCTCTTAAATTCTCTGCTGGGTGTCTTTGTAAGTACCCCCCTCCGCTCTCCTTCCTGCTCCTAGGCACCAGCAAGGGAAGGACTCGGGATGTCCAGGAATAAGGGGTGAGGAGCAAGGTGGTACCTGCGGGCGAAGGTCAGGCTGGTGCTGGGCGCTGCGTGGCCGCTGCTTGCAAGGGTTGAGCTCTTGGCCAAGAAGGCACTTGCTTTGGACACCAAAAGCATTCGGGAATGCGAGGTTGAGAAGCGGTGGACTTTGCAGCTCTTCACCTGTATCAACACCCCGGCTCCCGATAATCTGTATGCAGCTTTCCCAGCCCAGTGGAGGAAACTCCAGTGCAGCTCGGCTGGTCTTCCTCCTTTTTTTAGTACCGGTTTCTCTGTGCTAAGCTCAGGCCCTGTGCGCTCCCGCTAAGCCCGGTCCCAGCTGCCGCCTGTGCCGGCCTGAGTCCAAAATTTGCCGTGTGTTTGTGTTGCATTGCTAGGTGACCTGTCTCTTAGTTGAGGTGCTCAGACCAGGACTTGGTAAGCATTCAGGGCCAGATTCTGCACCACTCAGAGTTGGCACACACCGAATGTGTTGTGCTTTTGTGTCTGTCCAGGGATTTCCTTTGCATGGGAGCTGGGGTTTATTTATTTTTAAATTTGCCTCTTACAGCCAGGCCTGGAAAACATAGCTGCCGCTTTCTAAGCAGCGGACTAAGTCTCCTAAAGCAGAGCTGGTGCTAAGGATGAAGGGGAGTCCACCAACAACCTCTCGGGTAATTTCCTTGCAAAACCCCCACTTTTCCCGTGGTGGCGGGGTTTTTGTGTCGCATGGAAGGGAGGCTGTGCATCGTGTGGTAGGGAGATGCTGCGCCATTGCTCCACCTCGCTTTGCTGGGGCATCAATAGGCGACGTTCTTGCTTCTGCAATTATTTGCTAACCCTATCCTTCCCCTTGCACTGGGGAGCTGAGGACAGGGGGTTTCCTATGAATCAAGCTGCCCGAGGTCCCCAGTAAATACAAAAAAAATGCTCTCCAGGTCTCGTTACAGCAGGCTGCCTGCAAAGTCTCATCCTGAGCATCCTGGCGTTTATCAAATCCTCACTTCTTCAGCCTCCTCTGGGGAAATCTGTGCTCCTCCCTCCTTCCCCAAGGCCAGGGACAGCCTGGCAGGTCAGGCAGGGTTTGCAGGGGGCTGGGAGCTGGCAGGAGGTGTAGGGGGCTCGGGGCGGGGGGGACCATTACAGTTAACCAGAGGCTGGGAGGACCGAGTCGCAGCATGGAAGCCGGGCTGTGCCTGGCAGCCCCAAAAAGCGCTTCCCTTCGCTGCCTGCAACAATGGCTGCGAGCGACCGGCGGGGAGCAGATGGGCTTTGGGTCTGGCCCCGGTGCTTTAAATGAGGGAAATGGCAAGCAGAGCTCGGAGCAGGGTGTTTTCCAGAGTGTCTTCTGCAGCTGGGGATTTTTCCTGCCCTGCTGAGACGGCAGAAGAGTGATGGGAAGTGACCTCTGGCTCCTGTGCTAAAACGAGAAGTGATGTTATGAGAGATGTTAAACCAAAGATGAATGTCCCTCGGTAATCTGCCCTGTGTCATGCCCGGAGGCATCCGTGGCCCAGGGTTTGGCCAGGCTACAAAATCCACCCTCGCTGGGGCAGCTCGGTGGGATCGGAGGGACGGACGAGGAGCAGTGCCGGCCCACGGGAGACACACGGCTCCTACCCACGCCGGCAAGGAACCGTGTGTGCTGCCAGCACCGGTCCCTGTGGGCAGCATTGCGGCGTTGCCCACAGGGTCTGGCTGTACCCCACATCTCCGGAGCGTCGGTGCGGCACCGGGAGGAAACTCTGCTCCTTCCTCTCCCTGCTCCGGCGCAGCTGAGCACCGTATGGTAGGTACAGCTGGTTTCTGCTCCTGGTGGGTTTAACTTACCGGGGAATCTGTTCTTCTCTGTGCCCTTCGCTGTGGATGGTACCACAGCCCCCTGCCAGTGCCTGCAAACAGTGGGCAGGTGTGCAGGGAAGGGGCTCAGCACTGGCATGCACAGAGTTTGTTCCTGCAAACTCGCAGCCGGACGGGGAGGGGAGTCTTTTGCCTATGAGATCCTGTCCTCCCGACAGGGGCTTCCAATGGCTCCATGTGTAGAAGCAACTCCCATAGGGGTTACGTAGCCTGCAGGGATGCTCAGGTCAGCGCAGGGCTGTGCTGTCCCCAGGCTGGGGTGTGGGGACCAGCCAGGTCCCTCCAGCACTGCTTCTCCACCGTGGGGCCAGCAGCCAACACCGGTTTCGGAAGCCAGCGCTGGTGATCTGCGCTGCCGCGTGGTCGATTCAGCCTGTCCCTTGCTCCCAAGCACCATCTCTTATAAACACCTGCCAGGCACGGCGGCACGGCTGGGGATGCCCTGGGCAGGGTGCCGTGCACGGCACGGTGACAGCCTGGGTTGGAGGGGGCCAAGGATTTTAGTTATTGGTGTCAAACTGTGCTTTGGCAGCTTCGCATCACAGACCGGTCCTGACGGGCTGCTCCGGCTCTGCCTCCTCCTGGCTCCCAGCACCCAGGGATGCATGGAGACCAGTGAGCGTAGGTACCGACACTGGTCCCGGAGGGGTCTGCTGGGTCCAGCAGGCTAAAGGCTGCAGGCGATTCGAGGGAATGCCTTTGCGGCTCAGAGCAGCCCGAGCAGACGCTGCTGCTTCTGTGCCTGTTTCCTCCTGTTCCTTCTCCGCAGCCGCGCGTGTTCCCATGGCCCAGCAGCGCAGGCAGCTTGCGGCAGCCCCTGCCCCAGACCTGTCAAAGCCGATGTCTCCTGGAAGGGAAGTGTTCCCGCAGGGAGGCTTCATCACTGTTGCAAGGGCAGCGTCCGTGGCGAGGTTTAGGGGAGCTCGCATTGGCAGGATACAGAGGGACTGAGACCTGGGGATGGTGCTTTTGTGGAGCCATCGAACCAAACCTCTCGAATCCATCCATGCTGGGTCAGGTTGATTTTTGCGCTGCTTGCCCCAGCTGCTAAACCCGGGGCAGGGCCAGCTCCGGCACGGGCAGTGCTGGCTGCGCTGTGCGGGCTGTGCACCACGGGGTAGCTCAGAGGTGCAACGTTGCACCCAGAGCCTCTCCGACATGGCAGGTTACACTTCCAGGGCACGGATGGATGTAGGAACAGCCCAAGAGACGATGGGAAGCGTGATGCTGAGCGGTGCTTGGATTTATCTCAGCTGTGGGAGCAGCACGGTCTTCTCCATTAAACATGCATCTAGGTCACGATCAGCTCATCAGTCCAGCCTGTACAATTCAATGTGTGGCTGAGAATACTTCCTAAGCTGTTGTTCTCTTGTTGCTTTTTTTGAGAAATAACTATACCAGAGAGCTGCAAATGAACCTTCCTCATTTAGCCTGTTGTTTGCAGCTGCACAGATGCTCTGATCTGTGGCCACAGTTGGTTTGAGGTTTCGAACAGCCCCAGCATCTGCAGGGCACATTGAGGGCTTTGGTCTGGCACGGCGTAAGGCTGTGGGCTTGAATTCTGCTTTCCTCAATCGCTCTTATCCAAGCCTGATCCTGCAGCGCTGACCACATCGACTCTGCTCTGTGCAACCCCGCGGGTTTGGGCTATGTCAAACGCACAAGCTCCACGTCTCCTTTCTCACCCAGGACTTTTGCTTTGGCCCCTCGCTAGCTCCACTGCCCCAGCATAAATACAGCGCTTGGGGGGTAACTCCAGACTGCCACCTGCTTCTGCAGAACCAGAGGCTGCTGTCACCTCTGCTTGCTTTTCGGGTGTCGCATTTAATATCTTTTTGATTGCACGTGAAGTCTCAAACACTTGGATCTGGCCAGTCGGCTGGCTGTGTTTTCTGTGCATTGCATGTTCTCCCGTGGCAGAATCGGGTCGGTGCAACTTTCCCCATCGCTCTCTGTGTCGTGAGCGGGCCAGATCCGGCTCCATCCCGGTGCACGGCATGGGCCAAGACACCACCTGGTCCTGGCACAAGTGGCTGGTTCCTGACCTCAGGCTGCCTAGCTCCTTGATGGGCAACTGTATTCTTTCCCGTGCATCGGTCCCACCCAGGGTTTTGCTTTGTGCATGCCTCCCCCTGCCTCTCTCAGGCTTTATGTCCTGGTGTGTGACACAGCAGATGACAAGAGCCCGTCCCGAGCCCCTGCGTCAGGGCACAGGCAGCGTATGGGGCTGGAGGCGTGTGAATATCCCGCCACGGGGACGAGGGGGGTTTTGCATTACAGCCCTGAAAGCTCCACTCTCTGAGAGCTGTAAACAGCTCCAGCAGATTTCCTGAGTCGGCAATCCCGCTGCAGCTATCGGCTCAGTCCCTGCGCCTTCGGGAAGCACCCGGGGACGCAGGGCCAGCCCTAGCCCTGACGGGGGGTCCTGCAGGAGGGTTCTCCTTCTCCCTCCCACCCTGCTGCTCTCCTGAAACTTTGCTGCCGTCAGCTGCCGCTTTCCCCAGCTCAGGCACCCTGCCATGGCAGCCAGCGCTGCCCGCACATCGCTGCCGGGCTCCGGGATGCTGCGGGGACGCGGCCGAGCAGCCCACGCCGTCTAGTCCCGGGAGACCCGAGCCCTGCCCGCGATGGAGGTAGGTCTGGGCAGCCGTTGGGGTTAGAATAAGACCGCGAGGAGGATGGCGATGGGCAGAGAGAACCGCGGGGGCTTTCGGTACCTCCGTTTCTGGCACTCCATGAACGAAACCCATCCGTGCCGGTGCAGCAAAGATGGGGTGGGAAGCTCCGCTGCGAGCTGAAACCCTTAACGTGCCTTTCCACGTTATGTAAGAAAAATTATTCTCAGGCTGGTAAATTAACGGAGGCAGCTGCTGCCGGCCCGTTGTGGCCGTCCGGGGACGGCACGGGAGCAGGCGGCAGGCGGGGCGCGGAGGGGGACACAGGGCTGCCTGCTTCGGTCTCTGCTGCAGGCTTGAAAGGAGGGTGGGAAGTGTGAGTCAGGGCTCCTGCTTCTATTTTCAACGCCTGGGGTGGGTAACGTGGTCTGGTGGGAATAGCGGCTCCGCTCTGGGAGGCACGGGGCTGCGAACGCACGTGGGGACGGGGACAGGACTGGGGACACCAGTTGCAATCACCGACTAGCAGCGCGGATGCTGTCCCAAATTACGCTGATAAAGTGCTCTGGGGAAGAGGGGCCGCAGAAGCACCCGGATTTAATGACCACCCCGAAATCAACCTTCCCACGTCCGCTGCCTACCTGCGTTTCTCTGCCGGCTGTGGCCTCTGCCTCAGGGCTTTCCAAGGGACCGGGGCACGGTGACGCCCGTGCTATGGAGCTGCCGGATCAGTGCAGCAGCTCCTCAGGTCTGCCCTGAATGCCAGCATCCCTCGACAGCTTGGTGCTACTTATTTTTTCCATGCTTGAATGTGCATATGGTCCTTCCCACAGCCGTTTCGTCCCCGTGTTGTATTTTAGCTGGGAAACACATTCACGCTTCGTAGTGAAAGTCCTCGTTCAGGGTCAGTGCAGCACGAGCCACGGCATTAGCTCATCCACTGCGCTTCCTAGTAGGCTATAGGGTATGGAAAACAGAATAGTTCAGGGCATGAGTAAGTGTCTTGAGAGTTTTGTTCTGAACTTTGCAATAATTGTGCAATTTCTTAAGAATGGGTTTAAATCCCTTCCAGTCATGGGTGTGCCGGGAGACCCACAGCCCCACACCGGGGACACGGCCACGAGCGAGCTGTTGGGCCCCGAGCGCCTCACCTGCCACCTGGGCTTTCTTCCATCAAACCTGCAGCAGCAAATAAACCAGCATTGCATAATTGTGCCCGGTCGTGGCCCTCTAAGTACTGTTTGCTCAGCTTATTAGCTTGAGCCTTTTGCATATCTCAGCTCTCCTGGGTTGAACTCTGTTGATAAGAATAATTTTTCTTCCTGCGTCCTGCGTTCCTCCCGCATCCCACATCAGCCGCTGCTCTCCCCTCCGAATCTGCCTGGAAAAGAAGCGCTGGAAAACAGCACTTTCATTTTGATGTGCCTACCAGAAGGTTTTCTGCATGTAGGGAAAGTGTGGCTTTTACTAATCCCCTGCTTAAATCCACTGCACAGTCATTTAGGCTTTCTGGGATTTAGCAGGCACTGTCTGTTATTACTGCAGAGATCGGTATTGTCTTTTTTCGGTCGTTGTTTTCAAAGCAATAACCTGATACGGCTTTCCTATAACGTGCCCTGTGTCTGAGAGAGAGCAGAGCTTTTGGTGGGTCTTGGGGAAAGGATTTCACCCCAGCCACGTCAGCATGGATGGGCAGCATCGGATCCATGCCGTTCACCACCCATCCTGCCCTCCCTTCCCCCTGTGCTCCCAAAGACACTCCCATGAATACATCCAGAAGATCAGCTTTGTAGGGGTAAAGGTTTGGGTGACTCCCAAACCTTTCCCTTTTGGGAAACAAAGTTTGAGCAACTTCTCCCCTTCACTGGCCCAGCTGGGTTTTCCCATTTCAGCATCTCCAGGGCTGCCTTTTCCTTTGCCATGGCCGGTTTGTCCCTCACTGTACAGAGAATTGCACATCTGGGCAAAAGGTCTGTTTCCTGCTGCTTCTAATTTCTGCCCTTTGATAAGAAACCAAAGCGAAACTCTTCCTGGGGTGGCTGGAGGGCCCAGCCCGGCCGAGAGACTGAGAATAGCCTGGCAGCAGGGTCTGAAAACTCTGCACGTTTGTTGGGCATTATTTTTTTTTTTAAAAAAAGTGCTTCTCCAGCTGGACTGAAGCCAGCTCCCAGCTCTGCCCTGTGTCTGCCTGCGGGCTGGGGGCTGCTGGATTGTCCCTTTTGCTCTTATCCTCCAGCCCCTGACCCAGGTTGCTTTAGCACTGCTGCAATGGAGAGAGAAGAAAAAACCTTGGGGAGGGAGCTGGGGGATGCTCCCACTGAACTTGTGGTTGTCTGCTTTTGTCTCCCGAGGAGGCTGAGACCCCCACATGAAGCCCCAGCACCCCTGGGCTCCCGACAGGACAGCAGCGCCGGGGAAGGAGGAGATGCAAGTAAATAACAGGAGGGCAGCACTTGCCTCTGCTTTTCCAAGCCCCGTGCAGGACCTGCTGCAGACGGGAGTGTTTATAAGCAACATCTTGAGAACATTCCTCCCTCCCGCGCAAGGCATTTCCTGGTGATAACACACTCCTAAGTAATGATCTCCCAGCATTATCCCTATTAAGGGGTCATTCGGGGAAAGTGTGATGGAAATTAGAAATTATTCAGGTCTGCCAACAGTATTTAACTTTCAAGCAGCTCTTAATTAGAAGCCAGGAGCCATTTATACAACCACTGAGATTTGCATAAGAATCTGCATATAAAACCCAGCAACTGGAAAGATTTAGTGATTATTTTTTTTTCAAGTGGCAAAGCAGCATGCCCGAGTGGGAGAGCGCGAGGCAGGACCCTGGGTTGCAGTCCAGGCTCTGCCAGTGATTTTAAGCGTGGCCTCAGGCAAGCGATTTCCTCTCCCAAAGCTCCAATTTTTCCATCTGTAAAATGGAAACCAGCATGTGTCCGAACTTTCTAGGCGACAGCTTGTGTTTGCAAGAGGAGTCTGGCATTACCAGGTGAGAAACCTTGGAAAAGCAAGCAAAAGAGTCCCTGCGCCTGCAGCCTGCTGCTCTCTGGGGATCAGGAGCTGCTCCTGAGTCACTCACAAACTGGGGTTCTGGCAGAGTTTCTCTTCAGCTGAAAAACTCCTGTGTGCCTCTAGGCTAAAAGCCAAAGTCTGAAAATGAGACTAAAATACCTCCGGATTGCTCAATCCCTGCTCTCACCACTGCTTTGGTGGGAGAGTTGATGATGGGTTCCAGTTTTAGCTCCCGGCTCCTTTTTCCCTGGGTGTCCAGCAGCCCAGAAACGCGGGTGCCCGTCTCCGCACAGAGCAAGGGCGGAAAGTCAGAGTCAAGCTCCTGGCGGCGATGCTCCCTGCTGAAAACCATTGGCCAAAACCAGCCCCGAAACCCTAATTATTTTGTCGCTGTGCCCTCTAACTGGCTTATTCCTGGATGCCAGCAGTAGTGGTACGGCTGGGAAATGCTTAACCGGCCGGAAAAAAAACAACTTCTTGCTATTGCTCTGGTTAACTCTTCCCCTGCCCAGCTTTTGCCTGCCTCTCCCTCCTCTGCCCCTCACCCTGTTCCTCTCCTGCCCCCTCCCCGGGGGCTGCCTGGGCGTTAGCCCCCTCCGTTGAGCATCACCCTCCTCTCTCTTTGCTCGCAGCTGGACAAGGGGGATGTGACCGCGCTCAGCCTGCCCTCCACCGCCGGGCACGGGGACACCGACGGCACCGTCTGCCTGGACGTCCCCGATGGCACCCCTGACCCTCACAGGACAAAAGCCGCCATTGAGCACCTGCACCAGAAGATCCTCAAGATCACCGAGCAGATCAAGATCGAGCAGGAGGCGCGGGATGACAACGTGGCCGAGTACCTGAAGCTGGCCAATAATGCGGACAAGCAGCAAGCCTCCCGCATCAAGCAGGTTTTCGAGAAGAAGAATCAGAAGTCGGCGCAGACCATCGCGCAGCTACACAAGAAGCTGGAGCACTACCACAAGAAGCTGAAGGAGATCGAGCAGAACGGTCCTTCTCGGCAGCCCAAGGATGTCTTCCGGGACATGCACCAGGGTCTCAAGGACGTGGGTGCCAACGTTCGCTCCAGCATCAGCGGCTTTGGTGGCGGCGTGGTGGAGGGCGTCAAGGGAGGGCTCTCGGGTCTCTCCCAGGCCACCCACACCGCTGTGGTTTCCAAGCCCCGGGAATTCGCCAGCCTCATCCGAAACAAGTTCGGCAGCGCGGATAATATCGCCCACCTGAAGGACACGCTGGATGACGGGCACCCGGAGGAGGCTTCACGGGCTCTCAGCGGCAGTGCCACCCTGGTCTCCAGCCCCAAGTACGGCAGCGACGATGAGTGCTCCAGTGCCACCTCCGGCTCGGCCGGCGGCAGCAACTCAGGGGCAGGACCCGGCGGCTTGGGGAGCCCCAAGTCCAACACGCTGGACAGCCATCACAATAACTTCGACACCATCCTAGAGGAGCTCCGGGAGATCAAGGACAGCCAGTCGCACCTGGAAGACTCCATGGAGGACCTCAAGGCGCAGCTGCAGCGGGATTACACCTATATGACGCAGTGCTTGCAAGAGGAGCGGTACAGGTAGGGACGGGTGGGTGCCGGGGTGACAGCACGTGTCACCCAGGGTGGCTCTTCGGGGACAACAAGGCCACCATCCTGGGCTTGTCTCCCTAAGCCCTGCTTGCCAGGGACATGGGGAGCTACAGTCCCCACTGCCCTCCTCACCGCCAGACCCCCCCAGCAGCCCCGCTCCCGTGGAGGGTCATGCACTGCTTTCCCTTTGGCAGCCATAACCAGCTGCAGCCAGGAGCGGGGTGGGTTGGAGGGGCCGAGTGGTTTCCCCGGCATCAGGGGAAGGAGGGCAGGGGGGTCCGCGGGGAGACCTGCCCACCCCAGCACCCCTCCATCCCCGTGCACAGGTACGAGCGCCTGGAGGAGCAGCTGAACGACCTCACCGAGCTGCACCAGAACGAGATGACCAACCTGAAGCAGGAGCTGGCCAGCATGGAGGAGAAGGTGGCCTACCAGTCCTATGAGAGGGCTCGGGACATCCAGGTAGGGGAGCGTGAGGGCTCAGCCCCCCCCCACTGCACCCTCCATCCACGGGGCAAAGGAGGGACCCTGGGCTGGGAAAGAGGGTGGGCAATGGGGATCCCTTTCTCTAGCACCCTCCAGATGAGGTCCTCGCTGTGATGCTGTCACAGCAAGAAGCAGGTCAGTAAGCCACGTCCCCAAAATCCCTGTCTGTGCCCCAGCGGGTCCCCGCTGTGCTAAAGTCCCCGGGGTGCTCAAGGCAGGGCAAGGCTCCGGGTAGACGGCTGCAGCGCTGGGCTGTTACGAGTCACGTGTGGGCCAACCCATAGTCCCCGCTGTCCCAGTTTGGGTCATCTCCCCTGCTGCAGTAGGTACCCCCGGCACCGAGACCATCCCCGGCACAGGCAGAGCGGGACAGGGCATGCCTCGCGCATCGCCCGGGCCAAGGGTTTGCAGAGGGAAAGCCCTTCGGAGCCGAGGCGGTCACCCATCGGAGCTGTGCAAGTAAAACTTTGCAGCGGCAAGGTCTCGGAGCACGGGGCAAGTACCGAAAGCCCTCGTAGGGCATCCCTTGGAGCTGCTGGCCAGCCCCAATGTGCTGTCCCTCGCAGGAGGCGGTGGAGTCCTGCCTGACGCGGGTGACCAAGCTGGAGCTGCAGCAGCAGCAGCAGCAGGTAGTGCAGCTGGAAGGGGTGGAGAACGCCAACGCTCGGGCGCTGCTGGGCAAGTTCATCAACGTCATCCTGGCCCTGATGGCCGTGCTGCTCGTCTTCGTCTCCACCATCGCCAACTTCATCACGCCGCTCATGAAGACCCGCATGCGCATCCTCAGCACGGCCCTGCTCGTCCTCTTCCTCTTCTTCCTCTGGAAGCACTGGGACTCCATCAGCTACTTTGTGGAGCACGTCCTGCTCCCCAGTTGATCTGCAGTCCGGTCGCTGCGGCCCCGGGGGCTTTCTATTTCCCACAGAGGAGAGGGCCGGGGGGATGGTGGTCCAAAGCCTTTGGGTTGTTTCTTCACATGCTCGGTTCGGTTGCTTTCCCGGCTCTCCATCCTCGCTGCAGGCAGCAGCGATCGCTCGGAGCGCGGCGTGTCGGAGCCGGGATCCGTCAGTCCTCTGGGGTGTTGGGGAGGGCAGGATTGGGGAACGAGGAGGAGTTTTGGAAGGAAGTGGTAATTTATGGGGCGCTGGGTTTTTCTAGGGGGGGTGGGTTGGGGTTTTCTTTAAATGTCATTCTGTTCTGAAAGTCCATGGGAAGGAGGTCTCCTGCAGAGACCTTCTGTTGGCGGGAAGGATGGAGCTGGACCAAACCTGGCTCTGGGAGAACTTTCTGCAGAGAGAGGAGAGGGGTTAGTTGGGGCTGGGTTTTCCCTTTTGTCCTTGAAGACCAAGATGGCAAAAAGCTCAGTCCCCAGATGGAGTGAAAGCAAAGCATGTGACAAAGGAGAAAGCGGGTCCAAGGCAAATGCAGCAGGACACGCGCGGCCCACCAGCCTCTCCCAACCCCACCACAACCCCACCAGGACAGAGCGGGGCTGTGACATTGTCCCTGTGTCCCCCCGGGGGCCTGGGCAGATACAGGGGACCTGACGCCGGAGACAGCACTGGCACAAGTGAGATCCCCTCCGCTGGTTTCCCTTCATTTATTTATTTCCACCTCCTTTGGCTTTAGTTGATCTGATCTCTTCAGGGACATCTGGACTTTCCAGCATCACGCCTCTGAGTTTTACAGCCTCTGCACCGTGTCGTGTGTGTGTGCGTGTGTGTGCGCGTGCGGTTTTTAATTTAATTCAAGACTCTGTTTCCATTTGTGAATCAAAGCTGGTAGAGCGGGGGGAGGCGAGCAGCTGCCTTCCCAGCCTCCCTGGCCCTACACAAGAGCACAGCATGCTGTCTCGGATGTTTCTTAAATTATTTCATACATATATATTTATGTAATATATCTATACACACACATATATATAAATATATATATAAAAGTATATGCACAGTCAGATCCTCCTCTGGTGCAAATGGGTGCCACTCCACTGACTTCGGAGGCCCTGAACCAATTTGCCTCAGCTGAGAATTTGGCCCTTAACATTTTCTGTGGCACTTCCCAGCCCGATGCGCAGGGCTGGCGTGGGGCAGGGGGTACTCGGGAGGGTCGGGGCTCCACCAGAAGGGGCAGAGGCAGTTCCAGCATGTGAAGGGGAAGGTGCATGTCCTCTCCCACCTCCCCCGTGCTCCTGGGGCCAAGCTAAGCCCGTCTGTGGCCCCACATCAGGCTCCCTACATCCCCTCGGCACTTGAGCATCACCTCGCACGCTGGCACAACTCCCAGTACGTCCCAGCAGCTGGGGCTCGGCGCAGGAGCTCTGCACGGGGCAGTGGGTGTCTGCAGGAGCCCTGCTCTCTGCCAAAGGAACCAGGGGTGGGGGGCATCGGGCTGGAGACCCCAGTTTGTACCCTGGGGCCACAGCTGAGAACTCTGAGCAGGAGCTCTGACCCCAGGGCGCTGGGTCTGATGCATCAGCAAGGTGAGAAGTGGTGGAGGAGACCGAGGACGGAGAAGAGCCATGGCTTGGAGAGGGTGACCCCAGCCCAGAGGTGGCCACGCTGTCCTTGCGGAGACCCAGCAGCAGGTACCAGATGCATCCCAGCCCATAGGTTTGCACCAAAAAACCCACGCACGCTGCAAGTGAGCTCAGCATGGGGGAGTGGGCCGGGGGGGGGGGGGGGGGGGACAGCTGGGAGATAAGCCTACACTATTTCTGAAGCACAGCAGCAGGCTGGGATTCCGCTGCTCTGACCTGGAAAGATGGCAAATGGATCCGAACTGGCTGCTGAGCAGACCCGGGTGGGGAGAAGCGAGGCAGCAGGGCTTTGAGGGGACCTCGGGCTGGTGATGGATTGGGGGCACACGGATGGACCACGCTCCCAGGCATCCCCCGTACTTCCCGGAAAGGGCATCTAGAAGGTGACACGGGTTTAATATCGGAGACAAGGCAGCCGAGCCCCAGTGTGGACAGTGCAGGAGCAGGGGCTGTGCCCTGGTGGGACGGTACAGACCTTTGTGGAAGCTCCCTGAAGCCCGGCCCGTTGCTGCAGGTGACACCCAGGGCACATTCTCTCTGGAGTAAGCGGTCCTACCTCCATGAACTTCATCTGAGCAACGTAGGCTTGCCCAGAGCTGCACTGATTTTTTCGGGCACGGGGCTGGGGAACCTGCCACGTCCTCAGGTTCTGCAGAGCTCCCTGCCCTGCCGCGGTCCCCGCAAGGTGCGTGCTGTACCAGCACCAGCTCAGCTTTTACACCATTAAATACCTGTAAGAACAAAACAGTGAGGAATTACATTTCAAAGCCTGAAATCCCTTCGTTGCTTGGCTCTGCCCGAGCCCAGACTTGAAAAACCGGGGAGCGGGGGGGGGGGTGTCAGCTGCGAACCCCACTCCTGCAGGCAGGACAGGGGAAAAAAAAGGTTTTTTGCTGCCGGTCATCCATGTTCCAGCGGGCAGGGAGCTGGCAGCGCTGCGGACCCGCGGCCGCAGGGGGGCCCCCGGCCTCCGCCACCGAGGGACCGGCGGGGGGGGGGCTCCGGGACCCGCTCCGGAGCATCCTCCCTAAAAGCCGTGTAGGGGCAAAGGGGGGCTGCCCTCACCCCAATTAGCGTTTTAACTTCTTCCTACCTGCAACACAGCACTGCCTCATGTCCCCTGAGCATGTCTGGAGCAGTGAGGAGGGGCTGGGGGGGGGGGGGGATACCTTTTTTGGGGGGGGGGGGGCTGGTGTCCCTGAGCTTGTAGGAAACGGGGGGGGGGGGAGATTTCTGGTGGAGACAGGGAGCACCTTGTCTCAGGAGGCTGCAGGCTTGCTTTGCAGTGGGAGGTGGGGGCAATAGGGTGGTCGGAGCCCAGAGAAGGTGCGTGTCCCAGCTCAGCACCAGCAATCGCTGTGTCCTCCGCGAAGGGGAGGGGGTGTTGGGGTAGGAGCACCCTGCGTGAGCCCTGCCAGCTCCCCTCGCTCGGGAGAGCGCTGCCAAGCTGGGCAGCCCCGATGGCAAAGGCAGGGCTGAGGGCAGAGGAGCAGCCTGTGACGTTTTGGGGCATTCAGAGCAAAACACTCCTGTCCTGGCACCGGCCAGCCCCCGCGACCTCTTTGGCAGCGGCCGGAGGAGGCCCCGGTGCTGGGGCCGTGAGCGGAGCTCCTCCAGTTTGCTGGGCGACTGCCATCCCAGTGGGAATTTTGGGACCTCTAATATACCCAGTTCTCAGACCTGCCTGTCCCCCCCTCTGCCTGGACCGGTCCCCACTTCGAGTCCATCCCGCCTTGGGGAGCAGCAGAGCCCGTGGGCTGGGTCGTGGCAGCCAGCCGGGAGCGACAACCCCGCTGTCCCTCTGGCATCCAGCATCGTCCCGCTCCCCACGCCCGGGCACCCGGCCGAGCCCTTCTCTCTCGTGGGCGAGCAACTGGCAGACGGGGCCTTGCCGGCATCTTCCCATGCCCGGCAAGGGGGAGGTGGGAACCAGAAAATCCTGCGCAGGGAGCCAGGGAGCTGCCGGTGACATTTGTGCTGGTCGCAGGGACAATTCCCACATGGCATGTGCAGCCTGGGGCTCCCTGAGGACTCGTATTCTCCCAGCGGGCACCGGCACAGCGGGGCTGGAGGGGGGGGGGCTCATAAGGGCCCCCTTTGTGCGGGTGGCAGGAGGAGAGGTGAAGCTTTGACGTCAGCCCGGGAGGAATTCCTTAATGCCATTCAGGCCTCCCTCGCCTGCGTTGCTAATTGCATTTTATGTAATAGCTGCAGCTGGGCTCCCAGTCCGCTATTGAGCGCAGGATGAGACACGGTGACAGGGGCAGCGGGGGCTCGGGCAGCGCCGGTGGCTGCGAGACACGCCGAGCCAGGGATGCTGGGTGCGGGGACCCTCGTGGTCCCCGCACCCAGGGGGTCCCGGGGGTCAGCCACCCCTTTCCTGGCATGGGGAGCAGCTTGAACCTACTGGGAGCCATGCGGCATGGGTGCATGCAGGGGCTGGCGCCCGCTGCACGCAGGGAGGACAGATATCGGGAACTCAGCGGGAAAAGCCAGAGATGGGTCCGGGGGGGGGGTCTGCAGGGGTGAGGGGCACTGATGTTGCAGCTGAGCCGGTGGGGTGGCACCTCTCCGGTTGGCAAAGCCAAAGGAGTGCTTCCCTCTGCAGGGTTTGCCTTCGCTCCCCGTTTGGGGCTGGTTTGCAACGTTGCGACCGCACCACCAGTGCCATGCAAAAGCACCCTGGGGTGCCCGGGCCCTGTGGCAGCAGGAGAGGGGTGGCCAGGCAGGGCTGGCCCCCGTCCCCGGTGCCTCGTGTGTGTGATCAGCCGTCACCGCAGCGAGCTCGGAAGAAGTAATAATAATAAATTGTTTTGGTATCTAAGGGGTAATTGCACTTAATGGAGATGAACGAGGCAGCAGTTTATCTCACTAGCATTACACTGTCGGGTTTCCAGCTGCATGAGCCTTGGACGATAAAATAATGTATTTGCTGCCCTCTGCTCTGCTGGTGGATCTCCCAAAATATCCCTGCAGCATCCCCATTGCTCTGGGGGCCTCCCTGCATACCCAAGGAGAGGAGCACCAAGAGCTGGAGGCTGCTCCCTCATGCAGGGATCCGGAGGCACTCACCTCCTTTTCGGGGTGCTGCTGGCATCGCCTTGCCCCCCCTCACCCCTCTGCACCCTCACCCAGGCACCCGCTGGGATGGCCGAGCCAGGCACATTGTGGGGGTGCAACACAGAGGGGGAGTTGAGGAGGAGGAGGATGAGGAGGACGGGGGTTTGGGGGGGGGAATGTTGGCAATCACCAATGGGAAAGGCGGCGGGACCCCAGGCATCCCGTCGTCGTCCCCCCCCCGCCCCGCCGCCGGCGTGGCCAAGCTTAGGCCGTAAAAAGAAAGAGCTGGTACCAAGGATAACATGCTTTGCATTCCTGCGCTGTCTCCGGGGGAATTTCGACTGATCTACATGAAAAACACTCGCTGCCCCCCAGGTCAAAGTGTCTGGAGGAAAAATTTCCGAGCGGAAAAGCTAAAAGCGGTGGAGAGACACAGCCAGCGGCCAGCTCTGGGACACTCGGGTCTCACCTGGTGTGAGTGGTGGTGGCCAGTGCCCGTGTCACCACGGCTGGTGCCAATGCCACCACGGCTAGTGCCTGCACCACCATGGCCAGTGCCTGTGCTACTGTGACCAGTGCCCATGCCACTGTCATCAGTGCCAATGCCACCACGGCCGGTGCCTGCACCACTGTGGCTAGTGGCTCTGCTACTGTGGGCAGTGCCCTTGCCACCGTGACCGGTGCCGATGCCACCACCATGGCCCTCCCCAGAGCGTGGCAGGGGGCTGCTGCCACCACCCGTCAGCTCGTCCTACCTCCCTCATCCCCATCGGGGCCGGGGGGGGGGCGTGTGTCTGCCTGCCCCCATGGGCAGCTTCGCTTTTCTTTCTCGCAGCCAAGGAAAGGTGGGGAGGGGACCACTGCTGGGAGCCAAAACCATCCCACACAGCCCCTTTCCTCTGAGCCACTGCAGTTAAAACCACGGCTCGTGAGTCCAAGCTCCTGCAGCCACTCAGGGAGGGCAAGTCCTGGCCGGAGGCAGAGACAGAGACAAGTAGGTCGACACGGACGGTCTCAGGTGCCGCCTGCCTGCACCACACCAGCGATGTGGTTTTGGGAACCGCCTGCTTGCCAGACCTCTGCCATATGCCCTCACGCTCTTGGCCAACACAGGCACTTTGGTTGCCCCCGGGGACGTGCGGACCCTTCCCAGGAGTTGCTTTCGGCAAGCTCAGCGCCCAGTGATGAACACCATTCACCCTGTGGGGCTTCAACTTTCTCCTTCTCCAGGGTTGCTCCGGGACCGGAGCACCCACGCACATCATCTGCACCCATCGGACACACATCGGCCACACCGTGGAGCAGCTCCTGGTGATGCTGAGCTTCGGAAAGGCCAATGTCTGTGGGTGCTGGCTGCTAGACACGTGCTGTCCCTCTGCCACAGGCTGGTCCCGGGTCCTGCAGCAGCACAGGGGCTGCCAGCCCCTGAGCCCAAACTCCCTGCCCTGTGCACCCATGCTCAGGCACCCAGGGTGAACAGCAGCATCTTGAGCTCGTATGAACCCGGCAGCCCACGGTTCAGCTGCACGGGGTGGGGGAGAGCCCCGACGTTACCCCCTGAACCATGCGGAGCAGAGCCCCGGTGGATCTGGCTCCTGTTATACTCATGGCCAATCTAATAATTTAATTGCACATTTAAAAATAAATACTCGTCTGGGGTTGGGGAAAAGAAAGGCTTACGGAAGAAAATTAAGAGGAATTTAATTAAGGGCAGTGCTGGGAATGTCTCTACCACAATAAAGATAAGGAGGATCAATTGCTTCTTCCTAGGATCAAAGCGAAGGGCTGGAGGGGGGAAGCGGGGCTGTCGGGCGGCTACAAAGGGAGGGAGGGGAAGGCAGGGAGAGAAAGGCACACAAGAGAAAGCAGGAGAAAGACAGCTAGATAAGATTAGAAAAATAATTGATCGTGTAGCTCCCCAAGGGCTGCCCAGACTCACAGGTCGGTCATAGTGTGGCGGAGGCTGGGGGGGGTCCATGCTGTCTCCCCGGCTGCCTCCCGCCTGGCAAAAGCAGAGGGAAGGGGCAGCACCATCCCTCCCTTCCAGACTGCCTTATCGCAAGGTACCAACCCGGCTGGGCACCAGCTGAGCACCCCTCAGCTGGAGCCATGGCTTGGTTGTGTCGATCCCCAGTCACCCTCGCAGGGCTGCGCAGGTCCCAGCGTAAATCAAATTAAACAGTCAGTGCCCCACATCGGGCACCATATGGCCAAAACCATCGGCCAAAGGTTTGGGGTCCTGCTATGCCCCCATCCTGGGCCTCCTGGAGGGTCCGTGATGGCTCTGCTGTCCCCATCCCCTCTGCCCGTGGGCTGGTGGCCTCCTGGCTACCAAAGAGCAAGATGCTGTGGGTAGATGCAGGCAGAACGCAGAGGCGTGGGGCTGCACCGTGGGCAGCTCCCCAGCTACAGGTACCCCCAGCCCAGCCCTTCGGCCGCTCGTGGAGCACCGCAGGTTTGCGCAAGCCACTGGCTACCATCTCTCGGGCAGCGTGGGTGCCCCGGGGTGGCCCGTCTGGGGCGAAGCCCTGACAGCGCAGTGACTCAGGTGGCCCCGTGGGACACCGAGGTTTGCAACACCTCCTCTCACCACCGTGTCACCCCGATGGCATCTCCGTAGTGCCCAGGCCAGCACCCCTGCAACTGGGCAGGGCTCCGCTGAGTCCGGTTAACTGGGGGAAAGCCAGACCCCGAGCAAGGCTGTGACCCCAACACCACGACCCTCCCGGCCAGGTCTGCACGGTGGTGGGCACAGGGCTACCATTAGCCAGCACGGGGGGAGCAGGACACTCCGAAACATCTCTGCCAAGAGCCCTTTCTGCATCGGCCGGGAGCCTCTGTCCCACAGCCTGGCACCGTGAGGGAGCTTGTCCCATGTCTCGCATGGGAAGGGAGCGCGGGACCGCTGGGAGCTGCAGGGGAGGGCGATTTTCCCAGCGTATCTGGTTGCCTGTGAATGCAAAGAAGCACCCAAACGGGTTTCTTGAAAGGGTTGGACCTGGCGGGTCCCAAATTGAGAAGGCTGGTACCCAGCCAACCGAGGCAGTCCTGACGATCCAGTGAGGCAACGCTTTGCATCTTTAGGCACCCAAGTAACTGTGTGACTCTAGTTTCTTCAGGTGTAAAATGGGAACGCCAATACCCATCTACCCACAAGACCTACCGCGGAGTTGCCAGGAGGCCTGCTTCTTGCTTATGGAGTTTGCATAGGTTGGGACATCATTGCCATGTCAGGAGCAGGTTTGCATCTTGGCTGGGAACTTCCTAGACCAGCATTGCCCTACGTGTGAGCAGCGCCGAGCCCTGGCCCCCCCCGCCTCAAGCCGCTGCCTCCGGAAAAAAAATGGGCTCCTTTCTCGCCTCACCTGCTTTTGCAAGAAGCCAAACCTGCACCCAGAGAAAGCGGTTCAGCCGGCTCCGGCAGGGAGGGCCAAGCTGGCACCCTGGCAAGGAGACAGCATCTGGGTGTGCCAGGTCCCCGCGGAGCCCGACGGCAGCCCCGCTCTCACCGGGCGATAGCAGCCGGCAGCCCCTGGCACAGGCAGCCGGTGACGGGGCGCTCGGTTGGGCGGTCGAGCCGGCACGGCTGGTTTACCGTGTCTCTGCAGGAGCCCTGCCAGCTTCGTGCCTCCCGTGCCTGCTTTGGATGTATATGAAGCACTTGGGAAATGTATGGGGTTTTATTGCCATATGGGGGCTGTCCTTACAGCCGGACTGGGTCGTCCCCCCCCAAGGGGCTCGGCAAGAGACGGGCTGTGCTGGGCAGGGTGCTCAGCCAAACGGCTGTCCGGTGAGAGCATTTGTGGGTCCCACGACGCGAGTGTGGCTTTCGCATCCCATCAGCTCACAGCGGGTACGATGGGGTGGTCGGCCCTGCAAATGACGGGCAGGGCAGGACAGGAGACGGACAGCCCGTCCCCCAGCTGCAAACATGCTCTGGCAGTGCCAGCAGAGCACAGCACCCTCGTCCCAAACCCCTCTGCCCCGTCTTGCTGCAGAGAGGACCGCAGCCCCAGCGCTGCACGCCGCAGGACTGCATTGCTGCTGGTCGGGATAGATGGGCAGAGTCGTTCTGCTCGGAGAAATCCTGCAGGCTGCCTCCTCCCGGCAGAGCCCCAGCAGCCCCAGCAGCAGCGCTGCAGATTTGGGAGGGCACTGGGGCTTCAGGGTGGTTACCAGCGCTCGGTTATCTGGGTCCTCAGCGGGGTCCGGGATTACGTTTTTAACTCTCAGGCTCAGATGTGACGCAGCCATTCCTTGTGCTCCAGGGAAACAGGATCAAAGTTTCCGGGTGCCGCTTTCTCCCCTTTTTCGGCCGCTCCAGGCTGCAGCAAAGTGCCATTGAAGATGGGAGGACTTTCATGTGGGGATTTCTCTTCTTCAGATCTTCAAAGAAATCCAGCAATCAAACAGGTAGTAGTGGAGGCACCTTAAAAAAAAAAAAAAAAAAAGCCCTACTTTGAAAGCATCACATGCAAAAGAAACATCTAAACTTTGTTGTGTTAATTGATCTGGCACTCAAAGTTATGACAAAATGTCTTAGAAATATTGTTGGCTCTGGGCCCACGACGTGTCAGACAGACACAGAAATGTTTCAGGCAGAAAACCTGAGGAAAATTAAAAAAAAAAAAAAGGAAGGAACAGCAGCATGGCTCAGGCATGGCATCCAGGGAGATGACAGCCCTGATGACAGGCAGCTGATAGGAAAACTCCAGAGCACCCGGAGCATCCACCTGCGTTCCCTTGAGCCACTTCGTGCCCTGGGCATCGTTAGGAGCCGGCTGCTAACGAGAGCAGGCTGTGGCCCTGCCACCATCTCCTTTCCACCCATACGAGAACGGTTCTTGCAAACACCGGCAGAAACACCAGCTGCGCCCCTGTGCTACTTGCAGCCGCTTTCTCAACGGTTACATCCAAGTTGCTTTTGCTGCGGGCTGTCCCTGGGGGTCACAGGCATTCCCCCCCTCGGGAAGCACACATCCCCCTTCCCACGCCGCGTCCCCCCCCCGAGCCTGCTCTGCCTGCCCCGCTCCGAGACCCAAATATGGGCTCGGCGCATCCGGACTCCCCGGCACAAGCCCGGACAGGAGCGCGGTGCCGTGGGGTGACTCAGGGCCCCGGCAGCTCCCCGGGGCCAGGGGAGCGCTGACAGCTCCCCTCTGCCGGGAAATCTGGCCCGGTCCGGGCAGGATCTGCTGGGAGTGGTGGTGGAGCCGCTGGCTTCCGCTCCTCCAAGCAGTTTGCCACTGTCCCGGACCCAAAATACCGTATTTTTTTTCCCCCTTTTTCAGGGCACACAGGCACCGGGGTTGCTTGTGGATGTCGCACAGGGATGTGGCTCCCGAAACAGCCCCCGGATGAGTGGGGGTTATAGGTCTGGGCCGGTGCGTGGTGCAGCACGCCTGGGGTGCAAGTGACCCACCAAGCCACAGCCGTGCCATCCACCCCACCCCCCCACCTGGAAAAAAATCGCTGGAAATACCCAATTTTCACACATGAAAATCCCCACACCTGCCCTCTGGCCGTATCCCCAGCACCGGCCCCTGGGGTGCAGCCAGCAGGGATGTACCAGCTGCCCCCCCGTAGCCCCATAGGACCCCCCAAAGGGGTCCAGGCTGTCCCCCAGCAGCCACAATGCTTACTGCGGGCCAGCTTCACCCAGATAAACCCCTCGGGACAGTGACAAGGGAAGCTTGCACCGGTTGGTATAAATCCACAGGGCACCGTGCTGTGCTCCAAGCACTTCAGCGTTACCTCATCCCCCGGGACAATTTATCTTTGGGTGCTTCTCCCCGTTTCCCTCTCCCCCAAGCCAGATCGGGAGGAACACAGCTCCGCTCCCACACACCGAGGCAGCACTGCCGGTGCTGGCAGCAATCGCAGCAGGTCGGCTGAAGTCACCCCCCAAAAAAATGGCATTTTTCTCAGCAAAATGCCGCTGAGGTCATTTTCACCCGCTTCAAACACCCACGGCGGGGGGACGGGTCTGTGCTAAGCAGCTCCTGGGAGCTCGGGAAGGCTGGAGGGAAGCAGAGAGTTTGTGAATCCTCGGGATGAAAAGGCTGAATAAAAGCAAGCCGTTAATAATAGTCGTGGCCTGAAAGGGGGGCTCAGCCCCCGGCTTGGGGGGGGGATGACAGCCGCTGTACGGGGGGGACAGAGGCAGCAGAAATCAGGACTGGGATGAAAGGAGCGTTTCCAAGGGCTGGCGGGGGAATGTGGGGAGCATGGGAGGGGGCCAGCAGCAGGGACAGGGGACAGTCACTGCAGCCCCCCCCCCCCCCCCCCCCGCTCCAAGGTGCCTTTGGGCTGAGACTCCCTCCTTCACCTGCTCCTCCAGCCCTGGGAGTCTCTGATGGAATTTCTCACCCTTACACATGGCTGTGGCCCAGGACAGGGTGGGCAGGGGCTCTGCTCACCGCCGCAGCCCCGAGCAAGCCGGGGTTTGGCTGAGCTGACCAAGACTCTGCGCCAAAACCAGTGCAAACAGCAGCCGGTGCCCCCGGGACACGTGTGACGGGGTGGTCAAGCGTGTGCCTTGCACCCGTGTGCACCCAGAGCTGCCCCAGCTCAGCCCGGCTCTGAAGGCAGCACGCAAGAGCATTTCCTTGCAAATCATTAATGAAACAGGACCGCAGCAAGCCGGGATGCTCCAGAAGCCAAACCCACAGTTGCTTCCCAAAAAAGAGGCTCTGTCCCTCGGTGGCTGTTAAAAACTCAGCCCAACCTGATGCTCTGTGCCTCGGACCCACGGGTGCTGCAGCCCCCAGCTCACCCCATCCCACCTTGGCAACCCGCAGGGTACCAGGACTTTGCCCTGGCTAAGCTGGATGCCCTCAGAGCGGTTTTAAGCGCTCCGGCGTTTCTTAATGGCGCGGGAAGCACGCGGGGAATGCGCGGCGGGGGGCAGAGCGTGCATGGGCCCCCCCCCCATGGCTTTGGCCGCGTGGGACGAGGGGTGGCATTCCTGGCAGGCGGCCCTGTCACCCTGCTCCTGCGGCTCAGCTTCTCCACGGTGGGGCCGAGGAGACCTGAAATGTCTCTTATTAACCCAACTGGAAATGGGAAATCGTTACAGTGCTTTGTAGAGCAATAAAACTGGTTTCAATGCCGCAGCAGGAGAAGAGGATAAAAGAAGCTGGGGAAAAGGGCCAGAGAGGTGACAGCCCCGTACGTGCTGTGGCTGAGCTCTGGCTGCCAGGGCTCGATCTCACTCGGTTTTTCCCCCCAGAAGAGGTACCTGCAGGCACTGAGAGAGGAGACGGCAGCTGCCCAGGAGGCAGCTCCTGCCGCCGAGACCTGCAGCTATTTCACAAACCTAAACCTACGCACCACCAGTGTTGTGAAAGCACATTTCGGGAGCGGAGCTGGGACAGGAGGGCTTTCCGTGGTGGGGAGGGGGCAATGGGTCCATCATCCCCAACAGCCATCTGTCTCCATCACAGCTTTTCCTAAACTTTGGGCTCTGCTCGTTCATCACCCTCGGGGTCAGGGGCACAGAACTGGCAGCATCCCTGCACCAGTGCCATGGTACCCCGACAGCAGGTCCTGCCTCCAGCCAGTGCCCCCTCGCTGGGTCACACAGCAGCAGCTGCTCAGCCTTAAAAACTACAGCCAGTCACCCTCCCGGTGGGTGCTGAGCCCCCAACATAAGGGATACGCCAAGTCACAACTCAGCACCATGCAGCGCTGGAGGGGGGGGGAGGCACCAGTTTAAGCCCACACAGCAGCCTCAGCGCCGGAGAAGGGGCACGTGCTGGAGCCCTGAAGAAGTGGAGCACACGCTGCACGGAGGTGTTACACCCTGCAGGACATGTGTCCAGAGTCAACTCATACTCACCTATACTGGAGCGAGACCCAGCACTGTGCACAGCCCCATCCTGCCGGGAGCAGCCCAGGAGCCAGGAGACACCAGCCCAGGACAGGCAGCTCGAGGCAGCAGCACCCCATTACACATCCCTGCCTGTCCCGAGCTGCAGTGGCACAGCAATCAAGAGAACAACTCAGATCTACCATTTGCTTTTAATTTAATGGTTTTCTCAAGACCGTTTTGTAGGAAGGATGGGAAAACACGCACACCCTGGAGAAGGGAAAGGGCCAGCGAACACGTGGCAATAGTGCAATGGAGTTTCGACGTGCGGCACGTGAGACAATGGCACAGACACCTCCACCTCCCCGTGAAAAACATCTGGGTGGCCATTATGGAGCCAGACACATCCCATGCTGCTGAAGTTTTACATCAAGTTGGACAAAGGCAATAAATAAAGAAGTGGTGCCTCAAAGGCACTTTTTTCTTCCTCCTTTCAACATAAAGAAAAAAAAAAAAAAAGATGTTGGCATCTGAGTGTTCTCACTCTAGGGTTTCGGCCAGATCCAGTTGGGTTTCTCAGCGCAGGAGAGGGAAGAGCCAGGGCCTGGGCAGTTTGGACCCTTTTGCCAGCACATCCCGAGAGCCCAGCCCGCAGGCAGCAGCCAGGGCAGCACCGTTCAGCCCCTCGCCAGCTCCCTGCTACATCTCCAGCTTGTTTGAGGTATATCACCTGCCCCATCCGTTACCTTGTGCAGCCAAAAAACAGTGCAAAGAAAAAAAAAATCCCCCCAACCCTTTAGTTTCTCCCCCCAATGAGATGAGCCTGTTTACAAGGGAAGGATGGTAGCGAGGAGCCTCCGGGACCCCCCAGCCCCTCCACAGGGGCAGTGGCTGGATCACTCAGGGCTTTGGTCCATTTAATGTCCTAGCCCTGGGGCATCCCCCCACCAGTGCCCCATAGCCACTGCAGCTCCCTTCCCCACCTGCACCCGAGGCTGCAAAATAAATACGTGGGACGTGGCTCAGCAGCACCGGCAGCCCCGGGGCACGGAGGGCTCAGCCCCCTCCCCAACACACACCACCCCGGGGAGCCCTGCCGGGGGGGTGCCTTCAGCTCAGCTTCATGCTGATGGCCACGGCACGCCGGTAAACCTCTGTGACGTTGTCACAGCCCGCCAGGGACAAGCTGCTTTCTTGCAGGGGACTCCGGCAATGGGTCACAGTCCAGCGGCGCAGCCTGCGCCCTTCCTCTATCTCCTCCTCCTCTTCCAGCCGGAGGAGGCTGTCGGCAGAGATGCAACCCCGCATGCCCCCACTGCCGTGGGGGACGCGGGTGGGCAGGTCGAGCTGGTCGAAAGACTCCGTGGAGAGGATGCTGTCCTCGCTCACGGCGCTGGACGGGCGGGCACGGGGAGCCTGGGGCAGGGGCACTTCACCGAAGCCCCCGAAACCCTGCCCGGGGAGACTCTCTGGCTCGGTGCTGCTAGAGGAGTACTTGCCGTTGTGCTTGAGGATGCCTTTCCGACGAACAGGGAGACCCTGGGGGCCCTGCTCCGGGGAGGGGTTGTCAGCAAACACGCTCCCATCAAGGTCCAAGCTCCCCGCATCCAGAACATCCCCAGACTCGCAGCACTCCAGGGATGAGTAATATCCCGACTCCCTCGTCGAGGGTTTTTTCAGTATTCCCTTCTTGGGCGCAGCCGTGGGCACCGCTCCAACGCCCGTGTTGCAAGGCAGCATCCCAGAGGACAGGATCCGGGTGAGACCCACAGCAGCCACCTCGCCATCCTCATCCCTTGCCTCTCCTACGGGCACTGCCGACGAGGGGCCGGGGCCGGGCACCTTCTGCTCGCAGGAGTTTCTCTTCTTCAGGATGCCCTTGGGCCGCTTGAGAATGGACTTGGAGGGGTTCTCCGGGGCCAGGGCCACCTCCTGCAGCGCGTGGGAGACGTCGTTCTCCTTCTTGGACTTCTTGAGGGAGCGCTGCCGCTCCAGGGCCACGCCGGGGATGTGCTGCTTCAAGAAGCATCGCACCTTGGAGCTGTTCTCCAGGAGGGGCCGGGAGGAGCGGCGAAGCCACTCTGCCACCGTGGCCAGGGGGGACTCGCTCTCCCGCAGCAGCTCTTGCTCCCCAATGGGCACTTTGTAGCCCCAGTTCACCCACCAATGCGTGGCGATGTCCTCGATGGTGGCACGGCGCTCCGGGTTCACCATCAGCATCCACCGGATCAGCCCGCAGGCATCTGGGGAAGAAGCAGGTCAGGCACCGAAGGGAACACGCAGAGAGGGGGCAGCGCACAGGGTGGGGGGGTGTCTGCTTACCCGACAGCTTCGTGGGCTCCCGGTAGTCCCCGCTCGTGATCTGCTTGACCAGAGTCTTGTAGTCGTGGCCATCGAACGGCATCGTGCCATGGACCAGGATGTAGAGGAGAACGCCCAGGGACCAGCTGTCCACCTGCCAGAGGGACAGACGAGCCTGGAGGGGGGGGGCAGCAGGACTGGGCTGCCCTGGCCCCCACCCCGGCTGGGTAGGACCCCCCCACAGAGCCTCAGCAGCAGCTCCTGGGGCGGATGGAGCGTGGGGCAGGACCAGCTCCAGCCACCTGCATCCCACCACGTTCACCCGCTGTGGCTGCCACACGCAACCGCCTGGCACTTGGTCTTAGGGGACCCATTACCCCAAACCACAGAGGCAGAGCTCTGCCTACAACGCTCTCCTGGGAAAACACCCAGCGCTTTCCCGCATCCAGGAGAAGAAGAAACAAGACATTCCCGCACACAGGAGGCGAGACACAACCTACCTCTGGGCCCTTGTACGGCCTCCCGTTGATGATTTCGGGGGACGCGTAGAGAGGGCTGCCGCAGTAAGTCTGCAAAAGTTTGTCCTGCTGGTAGACGTTGGACAGGCCAAAGTCTGCAATCTGGAGAGACATTTATAGCTGTTATCAAGCAGCAAAGCTCCCTTCCGCGGGTGGAGCAGCATTGCCACCTGAAGCTCTCCAGCTGCAAGCTTGGCTGAAACCAGGTCTGCCCTTGGCACCCTGGTCCTGGGTGCCCTCAGTCTCCTCAGGGCGCAGCGGCTGCCTGGCTTTCCACCCCCCCCCGAGGCTGCTCCTGCCCCTCTCCCCCTCCCAGAAAACTCATCCAAGCCACTGCAGCAGCCACCCTGCACCTCTGCCCCTCCAGCCCCATCATGCTGGGAGCAAAGGCAGTTGCAAAGGTGTGGTTAGAGGGAGAGCTGCCGGGCTCTCCTCCAGCTCATTCACAGCCACACCAGGCTGCTTCAGTCCCTATCTGCTCCGCCTAGCACGCAGGCATTCATTATCCTCATTACACCCGTCGCCTCTCAGCGAGCAGAAGGTACAGTCCTTGCTTGCAAGCTCCCAATTGCAAAATTACCCCTTACAGAGATAAAGCCCCGCAGCCTGTTTTATCACCGACCGCACCGATTCCCAGCCGTGGCCGTGCCCTTCCTCCCCGGGCGGCTGCAGCGGTCCCGGCCGAGGCGAAAAGCATCGCTCGGGGCCAGCGGAGCCAGGACCTGCCCTGCACATCCCTGCACCAGCCTGACCAGTGTGTAGGGGGACCGGGACTTTCACTGGGAGAGCCCTTTCTTATCCAGCCAGTCATGCTTTGACCTCAGCGTTCAGACTTTGCCCTCTTATCAGCAGTCAGATATACGTTATGGCTTTAATAGGCAGCACGGAGGCTCTGCCTCTGCAGCCTCTCCCGCTCGGCTCGGGGTGGGGGGGGCACGTACAGGCACCCTCCTGGCTCCCCATCTCCTGAGAAAACAGCAGTGCAGGCCAATGCCAGCGGTCCCAGAGCTGCGGAGAAGCGTGTACCCTGGGGGGATCGGGGTGTTGTGGCCACCCCCAGTCCACCCACGCTGGGCAGCATCCCTCGGACCCCTTTGCTGGGTGACACCCAAGGCACGGCCGGGTTCTGCCAGCCTCTCACCTTGATGTTCCCGTTTGTATCGAGAAGGATGTTCTCCAGCTTCAGGTCCCTGTGAACGATCCCGTTCTGCACGAGAGAAGGGAGAGCCGGGTTTAGTTTACAGCCTGTTTGAGGAAAGGAAAGTCGGGCAACACGGGGAGGTCACTGCCGTTCACCGGCACGGCTGCACGCAAACAGGACATGATGACAGCAATCAGAGGAGCAGTTAATAACCCTGGATGCATTGACGACAGGCTGTAAACCATGTCCCGACATGGGTGCTACCAGCCTTCTGTGCTGCTCGGGAGAGTGAGCAGGGTGGCACCCCGCGCCAGCACCCTGCACCAGGCGCCGTGCTGGGCTCCTGCACCCTCCCCAGCCACACACCCGTGAGAGCGGCTGGTGCCAGCTCCTGCCAGGGCACGGTCGGCGCAGCTCCGTGCTTTGCCGGGACCTGCTGCTTCCCAGCTAAGCAAGACCCCAGTTTCCTTTGGGTTCAGGAGGTGCCCTGCAACACCCCCTTTTGTGCCAAGGGCACGCGGGTACCCAGGACCGAGGCATGGCCTTTGAGCATCCTCCAGGGAGACCCACAGGCTCGAGGGTCCTTCCAGGGCAGGCACAGCTCATCCCACAGCCCCAGGCAGGGCCCTATAGCTTTACATCCCTTTCAGGGGACAAGAAGAGTGAGCCAGGGCTCTGCCTTCAGCCCCGGCAGACACAGCCCTGGGCATCTCCCTTCTGGGCAGGTGGGACGGGAGTCCGTGACTCCCCGGTGGGGTTAGTCAGCCCCACAGTGCAGCAGAGAAAAGCCAAGGCAAGGACTTCCCAAAGGCTGCTTGGGCGCTGCCTCCCTGCAAGCCCAAGGGCAGCTGCACCCTTCAGATCAGTGGCAGGATCAACCCCTCTCCTGGGAAAGGCCAACGGCCACGAGTTCCCTTCATCTCCCAGCCCAGGCTGAGCTTCCCCATCGGGCACTGGATCCCTACCCAGTCCCGGCTGCTGCACCTCTGCCCGGAGCTGGCCCTGCCGAGCACACAGGAGCCGATCCCCCCGCTCTCCCCCCGGGAAGGTGGTGGGAAACGCGGTGCCGACCCACCTTGTGGCAGTAGTAGACGGCCGACACGACCTGCCTGAAGAAGTGGCGTGCCTCCTGCTCCGTCAGCCGCTGCCGCTCGCTGATGTAGTCGTACAGGTCCCCCTTGCTGGCGTACTCCATCACGATGACGATCTTGCTGCTGTTCTCAAACACTGCGTGGAGACGGGAAACCACAGGCTGTTAGGAGGGATGCTCAGAACTAAGGGACTTCTCGTTAGCACGTGCCTTTTAATGAGCAGGCGGAGCCCTGACCGACTAACACACTGCCCACCCCACTGCCTGTGCCCTCAGTTTAGCAAAACAGAAGGTGTCGGGGTTCCTGCAGGTACCTGCAGGTCGGAGGGGGACGGCCACTGCTGCCACCCGCACCCCACAGTGCCACCGGGGCTGCTGGCCACGCAGCCTCTGCAGCCACAGAGCACAGGAGAAAGGGCTCTGCTCTGCCAGAAGGTGACCGAGGTGTGTGGATCTTTGCTAGACAGAGCCCTGCCAAGGGGGAAGGCGACGGAGCTACTGGCTGGCGCAGCCGGGTGGCCTTTCTGCATGTTCCCATTGCTCCCAACAAGGCTCCGGCTCAAGCCAAGAGACGGAGCATTTTCTTCCTGTTTGCAGAAAGCTACCTCAATATTTCTGAATTCCAGCAGTCAGCGTGACTCAGTCCTTGCAAACGCTGCGTATGAACTGCCAATCCACTTGCTTTTGTTTAGAGGACAAAAGGACTCTGGATACCTCACACACACCAGCGAGGCGGCGATAACGCAGGCACCGACCACACGCCAGCACAGCGCAATGAACCCCAGCCCCGAGGAAGAGCACGGGGCACGCCAGGTTTCCAGCCAAAGGACTCGGCATTTAAGCGAAGGCTGATCCAGCTGGAGATTTGCTCTAAGTCTGGTCGTAGATAAAACTTGAGAAATTCCCCTTCGATTGGCGTTGCCTCGACACCCTGGGAGCAAAGCCCAGCCCTGGCCATTAAGCCAAGCCCAGGAGCTCTCCCAGCACCCTGCAGTTTGGTTTTCCTATGCCCCAGGGGAGGGAATGAGAAGGACTCCAGTACTGAGATTAGCTCCTGCCCCTAGCTGAGAGCAGACCCACAGAGATTCCCGCTGCTCCGGCACTTGCCACGGCTGGGGCGAGCGCCCAGTACAACCAGAGCACACACGGAACTGGGCTTTGCGGGGGACCCCGGCCACTGGCTTCCCCTCCATGGCACAGCCTCTCGCCGGCAGCTTCTCGCTTCCAGCCTCAAAAGACTACATAAACTTTTAGAGCCGGCGGCTTCCCTCTCCGGGCGGGAGGGGATGGGACGGGACGGGAAGCGGCTATTTCTGGAGCAGGTATTTCCCCTCGCCGCTGCTCTGCACGCAGGCGGGGGAGTGCGGTGGGGAAACCACAGCCCGGCAGCATCCGCTCTCCCTGCCGGCGCCGAGTCACCGGTCCGGCACAGGCAACGGCAAACAGCTTCTGCTCTGAATGAGCAGAGGGAGGAGAGCAGCAAGCGCTAACCCCACTGCTGCAGAGCCTGCCCCGGTACCCCAAAGGCTCCGTTTGGGGATGCTGCTGGAAAGGGGAGGGAGAGGAGGGCTCACCTTCGTGGACAGCAATGATGTGGGGGTGGTTGAGGGAGGACATGATCTCAATCTCTCTCCGGATATGGACAAGGTCCTGTTCATCCTTGATTTTGTCTTTCCGGATTGACTTGATAGCCACCTGCGGATGAGCACATGCACAGAGGGTCACCCGGCTGTTGGGGTCAGGAGCATTGTGGCTTCCCCAAAGCCTGTTGCAGAGGAAGAAACCCACCCCCCTCTTTCGGGAAGGGGCTCACAAGCCAGAGATCAATGGCCCAGCTTCTCCACCCAGGCACGCTGTATCAGAGAGCCACGCTGCACGCCTCTGCTGAAGCAACTCCAATAAAAGTAAACTTTATCAATTAGGTTTTTATTCTCTCCAAGTCCTGTTGCTGTGCACAAGGGAGAAGCTCCCCCCTGCCTCTCCCCCAAGGGAAACCTGCTGCCAGCTCCTTCCACAGGTAGCTCAGCCCTGCTCCTCATTTATGTGCTGTGGCTTACAGGAATTGTGTCCCAGGCTACAGCCGCCGCTGGACCGCGGCCAGCTAAAGGAATGTGACCTGCACACATGACTTGGAAGATAACAACAACAACGTCTTCTTGGGGTCACGCAAATGAAAAAAAAAAAAAAAAAACCAAACAGGTTTCATTTTCCTCGCTAATACTTATTTCAAGGAGCTGATTATGCAGAGGTAAGAGAAAGTTTGGTATTAAAGAGTAGATTCCTCCTAGGCACAGGACTGTGCTCCAGCTGCTGGGAGACCCAGCGCCGACGATGCGAGCCGCTTTCCAGGCTTTCACTTGGGTTTTCAAGTTATCCTCTACAAGGAAATTGAAAGGGGAGGAGAAAGAAGAGTAAGTGCTGGAGAATAGATGCCTTCTAATCCTCTTTCAAAGGGGCTGGGAAGAGACAATGTGCTCCTAGGGTTGAATTTACAACTGAATCCAGCAGAACCTCTTTTTTTCTATCAGACAAGAATGTGGAACAGCATTAATCCTGTAAAGAGACCCCCGCACCGGTCTCCCAGCAACGGGGAGAGGGGCCACGGACACCCGCCGGCCCCAGCTGCCAGCACAGGAGCGATGCTCACGGCTACGCCGCACGGGGACCTTCGTCCGCCTTCGGCTGTGCGGCACGGATGCTCGGCCTCGTCTCCCTCCGATTTAGGGGAGTGGGAAACGTTGCTCCTCAAGACCTAGCCCACCAAGCAGCGAAAGGCTCAGAGCAAGTTTGCGACCCTTGCTCAGCACTCCCAGCAAGTCACCAGCGGTGAGATCTCAGCTGCCACATCAGCGTCTTCACGGGAGAAGGACATGCCCACGTTAAGGGCTCAGACGGGCACGTGAGAGGCGGCCGACGGGGTCCCTTTGGCCCCAGAGCACATCTCTGCGGCACTGGGCCACTTCAGGCCAGCACTGGCCAGGGCAGGGGTTGCCCCCTGTGCGCTGTGCCTGCACCAGCCCCAAGGGTTGAAGCAACCAAGCAGAATGGACTCTGGCCAAGGGAAGTTCAATAACCCAGGCCCGAGTTTCTGTACAAAGCAATACTGAAAGCACTTAATAGCTTCTTGAAAGCCAGGTATTCTTTTCCCTGACCTTTGTGCTAGGTTAACAGGTTAAAGTTTAACAATTTTTTGCTCCAGCCCCTGATTACCTGACCCCCGCTAGCATGCGGGCAGAGCCTTTATGCAGCAAGTCAGCCTGCTCCTGCCCTCCCGAATTCCTGTTGACTCCCTCTATTCATCTCCCCCCTAAAGCCTGACATCCAGCCCAACGGCTTCAGCATTTTGGGGTGTATGCAGCACATTTGCTCGCTGACCAGGACGCTCACTCACATACACTGCTGAGCTGGGGCTTAGGGCAAGATCCACTGTCCTTAAAAAGACAAAGTGGCCCCAGGCTGCCAGCGCAGGAAGGCTTAGGAGATGCCACCGGCTGTATTCAGCAGAGTGCCGGAGAACGCCCTCGCCTACAAGCCTGGCAGTTAGTGACCTCCAAGGCAGCCCCGGAGTCAGGGCTGCAGCAGCGAGCAGGTTTAGGGTGCTGCTAGAGCCCCGGGGCTCTCCTTCTCGTGAGTGCTGCCCGCAGGCAGGCACAGCGAGGGTACGGCACCGTTAGGGTCCACATCTCGTACGACAGAGACTGAACCAGCCACTCGGGGTGGGATGATTTATCTGCCTGTCAAACCCTGCCGGGGAGGCTAATCCCTTGGCCATCCCATCCTTCCCCAGGGGTGCTGAGAAGCGGCTTTGTTCCAAAACACCCCCTACCCAAGAAGGCTGACAGCAGAGGATCTCCCCTCGAGACACAAAAGCCTGTGCCCGGCCACCCTGGAGATGGGGACCAGCAGCTTCAGGGGCAGACACTGCCACAGCCTCCACCATCAACGCTATGAGAAGAATCTCCTGCAGGAAACAGCCCCAAGAAGTCCCGCTGCAGGAGACTAGAGAACTCGAGAGTACTTTCCAAGTCAAAAAGGCTTTTAATTAAAGGTTTTTTGGGGCAGAACAGGTATTTTCAGCAGCTGCTGAAAGATGCATTAAGCTACAACCCCAGGCAGCACTTTAGAAGTTGTTCCAGATTGCAAGTGCAGCATTTCATGCTCCATGAAATATGGATTACAACCCACTACGGAAGAGACCGGGGTTCGCCCCTTACTGGAGATCAAAAGAGACTTTGCTGCTTTGGAATATTCCAGGTGCTGCCTTCCCCTTGACACCACGCAAGCCCACAACTACGTTTCTGACACTGCAAGCGCGTCCCACAGGAGGTCCCTCTTTCTATTTGACTTGGCTGCAGGCCAGGGCTTGGGAACCAAGCTGGGAGAAACACCAGTCTGGGAGAAAAAAAAAAGGCCAAATACTGCCATGCGAACAGGTGCAGGAACCACTTTGCACCACCATGGCACACATTACTAAATATTCAAACCAAAAGATGCAGGGAAAAAGAAAACAACAACAACAAAAAAAAAAAAAAAAGGAAAGGAAAAAGAACCAGCAACTCTCTCCCCACCTGCCTGATATTTCAGGGGCACAACAATTTTGCAAGGACTGGGAAGGGCACTCAGCAGAAGTACCCACCAAAAAGCATGAGCATCATTTCACCTAATGGATTTCTAACCAGAAAACAAGGTTTTTTTCAGACAAAGAAGGTTCACGGAAGTCCCCAAAAATCCTTCAGCTGCGGGAGCCTGGTCTTCCCTGCAGTCTACCAACTGATCAGACACACCTTGCGCTCCAAGCTAAGTCCAGGTAGGTTGGTTAAAATTCAGAGGCAAAAAAAGAAAGCCAGGCAGTAAAACCAGATGGTTCAATATTCAGTGCATCTGACAGAAGCAGTTTCTGATTAGCCAGAGGCAAAAACCATGCACGGAGCAGCTCCAGCTTTACAGCCTCAGCCGGTAAGGTTGGATCCGCACAGCCCACGAGGGGTAACTGGTGGAGGCAGCAGTACCTGCTCTCACACCTCAGTGTTTAGGAAGTGAAAGCCACTTAGAGAAGGAGCAAATAACCCAGCTCAGGATAAGCCTAAAGATTAAACAGGTCCGGAAACGCTGAGTGCTACAAGAAAGAATTTGTGGGAAGAGGAGAGATTTGCGGTTAAGCCTCCTGTTCCTACATGGCCAGCTCGCTGAGGTACTAGTTAGTCAAGCCTTTGACTATCTCCAGCATTTATTGAAGAGTCATTGGCCTGTGTATTTAATTTGCATTATAATAGACCAACGCTGCCAGACAAACGAGTCCCTGTCCTAAGGGGCTTCCCCAGATCGGTAAGTTTTCTGGCAGGTCAGAGATTTCGCCTTGTTAGGTGCAGACGGGGAAAGCCAAGTCTTCTCCCCCATCCCGAGGGGAGGGATCCTTCTAGGTCTGTGGGTGGAAGCTGCATTTCAAGGCCCTGATTATGCAGCAAAACAGCAGCTTCTTCAGAACCAGATAGGCTAATGGAAATGGCAGATCTGATTTAATTAAGAGCTGTCGCCTTCCACAAGAAAACCTCTCAGATTTACGGTTGTTTTCCTTGACATGCCTCAGTGGCACGTTAGCGATCCGATCTCACGCCCCGCTCTTCTGCTCAGCCCGCAGAGCCTTACTGGGCCAGTCTCGCCGCTCACGGACGGACCCTCGTTGCTCACCCACGGTCTCAAGACGGGCTGGTGTGCAACCGCCTTTCTTGGGTCCCATCCCACCCCGCAGGGTGCTCGGGACCGAACGGAGGCAAGGAAATCACACTCAAGTTTGCCCTTCGAAGCCTTGCAGATTCCTAAAGGACAGGCCTGCCAGAAAAGCAGCACCCCGCTTTTCTGGGGGGTGAGGGTCCCCCACCTCTCCCTGCACACTTCCAGCACGCTGGATGGCCGTGCTCCGGGCTTGAGCCGTGCGTTGCACGGAGCCACTTGTTTCGGAGGGGCTGAGGCGTCGATGGACTGAGTCACGGTTGCAATCAGACGCTCGGAGGGGCTCAGCTTTGCTTGCGCGCCGCACACCCACCGCTGCCGAGAGCCAAGAGGCAAAACCAACCGAGAACCAGGGAGAGAGGAAGGGAAAAAAAAAAAATCCAAAAAAACCCCAACCCTTCAGACTCAAGTGCAATGTTTGCTCTGCGCTGCCGGATATCTGCAGGCTCCTTTCCCCCAGGAAGCCTGACACGGTCAAGTGGGCAAAAGGAGCTGCAGTCCCCTCCCGTGGGGGGGGGGGGGGGGGGAGATACGAGGCCCCTCCGGGCTCTCCCCCTCCTTCAGCCCGGGCCCGCTGCACCGGGAACGGGGGCTGGGTGAGGGCTGAGCCTTCCCGGTTACCGGAGAACCGGGGCCGGGTGAGGGCTGAGCCTTCCCGGTTACCGGAGAACCGGGGCCGGGGGACCGCAGCGGGATGCTCCGGCTCCCGGGGAGGATGCACCGGAGATGGAAAAATCCTTACCAGTTTACCGGAGCGCTCCCGGGCTTTTTTCACCTTGCCGTAGGTGCCTTTCCCTAACGTTTCCAGGAACTCGTAGCGGTGTTTGAGGTTGTGTTTATGGTGGTGCCGTTTCACCGCCTGCTTCTTCATCAACGGCCGCGGGGATTTAATGAGCCCCTCGGCCAGCGAGGCGGCCAGCGCCGGTCCCGGTCCCGGTCCCGGTCCTGGTGCCGGTCCCACCGCCCGGTCCATGCTTCTCTCCCAGCCCCGGCTCCGCCGCCTCCCGCCCCGGCCGCTAAATGCGGCGGCCCCGGCGGCCGCGCCCCCCCCCCCGGTCCCTTCCCCGCCTTCCCCCCCCGCGCCCATTGGCCGCACGGCGGCGGCCGCCCCGCCCGGGAACCGGTGTCAAAAACAAAAAAAAAAAAAGGAAAAGAAAAAGAAAAAGAGGGGGGGGGGATTGGGGGAGACGCCAGGAAGGGGGGGGGGGGGGGAGCTGTGGGTCAGGGGGGCACCCATAAGGTGGGTGCAAAGGGAGGGGGGGGGCAGCCCAGGGAGAAGGGAGAGAGGCAGGGGGAAAAGTGTAGGGGGGGGGCACAGGGGTAGTAAGGGGTGTAAAGGGGTGTCCCGCAGACTGGGGAGGCGGGGGGGGGTGGGGGGGGGTGTGTGAGGACTTTCCAGAAGATGATGCGGGGAGAGATTGGTACCCAAAGGCTGCGAAGATAAGAGCGCTGGGAGGATGCGGAGCGAAGCGTCCGGGATGCGGGGACACAGAGGGAGACAGACGTACGGCCGGCCAAGACACGCACGCACAGACGTGGTTTGCTGTAAGGAGCCACAATGCGCCCAGGAGTTTTGGGAAAACAAAAATAATATCGGTATTGAGGGCAAAAAATCAGAGAGGGGAGAGGTCTGGGCAAGCGCAGCCCGTCCATGCTCGCCACAGGACCGTGCTTCGCCCTCCTGGACGCAGGGCCTGGGAGGGAGCAGGGCGCTCCGTGCCCAGAGCCGGGGGGGCAAACGTCTGCAGGCTGCTCCGGCGCTCCCACGCAAAGGCTTTTTATGGACTTTTCTGGTTAAATCTGCAGCACCTTCCCGTGTGGTCTTTTTTTGCCCCTGTGGTAAATCTTTGTTTTGAGATATTAAAAGAATGCAATTATTTCCCAAAGCAGCCAAAACAAAAGCTCTTGCCCAGCTCTGGCATGTGTGAGGACACACCGTATTGATTGAAGAAAGAGATAACTACGGCATTACTCATCCCCACACTCAGACCTGGATTTTCCCACCAATTCCAGCAGCTCAGGGCAGCCTGGCAGGGTGAGGCAGAGCAGGGGCTCGGGAGCATCTGCGAGGGATGATTTAATCCAGCCCCAGCCCCTCTCTGCCCGCTTTGTGTCCCTGAGCACAGCGGCGACACAGGCTGGAGCCGTGCAACGGCCCAGCACCCGCTCTCGGCGTCCCATGGCCGTTCCACGTCTTCGTCTGGATGAGACCCAGGAAGGCGTCACAAGTCCCCTGGCTGGTCTTGCAATCTGGGTATCGGAGGAGTGAGATTATAAAACAACCTGTTGAGGACATTCGTCCTGCAGGGTAGCTGGAACAACAGGCACCCGCATCCAGAGACAGCGGTGCACCAAACTTCTGCTCGCCCGTGGCTGTGATCTGTCTCGGTGCTGGAAGGATGGCACATGAGCTACCAGTTCGATACAGTTAGGACGCACAGGTATCTCGTACTGCCGCTGTCCCTAATTTTTATTGCCAATGGCCGCGTGGGACCTCTGTTCCTCACAAGATGTCAGAGACGAACAACTTCTCGCAGCTTCGGACTGGTCCTGCATCCTTTCCACCCTCAAACCACCCATCCCCCAGCTGAACACCCCATAACCCATGGGCAAATCTCTCTCATCATTTTCAAATTAGTCATCTCCCACCAGTATGGAGGGGGATCGTCCAACCGAGATACTGTGCTGAAGCAGTGAGTTGCAGTAATGAATTATTTACTGTGCAGTAACAGGAGCTGCCTTTCAATCTGCAAGTGGCCAGCAGGACCCATAGGGAAGATAAACAAGGCGTAGATGAGATTAACTAAACTGCTGTAATTTCAATGTCAAAGTAAACAGATAGGATCCTGTTCAGGCACAGCCCAGAGATTGCAGAAGGGTTGAAGGGGGAAGGTACAAACCTACCTTCTTGCAATAAACAAAGCAATTTCACTTGACTAAGATGAAAGTGTCTGTGTCTCCTGGGCACCGCGAGCCCGCAGAGTAATGCTATCGGCAGCTGTGGGATCACTCGTGGTTTAGCCCACTGGTCCAAGAAAGCACTTGAGCACACATTTAACCTTAAGCACGTGTTTAATACTGCCGTTGATTTATAAGGATGCTTTCCAGAGGCTTTCCCCGTGATGAAAGGAAGCAAGCCTTGGGTAGCTTCTCTTTATGTTTCTACCAGATAAATTCTTTTCTGCAATTTTGTGTGTTGTCGTTGATATGTAGGCTTAGGTATGCTTTTGTTCTAGACTGGCTCAGGAAGCCTATTTTAATGGAAATGTCAAGGGACACAGATCTAAGTCCACTGGAATCCACTGATAAGGATCCTCTATTGTAACAGTATTGCTACTGCTTTCTCAACAGTGGGGAAATCCACTAAAATTCCCCCTGCCTCCCCCAGCTGCAGCCTTAGAAATCCTAAACAGGGTTTCTCCAGCGGCAGCCCTTTGTGCCACAGGCCCCAGTGCATGTCCGCTAAAACCAACATGAAAGTCAACAAGGAATTTGGCTCGATGTCAGGTAAACCTGCTCAAAGCGAGTCTAATCAACTGGATGCTTTGTCATAACGGAAGCTCTGTTTACTTGCAGGCTCCTAACTTTTTCTTTAATTATTTGTTATTTTAAAATAAATGCTACAGCATTACCTCAGTGCTGGAAACATCCACATCGTGGTCAAAACCTACGGCTCCGCTTTTAGACTCGGTGGCAACCGGCTCTGTTCACCTCTGCTCGCGGACTAGTAAAGGAATAAACTTTCCCCAGAAGATCCGCTTACAGCAGTGAGCCCTCCAGGAGGGAAAGGAAGAGCTCCGCTAGGCATCAAAATGCCAAAGACAACAAAAAAGTTTAATGATCGCCTCTCGTTAGTGGTCTTCCAAGCTGGCAGCATTCCTCACCTGCTGCTGGGTAGTGCTCAGGCAGGTGTGAAACCCATTCCTCCTCGGAAAACACTAAGGAAACTGGTTTTGCTCTGATCCTCCCAATTGGGCGCCCCATCCATCAGCAGAAGAAGGGAAACACATTAGCACCAATAGGAGCCTTTTGAAAAGTAATTTATGGCCTATCACATCTAATGATTACAGCAGAGGCCACCTCTGCCCCCCGCTTCCACCGCAGCTGTGCGTTACACCAGCCTGCGGACTCCAGCCATCCCCATACGTCTGCTCTGGGTAAAGCCAAGCTCATTTTTTCTGGCTTGATAGCCACTCGGTGGGCAGATTTGCGCCCAGGCTAGTCATTTCGAAGGATCGTTTTGCAAAACTCCATTACCCCGGTAACGTTTGCACCGTGGTGCTCGTGAACCCAGGTCCTGCCATCTCGCCTTATCGCTGCCAGCATAGGCAGAGGCACGGCGGGGTGAGTGGAAGGGAGCTCCCTGCTTTGCGGAGCTCTGGAGATAAGGGATGTGCCACAGCCAAGGATGGATCACGGCTGGAGAAAGCAGAAATATTGCCTTTCAGCTGGACAATGTAGAAAAAAGCATCACTCTTGGAGGAGCTCCGCATGTGGAAACGTGAGTGATGACGAAGCATGCCAAGAAGAGAAAAAGAGAGAAGCAAAAACGTACTTAGGAATGACCTGGTTTGTGCACAGCCTGTGGGCATGGCCCTGCCGGGGTACAGCCTGTGGGGAAGGACAGGCTCCTGGGTCGGTGTCCTGCTCACCCTGCAGCTGAACCAGCCACAGAAGGTCCCAGAACTTCATCTCCTGGCCGCTGGTACAGAGCAAACCACCCCAGGTCAGTGACACACGCCTCCTTTAACCATTAGAGTTATGAGTTCTTTAGTCCAAACTGTGACGAGGCCAGGACCCAGCTGCTTCAAACTATGAACTTATCTTCTTTGGATTTTTAATCGTCACGTTACCAGGTGAGAACCTGGTCTTCATCATTATATGGGATTTACCTCAGAAATTGCTACAGCTACATAAGAGCGATGTGCAGTAGTCCGAATTACTTTAATCTAAATGGTTGTTGAATAAAAGCCAAAATGGCAACCCCCATCCAACTCAAGCCGTGTACTTCAGCCACTACAACATACATTAACCCCTATGGCTGAAGCCCCCACTGAAAAACCAGCAAACCCCAGACAAGTGGGGGCAAGGGCTGAGCAGGGACTCGTACGCAGTTTTCTCTTGTACTGGTGAGTTTGGAGCAATTCTCCGGGCTTTGCTCTCCTCTCGCATACACGCCCACGGCTCATTCTAACACACAATTAACAGGAGTTCGGTGCCCAGACCAGCAATCACAAATTACCCACACCAAGGAGAGAAAATTTTACATATCTAATAAATAAAATACATTATTATATATACTAGTCTTCTATTATACTGTCTCATTCAAGGTCCCCCTACTACAGATCAAACAGATTGTAGAAATCAAACAACCCAGGAGGCCCTGCGATACATTCCCAGGCGCTGGAAGTCACCGCAGGGAAGGTTAAAGCCTGCGGCAGCACATGGGGCTACACAAATGCTGAGGCATTCATAAAAAAAATAAGCAAACTCCCCCCCCCCAAAAAAAAAAAAGCCAAAGCTTTTATTTTCAGAGCAGGAAGCGTCTGTATTTCAGGGTAGTGACTCGATATCCGTCCCAGTGCCGGCGGATGCTGATGGAATGGGTTTGTCTGCTGGCAGCGACCGGGCCGGCTCAGCTGTGACCGGGCAGCTGGTGTCCCTGCAGGTTGGGGACCGAACGGGACCAGGGCAGCACATACAGGGATGGCAGCAAGAGACAGGTCCGAGTGTTTCCTGGTGCCACTGCAGCTCCGGCAGCATGGAGGAGCTCTATTCCCAGCTATCCAAAGATAAATTCAGCGCTGAAGCTGTACGACAGCATTCACACAAAAGCACGCTGGGTCTCCTCTAGGGAAGGGTTGGTCGACTGATGGCCGAAGGGCAGCACCGACCCCAAAGAGCATCTTCCTCCCGCGGCCAGGACCAGCCGAGCAGAGCGGGGCATTGCTGTGTGTGTTATGGGCCCACAGCAAGGTACAGGAGTCATTATTGCTCCGCAGCCAGACCCGTTAGAGGTTGTTCTAAGGAAGTTTCCTTAGGCAGACAAAGTCTGCTCAGGGACAAGAAGAAGCGATGCTTTTTGGCAGGAGGGCCAGCGCAGCCCTTGGCACTGCTGTGTCGGAGCAGCCACCGGCGCTGGTACTGAAAAGCCTGGCTTTCAGTAAACACAACTTCGAGTATCGGGAGTTCAGGCGAGGACACGGCAGCAGCCAGCTCCAGGATCTGTTGAGCCCCATTAGGTAGCTGGAAAACTACAAGAGCTCAGCTGGGTTTCAGATAAAGGCGCACAGAGAACTGGCCGCAACTGCTGAGAAGGTCGGTGGGCGCAGGGCTCCTGTGAAACCTGAGGGCTGGCTGGGACAGAAGGACGAGCCTGTAGCTTTTTACAGCTCCCCCAAGACAGGAGGAGCTGGCTGACATACCTACTGAAGATCAGTAAGAAAGAATGCCACAATGCCCCGTTCAAAGCACTTGGTGTACTGAAACGTGATCCCATTTCAAGGCAAGTCTCTCTGAGAGCTAATACATATATTAAAAAAAAAAAGCTACCGCAGGCAATTACCAATCCATTCTCAAGATTGCTGACAACAATTCTCCGAGGCAGGTTAAAATTACTACATATTTTGGAAAGAAAGCTGGGTTGAAAACCAGTTATTTTATATTTATTTGCTTTATTTCTAAAAGATTCCCTTTGCACCACCATCCGCCATTTAAAGGCCAGGTTCAGCAAACGTGTTTTAACATCATCTTCTACACTGAGGTCTAAGCACACCCCTTAAATACACTACTGAATCGGCATCTAAATAGGTTTTCAAATGTCAGACAACAGACACCAGTAATCCTGGTGATGTGAGATGAGGTGGACAGCTCACTGGATTCCCTGCCCCTGCAGAACAAACACCACAGTTTGTTTTCAGTTGGCCTTGGGAAGCCCTGCCCAACGTACCAGGGCAGCAGCAGCCAGCCAAGGCCACAAACTCTCTTCTCTGGGAGCAGGAACGACCCCAGCCACGGCAGCAGCTCCTCTGGAACAAAGCAGGGAGGAACGACGCAACCCAAGATGCTGCAATGGGACCTGGTGCGTGTCTGCCACCCACCGAGCTGGGGCAATGCGTGAATCCATGCGAGTACCTCCCCGAAATCTCTTGAAGCAGCTCTGTTTGTCACAGCTGTGGCTCAGACAGCAGTACCTGCTGGAGATGACAGTGGCTGACAGGTATGTGCTCTCGTAACACCGGACAAACCCAGCCGTGGGTGCAGCCCGTGGCGTGAACCTGCAAGTTGCCTGCTCCCCGACCCGCTCACCGTGGTGGCAATTTTGTTGGCTGACATCTCCCAGGAGCACAGCACAGCTGCAGCCTTTGCAACGGGGATGTACACGCAGCCCCGTGTGCTATCACACATGAACCCGGTCCCACGGCACGTATGTGCCAACTTACACATATGCTGGCGGTGCAGGGTGTCCACACGCAGCCAGTTGTGTGTGCGCCCACGCCAACACACACGACTTTTCCACTCTGTGCATCTGTATAGGTACGCGCACAGACACACACATCTCGCAGCACAGGGTACCTCTGTGCCATGGCCAAAGCTAAACAGCAAAACCAGTCCGGAGGAGAAAGGGGTTTGTCATCACCCCTCGCCCCGAGAAGCGGCCGTCCGCCCCACGCAGCCCCGGAATCTCACCCTCCACTGCTGGCAATTCCCATCTAAGGCCCCGTTCCACGGGGCTGGTTTGATCATCGGGCTGGACCTCCCGGCTGTGGCTTTACCTCGTCCCTCCAGGCACAACAAGCTGCACCAAGTATCAGTTTCAAAGATGGAAGCACTGAGAATCATCTGCTGAAAAGCATAGGCAACATGCATCTGGGGAAACAAACGCTGCAGCTATCTAATCCCTAGAGATTCAGCGCAGAGCTCAGGGAGCTGCAGCAGTGCGAGCAAGAGCAGGATTCAACCCCACAGACATCTCCTTCGCTGACACTGTGCAGCAGCATTACAGACTATCTGCCTGGGAGACCCAAGAACAGAATTCAGCTCATGTCATAGCTACTGCAAGGTGTCTAGGCTCAGAGGCGATGCCTGTTCATGGGAACGAAATGCTGGAGGAGATGCGTAACATCCTTTCCATATCAAGTTATTTGCTGGATCCTTATGCCATCAGCTAGGATCCCTGCACAACCCAAACAGGCATTTTGGAGCCAGCCTGTGATGCCAGCAGCATAGTCCACCTGGGTAGGGCACCCCCCCCCCCGCCCCCCCAGCTCCAGCAGGATGCCTGCCAGGAGGTGCTGGTCCAGCCTGGGCTCAGCCCATGGATGCCATCTGCCGTTCAGAGCATTGGGAGGAGACTGGGAGCCCATCCAGCACTGCTCAGCCCAAACAAGCACAGCGCTTCTTAAAAACAAACAACCCTACACACAGAGTCAGGGTGCATCTGATTCACCTCCCTGCTCCCCAGCCTTGGCTCAGGGTCACATCTCCATCACCTGGAGGGCAGGCACAGCCCTTTTGTTGCAAACAAAAGCAGATTATCTCCTGCAGTCTTCTATTTCCCACAGCAGTAGGAACAACACAGAACAGCAGGATTCAAGGTGCAGTTGTGAGAACCATCAGTGGAGACACTTAATCCTCCAGCTCCTGTCTGCCAGCATGCTGGAACTAGTGAATGCCACCATCAAGCCTGTAGAGGTAATGAGAAAGTTTGGAGGATTTCACCTGCTCCTGGAGGGAATCTCAACCCGCTAGAAGGGTTTTCCCACGAGCCAAGAGGAGCCAGGGAAGGGCTGCTGGTTCTCAAAGGAGGCTGGGTGGCTGGCAAGAAGGTGGCTGTGGCTGGAGTCCCACGGCATCCCCTTCCAGTTGTTGAGAAGCCCAGAAGCAACTTTAAATAACCTGGTGCTGCCTAACAGCTCGCTGCCGATTGCTGGACACTCATCATCCCCATGAGAGAGATGCCCTTGGTCCAGAGAAGATCCATGGATGAGCCCCCAGAGAAGTCCAGCAATAGCAAGGAAGCCCAGGAGGGGTTGGGGGTCAGGAATGGCATTGACCAAGCCATTTTTGGGGTGCAGTGCAAGTGCTGTGGATGGGACACATGCTTACCTCCGAGTCTCTGCCATCCGGTTGTTTTTGCTTAGTGCCATTCACACTGCATACGCAGACATCTGGGGTGGACACTCAAATAGCCTGTTCCAGGGCAAGCGGCTGTAACATACTCTGTGTTTTTAATTATGGGTTGATTTTTCCTGGCTTCTGCAGCAATCTCATTAAATCTCTTATTCCATGATTAATTAGCAGAGTTCCTCCAGCCCCACCTTGGGCTGCTCTGCCACCCAGCAGAACAGCTCAAAAGCATGCTTAAAAGCTTGAAACCTTTTCTTGAAACGATCAAAGACAGTTAGTTTGAAAACACAGCCAGGTTCCTTCAGCAGGGTCAGGCACTGGCAGAGCCCAGGAGGTCCCTGAGCCCCATCAGGGACCAGGCTGAACTCAAGCCACCAAAAGCCAGATCAGAGGGGCCACACCGAAGTGGTGGGCTCCCACACGCAGAGCCCAGCACAGGGGCCGATCAGACCTACCCTCTAATCGTAGCTTTTGCCACTGACCATGTAATTACGGGTATGGCTTTTCTCACCTTCCTGCTGTCTGGTTACCTCTCTGTGTTTGCTAAGCCATTTATGATCTGCTGGTAAAAAGCAAACGACATTATTACTAGGGAAAGTGCTTCAATTTTTCAGGTGCAGAGGTCTCTGAGTGGGTGTTATCTGGAAGCACGGTGCAGTGGAGGCGTGCTGGAAGTGTCTGAAGTCTCAGCAGCTGCTTTTCCTGGCAGATTTTGGGGAGAAGCCAGCAGACAAAGCAGGAGGTGGCTGCAGAGTGCACTAGAGGTCACAACAAAAGCTCACAGCTGCTCAGGAAGCCCCCCCAGTCCCTGAAATCAGGATAGACACGGAAACAAACCCCTGGGAGAGCTGCTCAGGATGGGAACTACACCTGGAAAAGTCCAAATGACATCTAGGTTTCAAGCTCTTGTGAAAACTTGACTCTGCATAGCACCAGCATGGGGGAAAGCATCCCCAGCATCGCAGAGTGACCTGCTGCTGGCTGGGGACACAGCAGCTCTGGGGACGGACGGACCAGGGATCCTGTTTGGTGACGAGAGCTTGGGTTTCACCGCAAAGGCGGCTGACCCGGATCTGCTTCTCGCTATGCTGCAACTCGGAGAGCTCCTCTTTCTCTCCCCTCTCTAAATGCTCAGCACATCCCCCCAGCTTTGATTACTGACCTTCTCCCCCCAGCCTTGTCCCCAGTCCCCCATCTCTTCATTAAGTCCTAGAGCGGGTTTACTCCCATGACACTGCTTTGTCTGTCACTCTCTCCAGCCTTTCTGGAGGGAGAAAGCAAAGGATCAGCCTCCAGCTGTGCTGCAGCCAGACAAAGGGAGCAGATTCCTCCTCCCCTTGCTCCAGCTTAACAAAGCCAGCCCAGCAGCACCGAACCCTGAGCCTCGACCAGCGCGGCCTCACTGCAACAAACAGGGCTCGGGGCTAATGAGAAAGCAAGAGCAGAGGAGCATCAGGCTGTGCTGTGTGTGGGAAAGGTTCCTTAAGGACAAAGGAAAACACTTCATTAAGAGCTAGAGACTCTCAGCTGTGCAGAGGCAGCTGAAATGGAGATCCGCTGTGCCAGGAGGCACCGGGTTTGTTCTAGAAGGGGAGAAGGCTCCCTCTTTCCTTCCAAGCCTCTTCCAGCCTCCTCCAATTTTTGCAGTTCAAAGGGATGTTTTATGAGCCTTCTGGGGTCAGGAGGCAGCACCCCCAGGGCTGCACACGCAGAAAGGGGTGCTCTTAGCACCTTCCCTCAGCTCTGCTAGACCCAGCAGACCTTTAATCATCCAGGGATGCTGTTAGACAAAAACACCTGGCCCTGGTGCCCCACTCACTCTTCCCTGCAGCCTCACCCCCCAGCAGATCTCACTCTGGAGCCCTGCTCAACTGCACTGTGTCAAGATTTCTCTGCTGGGCTCCGTGCTCCTCACCGCAGGCCTGGAACAGAACCCAGCATTGCTGCGGGCAACTCCTCCACCCTGGCCAGAGCTGCATATCTGCATGAGGGGTAGAGCTCCTTTCTGCAGTTAGATACTTGCATCTATACAGCCTTCCAAAACACGGCGCCTGGATGAACAAAGCATCAGGACCACAGACGGGAACGTGACAAGGGATGGGGACAATCACTGTTGTGCCTGTGTACGCAGCCAGGGACAAGCAGGTGGGATGTAAATAATTAGCGAGCAGGTTATTAGCTGCGGAGTTGGTGCCTTTCACCTTTCCTCTAACTTTGGGATTAGAGAGAGGGGACTCGGAGCTGACAGGGCTGCCCTTCAAAAGGAACCACTCGCTTCCTCGCAAATACCGGCAGACAGGAACGGACACCCCTCTCCGCGAAGGGGCAGGAGCCAGCCCCAGCCCGGTCTCACCGGAGGAGCGATGCTCGGAGGAGATACAGGCAGAGAAGCCGGTCCCTGACCCCCTCGGGGAGCCCAGGTCGGGGGTTTCCCATCCCCATCCCTGCCGTTGCGGCGGCCGCCGCACGGTGTCCTCGGTGCTCCGCAGCGGCAGGAGCGGGTCCGGATCCCGGTGGAGCCCCGCAGCTGCCCCCCCGGGATCCTCCTCCCCTTCTCCTCCTCCTCCTCCTCCAAACCTCTCCCTGCAGCCCAGGAACCGCTTGACAAAAAAGAGGGATGGGACACCGCGGAAAGGAACAAGCGATGGGGCAAGTGCCCAAGGCACGGGATAGCCCACCAAGCCCCGGGATGGCTGCCTGCGCTAGCCTCCCACCCCGTCCCCAACCCCTTTTTAATCTGGGTCCCAGCTTTTCATAAAATGACAGTCTTGATGCAGTCTGGAGCACAGCCAGCCTTCTTCGAGGGTTCTTCTGAAGACAGCTTTTAATGGTGCAACTGCTACAAGCTAGAATTGTAACCCGACGGTTTGGACAGCCCTCCCGCAAACTGCCTGGGAAGAACAAAACCGAAGAGGAGGCAATGGCCAACAAAGCCATCACCAAGGCCACTGCCCGGCCCCGGGGTGAGAGTGCTCCAGAGGCAAGGCTCAGTTTTTCTCCTTTCTCCCTGGGCTGAACAGAAGATCCCAAATCATTAAAGGAGCTAAAACCAGGGCTGGAATATTGTAGGTTGAAGCCATCTCTGCGGGAAACCCAGCAAAGGCAGTATCTGTGCTAGTCCTGTGCCAAACGCAAGGTCTTCCCTCTAGCCAAAAAAGTCCCTTGGGCATTCATCCCTCCCAGGAGCATTGGCAGCCCCTTGCTCCAGCTCCTGGCAAAGTGACAGTCAAATGCTACAGGTTTGCAGGAAAAGCCTTGCTATGAAGGCAAAAGAACGATCCCCTGGGTCTGGCTGCAGGTTAGGAGTTTCCTGTGTTGCAAGCCAAGGGGATCTGTGCAGGGAAGCACACGTAGATCCCAGGATGCTCGAAGAGGACAACATCACAAGAGTCTTCCCTGAACCACCACTGACCTGTCTGGACACTCCTAACACCTTCAAACCCGTTGCCTTTGGTAGCGGGTCAGGATGGCCGCAGGGAGACACTTGCCAATGCCCTGATCCCCGGAGTCCTTCCTGCTGGCAAGAGACATGACACACCAGCGCTGCGAGCAGTTCCTTCATCTGGGTTTCCCCGTAGAGCTCTGAAGACAACTGGGAGGGGGATCCTGGCCTGGAACGGCAGCACCCAGGAGGAAGAAGAGGAGCAGCCCTGTGGGCTCCTGCCAGCCATGGCTCCAGAGCAAGGCTGAGTTTAACTACGGGCAGGCAGAGCCGAGCTGCCAGGCTCCCAGGCCAGTTTGGATGGTGCTCACCCAGCCTCAGCACCGCTGAGAGCTGCCCAGCACCACCACCACCACTGCTGGAGGCAGTGAGGGGCAAGGTCCTCCACCGGGCAGGAGCCAGCTAGGAATCGGAGAGGCACAGGGCCTCCACGGCACTGCTCAGACCCTGGCTCACCCCACCGACAGCCAGCAGGCAGTTCCGGATCACGATGCTGGAGCAGGCACAACGTGGGGTGGGCATGGGGGGCAAGCTCTCCCACTTATTCTTCTCGGGGTGGAAGGCCTCTGCGGACTCCAGGACGGTCGGCTGGTTTCCTGGAAGCATAAAGTGAGGTACTGGGTCACCTGGGAAGCACTGGCAAGCATCCCTCGTCTGCTCCAGGACAGTGTCTGTGCTCTGGACTCCATGCCCTTATGGGATCTGTTTTCCCTGCTCCCTCAGGCCAGCCAGGGCCAGGATCTCATTGCTCTGTAATGGTAACACATGATTCACATAAGCTTTTGAAGTGTTATCACCATCCCCCAGTGCCTCACCTAGCCCCCCAGCCACAACGACTCTGCCTTTCAGGTAGCCAGCCACGAAGTCTGCTCGCCTTTTCTTCAGGTAGAAGGAGCGCTCCATCTTCATCCAGCCACCTGGGAGGGACAGGACAGACTGGGTATTACAGGAGCATCCACTCCTGGGAAACCATCTGGCTTCTCTGACCTACTTGCTTGTGAAACCACAGTTTTGCGCTGCTGCACCTTGGGGTAATAAAACCCCGTGACACAGGGGTCAGCTTCCTCACCACCAGGTCAGGAGGCAGCTGTTGAATCCAGCTGCCTCGGGACCATGGTTTTCCCCTCTGCTGCCTTGACTTGTTAATCCTGACCACAGGCCTTCCTCTAGGCTGAGCTCAAGGCACCAGCAGTCCCAGGACTCAGCAGATGAGAGCTCTGAGCTCTGCAAGGACAGCAAAGCCCCAAAGCACAGCTCTGTGTGCCACCCACCCTCCTCCTCTGGAAAGGACAGAGCCGGGACAGTCCCCACCTTGTTCCATATCAAACATGTCCACGGTCCTCATGAACTTGGGCTGCCGGTAGAGCCGTCCCTGCCGCAGGCCCCCGAGACTGAAGAGTTTGTCTTCTGTGGGCACAAAGCTGGAAAAGGCCCTTTTGTTGGGGATGTTGGGAAACTTGGTCCACGACCTGGTCTCTGTGTCAAAGACCTCAAAGGCGTTGATAGCGTACTTGGACTGCCTTCCACCTGGGGCAGGGAAGACGGAAAGAAAAAGGTCAGCTTGGCTCATAGCACTAAGCCAACAGCAGCAAGAACCAAAGGAGTCTCCTAGGGCAGGCTGAGAGCGAACTGCCAGCCGATACGATGTCCTCAGGTCTCAAGTCACCTGCATGAGGGTTTGCCGAGCCAGGTAACTTCTCACCCTTGCGCTCCCGTTCCTTTAACTGCAGGTTCATGACATGACAACACTTCATTTTTCAGTGCATCACACCCTCCGCTTCCCTCCACACCAGCAGCAGCGGGTCGCTGGCACAGGAAGGTGTTTAGTATGCACCAGTTTAATCAAGACAAATTCACAGCAGAGCAGGGATCAGCTCTCAGGGAGCCTTTGCAATTCAGATGAGTTCAGCGCCAGTGCAATCCAGCAAACCCCGGCCTTGCTGCCAAGCTCCTGACGGAGCAGGAGAGCCAGAGCAGCTGCTGCTACCACCGCCAAAGATGCGTATTATTCTTCTACCCATCAGATGCAGATGAATACAGCTATTCTCAGCTCAGATGCTCAGCGTGCCTTTGAAGGCAGAGCCTGTGCTCGCTACTGGGCCCACAAACTGTTCGCCAGCAGCAAGCAAACTGCAAAATAGATCAAAGAGGTTTTTTTCTGGTAACCCCTAAAGAAAGCCAGGGCTGTCTGGCAGTTTGAACAATCAGGACTCCTGCATTTTGATCCCGATATGCCATTTGGCCATGAGCTGACAGCAACATTTCTCTGCCTCAGTTTCCCTTTCTGTAAGCCAAACATCATGAAAATTGTCCCCTGCAAAAGGCTCGGTCCAGCATTTCCCAGCTACAGCAGGTCTTTCCTCTGCCAAAGGCAGACCCTTTGTGAAGCTGCACAGTACTTTGCTGATATAAACCGCATAAAGGTATTTTTGCTCACTAGTTGAGTCCAAGGGCTTTTAGCGCAGTCACAGGACTGCAAATTGAGCTGGCAAAGACCAGCTGTACCCTCAGCTGCCAGCAGCCACGGATGGGCCTGGGACAGGGGTGGCCACTCACCCAGCACAGAGCTGCTGCAAGACCCACGAGTTCCTGGGACATTCAAGGGTGCAGGGGCTCTCACCGATGCTTGCTATGGAGCCGTGAATCCGAACCCCACACCAGTCCCCACTCAAAACCTACAGCTGCAAGCTGGTGTTTCTGAATGCATGAGAAAGCAGGCAGGGATGGAGAAGAGCATTCCCAAAAGCCTTTTCCAGGGAGATTTCTCAGTGCTCAGATCAAAGGAGCTGCTGCCCAAGGAGGAGGCGGCAGTAGGACTGCTTCTTACCCAGCACGTAGATCTTGGTGCCTCGCAGGAAGGATGTGGCAGCGTATCTGGGTGTGGGCATGGCCGCCAGCGACACCCAGATGTCCTTGAGCATGTCATAGTGCTGCAGGTAGTTGTGCGGCCTCAGGTCAGATCCCATCCCACCAGCCGCATAGACTCTATAGTCTGGACAAGGCCAAGAAGCAAAAAAATTAGTCCCACAAAATTATTATAGAAAAGCATCAGAAATACCCACCTGCAAAAACACATGCCATCATACGATGTGGACCAGAACTGTTCGATCCTACCCACGACCCTGTGTATGTCCCGAGCTCCCATCTCCAGGGCAGAGGGGAATGCACTAACCTCCCGGTCCCCACAGCAACTCCAACTTTAAACAGAAAAGGCTTTTTAAAAGCCTTTGAAAACTGGGAACTCTGGTGCCTTTACTTCTCTCTTGCTCAAACCCTGGCAGCTGAGGCTTCCCTCTGTTTGGGGGCTGCTGCTCCTCAGCTCAGCTCCTGCTTTGTCCCACTGAGGTCTGGCACAGGATGGCAGCTCTGTGACCCGGACCGGAGGGCTCAGAGCCAAGACAAGGCACCGAGGCTAGTTGTTCCCCACCAAATCCGTATCAGCTACATCCACCTCTGGCTAACAGCAAAGCTGGCTCTCCAAAACAAAATCCTACCTGCACAGCACCCACATTATCTCCTTCAACACGCACTTCACCCCACAGACAAGATTCAGGAGAGCAGCGACAGCAGCCTTGCCTTTCCGGGCAGCCCTACAAGGCAGCTGAAAAAGCAGAGACCAGCCTGCACACTGCAAGGATTTGGGCAGCTATTTCTGTTCCTGGCCTCTCACACCAAATTGACCCTGTCGTATCAGTCAGGCAAGCTTATACTCAGAGAGAAAATCATCTCCAAGATGGTAAACATTATTTTTAAACATTCCTTGATGGTAGCTTTTAAACCCACTTAAGCAAACAAACCAAGCAGCTTTCAAAGAAGCTGCCTGGAGATTAGATTCGTAATCCCAGGCACGGTGGGTAGCTGGCTGACCTCAGGCATGCTGCTCAGGAACACAACTCCCAGCCCCAGGCTCTTCAAAGAATGGCAGAGCATGCTAAAGGAAATCAATGCTCCGCATCTCTGCTTAGAAATTAAAAAAGGAGATGGGCTGATAAGGCAGAGCCTCACAAGCCTTTATCGAGCCCCATTTAAGGCGGTGGTTAAGCTTTCGGAGGGGAGCTATGCAGGAACCCCGCCATGAGGCCAGGCACTTCCCCTCCTTGTGCAATGATTTGAGCCCATGACCATGAAGCTGACTCTCTCATGGCTGGTTCTGGTTTGGACCAGAGATGTCTCTTCAAACCAAAGCTATTTTGCGGCTCAGACCTTCACCTCTGGCTCTGCAGCTCAGCCAGGACCTCCCAAGCCTGGCTACACTCAGCCAGCAGCACCATTCCTATTTTTCCAGGATCTGCAGCACACAAGGACCAGAATTTGCTACAAAACCCTGGCAAAGTCTGATTTGAGGCCCTGGAGCTTGGACCTGTCTGAAATACCCCCAGGTACTACCACAGCCACAGCCCTCGTGGCTCCAGGGCTGACGGTACAGAGCAGTCCCCAGGTTTATCTGCTTTTGGCCACCCACAGAACAGCTGTCTTTACCAGGTGGGATATGATGAACACCCAGGGTTCAACTTCTCCAAAACCTTTTCTGTGCTTCTAGAACAACATAACCCTGTGCCATTGCCCAGAAAGCTTTTGTGCCTGATGCACCAACCGATGCTAACCCTCCCCATCCCACCACCCCGCAGGCATCCCTCCCTGCCCTGGAAGGACACAGCAGGAATTGAATGAACCCTCCTTGCCTTTTGCCGTCACCGAGATGCCCATGGCTGCTTCTCTCAGCGAGTTCCTCTTCTTCCACTTGCCCTCATCTATGTTGTACATCTCCACTATCTTCAGCGGCATCTGATTCACTCCGACCCCTCCTATCACCATGATCCTCTTGCCCAAAGTGGCCACGGCCACCCCGGCCCGAGCTGTGGGCATAGGGGGCAGCGAGGTCCACTGGTCGGCCTCGGGGGAGTAGACCTCAAAGCAATCCATGGGGACACCGTTGTCATCGCAACCCCCGATGGCAAACACCTGCCCGCCAGCTTCCACCAAGGTCGAGTAGACCCTGCGGCTCGGGAGCGGGGCGAGGGTTTTCCACTGGAAATCTTTGGTATTAGCTAGCTCCATGGTGGCTGGTGGGGCAAGGCAGCATCGATCCCTGCCCACGGGAGGGGGCTGGCTACGCTGCAAAACAGAGCAGACGGAGAAGTGCCAGGGAAAAACAGAAAAACGCAAAGTGCAAACACCATCCTTCCCCTGGCAGGGCTGCAGGCAGCCTGGTGCAGAGCAGGGACGGGAGCACCCCCGTCAGACAGGCTCCCCCAGCCACCAGCCCCCTCCGCCACCCCCCAACAAAGAACAGCAGCGACCGGTACCTTTCATTGCATCTCCATTAATCCCGCAGTTCCAGGTCTGCCTCCGAAGCTCATGCAGAGACCGATCCTAAAAATAAAACAAAACAAAAGAGGGAGGGTAAAAAAAAAAATATAATAAAAGGCAAGAGAGGTTGGAGTCAGTTTGTTATCCTATTCCCTGAGCATCCCCGCCCCCAAGCGACATTCAAACTGAGGAGGCTGCAAGCCGTCTGCTCACTTCCCTGGCTGTTTTCCTGCCTGCTAGGGAACTTTTCCTTGCATCCTCCTTTTCTGACCTGATTCTTCCTCCTGACCCCTGTCTACATCCTCCTGCAGACCCAGGGAAGGACCCGCTCCGGCAGTCCTCGGCTGGGAAAGGCGAAAGCCAGCCCTCGCCTCTCCAGCCCCGATCCAGGGGCTGAGCCGCGGAGCTGTGAGGGATCCAGAGAACAGCCCAGGGAGGAGAAGGCACAAGCTCTCACTGGAAACCCATGGTCTTTTTTCGTCTCCTCTCTCAGAATGGCTGTTAAGCATGCAGATGAGATTAATTAGCACAGGAGGCCAGAGAGGACAAACGGAACAGAACAAAGGCAGCAGCTTGCTCGCTTGCCCAGCGTGGAATAAGGTGCCTTTTGCACTGAGCATCTCCGCCTTCGTTGTGTAACTGAGGTTGTTTAACAATTGCCCTTAAAACAAAGTAAGATTTATCTTTACCCTTGCAGACGCAGCAGGCTCTCCCAGCACATGCTGCCTGCACGAACATTTGGAAACAGGACTGTAGCGTAGAGTGAGCAGTTGCCAAAAAAACCCAAAGAAGGCATACTGCTGGCTGAGCACTGCTCTGCTCTAGGACACAGTCATTCCCTCTTCTCCTCATGCACTGACTCCTGAGACTTTTCCCCACGGATGCTGAGGTCCCACTGACCCCCTGAAAAGAGCTTCCCCAGCAGGAGAGCAGGGCTGCCTGGCTCTGCTTTTTTTGTGGACCACCGTTTGAAAGCCCCTGGAGCAGAGATTCACTCCTGGACCCACTTCCCTGCCTCCTGGCAGACACCCAGCCCAGGGCCAGTGCCCCAGCCCATCTGCTGCTTGGGGTTATTTTTTTTTTCTTCTGATACAGCAGTGTGGCTGTGGGGTGAAATGCAAAGAGCCAACTTGCTCTTTCCTATCCAAGATACCTAAGCACAAAGCAACCAACCGTTATAGCCCTTGGATTTCTTAAGAGGATGGACTCCCTTCTCCCAAAAAGGAGAACCAGACTTGTTTCCTGCTGCTTCATCTGGAGCAGAGAGTAAACAAGCGGGCTCTGCAAAACTCCCTGAGCCAGGAACAGGTCATCTCCTCCCTGCACCCCACTGCCTTGCCTGGCCGCAGCACTTACTCCCCAGGTCTGACCACAGCCCTTCAGCTCTCCGACAACCTGAGCAGACAGAGCCTGTAGCTTAGCAACAGCCACCTACAGCCGCCTTTCATCACCATCACTTCAGGTGATGTGAGTGGGTATCCTGATGCTTTCCAGGGACCACAGCATGGAGCAATGAGGCAGATCCCCCTGGAAGGGGAGAAGCCTTGGGGTGCACCGGGCTGCATGTGGGGCAGAAGCACACGGGCTGTTGCTGCTGTACCCCAGTCTCATCCTGTGTGTAGCACACCGGGGATGCCACATTATTTCTTCTATAAATTCATGCCTGTTGTGTTCATCAGGTAAGCAGGGAGACAGAGGTGGCCGTCGGACCGCAGCCAGGGCCAGGGCATTTGCCATTCTCTCAGACAGGTACAACGCAGCATCCCCACAAACTCCTCATCTCTGTCTCGGGGCTCAGCCTGCAGGGCCCATCTGAAGGGGAAATCAGTTGTCATGGTCATGTTAGTTCCTACATCTCCTCTGAAAGCGCGAATTAGAGGAGGGTGATGGAAAAGCATCAGTGAAATGGGTCTCGGACAACTGGACTGAGATCCATCAAAATCATTTCACGTACAAGTCTGAGCTGGCATGAAAACCAATCAGTCCAAGCAGGGCTGTTTATTTTAACTTATTATCCCAGAAAAATTTCAGTAGTCAGCTAAACATCATTTACTGCATAAAGAATGTGGTTAATAAACCCATAAATACTCCTTGGGCTGGAACCCTCCAGCAGCAGGACCCAGCACGGGCACATGCGCACATCCCCGGCACTGTGGGGGCCGCAGTACAAAGGAACACAAAGCAACAATAAAAAGCAGCAGCAAGTCAAGCCACACTTTGCATCTTCCCAGCAGCTGAGGAGAAAGGGGCAAACAACAGACTAGATCACCAGCTGCTGTTCTCCCCTCTCTTCAATCCCTCGTCTTCTGATGTGCATCACCGCCCACAACTGGATCGGCTCAGGGATTTATGCCTTGGCAGTTTAAGCAGCTCTGGACTATTGCTTTCATGAATAATTTATTTTCTTTCCAGGTGAATTTTCATGCATTACCATGGACAAATTCAGCACGGGCCAGCAAATTAGAAAAGCAGAGCCAGCTCCTGGAGCATGACAGATTTGCATCCTGACCTCCGAGAAGTCATTTTTCTGCCCTGTGCCTCAATTTCTTCAACTAAACAGCACAGTGCTGGGATGAGACACAATCGGCATCACCCAAATGTCTGACAGAAGCAGAACCTCACAGCTGGTGCCAGACAGTTTCTCCACTGTCATTAAGGCTATGCAGAACTCAAGCATAGCTGTCTAAAATTGCCTAAAAATTCTTTTTCGACATACCAGCACAGAGAGTGTGATTCAAAGCACTCGGAGATGGCTGAGTATTTCTGTGGAGTGCTGGGCAGATCCTTCAGGAGAACAGGCAGAGCAAAGACCTGCAAATTCAGCCCAGCTGTGGTCCCAGACAATGGGAACCAGCAGATCCAGCCAGCCAGCACTCCCAGCAGCAGTAATGCAAAGCTCTGCCTGAGCTCAGCTGCCTTGGCATACAAATAGTAGTTTGCTATTCTTCTCTTTCATGCTCTTTAAAGAAAATCAAGGTCAACCTGAAACACTGTACTCACACCCTTTGTCTCCATCTCTCCAGCATCACCTGAATCTCACTAAAAAGCAATGCCAGCACTGCGCTGTAGGAGCTGGGAGTTGTCAAAATGTGCTGACCAAACACCCCCACGTGCTGCAGCCATGTTCTCCTCCCAGACAGAGGGAATTATCACTTAATTATACCAAACAAATTGGAAGCATTAAAATTTCTTTCTTAAATGGCTACATTAAAATAAAAATGAATGGTAATTGCTTTTCTATCAGAGGAGATGGCAGGCACAGCGCTGAGCCCACTCCAGGGTCCAGCCCTTACCCTTGCAGGACAGAAACCCCTGCTTTAAGAGCTCAGTAAGCAGCACAGCACCCCTCCGCCCCCCCCAGGGTCTTTCCCAAGTGGTTACGGAGCACAGTTGGGCAGGGAGAGCCCCACGGCACCCGCTGAGAGGGGGACAGGGCTCCGGTGGGAGAGGGGGACCTCTCGGTGTGGGGGGCTGAGCTCCCTGTGCTCTAACACCCAGCTGCTCCCTCCAAGGAGAGGCCATTCCTCACCCCGCAGGTTACACCAGGCTCATTTTCGAGAGCTCCCAGTTTAGTGGCATTTATTACCTGCAATGATTTGTGGTTTATAAAAGAGATACGCTGGTGGGTATTAAAGTGATAGATGGGCTGAACAGGGGAGAGAGATCTTGGTGCTACTGAGTGCAGCTGCTTTCGCTTTCCTTCCCATCTCGCCTCTCTCCAGGATTTAGAAGTTTTGCTCCTCTGGGTTTGAAATTCCCTGAGCTGCAGCAGCCCAGCACACAGCCCAGCTGGAGCCAAAAATCTCCACCCTCCAGCCATCGGGGTATTCTTTTGGCTGATGCGCTACCCTAAATATTGCATTGCAATGCCACTGCATGAGCACAGAGCGAAAAGGGGTCCTATGTACACCTCTCCAAACTGAAGGAAATGCAAGGAGGCCCCAGAAGATGAAAAGCCATGGATATACCCCCAAATCTTCTATTTTTAATGCTCATGCTGAGGATATCCATCCCGAGACATCACTGTACGTACCCCCAGCCACACTTATGCATAACACACTTCCTCCAGGGAGGAACTCAGGGCTCAGGAAACAGAGAGACACCTAATCCTCACCCAGCCCGAGGCAGATACAACTCACTACAAACCGATCCTGTACCACATTTGTCTAACTCGCTCTGAAAAGCCTCCAGCACTTCTGCTGCCCCAGCAGCAGATCACTGCTGTGCCTCACAGAGCATCACCCGCTCAAACTCGCACTTCGGGAACAGTGATTCTTTTAGGGACACCACAAACATCCAGGAGACCACTATGCTTCTTCCTGGTATCCCATCACAAGTTAACTTGAGCCATATCCAGCTGACCCTCAGCTTCCCTGACTTCAGTAGCATGACCCCAGATTTCCATCACTGGGTCTGGGACACACATCAGAGCCCCACCAGGAGCTGTGCTCCCAGAACATCACTACTCCCCATATTGTCTGCCAACTGCCAAACGCCTGCATGTTCCTTGCTGTCACCAGGAGCAGGTTAAAACAGACACAGCCAGCCACCAGCCTGACAGAGAAGCCTATTAGAGAACCTACTGCCTTCAGAGAAAAAGCTCTTGTACTCACCCAAGTGTCACGCCAGATAAACACGGGGCAGTCCTGCCATGTGCCAGCCAACGCGAGAAAAGGGGCTGCAAAGCCGAGCTGAAAACAGCCTGACATCCAGCCAGCATCACTAGCCAGAGCAGTAACAATTCCTGCTGCTCTGGGGATGGGCGTCACAGGGGAGGCAGGAACAGGGGCAGTGATATGCTGGAAATAGCACACAAAAACTGAGAAGAAATTGTAGCTTCTGCTCCTCAGCACCAGGCAGGAGTGAGCAGCTTCATTTCGGCTCTGTCTTGGCTGCCTGCGCTCTATTAAATAAAGAGCAGGGAGAGATGACACAGCACAGACTCAATTAAGACAGCTAAAAGGAGATGATTCAGTGCAGGGAACCCATTTCTGTCCCAAGGAACAGTCATGGTACCAGGCCAGGAGGGGGGACACAGAGAGGAGAACCCCAGGAATTTCACCTGCTGCCAAGGAAGAGTGTCAGGCACAGCCCAGCTCTCCCCTGCCTGCTCCTGACTGTCTTCCCAGTGCAATTCCAGGTTACAGCAACACTCAGGTGCTTTCCCAGTGCTGCTCCAGGCACAGGGTCCAACACACAGTTTGGAGCAGGAACCAGCCCCTGGGAAGCATCAGTCCCCTGTGGCTCAGCTCTTCTGCTCCCAGTGTGACCCCAGAGCCCAGCTCACCCACTCCAAGGGGCAGAGACAGAGATGAGCTGTGCCACGTACGGGATGCCCGGGATGCTGCACACAAGGCTCAAGCACACCTCGCACCGGCAGCCTCTCCTGCGACCTTCGTACCTGCCCTCCCCAGGACTGGGCGCTCAGTTCACCCATACGGGGAAGCCACTTGCTCCCAGGGCAGGTAGGGAGCCCACATCTGCCTCTCCTCAAAATCCCAAAGGTAACTACCTGCAGCTGGAGCCGCTTGTTAGCACAGGAACATCCCAGATTGGCTAGAATCAGGGACTTTGTCAAAAAAAAAGAAAGCAAATGAAGAGAAAGGACAGTAAACAATGACAACTTTCTTTATACTGTTTTCATCTACACTGGAAGCTAGCAGGATACAGCGCATCTCAAATAACACATTGAAAAGTTTCAGATGTGGGAGCAGCACCTAAACCTCCCCATTAATCCCTGTAATTGAAGTGAGCTGCTTTTCCTCCTAGAAGCACATAAATATCATGGTGTAACCACCCTTTGCACTGTCAGATAAACATGAGCACAGCATGAGGCGGCTGTGTCCCTGTGGACTCAGGTACCAACCTTTGCTGTTAAAAAAAAAAGGCATCTTTATTTCAGCAAAGACACAGCCAATAAGAAACAACATTCACGGGGGCAGATTTTTCCAGGAAGCTTGTAAGTCCACATTTCCCCCTGCTCAGCACCCAGAAGGGATAAATCCCTTCTCCTGCAGGGAGAAAGCTCACTTCTCTGCCACCCAAGAAAGCAGACTTTCAGAGGAGCCCAGCACCCCAAAATTCCATCGTACAGCAGTCCAGAGAGCTCAGCACCCCCACAGACAGGGCTCTCTTCAAACCCTCACCACTTATTTGAGGTTCTTAGTGGGATCAGGGTCTTTGGAAAAATCTGGCACCTTTGTAATGTCCCCAGCATGGGAGAAGCCTGAGCTCCTGTCCCAAACTCACACTCTCATTTCTTGGTGACACTCAGAAGAAGATATAGACAGCCTTTCTACAAGCTTTGACTATTATACAGTCCTAGCCTGCAAGGTCATGTAATACCAGGTCTAGGTTTTCAAGTAACTCCAACTTTAAACAGAAAAGGCTTTTAAAAAGCCTTTGAAAACTGGGGACTCTGGTGCCTTTACTTCTCTCTTGCTCAAACCCTGGCAGCTGAGGCTTTAAACAGAACATGCATGAAATTTTCAGTCTGGTATTTCTGACCTCTCTTCACACTGAATCAAGTTTCCTTGCCATAGTAACAGCTACCCAGAAAAATAACAACAAAAAAATCCATTAGTTCCCTGCCTTTCTCTGCAAATTACCCAGCTGGCAAAAGAGACCGTTTAGATATAAGGAAAGACAAAAAGCATTACAATTATAAGAGAATTAATTGTACCAAGCAAAGAAAAAGCAGCAGCACTCACAAGCAGTTTATTCCATTCCTTCTGTTCCTGAGCATCTCTCTTTGCAGACATAAGTAGGGGCAGCTTGAACATGAAGACAGCAGGCTGTGACTGATCTGACCTCCTCCCCAGCTACACCCCTTCCCCCCATTACCAGTCCCTTGAGATCATTTCCAGCCTCATCATGCCAAATGCAATTTCCTGAGATTGCTAATAGGAGGAAGGCAGAGAGGTCATGGAAGGAAATATTCCACAGCTAAGAGCACAGCAGTGGTGGATCAGAAGGATGCCAGGAGCTTTAGCAGGCTATGGGACAGGGAGAAAAGAGGTTTCATTTTTTTGGCACTTGTTAGCACAGGGAAAGAGCCCAGGCCATCCTTTTTTTCCAGGGTGGGCTGAAGAATCAGCAGAACAAGGTAAGGTTTATTCACATCACAGTTTGTCTCAGGAGAGGGCGTTACAATTTCATCAAGAGAAAAGATAATCCACCTGCAAGACTGCAGGGTACCCCTTCCCCAGTCCAACTCCCAGCAGCATCCTGCATCCCCTCCCCTTGCCCCCGCAGGCTGCCTCTGCTCTTTGCACAAACAGCTTCTCTTTCTCACAGGTCAACTAAGATCTTTTTCAAGCCCTGCAGTCTTGCTGGTTATGTTTATAAAGCTCCTGTTACTCTGTATTTAGGCTGCATCCCTCTGGAGGGAACGTGAAGAGCTTGGGCCAGATCTCAGCCGGGGGTAGCACAGCGCACGCACCCATCGCTGCTGCCTGCCTCAGCTGCCAGGGCCTGGTCTGGGAGAGAGGCTGAAAAGATGGGATTTGGGGACTACTGGGGGGAGAAGAAAAAAAAAAAGGGAAAAAACATCCTCCTTAACCCACTTTTCAGGGAGGGAAACACAAACTCAAAGCTTCGTTTCTGGTTGCTCATTAAAAGCCTGGCCTGACACTGGGAGAAAGCTGTCCTCCTCCAAAGCATCCCCCTCCCACCCATCCCCAATAACCTGCTGACCTCCAGCGAGAAACTCCCTCCCTCCTGCCAGAAGAGCTCGGGAAGCACGGATATACTCACAGCTCCCGGGAAGCCGCGCCGAATCCAGGTAGAGCATGGCTCTCTGCTAGAAACGCTCTTCAACACCCAAATCCTCGGTGCCTGCGGAGCATCCCCCTCCTCCCAGCTCCCTCCCGCACCCTTCGTCCCTCCCGGCACCCCACAGCCCTGGGGAGGGGGATGCGAGCAGCGATGGGAGCAGCCAAGGCTGGGAGGGCTGCGTGGGAAGGATGTGAGGAGAGAAAAAAAAAAATCAGCATAAATTCAGCAGCCCTAATCTTCACCCTCCCAGAGATGTAGGGCAATTAAGAGGGAGAGTATTTCCCCATCTGGTCTCTTCCTCAGTGCCGACAGCCGGGGGTGTGCGTGCGTGTGTGCACAGTGCATTACCAGACCCATACTTAAGCCTTTTATGGCTCCCCACGCTTGCACAGGATGTTCTGTAACGGCTGGTCCCTGCCTGCAAAAACAAAACTCCTAGGAAAGGGAAATAGATGGACAAAAAGAGCAGAGTAGGAGCTGAAAAGCAGGAGCTGCCTCCGAGAGGAGGCAGAGACCCAAACGTGCTGCTACGGCATTCCCTGGGCTGCAGCAGGACCCGCTCCGGGAAGAGCTGGGGGTCTGCCCCAGGCTGGCTCCCAGTTGTGGCTGGGAGCTGGTGGATCCCCCGCTGCCAACTGGCTACAGCTCAGGGAGAGAAGAGCCCAGCGCTGGTACGCATATCTGATGGACACGCACCCCACAAACACCCACCGTGGGGAAAACAAGGGCACAGCAGGGACAGTTCAGGCAGCAGCAGCCCCAGAGCTTCTGCTCTCTGCAACTCTGGCTCCAGGCGTCCCGTGAAGAGCACGCTTTGCTCTGAGGTTGCAGAGGCAGCAGTAGGATGCAGGGCCCTTTGGGCCTCAGTTTCCCAGCCTGCTGGACATCTTCCCTGACCTGCTTCTCCACTCTTCTCCTAAAAGTGTTGCAGAATAACTTTACAGAAAAATCTTTTCTAAGCAAAAGCCAAAAGAGAAAGATATTTTCGATGCATCATCCATCAAGCTTCAAAGCTCCTCCCCAGAGACGCATTTCCAGTTCAGCCCAGCAGATGTTTCTAATCCTTCAGGAACCCCCTGAGCTCTGAAAGTCCCCAACACCCCCAGAGATTTCTGCTCCTTTCAGCGTTGTGCTCATACATCTTTCCCCACCGGCACAGAGCTCCGAGCACGCATGACTTGGGGCACAGCCAGTACCCACACAGCAGCATCAGGTGCTCAAGCACTCAACAGCCTTTGAACCTGCAGCTTCCAGAGCTGGAGGAGTCTCCTATTTTCATCTCAGAGGGACTCACTTCTCCACTGGCCACTTCCCTGCAGCCCAGACCAGGGACAGTCTCCAGAGATGGCTGGAGTAGGTTTCCAGTTCAGCCCTGGCTTGCAAAAGCCCCTTGGTGTTGACCCCAATTCAGGCCCATAACGATCCAGGAAAGGTTTATTCTTGCCGATAGCTCATGCTGGTTGAGATGGGGAAGTATTTTAAAGCAGCTCTAGCCATAAAATAAGAAAAATGAGGAAATCAACAAGAAGTTGAGTCAAATGACTCTACATAAAGCAAATTGTCATCCCCTACCAGCTATTTTAATCTCCTGTTAGCTTTCCGGTGGGAGGATTCAATTTGCATTTAAATAAAACCCTCAAGCTCAGGGCCAATCTAACATTAAGATGTTCATTACAAAGGCATTTACCTCTTAAGAAATTTTAAGAGACCCCATCAAACTGGATTTTAACACAGGGGCTATTAGCAGTCTGGCATTATTGGACACTTAGTATTTTTAAGTTGTTATTATTTACCAGACTGGTTACAGATGAGTCCAGGCAGCTCTGAAGGAAGGTTTCCAGCAAGCTTGAAAGCTCCCTACTTACAAAGCCAGGAGGTAAAACAACCCACACAGTCAAAAATCATCATAAAAGGTATTCTGGAGCCCCTGAAGAGCTGCCTGCAGAAAGCTCAGTTTCATGGGGGTAGGGAGGCATGGGGAAGGAAAGGGGAGGCTGCAGGACACAGCCAAGGGCAGGCTGCTGAGACGAACTGATGGTCAAGCCACAGGGTTGGCAGCTCCTCTCTGTCCCCAAATTAAACCATGGGGCTCCCATGCTGGGTACCAGCTCAAAGCAGCCTGGCAATGGGTGACCTTTATGGGTGAGGGTGAAGGGGCTGTGACAGATTGCAGCTGGCCCTTGCAATCGTATTCTACAGCCGTTTCCATTTTAAAACTGGTGATAAACTGTGGCTTACAAAACCCACTGAAACACAACAGCAGGTTGGCGTTTCAAATCATTTGGGTGCTCCTGCTTTGTGGGACCAGGACACTGGGTTTGGCCCCAGGTGGGTTTTTGGTTGGTTGGTTTAGATTTTTATTTTTGTGGGGTTTTTTTTGGTTGGTTGGTTTTGGGTTTTTACATTGCTGTTTGATCTCAAGCCCTTCATCTGCTTTTTATTTTCCTTCCTGCTTTTTGTCTGCCCATTTCACCTGTTGTTTCGTGGCGGCAGTTGGGCTCCCCATGCTGTGTGTACAGCACCTGGTGAGTGGGGTCCTTGGGTCAGCTGGAGCCTCTGGCTGGTAGCAGAAACACGATGGATTGTGATAAAATAGGGAGCGGGGATGGTGTGACGCAGACCAAGGCCCTGGTAGAGCTCTGCCAAGAAGCCTTGATAATCCTCATCCTCATAGTCCTACATATCTGATGCTAATAACTTATTAAAACAAATACTCTTTCATCTTCATAAGCATTTAATTCACCCAGTTAAAAACAAAACAAAGTGACTCCAAAAAAACCCCCCTGATGACCTTTCACTGGCCAGTGTCACTTCTTAGATGAATGCAAGCAGCCTTACCTTCCCATGATGAACAGTCTGCACCACGTCGACACCTGCAAAAGACCAGAAAAATGAGAGATGAAGGCAGGGGAAGAGGGCGAGTTTAAATTGGATAAAAGCAGGGAGACAGGTACGGCAGCTTGGCCATAAAGCCCCAGGTGTTCTATCCCTGACACCCGACTTGCCTGGTGGATGAGTCAGACTTGACAGGCTGGAAAATAACTGTCTGTCTCGGAAGGACGGAGCTTACACAATGCGCTACAGAGACCGGAGCCCTCATACAAAGGCAGGCGTTGGCTTCACTCAGCAGATGCTTTTTGAACAGTGAAAATTGCACAGCACTAACAACCCGGTGGCCAGCAAGCCCTTCCCACGGCACAGGGCTTGTGCTGGGAAGGAGGGAGGGACACACTCTGCTACCCACCAGCAGCTAGGGAAACAAACTCACCATCGCCTGGCAGCTAATGCCGTGAAGAAAGCAGAGTTTACCCTCCTCCGGATAGCATCTTTTCCTGGCAGTGTCTTGCTTGTCGCTAAGGAGACCTCTTGAGATACCTTGAAGAACTTGTAAGACAAGGAAGGCCCTGGCTCACTCCAGATTTGTGCCTCAAAAAGAACAACTTTTGCAGGCTGCTTGGAAATGATAAAGGAGGTGTCACTGTTAAAGAAAAAAAAAAAGAAATAATAGTCCTGAAAACCTGTAGCAGTTCCCTGCAATTCAACATCTGTTTCCATGGGAACAGCAGGAGAGTTGCAGGAATTCCTACAAATTACACAAATAAGCCAAACCGTAACATTTTCTTTTCTTCTTTCTTACCTGCATCACTTCAGGTTGAGCCAATTCAATCCAACAAGCACTCTTGACCAGACCACTTCTCAGAAGTGTTTGGGAAAGGCATGTTAAACTGCAGTTAGCAGGCCAGGAGGTAAGAAAACAGGGGAAAAAAAGCAGCAAAAATCAGCCCTGGAAGGCCAGTAAAAGGCTTTTCTTTCAGAAGAGATAGGATCTTGGAGATAAAGGGGAAAAACATGCAAGAGGCCCACGCATATCTCCGTGCCAGCAGTGGCTGGAGCACACAGCCCCCCCGGCACTGCTGACCATGGGAGACCATGCTTTGGCACAAGCAGTGGAGAGCAATCCTGTCTCTAGTCTCCCTGCGTTCAGTCCTCCCCTGTCATTTCTTCCAGAGATTTGGCAACCTGACAGTTAATTAACTAGTTAATTAATTAATTCTCCCTCCTGCAGGGCCCTGAGCTGGTTACAGTGCAGATAGTCACCTTAATATGTGGAGACAGCAGCCAAGAGCTTCAGGATCTCTCAATCAGAATATTTAACCCACGGGGAGAAGTCCACCAGCTGTGTCTGCCCATTTGACAAACACAGAGAGACATCATTTCAGGACAGACAGGCACTTTGCAAAGACAGTTGCTGGGAAAAAAACCCAAAAAAACAAAAAAACCCCTGCACGCACAGTAACATTCAAAATTGGCTACAGTTAGCAGAATTTCATCAGCAGCGTGAAAGAGCTTTAAGCTGTCTAACTAGTTAGGCTATGGATGCATCTGGCTTTGCATGCTTTTTATAAAAACAAAACATAAGTCTATGTTTATACACAAGTGGAAAAAAAGCTGTTTGTTCCCAGGAAGAGGGTTTATGCAAGACATAGCAGGGCTAGGCACAGCTGATCTCCACGCACAGTTACCAGAATCCTGAAATAAAGCAGTGGTTTGCTGGTTATCACAAGCTGCATCTCTTCTGTGTTCATTAAGGGAGTGTCTGTTATAATGGAAGATCACATCTGCCTTCCTGAGCAGTCCAACAAGAGTCAATATATTCCGGTGCAGGGTACAAAGTGCCTTGGGTTTTCCGCCGACCACGTCTAGCTCTGAGAAAGAGATGAATGCCTGAGCAAGAAAAGGGACTTTGAACAGTGGTGTTTTGTTCTCTAGTCTTCAAAGGAAGCGAGGGTTAATCATTCATGGACCAGGCAGCAATAAGAGACAAGAGCAGACTGTGTAAAGAATGGATTTGAAAGGCGGGATGTGGGTAAAAAACATCAGTGTATAATTCTGATTTTCTGTAAAAAAAATATTTTAATAGATTTTGGTGAATTAAGTCCTAATCCGCCCCCAAAAAATTTCATTTAAACTGCAGAGAACATTGTTTTTCTTTCCTTTGGGGGCTAAATGTTGAAGCATTTTGTGCTTTAAAAAAGAAAAAAAAAAGATCAGTTTGAAAATTAAATGCTTTCAGAAGTCAAGATGCTGTTTCAAAGGTTGCCATAATGAAACACTCCAATTTCTCAGAATTCTTCTCTTTGTTTTGCTGATCCCCAAAGCTAAATTCACGGGCAAACATATCTGTAACAACATACTTTTGCCCAATTCTCCCTGGATTAAGAAGTTCTATTCTTGGCTCTGTCACATGAGGCTTTTGTGACAAGTCACCAAAACCCTCCACGTGTCCATCCGCAGCAATTCATTTTGAGCTTGGCTGGACGGCGACTGCTTGGCAAGCACCTCTGACCAGCATCTCCCCTAGATGTTCCCCTGCTCCTTACAGACTGGCTGCAAAATTGCTTCTGCACCTGCAAGATCTTAAGCACAGTTGCATGTAGCTAAAGGCCAGTAAAGCCAAGGGAAGCGATGAGTAGATCCTGAGCTGCTCAGATCGCTGCAGCAGCGGAGAAAAACCATCCCCAGAAAGACCAAGGCAGATGCAGAGGGAAGATGAGATTGCCTCACCCATCTAACCAAGGCTTGTCTTCTGCAGCTTCCATTCTCCAGACATCTCCCAGCCCCAGCTGCTGCCCATCCTGGGGTGTCTCTGAGATTAGAGATGTGTTACAGGAAAGTTGATTATAATTGACCTCACTGCTACAGCACTTCTACTATTCCCTATTTAGCATCCATTTTGCTGTCATTACTCTCCCAGAGCTATTTCTGCCAAGCATAGATCCTTGCTGACAGGTCTCTAGTGGAGAAGGCTGCAGTGCATAAAATTAGAGACATGGGGGAGACAGCTTCTGATAGCAACCTGCCAGCCATCCGCGGGGGCTCCGCGTGGCAGGGAAGGTGCGAGATGCGGGGCAGGGGTTAGCTGTTAAACTGGAGGAGGTGGGTGGTAATGGGATGTCAGTTCATCAGTAATCCTATCCACGCTTTCAAGGGAACTTAGCAAAGCAGGGTAAGAGGGGCTGGGGGCAAAGACTGAGAAGTGAGACAGTTCAGGCAAGAGGAGGAAAAACTGCAGAACAGCAAGCAGAACAACTTTTTCTCTGCTGCCATCAGAGAGGTGTCAAGTCCTATTCTCCTTTAGATCTAGAGCAAAATCCCCATGAGTGACATGCTCCTTAAATGCCACCCTACTGGAGTTTTCTTTTATGGCGAAGAATGGAAATACACGGGGGTTTTCTACCTCTTGGATAAAAAGGAAATCCCAGACCAAACCATTTAACTTAAATCCCTCCTTTAGGGCAAGATCTCCCTAGCTCAGTTTTAAGTATCATCATCTTTCCTCAGCAGATAATGCCACATGCATATTTCATCCTAAATGCCAACAACTGGAACTGGGTTAAGACACAGAGCAGTCCCCACCCCAATCCCACCGGGACACAAGCAACCTCTGCCAAGTTTAGCACTTCCACTGCTGGAAGTTCCTCCCAGCACATGACCCGTTAGTGTGCCTTGCATTCATCGTAAGGACTCACAACCCTGTCAAACAGATTTAAAAGAAAAGCCTATCGGTGCTCTCAGGCACTAGCGTTTTATTAAACACAACCCTTTTATAAGGGTTGTGTTTAATAAAAGACATTACAGTAGGCATAACCTTTTATGGTTATGCCTACTGTAACGTCTGAATTTCCAGACAGTTTCAGCAAGAGGCAGCAAGTCCATTCCTACAACAGCCAAATGCAAGGCTGCTTCCCAAGGAGGGGGTGAAGCCTTCAGCAGTCCAGGAAACTGGCACCCTCTTTCTTTTCCTTCTCTAAATTCCCAGATACAGCAAGACCTACCTGAGATTGCACAGAGCTGAGCTAGATTTGTTTGCCAAATCAATAGATCTCATACGCTTCAGGCTCAAGAGCAAACATCCGTGATCCCTGGCATTAAGCAGGGCCAGCGTTGATGGTGATGTTTTCCTTCCAGCCACTGGGAAAGCAGTGCAAACTGCAGACACGGCAGGGCTGGGTGCCCTGGGAGATCCATCACCACAAATCTTATTATGACCTCTTAAATCACAGTATGCTATAAGTGTAAAGTAATTTTATGTAAAAAAAAAAAAAAATCAACCCAATCACCTAACAAAATGCCTTGCCTCCACACTAGTTTTAGAGCGGGACAGTTAATAATGGTCCATTATTTCTGTCAAAATAAAGTGGATCCAGACCTCACGTTTGCCAACTAAAACTAGACAAAGTCTGTCACCTCTAGGGAGGCACTTCTTTCCTCTCCCATGTGTCTTCCTAATAGCAAATAAGAGCCAAACCCAGCAGGAAGAGCTGCTCTAATAAGAGACACTGTAGGAAATAGGAGCACCCAGCTAGGAGAGGGCAAAAGCCCTTTCAAAATCTACCTTTCCAAATGGATTAATGGATCTGCTTTCTAGATGGCAAAGTTTGCTATCTGCATAGGGTTTTACTTACCAAGAAAAAAAAATCACTGTATTTGGAAGCATCCTACTGTATCAATGGTGACCCATGACTTTATCCCTAGCACTCCCAGTGCAGTCCTCAATATCCCTGTTTGTACAAAGCAGGCAAGAACAGAGCAGCACTGCATCCTTATTTTCTTACCTTGCACCTTCGCTACTGCTGTTAGCCAAGACAACAAATTTAGTTATCATACACCTTAAAAATAATCTGCCAAAAAGAAGGCACTCCCTTTACCTCTAATTTTCAGTGGTTGGGATTGCAGCTAACTGGGAGCAGGGATACAGAGTGGGGTGGAATGGGACACAACTTGCCTTCTCCCAGTGCAGACAATACCTACATGATGTTTGTTTGTTCTGATGATCAGTTCAATAAAGTGAGCAAGCACAATACATGCTAAGCTCACTCCCCAGGGAAGGAGGATTAGGTCCTACTCTGTTCTGGCAAGATCACTACTCTGCCTTATTCATTTCCACTGAGCTAGAGGAGTCTTGGCACAAACTGAACTTCTCTGGGATCGGAGGAAGCTGTTCCTCCCCCATTTTGAGTCAGGAGAGGAACATGTTTTTAATCCAAATCCAATATTAACAAGACTTACAGCTCAGTACAACTTTCTTGAAGAAAGTCAGGCAGTAACAGGGAGTCAGTACCATCACCTGAGGCTAGGAGGAAACCAGGGATAATTGACATTTTCAACAAGCCCAGCAAGTCTACCTCCTGTGCTACACAAGAGCCAGAATAGGAGTTTCTTTTCCAAGTGTGGCTTAAGCTGCAGTGCCTAATGTGCCCAGGGGCCTGGTCTAATTCTCCATCTTTTTTTTTTTTTTAACTGATTAGGAACATTTGCCCTCTAAGTATTTATATCAAAGACAAGACCCAATAAAACAGTGTTGGGCAGTAACACACTTATTTCATATAACATATCAGATCAGCACATATCCTTCAACATGAGAGCACACACCCCTAGCATGTTGAACAGCAGGAGATTAATGTTTCTGTTATCCATTGCCAGGAGGATTCCAAACATCCTCATCGCTGGAGCCAATGCTTTGCCATCCTCAACTGAAAGGAGGGACTAGAGTAATCCACTAAATTCAGAACAGAAAAACAGAAAGGGAAAATGCATGTTGGCTACCCCACAGTGCTCTCCAAGTGAGATAGCTGATGCTAAGAAGGAGGAATTACACCTCATTTCATACATCTTCAAATGAGAGGAATAAATGATAACTTTGTTTCCCGATAAGAACAAGGCTCTGAAGTTAGTTAGGAGGAATGGCCTGACTATACAGCCCTTCACCACCCCCCTGAATAACCAGATCAAAGCTACCACGCATCAGCTGGATCATTCACAAGGTTTTGCTGAGGAAGTGCAAGATGGCTAGACAGAGCGGGGGCATATAAGCACCAAAGAGCAAAGCCTCAGAGTGTGAACTAGAACTGACAGGGTCTATCAGTTACTTAACAGGGAAGCAATGGTATTTACATAGCAATTTGAAGCAGCTAAAAATTATTTTCCTATGAATGCAACATCAAGCCAAGACACAGCACATTCCAGCTTTCATCGCACTTGCTAAACTGGAAAATGAGCTTCACAAAGCAGGAAACATTTGAGAACAGAGAGCTAACGCCACACCTTGGTGGAAAGCCAGCCACCTTAATTCCATTTACTTAGACTGTTACAGGAGCCAACCCCCTACTTTTTCATTTATTACCATTTATCCTACTTAGAAAAAGAGGTAACTTCTTACCTCACATTAAAGCCATTCCCAAGATGCAAGATAAAGATTACAAAGTGCACACATCTTAAAGATGAAGCAAAATATCTCAGAAGTTAAGGAAACCATTCAGTATCTCATACCACTAGCTTACTGCGTTATGACTTACACAGGGAGGATTTTCCTCTTACACCAAAGTGTCCAATCTAGGGAAACAAAATTTTCTTTCTTGGTAAAGCTGGCACAGACAACAGGAAAAAAACAGCAGTTTTTAAATCAAATGCCTTCAGCAATTTTAGGGTACTGCAGTGCTTTTCTTCAGCTTACATGCCAGGTTCAAAGTTCTGCATTTCTCCTGTGAAAAGACACTAAAAGGCCTCAGCTCGATCTTAATCCGCAAGTCATTTAAATGAGTGTCATGATTTATGAGAACATTGCACAGAAAATCAGGTCGTCCTCAGATGAAGAGTAGCAGGCCAACAATGGGAGATCCTCACTTCCACCATTTTTCCCTTTTCAGTAACATTTATAGACTTGAAGGGGCAAGAACATTTTTCCAGAAGTGGTTAAGATATAATAACTCCTCCTTTGATCCCTCGTGGCTTGTATTATATGCTAGAGCCATTCCCTGTCTTGCCAGATTGGCAAGCAATTTGTTCCCTCAATTTATATCTGCTGTTTCTCCGATATAAGATAACCAGAGCACAGAGAAGCTGTAAGTTCTCAATGATGCAGTAATCCCAGCCACAGGCAGCTTCAGAAAAACCAAGCCATGCAGAACTCTAAACACCTCCGACTGATTAAACTCTCTAGCTGGGGCACAAAATGTGTGAACGTGGCTTCAGCAAAGGAGAAACAGTATAGCACGTCACATTTCCAAGAGTTAGGAGCTACTGTATATAGTGAACACCAGGCAAAGACAAGTCACAGGCTGTTTTCACCCTCCTACTAGCCTATTAATTCACTGCCTGAAGAGCTTGTTCACAAGTAGCAGGGAGAAAAAAGTGCATTCTTTGGTTTTGTAGTCACCACTAAATGCTGCTTATGTCACCAGGCCAGTGCTTTTATTTTCTTCACAGAATGAGGTTTATGAGCAGACTAGTTGTATTAGCCTCCATTAACGATATGCACGAAGATCACAAAAACAAAGATGGCAAATATCACAATCCTCACAGGCATGTGCGGGTATCAAACTTTGAGTCATCTCTTCCTGTGCTATTTCTGCTCAGTTCTTCCCAGTTTCCAGCATCAGTGTCTCTTTTTTTCCACTTCAGCTGTCTTCATATTCTTCGGAGCTGGTGACTGCCTCCTCTCTTTCTTTGGCCTTTTCTTGCTGGATCTGTGAGGGAAAATAAAAAGTTGTTTCAGGTAACCTGAATTCTCATTGCTGACCTTACAGAGCCAATAGCCATTATCTTTTAGACATAGAAACCTACCACCAAGTGAGCATGGAATCTTGCAATTACAGCAGAATATTAAAAAAAAAAAAAAAAGAAAAAAAAAAAGAGTGAAACGAAAAAAAAACCAACAAGCCACAAAGCAAATCTCCTGGTTACAAAACAACAATCTTTAGAAATTAACCCAAGTACCACCTCTATGCAACTGGCACAGTGGGATAACCCAGTGCTGTTCAACTCTCATGCTGGACACCTCTTAGACCTAGGGAAAGGCATCTGGGATATAGCATGCAAGGAATTAACAAGCATTCTGGGAGATGCTTGCTATTTGCTACCATAGAACTGCTAGCAAAGTAGCACTAGAAGCACTTCTGGTTAGCCTCTAGCTGAAGCATGATCTACAGGTCAGGACCCCTTTTGATTCATGTATTCCCATGCAAGAAAAAACCCCACCACAAACCCACTTTCATGATTTTTTAACAGCAGCAGGAGACAGGCTCCCAGGGTTCCCTCTTCTGTACATGCAAAACTGAAGAATGGGAGTGTACTTTTACAAAGCTGTAAAAAGGAGCTCAAACCTGAAAGAGACTCTAAGGAGTCTGTGGAGACTGCTTTGCTTTCAGTATCTAAGCAGGAAATTGTAAAAAGGCCACCCACACTTAGAACCTGCCTCAAGTTCATCCATTAAAAGGAAATGGCCCCCTTCTACCCCCCCACCAAATGTTAATATCTCACTTCAACACACTCTTGAAACAGGTTTATTGAAATGGTATCCCATCAGCCAGGCAATGCCTTTATAGGAAACCAGATTTCCTGAGCATCAAAAAAGTTGTTGTTATGACTCCGCGCAACCGTACAAGTGTTGGTGTTGCTCAGATGCGGAGAAGGGCAGAAGGTGCTGAATGGCCTGGCAGATTCACTAGTGCACTGCAGTTTCTTTGCTATTATAATCACCTGGCAGTGGGCGCACAGGAATCCCAGCTGAAACTCCAATGCTGCACTTAAGGCACTCTTCAACTTCAGAATCATTTTTATCTAGTTTCAGATATTTCTCTGCTAAAGCTTTCTTTTCTAAGAAAGAATTTCCACAAACACTATGCTTTCAAAGACGTTAATCTGCAGATAACCATGAAGGAACTTCTCTAAAACAGGAAAACAAAACAAAGGAAAGGTGGTTGAGGACAAGAGGAAAAGGCAGGTTAAATGCACAGTACCCGATTCCCCCGGGAGGCAAAGAATCAGAAAAGCAAGCTTCACCTCGGTCATCTTCATCAGTTCCACCACTAGACGTTCTACTCATCTGATAAAAAAAAGAAAGCATGGCAAGAGATTCAATGAGCTTAGTGCATAAGCTTTTCATTTCTAGGAAGCAAAGCTACCCAACAAGCTGGAGAACACTAGAGCAAGGCCACCTTAATTTCAAGGGGGAGGATGCTTCATCTTTGGAAGTCCTGGTGTTACCAGAACAAGACTAATAAGGAAGAGTAAATGCATGTCAATGATCACAGCAGTCTAATAAGGATGGTGCCCAGACATAAGAAACACCATGTTACTTCTTGATGAGAAGTGGTTCAGTGAATGGAAGCTGCTGATTGTTCTTCTGCATATAGCAAAAAAAACAAAACCCAAAACACCAACACCTTTGGGAAGTACTTAAAATCACCAAGAGTAGGTTAAAATAAAGGCTGGTTGCCTGCAGTCTACTCTATCACGGATGCCTCTGGAATATTAATTGGTATTCGGTATATCATTGTACTCTTGTCCACCATTTTCTCATCCTTCTGGAAAAAGAAAGACTACTTTAAACTGATTTATTGCACAAGTCAGTGAGTAATGCACAATAAACAGTACTTTGCCTCTGGACATGTCATCTAATCACAGCAGCTCAACAAACTCATCTGCATGCAAGGAAAACAGTTCTATAATCAACATGCCTGTTACATTAATGCTCCAAGGCCTTACTCAGGACTGGAGTCCCATTGTGCTGGGTGCCACCGAGAGACAGAAATCTTGTGCCAAAGAGACCAGTAGCCATGTCCTGAAAAGATTTAGCCACCATCTTTAACATCATGCAACAGGGTCCACTTCTAGGGCTGAAGCCTAAATACTGTAGTTTTTAACAGATTACTTACATTTAACATTACACAGGTAAGTGCTTGGGCAAAAAGATCCACTCAATCGCCTGTTTCAAGATGATCCATGTCTGAATATTAAATGCTAAGTGGAATTCATCCTACAACTACATCAAAAAGTTCTCCTACATATTCTCTTCAAAAGGGAGCACTATCTTCTTTAAGATAGCCATCTTCTAGGTTACAGCTATGCCGGGAAGGAAGTGGAATGCCTTGAGGGGAACATCTGGCTACCCTGCCAGAATTCCTCCGGTACAAGCAAGCTCATTTGCTCAGAGTTGACTCAGGATCCTTCCACTGCACTGTGAAGTGCGTGTTAAATAAATTCAGATAAGATGGAAGATTTCTAAGCTTAAGACTGATTAAGAGACCAAGGGATGTGCTTCTGTACTGCTGTATTAGTAAGTGAAATGAGATTCCGTGACTCCTATCATTTGGATGGGGCACTAGTCTGAGGGTTGTACCTTGGAAGTGTTTTGTGCCCAGAGGAAGTGCAGAGAGGTGACTATTGTAAGTTAACAGTGCTGTAATACCCTTTTCCTGCAAACAGCCTTGAGATTGCTGTGGGGACTGCTGCCAGCTGATCTCTCTGGTCCCTGCATCTGGTCTATGGGCAATTCATCCTCCGGCAATATTTGTTCTACCTGTTAGTATTTCAAGACAGACTCATTAATGCAGGCTGTGGGCACATAATTAAAGCCTCTCATTGGGAGTTACCACAAAGTCCTGAATGCCATACAAAACAGACATGTTCTTGTTATTCATACAGATTTAAACAAGAAACTTTTTGCAATTTTTCCACCTGTGACAAGTCCACACATACAGTTACAATGCAAAGTTGATTTAAACATATGTAACTAAAAGCCTGAAATAATTTACATTCCATAAGTGAGGACTCAAGCAATCCTCAAGATAGCTTGTACTTTATCATTAATTAGTCATCGGATATGTACTCTATTCTTAATTAGCAATCCTTTGTCTAATTCTTTTATATTTAAAAATATAATGTGAGAGATGGCCCATCATAAAGAGGCAACATTTTTCATTTGTTAGCCACTAGCTTCCCAATTATTCTTATGAACATATCTAGGACGCACTGAAAGCTACTAGATTGCCCAAATAGATGGAGTACAAGTAAGCCATTTAATGTTCTGTTGCCACAAATTAACCTGGCTTCCTTTAATAGTCATCGCTAGGAAGTCAGAATTCAGAGACAGCAAACAGTGATGGAATTCCAATTTAAGTTCACTTCTAGATTTAGGAATTGCCAGATGGAATGACATAACAAAATTAATGTGTAACAAGTAGAGATACTTTGCTATGATCTCCACAAGACTGTAACCTGCATCAGGCAACAGAAGCTTCATATGATATTCAGACATCTCCAGGTGTGAAGACTATAAACAAAAGAAAAAGCAGCAAAATTGACTGAGAAAACACCGACGACTTTCACTACAGTATTAAAGGTCAATATATTTTCAAATAGCAAAACAAGAAAGTACTTCTTCAGTGAAGCAGGTACAGAAGAACTACAAGTTTAACAAATACTCACTCTTACAAAAGAAAGCTCAGGAAAGTAGAAGGCAGGCCATAGAAGGATGCTATAATTAACTGATTGGAGGTAATTGCTGCATTTGTCATGAGCTAATGCAAAGAACATCAGTTTATATCAACTTGCAATTTCCTTCATTTAGCTGCAGATACATAAAATATTCATGCATTGGTAGATTACTTACTTCAGCATAGCCAGAGGCACAAGCTGCTGTCACTTTGAAGTCTTTTGTTTCAAAGGTTACTCCAGTACTTCTGTCTGAATGAGGAGAAAGGGGAAAAAAGGTCCTTAAAATACAAGCAAATTAGCCTGAACTAACTATACCAGGTTGCATAATTTGATACTTTAAAAAGCTACAGTTCAGGCCATCTTTACAAATCGCATTGCTTAATTATCCTCTTGTGCATTCACTGGAGCATTCTTTGATTACAGATGTGGTTTGTGTGCATCCTGAAATGGCTTGCCATCAACCAAGCAGCACCCAGGCAGGCACCTACATAACATGGTTCCAGAAACAGAGGGACTGCAAACAAAGCCAGCAGCAAGCAGCAGAGCTGAGTATCAAAACACATTTGAGTCTCTAAGCTAGAGTAAAGAAGTGGTTAAGAGTCCATTCATCTGTTGGGGATCACATACCAAAATCAAGTGAACAGTCACTTATCCATCCCCACAGCTCAACGCAGTAGAGCCAGTAAATAATCTTTTCCTTTAAATCATTTTCAATCACTACACAAAGAAGCTGTGTTTGAACCAGCTCTGCTTTTGTTATGACAGCTGCTATACTGTCAGATTAGTCCAATGCACAGCTGTTGGCTTAGTGTTTTTTCAAAACATGTCTAAACTGCTCAGGATTCTGGAACTTTTTTTTTTTTGAACAGCAACAGAAATCACCCCACCAAGCTAATTGCTTAAACAAAACTGGATGTTCATTACAGTCTGTAGAATAAATGGGAAGTTTGGCTTCATCTTTGAAGAGAACTTCAAAGGACATTACAATAAAGAAAAGGTGGGAGCAAAACAGCCTTTAGTACTAAGGAACTCCCCAAAAGGCTTTTTGAGATTAAAACAGAATGTTCTACTTGAGTAAAAAGAGTAAAAACCCCTTTCAGCTCAGATTTTCCAGAATATTACAAGACCTCTAAAATGGTCCCCTCACTTCATTCTCTTTATTCCACCTCCTCTATCTGTTCATCCAGAGTGCTTCTGCCACAGGATTTTATTTTCTTTCCATACAACCCCCTGCTGTAGCCTTCATTTAGTTTGTGCTTTCAGTGCTGAAGGTATCGCATTCAGCTATGTCAGTCTAAAAGAAGTATATACATACAGATTAAGTACAGTCAAGTAATGCTACCTAACTAAAAGGTAGATTGCCTATGTTTATTTGACATATCAAAAAAGGGAAAAGGCATATAAAGGCCACAAATCAAAGATCAGCTCTGTTAGGGCTGTATGAATACAATAGGTTATTTTCGTCAATGCTCCTCCAGCACATTTCCATATATATTACACAGACTAAATGAATCATTTCTAGCACACAAATATTGTGCATGACTGCATGCAACAGCTGCTCCTTCATGCATTGGTCTCTAGTGACCTGATTTTGATTGTAACATTTGCCATCCTGATGGGGGGGGGATAAACTCCAGAGATCAGAGACTGTTTGTTTTAAGGAGCAAAATTGCCTAAAGCCACACCTCATTTACCTCCCCTTAAGAGGGCAGAGGCTTCAGATCTGCTCTTTAATGCCTTTCTAGATTGTTTTCTGGAACAATACTCTTTCCTCACTCTACATTAATAAGTACAGCAATTGGGACAAGATAAAAATGAAACAACCTCAGTGATATTCCCACAGTCTTCGCTTCTATTTGTGACTAGTGAGGAACAGATCAGTACCTGTCTCACAAGACACAAAATCCAAGTCACAGGTATAGACAAACATCACTAGCAAATACTCAGATGAAAGGTGGTTTACAAAGATGAGGTTTTTGTACAAACAGAGCCCCTTCAGCATCAGCACTCTCTTCATTAGGGCCTCATCAAATATTGGCAATTTTCCCATTTAATTTCTCAACATCTCCTCATGGACATCAGAAGGAAGCCTCAGGAGCAGTCCAGGAAAGGTTGGCAGGCTGGCCCACATCACAGCAGTGAAGCTGTTCACCCCCTGGCACTGGTTCAGGGACCTCTATTTATAATCGGCTGACAAAATATGGGAGGAAGGAAGAAAGATGGGCACTGCCCCCCACAGATCGCAGCGGGAACAGACCACGTAGATTCCAGGAGATCATGTCCCAGTCCATATTTACTGGATTTACCTTCACATTTAATTTTTCCCTTGGGAGACTAAAGAAAAAAATAATAAAAAAAAAATCACATAACACAGTACATTTGACTTCCACAGGAAGTTCTGTCCCACTGGTGTCATTCTTTCACAAAATATTTAGACCTCACCAAGGTTAATCACATAATCACTCTCTAGAAAGACCACTTCAGCTCTATGTGCTCACAAGTTTGCCCTGACCAGCAGGAAAAGTCCATCGCCACCACTGCAGCTCTGCTCCACTGGGCCACAGACCTCAGCTGTGCCCACACCAGCTCACAGGTGGGGACATTTATCCAAAATAAAAGGTTCCAGTATTTCAGATGAAACCACTTACCTTCTCTCAGAATCAGCTGGAGTCCTGATTGCTAGTTAAAGCAGTGAGAGAGGGTGCTGGAAGGGTATCCTTTCCCTTACCCCACTGTTTGGTATTAGCAATTACTCTCTTACATCATAACTTCCCACAACACCCAGTAGTTAAGTCAATTGGAAAGAAATTTCACTTGGAAGGAAAAAAATCCTTCTCCTGGAAAAGTGAAAGTTGGAAGTGTCATCAGTATCATATAAGCTTAAATATAAAAGTTACACCTCATACCATTTAAACAAGTTTGCCAAGAAAAAGCTAATCCTTATCTTTCATGGGAGCAAAATTGGAAAGATATAACCAACAATCTCTGGAATAAGTCCACACTGATGTATCAACGGGTAAAAGCAACATAAGTACTAATATTTTTTTGTTTGGGGTTTTTCTGAAGGACAAAAAGAAATACCATACTGTGGACAAGGGTGAGGTAAGCCTGTGTGACACCACAAGGAATCTGGACACAAGCCAGTTCCAGAGCCACAGCACTACCAGGATCCCCCGCCTGGCTGGCAAGGGCAGGCTGCAGTAGAGATGCAGGGAACACAAGCGAGCATCAAAAATAATTACGGAACTAGAGGGATTGTGGCAGGTGAAGGGAGATGAGAATGTATAGTGGAACACAATGACTGTAAATAAACTTTTTCAGACTGATTACACTATAAAAACAGTCTTTCCAAAAAAAAGAGCAAGAGACCCTACGCTTGAAACCTTTAAGGAATAAGGCTGATTCCTGAAGATCACACAAGAGGGGAGATGTTTGCACCATCACACTCTCAGACACCATTAACTGAGATGGAATAAAAATCACAGCAATGCTCTACACCTATGCAATTTAAAACATTAAGAGACAGGAAATAGAGCATGGAAAGCCATTTTGAAGCACTGATACTCCCTCAGCTGTGTAGTACCCAAGTGCACTGGAGATAGCTTGTATTAGAACAGTTTTAAGTGAGGAAATCCTAGGAAGAGATACTTTCTGCAGAATTCATCAGAGTACTTTTACCCTGAAACAGACAGATGCAATTTCTAAACAGGAAAAAAAAGCATTTACTAAGCACCTGGCATTAAAAAGTACATGCACACAGAAGCCTTTTCATTGCAATTACCTTTCTAAATACTGAGAAGATGATAAGTTCCATTTCCTGTTGTATCAAGTCACCCTGTTCAGTCAGCATTGAATGCTTCAGTGAAAACATCAGCCAGAAGCCCTGCAGCTCCAGAACTTACCTTCTTCCACAAACAGGTGTAGGAAATACGCAAACAAGACCCAGGTATTTTGGTATCACATTTGGTATTTAGATCAAGACAAATGTTAATCATGAAGCTATGAATGACACCTTCCTCGGGAAATCCTCATTAAACAATTGTCTTGAAAAAAACAGTTGTCCCATCAGAGGAAAACACATTTAACAGCAACCTGAAGGGCTTTTTAGAAAAAAAAAACCCCAAAACAAAACACAACCTTAACTATTAAAACTATTAAATAGTAACAGACCACTGAGAACAGAGCAGACAAATACTCAAGTTCTACAAGTCATCCTTTTAAGGGGTTCCGGCCACTTGCTTTAAGCCCATCCACCCCTTCCCACAGCACAGTTAAATCCCAAAGCAATTACACATTTTAATCAGTAGCCACATAGCAAACACATGCAATATTTTTATTCAAGCTTCCACAGTGAGGTTTAAACATATCCTACTGTCACCTTACAAATGGTTTTAATATTGCACATTTCAGGGAGCACATCGCTGTGGATATATACTTCCAGATACGAGGTTATTTTTTGTCCAGCCATTTTTCCTTAATTAAAATTGTATCAGTGAAGGCAGTGCAGTGCAATAAACACTCTATTTCTTTTAGTCTGGTGCTATTTTTCAACATAAAGGTAATCTTTGTGGCAACAGAAGCTCAAAGCATCATTCCTATGTGCTATTATAAAGCAATGAAGTTCAAAAGAAAAGCTAGTCAAGACAAAAGCCATTTAATGGAAAGAGATCAAGACTACAGGAACTCAGTTGTACATAACCCATCATCCCCTGAACAGGTTAAAGCAGTTCAAGTTAATGACCACTTAGAAGCTTTATCCATTCTGCAGATTAGACTTTGCCTTTATTGTTCCTTCCAAATGTAAAACAGTTTAAAATAACAAAGTGCCTCTTTTGAGTCAAAGCTAGAGCTACTTCTGCTGTTGTAAAGGCAGTAAAGTTATGTATGGAGCACTATGTGTTCTAAGCAGTATCTAATTCAGCTACTGCTGGGGTTTCTTAGCAAAAAGCAAGGCACCACTTACTTCATGTAGCATAACCAGAGACAAGCATCATCACCCAGGATTGTTTAAAAGCTGTGCTCCAGTTACTGGTGGTGCAGCTTTGTTTATCCTCTCAAAGCCTGTTGCCAAAGTTCCCTCAGAGTCTGTACAACACAAGCGCCCGAAGACAAAAACATTCCTAAAATATTACTTGCATCAGCGGGAGGATCCCAGCTGATGCCGTCTCTCCGGATCACTACTCACCCACGCATATGGTACTCTGGCATCCCCTGGTACCAAATACCACTCACATTTCCTGAGCGCTTTGGGGTCACATCTGTCTATGATCTGTATATTGAAAAGACTGGGTATTTCCCAATGGTATCAAAGCAGTTGAAATCTAGCAACTCTGAAAAATTACTCCGTCTAAAGTTGTTTTCCTACAGTGTCCTTGAGAGTAGCGCCTGCAGTTGGGGAAAAAAAAAAATATCATAGCGAAATAGTTCTGTCATCCAAAGTTTCTTTACTTATGCCCCAAGAGCAGCACTTAAGTCATTTCTCCCGTTTTCCCCCAGTACTTGGGAGTCATTTTGCATCACCCATTTCTTTGCTACGTTTTAGCAAGAGGACACACTTCTAACACTACCCCAATCACCACAGCCACCGCGGGGCCGTCACGCCGCCTCGGTGTCCCCTTCAGTTTGCAGCCGACGGGGCTCTCAGGGGACACCTGCCCACAGGAGGACGCTGGGCTAACCCTACAACCATGGCACCTCCGAACCTTCTAGAAGCTGCCCCGCTTCCTCTCCCACCCGGTCTAGAGCACCCGCTTCGTTAAAGTGGGGTGAAGCGCTGCTCCGGTTTCGTTAATTCAGGGCCAGGGCCTGCCAGGCCGCAGCACCCCGGGAGGTCACGGGCACCGGGCACCTCACACTCGCCCAAAGCAAGAATTAGAGGCGAGAAGGAGCTCTGCCCTCGCCGCCGGCTCTCTTCACTCCCCAAGCCTGCAGCTCCATCAGCCCGACACCCCGCAGCTTCCCGGCCCGGTGCCCCCGGCGTACCCCGAAACCGGCCCCGTTTTGCCCCGGCGTTAAAAGGGAACCCCGAAGGGAGCCGTGACCCCGACGTGATTCGAACACGCAGCCTTCTGATCTGGAGTCAGACGCGCTACCGTTGCGCCACGAGGTCTCGGTATAACCAGTCCCGGCCGGCCTGCAAGAGCCTGCGCACCGCCCCGCGCATGCGCGCCCCCACCAGCCCCGCCCCGCCGGGCCCCCCAGCCTCCGCCGCCGCCCGGGCCCCCCCCACCTCAGCCGGGCCCGGGCCCGGGCCCTGGCCCGTCTCCCCCCCGAGCTGGGCCGTGCCCCCGCCGCCGCCCGGGGCTCCCCCCGGCCCAATCCCGGTGGCGGCGGAGCAGGCCGCAGCCCCTCACGCCAGGCCGCCTAACGGCTTTCAAGCCGCCCGCCCTCCTCAGTCGGCCACGCCCCCGGTCGGCCACTCCCCCCCTCCGTGGGCTGTACCACCGCCTGGGGAGGGGTTGCCCCGCGCTACCTGGCAGGGTCCACCTGCGCTCCCCCGTCCCGTCCCGGGGCGGACCCCCCCCCCGTCCCCACCACCTCTGGTCTGTCCCAGCGCCGGTACCTCCAGATTTAAAGGGCCCAGCCCCGAGAGAGGGAGCCCCGTTACGTGCGCTGAGTTGGACCGGGCGGCCGTCCTCAGCTGGAGCGCTGCCCACGGCCAGCAGAGATAAAGTGGTCTATATGTTGCTATTACACTGCAGTATGGTTTTGCTGCCTCGGTCCCATAACCATCCCATATTTCAATGTGCATCTGTTAAAGTTCAGCCAATTTTGGCTGCCCTTGTGAGTGTCACCTCTGTTTATATCCACAGTCACCTTTGGGATTTGGGAACCCATCCCAACAGCAGCTTTATTAAATATTACTAGAGCTGCCACCACTTGATTTTACTGCAGCTTCTGGTTTGTACCTGCACTGCGTGCGTGTAAATGAGTGACTTTGCAGCGCGACTCTCTAGCTGCACGCAGGGCTTGGTGCGAAAAGAGCAGGGTTAGGGAAGTGCATCTCTGCGCCCCTCTGCCCATCTCCCACCGCAGTCCCACCAAACCCACCTCCCCTTCTGCTCCCACACCAGCTCAGGGCCACAAGCACGAAATAAAACCCATCTCTCGGAAGGGTATCGTAAAACTGGTTTATTACAGCAGCTCCGTAGCTGCTTCCCTGCATGCTCGTACAGTCAGGCCAGGAAAGTGCTTGCTCCAAGTGCAGACGGAGAGAGACATACAAACGACCTGCAACGGCGCGCTGCTTCCGAAAGCAGGGCCGTGGCAGTCCTGAATATTAACCAGCAGGAGACAGATCAATAGGCGAGTCTCTCAGTGCAAACTGCAGTCATGATATGCATCTATAATTTATAGTACAATCTTGTAAACTAGATACGTTACAGCAGAAGCCGTCGGGCTCGGTGTATTTACAGCTCCAGGATACCTGGCAAGCATTAAAAGGAAACGGTCTCCATCGTCTCCACTCGGCAGAGGTTTGCTGATCCCTTCCCACGGTGCTCCCGGAGGACATGGCACTGCTGGGATGCTCCTGCACCCCCAGGAGCTGCCCCAGTGTTTGCCAAGTACCCCCGGGGAGGGCAAGGAGCAGCTGGGGAAATGCCCCCGTGGGCCGGATCCTGCCGCAGGGCTGCCGGGAAGGAGGAACATCCCGGGAGATGATGGGTGTTTTAAGAAAAGCCCCCAGGAAAATGATGCTCTGCCCCAGCTCCCTTCCCTCGTGCTGAATTACCCGGCCAGCATCGCTCATTAGCATGTAGCCCGATAATTACTCAGACAAATGTGTTTTTCCATCTGACTTCAAAAGCCTTTGGCTGCAAATCTTACTGATATTGCAGGAATGAAAGGCGTTGTTGTGGGGCTGATTTATGGTTTAAGTACCACTGTGCTCTTACCCACATTGATCGCATTTCCAAACACTGGTAATTTGTATTACGGGGTCTTTTGAAGAACCAGCTCAGAAAATGAGGAAGCTTGTCATATACCAAAAACCCTGATCTCCAAACGTCTATAAAATCCGTACTCTAAAAATTCTTATAAATATTCTCTCTAGCGTAGGAAATACCATAGGAAGTGATCTACTCTGTGCGTAAATATGTGCGCTTATTTACAAATGCCACATTTATTTTCTCAAACGTACAGTACTGCCCGGGAGAGGACGCCTGCCTTGCCGGGGATGCTCATTTACCATCCGCCAGCATGCAAGGCTGACCTGGTCTTCTGTCTCTCCAAAGTAGAGAAAAGTCATTTACTGGCATCATGAAAACAGACTAAAAATAGCCGGTTTCTATGGCTACTGGGGCTGGGAGACTCCTGAGGAACATGTCTGGGTAGGTCCCTTCGTGATGAAATCCAGACAGTGGGATAAAAGAAAAGGACAATAAAGAGAGGTTTAACGCTTTGATCCTTGTTAGGCAACATTAGGGAGATGCTGCAAGGACGGTTCTGTGCCTTTCCCTCTGCTTGGTCGTTGCGCACTTCTGCGGGGATCGATACGGGTTTATTAGGGGGGAATTAGGCAAATTTATTGGATGGAGCAAAATCCCAAAGCAAACACTTAAATTTAAGCCGGGCTTTGTTGAGTCAGGGCTTCCTTAGTGCGTGCCCCCTGGAAGCCTGCCTTTGCCTGCTTGTGCTTGCTGTTTACGTGCTTTTGCATAGGGATGGGGCTGAGACACATCGAGGAGAAACCTGCATGGTGGGGTCCGGTCCAAGCTCATTTCTGTATAAATAATATTTTTGTAGACATCTCAGTACACAGACTGCCTAGACTGGCATAAAACAAACGTCGAATTCGACCCGTATCTTTACACTTGTAATAAACTCCTGAGCAGTGATTAATCCCTAGAGGTTTAAGTCCACGAGTGCACTACTCGTGTGGTCACCAGAGGTTACAGAGGGACTGTGCAAAAACAAAGTTACATTCAAGAAACGCGCTTTGTGTTTCACCAACTTTCTTTTTTTTTTGTCCCAAAGAGAAATCCAAAGGTCCTCGCCAAGGACAGCACTGGGACTGCAAACCCTGAATTCGGGAGGCTGTGCTGATGTGCAAAAATGGGAACAGAACAAGATCAGCGTTTTCCCAAAACAACGTGAGCTTCCCGGTGCCCACCTGGAGCTGCCTGAAACTGTCTGTACTTTGTCCTCAGAGTAACATGCTGAAAAATGTGGTGTTTTGGGGCAGCCACAAAGACCGGTTGGTTTTTGAACTCTAGGAAGACAGATGCACGGGGAGGCGAGCAGGCACGGGCTGGGAGGATGGAGCCCAACCCTGAACTGGAGATTTTATCAGGCTGCCTGAGATATTTCTCTGCGCAATCCCCCAGCGCTGGCTAGCAGGAGGGCAGCGGGTCACCCCGGGAACGTCGAGCAGCTGGAAGAAAATCCTGCCTGCGCGAGGGAGGGAGGATGGCTTTAACCAGGTGATTTCTGGAAAAAGAAAAAAAAAAAGGCATTTTTCTCTTCGTTACCACCTGCGATGCAGAAACTGCCCTGCCTGTAGCAAACACAGCTCTCGTCTTAAATCCAGTGCTCTATGCCAAGCTGATGCTCGCAGGGTGTTTGGGTGGAAGCCGTCTGTCCTGCTGCAGAGCATCTCCCTCGGGATCACCGGGGTTATTCCCTGGTCCTTTTTCATATCCCCAGCAAAACCTTTAAGAACACGTAACAAGACAAGAGTTCAAGCTGCAGCTTTTTTTCTTGGCTTCCCTCCTATAATTTGCGTGTGTACCCTTCCAGCTCACTGCACAAATATTTCTTCATCCCAAATCGGCGCAGCACAAGCTCCCCTGGCAGGACCACCTCCGTCACCAGCCCGGCCGCCGATGGAGGCTGCACCCCTCGCCCCCGCACACACACACATGTTTTGGTCCCCAACCCGGCTATTGTCATGCAAATAAACATCTGTAGGCTCCCTTGCTCCCAAGTAAGGGAATATTTACAAAAGGGCTACACTGCCTATCTTGGAAGTGAGCCTGAGGCGATGCTTTGGTTATTTTGATCGTTAAAACTGATTTTTTCCTGACACTCCAGCATCAGCTCCAGACCCTGAACCCTTGGTACGGGCAGCTCCTCGTTTCGGACGATGTTACTTCTCCATCCACAGAGCTGGTACAGGGGTGTCGCTGGCTGCTGCCGGCTTCGCTCCAGCCCTTTGGCACTGGAGGAAAAGTCGGGACACACGGGAAGGGGCCGAGCCGTGGACCGAGCCCCCTCCAAAACCCCGGCGGGGACCTGGCCGGGGCAGGCACTGGCTGCAGCCCGTGGTGAGAGGGGCCTCCCTCCTCCGTGCATCCCACCGTCTGCTTCGAGGGAAGTTGGATGCTTTCCTTAGTGTAATAGGATTAAAGAAGGATTATTGCTGGTGGGAACAAATGCATCTTTTGGCAGCACGGCTTCTCCTCTTCCTGAGGAGGGGTGGAGGTGGAGGGTCTCTCCATAAACCCTGGGAACCCACAGTACGGATAAGGCTCGTGGTGTAACGGGGGATTTGCAGGGAGCTCAGCTGTACCCTGAGCCAGCTCTGTAACGGAGAGGAGAAGTTACATCTCGCACACTTCTGCTGCACCCTTTTCCCCAAGGATGCCTGCGAGCAGCCGGGACACGGGCGGTTTTGCAGCCTCGGCGTCAGGCTCACTGCTCAGCCGTGGGTCCCTGCACCTCCCTTCCTCTCTCCAGAGGATGGGAAAGCCTTGGAAAAGCACTTGGAAAAGCACTGGATGGACAACTCCAGCTTACAACTCGTTGCCACCCATCCTAGTAAGATTTATCTACTACAGTGTGGCTCAGGTGCAGTTGCTTCTGGAGTGGAGAAGCGAAAGCAGGGTGGAAGAACCAAAGGCAGAGTGTCTGAACTTGGGAGGGCAAGAGGAAATCCTGAACAATAAGCAAACTCTTAGTTTATAAAAATGCCAGGGGTTGTGCAAATGTGGAAGAGAGAGAGACAGCGAGAGAGTGTTTGTACTGTGACAAGAGCTGTCAACTTCCCAGGCTTCGCGGTCTCAGAAGCATACGCTGTCCTATTAAAATGCTGCCACTGGAAAGAGAGGAAAAAAACCCTGTTTGCTTTTGCCCACTGCAAATTTGTCAGTGGAAGCTGGCTGGGCAGCTCAGAGGGACGAGCGGCGCGGGGCTCAGCTCTTGGCAGGTTTGCTACAGAAAAGCGCCAGGCTGGAGTCTGGTGGGAAACAATGTGCAGATGAAAGGACCTTCAGCCATAAATCCAGAGGTCAAGTCATTATGATGGGGGAATCAAAAAGCACCACAAGCCATTTATGAACACAATAGAGGTCAATCCAGGAGCAAACCATTTTGCTCGGAGCCATGGTGGAAAACATATTGTTGCTTTGAGAGCTACATCCATCCAGGGAGGTGGGAAGTTCTCTTTAAAAATTACTGTAGCTCAAGCGCTTTAACATTCATAATGCACTTGGTTCATTTATTCTGTTTTCAAATGAACATATAATAGGTGTGGGTGAGCGTCTGCCTGTCTCAATTGTATGTGCTACCACACATGGCTAAATACCTGGCTTGGGAACCCCTCACTGGAGACAGGAATATTCAAGACACAGGGAAAACCTGACCAGGCACAGAGCTGCCGCACACACACGCAGAGCGTGCGCCGCGCGTGCATCACGTACAACGTACGCACGGCAATGCACGACGTGAGCACGACGTGTTTCCAGCAGAGCTCCCAGTTCATCCCAGACCAGCCTGGGGGACTCCCACCGCAACCGGGAGCCCCTGGAGCACCATCCCGTCATGCACCAACCTCATCTCCAGGGCTGCTCTCAGCGCAACGCTGAGCCTCCTCCTAGACACGAAATCTCGGGGCGGCCGTTAGCGACACGTCTTTAGCTGCCAAACCATGATGGATTTGTAATCCAAGAGGTTTAGCAGCAAAGGTTACACAGTAATGAACTGGGCCAACCCCCCTCAACCCCACAGTAATAACTCAGCTTTTGTAAAGCCTGACTGAGCGAAACTGCCCATGATTTTCCCCAAACCTCTGCTTTTGATGGTCTCCCTGGAGCATGCGCCTGCTGCCCGAACAGCCCCAGCTCCCCACGCTGCGCTCACAAGGGTGATCCCTGCTCAGATCCTCATTGCCAGGGTCCCAACTTGTGCCCCCCCCCAGGAATGGGGCACCATCAACCAAGCCAAAAAACAGGTGAATCGGCATTAACCTCCGCTACCCTCGGTGCCTCGGTGAAGCAGCTCCTCCTGCTCTGCCTAAGTAAAAGGTTGCTGCAGCCCCAGAGGTCCCAGAGGAGACATTACAGCCAGTAGTAACCACAGTATTTTCCGCAATCTGTGCGTGCCAGGCTGAAACCTGCTGAGCTCGATGGTGACAAATGACAGGGAAGCCGGACCGTTCTCCTGGCTGGTCCCTCACAGGGCACCTCACGTGCCACCGCGTGCCCTCTCCTGTGCCGAAACCCGGAGCCCAGCTGGGAAATACCCGACTGGGAACACTCGCCCAGGGACTGCGCCGCTGGATCCCACAGCTCACAGCCCTTGGGCTTAAGGAGGGGAAAAAGCAAAGTACCCCGAGCCTCCCGACCCCGGGGACCGACACACGGAGACCACACGCAGTCCAGGCCCCCGTGCCCGGTCCCGGCTGGCTGCCGCCTCCGAACTGGCTCCGAGCAGCACATCCCACACCAGTCAGCTGCTTCCCACCACAGCCCAGACAACAGGCGCCCAGCAGAGAGGATTTAAAGCTCCTCAGCTGCACCTTGTGTTATTGGTGCTTCTGGCCAGGCTCAGGTTTTTGTGCTAAATCCTTTGGATAAGAAAATAAAATAATAGCCGTGTTGGTTCTGGATGTTGGCTGAGCCAACAAATCTCCTCCGAAGGGGAGCTGTCAGTGGCAGATACAGCTCTGTTTGCCGAGTGCAAATTTGGTCTGGGAGCACTGGGCAAACCCTGGAAAGGTCAAGCCAGTTAATCACAGGGGGAGGATTTGTTCTCCGAGTGTGCTCCTCCGCTCTGGTGGGGGCTCCTCGGGGGTGTCAATCCACTCAAGTCAATACCCCCCCGTGATGACAGGCATCGGGCATAGCTGCCCCAGAGCATTTACCCCTTCCTAGGGGCTGTCCCTGCTGCTCTCTTGCAAACGGGAGCACTGGGGCCATTGCAGCTGCTGGTGCCTGAAATGAGATCTTGAATGCCGGGTGCATTCAGGGACAGGGAACCGGGCACCGAGATCCAAGCAGCGGTCCCCAAACCCCAGGGGGACCCTGGCTCACCAACACTCGCCAGCTTTCCAGCGCACAGAGCCTGGGGCTGTTTGGAGGGTATCTGAGCGGGGATGTTGGCCCGAAACGCCTCCGGGAAGGCACAGCACGCAGGGAGCTCCCGTATGGCTTCAGCGGTGGGTGGGAAGGATGGACAGACGGGGTGGGAGAGAGAGGGCTACCACCGCGGGAGGAGGCATTGATGGGAGCAGGACTAACCCTGGGGGGCAAGCGGCTTCTGCCTAGCAGCCCCGGGCATTGCTTTTTGCCCCAGGCTCAGGAGGTCTCCACATGGAGAAGGGAAGCGTGGTATGGAAGAATTTAAGGATTTCTGCTCTGGAGGACGTGTTGATGCTAGAAGTATCCCTGGAGTGAATCTCAGGTGCCTTGAGCTTAGGGATTTTGGCCCGTTTGCCAAACAAGAACAACCTCCCGCTGAGCCTCGTGGCTCAGGTGGGTTTGCAGGGGGTCCCGTGGCACGAGAGCTCCCGGCCCGCACCGGTCACACAGGGAACAGTGTCTGAGCAGGGTCGATGTGTCTGGTGCCTCCAAAACGCTCTGGTGTGCTGCACCCACGGGACCAGGCAGGGCAGAGGCATGGAGAATGGCTTCTTGGAGTCACAGACATCAGCTTGAGATAGACTTTGGAAAAAAAACAAACCCCAAACCAGCTTGGTTTTGACCTTCCCCCAATTCTGCAGCAGCAGGACAACTTACCAGCCAGGGGCCAGCCTCTCCAGCACTATGACTCCAGGAACGACGAGGTCTGGCCCCGGCTTTTGAAAACCCCTCCAGGTCTGTCCGTTGAGACTTGTTGGAGCAAGGACAGGTCAGCTAGCTCGGGAGGGAAATCTCTACCCCGCTGGGACGCAGGGTCCCTCCCACACTGACTGTTCGGGTGCTGAGGGCTCAGCGCCCAGCCAGGCTGGGGGTCCGGGCAGAATTGCTGCAGCACCTGGATAACATCCACAGCATCTGCTTCTGCCTCTCGGCAAGGTCATTCCCGTGCTTCAGATCTCCCCCGGTCACGCAAATATCTGGGAAGAGGGAGGGGAGAGAAAAATGAAAGAAGCTGCAGGATGAGTGTGTTAGAGCAGATTAACCAGCTCCCCCTGCACTGTCCCCAGCCCACTGCTGCTATCGATGAGCAAAACCCTTGCTCAGCCCCGGGCTCCCCTTCCCCTCCCAAGCACCATCCCAGGCACATCAGCTCGGCCGAACAGCCCCCCAGCCCCCTGAGACACCCCGAGACCGTGCAGGCAGAGGGTGATGCTGGTCCGTGGAGAAGCGAGACGAAAGGAGGCAGCAAATGTCCCCCCAGCAGTCCCGGCGTACCGAGGGGAAGGGGACGGAGTCCCGAGGTACGGCTCGGCAGAGCACGAGTCTGCTCCTCACACTGCTGTCTCCTGCTCCGCGCTGGACTCTTCTTTCTTCCTCTTCATCTTGCAGAAGCCATGGAGCCCGCAGAAGCAAGCAAAGGTGAACTGGGGCATCACCTGGAGCAGGAGAGGTGTGGGAGCACCACCGGGACACCTGGATGGGGACAGGGAGAGGAGTCAGGGCAGCTCCTGCAGATGCACAGGGGATGCACAGGCAGGATGGAGGGCGTAGGCCAGATCCCCAAAATCACAAAACTGGAACATCACCCTGCACCGGCACACAACTCCCTTCCCCCTCCTTCCCCGCACCCGAAGCCCCCAGCCACACACTCCCAAATTCCCCACCCAGCAAAAGATGAGGAGATTAAAACTCCCCCCCGCCCAGCCCCTCTCCTCAAAAGCAGGGAACAATCGGGACAGACGTGGGGACAGCTTGCAGCGCCTAATGCATATTCGAGGGCCGGGGAGGTGAGGTGCCCTGGGAGCGCCCCGGCACAGAGGCAGCACCAGCGGTTACGGCACAATGAGGCACAGCTGAGAGCGGAGTTCACTCTCTTTGTGTCCGTTTTCAACGGATAAAATAATGCCCCAAAGCACAGCCCACATTACGGCCCAACAGCTGCAAAATGTAATTATGCAAATGAATGCTGGTGGGGTTTTTTTTAAATAAATAACAAATATGCACAGAAATACTATCTGAAACAAAACCTTCGTTTTTCTCCCTACTTTAGTTTTTAGCTTTTGTACAGTTTGCAGATGACCAGCTCTAATTCTGCCCCAGAAGAGGCGGTGCCAGCGCTCAAAGCGAGCCGTGCTCAACCCACACGGCGCTGCACTCCCCAGCAAGACTCATCCTCACCACCACGACCGTGCCATCCTCCAGCCCTGCAGAGAGCAGAGGGACCATGGCACCCACAGCACGGTCACTGCCAGGGCTCCCTGCAGAGCCTTCAGACAGGTAACATCTTGGGGCCTCAGTTTACCCATCTGTGAAATGGGCGCAATGCTCAAGCTGCCTGGGGACTAAGTGGAAATCTCGCTGTAGGGGGGACTGTCACCTCCCGAGGCTCACAGCCACTGACAGTAGTGAGCAAAAAGTGACCTCCCCAACAGCCGGGCACTGCTGAGAGCCCCCAGCACGCTGCCTGCAGCCTGCAACCCAGGCAGAGTTTGCAGCAGCCCTAATTCACAGCAGGGAGAAAATGAACCATGGGGAAAAAAGCCAAAAGAGGTGGGGGCCATGGCCCCCCCATCTCTACACGCTCTTCACCAGCGGTGATGTTGCAGGGGGGTGATGCCACGTCCCCGCCTTCCCACTTTTTCCCTTTCCAAGGGGCCCAGCTGCAGCACAAAGCGAGAGGCATGCCATTTAATTCACTTCTGCCACTGCCCCCCCCCCCCCCCCCCAGCCATCTGGGTACCTGTCTAGTAGCTCCCAAATTAAATAAGGCTACCTCTGGAGCTCACAAATAATGACAACAGGCTCTTTAATGAGTCTCCCGTTCTGAATGGCTTCTCAGCATAGCGGCAGGTCTCCGCGTCTCTCTTTGTGCTGCTGCTTTTTGTTACCAGCCTGAGAATGGGATTTTGGAAGGAATGGCTGGTGCGGAGGGGCTGCGCGGGGGCCAACCCGCCTGGGTTGGGGGGGGACACTCACCTCCCGGCCCCTGCGCCCTCCCGGCTTTGCACAGCTTCGGCAGGGAAGGGAGAAGAAGCCTCTGGGAGCCGGCACCCCGGTTTGGCCCCTTGATCCGGCACTGCCAAACCCAGATTTGGCAAACACCTTCCTCGCCCAGCGCTGGTCCCCGCTGTTTAGCCCTCTCCGAATTAACCAGGCAAACACTGCCCCAGACCTCCCAGGCAGCCTCGGCTCAGCAGCTTTGGGTCCCCGTGGGTGCCCGTCACCGCTGCCCCGTGCCACCCCACGTTCCCCCCCCGGCTCCGTGCCCGTCCCGGCCATCCCCCCTTGCAGACACAAAGCCGCCCCGAGAGCCTGGGCGGTCCGGCTGGGACCCCAGCGTCCATTAGGGAGCTATTGATATATTTAGAGGAGCTTGTAACGTGGAGGCTTTTCAGGCTGACCCTCTGCCTCCCATTCAGGCAGCAGACAATGATGAATGAGCCCCGGAGAATAGAGGCAGCCCAGCTGAGGCTGACGCTCCTGTTCTTCTTGAAAAGGTAGAAAAAGGATCCTGAAGGAGCAAGGAATAATTAAAAAATAAATGAACTGGCTTGGGTAGTGATGACAGAAGCCCCGCTTGATTTGCAAGGGTTGGGCATGCTTCACAGACCCGTGCTGCCCTTTCTATTCAAGGGAGAAGATCCTTTGGATAAAACTCCACTGCGGCAGAGAAAATGCGAGGAGCATTAAAAATGTAAAGCTAGAGAATTCTCTTTAGTCAACTGCATAACCCCAGGCCGTGTTTGTCACTGTCACAGTGATGAATTGGGAGCTGTCTGAAATCAGCATGCTCACTTTAATAATGTCACTTTCCCTGAGCCCTAAAAAATGTCTTTCTGAACCAGCTGGACAGAGCCCATTCCTTAGTCCAGCAATTACCCATTTCCCTGGGCTCCGCTGGGCAGCCGGGAAGCTCTCAGCAGCACGGCCGGCAGCTGAAATGGGACAGCTTCGGGAGAAGATGTCCTGGGCAGGGAGAGCCAGGGATGCAGGCAGGGATGCAGGCAGGGATGCAGGCAGGACTCAGCACAGCCTTGCTGCGGGGACGGGCTGGGGCTGCCAGGTGACACCGGTGGCTGCCGGACCCGGGGAAGGGGTGCTGAGGCACTGGGATCTTTCGTTTCGGCTGATTTCCTTACTCTGCCTCAGCTTTTCTATTTCTGAGAAATGCCGTTGAATTAACTTTTAGCTACTTGGTTGGAAAAAACAACATTAAGTTTTGCATTTTAAACCCTGAATTTCAAAGCTGCCTTTTGCCGCCAGCGTGTCGGTTTTTTCCTGGGAAATGAGATCATTTGCAATGGAAATTGGTCCCATATTTTTGCAGGGAACCGACTGGAATTAAATCATTTGCAATGAAATGTAGAAAAGTTCCCAGAAATTTCATTTCATTTGCCTTTCATGATAGCTAGTCTGTCCACCTCTGCAGCCAAGATTTTCAGGAGTGGCTGATGATTTGGGTTTTCTAAAATCCGCTGAGCAGACATCCTCGGAAAAGTCCCCGGAGAAGCACCTGGGGTGGCAGCCCTGTGCTCTCGGGACTTGCAGAGACTTTCCTTTGTAGCACGGCAGCCCTGTGTGATGCAGACGCTCCCTGCACGGGGGGAGCCTTGCCTGGCACTTTCGGTCCTTTCTTTCTCAAGCATCAGAGGTTCAGGTCCCACATCCCTGGGGCTCGCTGCCAGGGCAGCCTGTCCCTGTGGGGACACAACCTCTTTCCCACACTCCTTATCCTCCTCTTCCTCACAGCCACAGGATCCATCCAAATTTGGCTATTTTTTCAGCCAAGCTTTCAAAACCATTATTTCCTAGGGTTGCTTATTTCCCCCCCCACACACCCCCCCAAACCTTGGACATCTCGCTGCTTACAACCAGACCTAAGATAAAACCAGCTTCAAAGCAGTTTCTATAATGAGCAGCAGTGCATTAGAATCCCAACAACAGAGGAGACGAGACCGGGATAAAACTAACCTGAAAAGAAGCACCATCCCTTTAAGGAGAGATAATGAACGGAGAAGCTGTTGCTTGGCATGTTTGCAGAGAATCGCTAATTAAAACATCGCTTCTGTAAAGTATGCTGATCCCATTGATTCTTCCCCCCACACAGTTAATTTGCTGCTAGGAAGGCAAAGTCGCAAGGGTCCTCATTATAAAAATTTCACTGGCTGCAGCTAATGGTTGTAATTAATAGGTGCAATAAATTTCAAATGGGCAGCCAGGGTGTTCATTAGCTGTGGGCTGACTCAGCACCGGTGGCCTCACCAGTTACTAAATAACCCATTTCCAAGCAGACGGGAGGAGGAAGGTGCTCTGTGCCACAACCGGCGCATCCGTAATTCCCCGCCGAGAGCAGAGCTGAATAAATAATTCCCAGCAAGTCCCAGATTTGTCTCTTTTTGTCTCGGTGCTGGATTGTCCGTGCAACCCTCCTCCAGCTCTCGGCCAGCTAACTGGGGGCAGGTTTTCTCAAAAGTGCTGGTGCAGCCAAGTGACCTGGATTTCGTGTGGGATCAGCACTCGAGGAACTGAACTCTCGGATGCAAAGGCCGGGTAAATACCCAACGATAATATCACGTAGCCAGGCACAAATCAAACCCCGGGGAAGCTGTTCATGCCAAGCACAGACCCACACGTGCCCACGCAGCCAGCAGGTCTGCCTGTTGGAGATGTGGGCTGCGGCGTGATTTTTAATGCCCCGCTCTTCCTCTGGGCGTCCTGCTCCAGGGCTGAGCTTTAAAATCTCCCTGGGCTCCCGCTGAGCATCATTCCCTCCGTAGGAGGTCCCAGTGCCGCAGCCCCGTGTGTGCACCAACCCTCCCGGGGGGCCGGCGAGGCGCTGGGCATCCCGTTAGGGCTGGGCGCCGTCACAGCTTTGATTAAAAACCGCAGCTTTTTAGTTCATTATCATCTGGCGGTAATTAAAATATTAATAATTGGCACTCTTTCCCTGAGTTATCTCCTGGGACCAGCATCCACAGGGTCGGGCGACCCAGCAAGAAGCCGGTGCTGGTTCTGCCGCTCTTCCAGAGCATCATCAACGCTGCATGGAGGCAAATCCCATCCCGAGCTCCCGGCGGGCAGCAGCGGGCAGGGACCTCAGCCCGTGCGCCGTGATGTGGGAAGAAACCCCCCGTTCGCCCCGGGCGGTATTGGGGAGCTGGTGCCCTGTGACCTCGCACGCCTGGAGTCAAAATTTATGGCTGCTGCCACGAGGGATGGCCGGGGGCCGATACGGCAGCACGAGGCCTCTGTGTCGGGGCATGCGGCTGCGATTTCCCCGAGCCGCAGGGCAGCGCAGGACAAGCCCGTGCCTCACCCACCGGCAGCTTCGGGATACGGGAGCTCCACACCCAGCTCCCGGAGGATGCCGGGGACGATGGATGCCTCGCTCATAAATGGCAGTTATTATCTGTAATTAGCGGCTTGTCCTGCTCTGCACATTCACTCCCTGGAGCTCAGGATGGACCGGGGACTGCTGGAGGGGTCCGACTGCTCCGGCATCTTCCTTTGCTGGATGCTTTCGGAGACGGAGCTGCCCTGGGCACCTTTGCAGCGGCTCTCTCTCAAGCTCGCTTCCCTGGACCAGGGATGGGATATCGATCCTGCCTTTTTAAATATAGGTGTGTGCCTAAATTCTCAAAGACGCTTTGAAAATGCCAACCTGATCTGCTGTTTTATTTAATGCTGTCGATGTTTTATAAGCACGGCAGCCGAGGGTTTTTGCTGTGCCCAGCCCTGGACGTGAGCAGTAATTGCAGCCGCACGGGGCCGCGGGCAGAGGCTGCGCTAATTGAAAGGTGACTGGAGCTGCTGCTGAGAGGCGGATGCCAGACAAGCTGAGAGCTCACCTGGTGCTGGCAGCATCTCCTCTTCGCGATGGACCTTTTCCAGGGGTCCCTGCCAATGCCTTCTGCACGGCAGGGCTTTCAACGAAACGCTTGTCCCGTGTGTGTCTCCCCCCTCACCTCCTGCAAGCCCCGGTCCGCTCTCCCCCTGAGGATCAAACAGACTGAAAACCACAAGTCAAACCTCACTGCTTAAGCCCTTGTGCGTTGCCAGGGGGTACCGGAGCTGGACAAACAAGGGCAAGAAAGAAATCTGGCAGAAAGTCACCGGCCCTGGCTCCTGACCACCGGACACCCCGACCAAGGTGCCCGCTCGGTTTCCTCCCGTCCCGGCTGCTGTTGAACGCAGCACCGCAGAAACAGTGGCTCGTGCTCCCTCCGTTTCTTCCCTGCTTCAAGTCTGCCTTGCTAAAAGAAAAATCAATAGCATAAAGGGTAGTGAGAGCAAGTCTCAGGGGTGGAGTATCTTGTCGGCATAGTGCAGACAGGCTGCCAATAATCCTGCTCTGAGCCGCTTTGCCCAACAGCCGCCGAAATATTAATGGGGGTTGCTACCGCTCCAGCACGGGTGTTTGCATCCCTCCCTCCCGCGGGCTCTTCACGACAGGCAATTGCCGCTCAGGGATGGGGTCTATACCCCTGCGCCAGCATCCCCAGTAGCTCTTTCCCCCAGTGCTTGCAGGAATGCTTGTGGCGATGGCAGGGATTTTGCTGGGGGGGCTCGGGGCTGTGCCCACCCCGGGGATCTGCCGCAGCGCAGCACCCGCTAACCCACCGGGACCATCCGGAGAGGATTTTGCTCATTATTTCCCCAGCACAACATTTTGGGTAGCAACAAAGCCAATGGCAAAAATGGGATTCCTGGGCTATTTTTGGTTCATTTGCCCTGCTCTCCCCTTCTTGGCGGTTAATGGCGCCCTCATTCCCGGTTCCCCATCCCTGGCCTTGTGCCGGGTCCGGAGCAGCCCCGGGGTGGGAGCGGCGGGGCCAAGCCATGCGTGTCCGCCGCAGGGACGGGCCCTGCTCGGTGTGAATGGCTCGGGGCGGCCATTGTCATGGGTGAATTTTCTGAATGAGCAAATCCTCATTAAAAAATAATTAAAACAGCCTGGTGAGATTGGCTTAATTCCTTTCATTTTGACTGATGGTGTTTAGTTTTGATGATTTATGTGCCACAGTCTTGCCAGCTCTCATGCTTTCATTGTTGGAACTCATGGGATTTCATGATTTTCTTCCTTCCACACCTCCTTGAGTCATGGGATTACAGCTGAATCTCAGCTTTCATTTTTTTCAATGACTATTATTTTTAAAGATGCATTCCAGGCTGGTGAAATAAACTTGAAAGCCTGACACCTAATGACTCAAAGCTCAGGAAGTGAAGAAAAAAAAAAAAAAAAAAGAATAGAGAAACTGCTCGCTTCCTGCTTGGCGAGGGCGGTTTGTAACCCCCCACCGTTGGTCGGGTGCCGATGGCGTTTGGGTGACGGGCTCCGCGGTGGTGGGGACTGCGGGATCTGTAGTGGTGGGGTCAGCAGCAGCACCCTTCTCTCCCACCCCATCCAGCCCAGCTCCGCTACGCCCGCAGACATTGCCTTTGCACACTTAAAAAGTGCAACTTCGCCAAGTCCCGCTGTATAATTAAACCTGTCCTCCTCACATGCTCCCGGCCACCGCCTCCCCTCCGACATCCTCGTGGCACCGGGCTGGCCGTGGCCTTGCGGGCGCTGATGGGACGGATCCTGCCCGATGCAAACTGGCTGGTTCCAGGCTCTGGAAGGGGCACAGTGTGGTGGGGAGACAGGGCTGGAGGTGCCCACGTTTTTTCTCAGCCCCCTGCCCCGGGGGGAGCCGACAACAGCAGAAAGGGCTCCTGCCATCACCTGGCAGCCGTTTCAGTGCCGGGTTAAGGCAACGGCCGCAGACCCTTGGAAATGCCCTTGGTCTCCGCCTGACGCTTTTGTTCTGTGGGGCTGCAGGTGGGGATGCTTTGAACCGTGTGAGAAAAGCTCGCTGCCAAAGAAAAGCCGCTCCCGCCGCCCTCGCAGCCCCCTTCGCCGGCACCCGGCGCCGCCGAGCGCCCTTTCAGCTCTGAATGGGGACGACGGCGCCTGAAAGGCCGTGCCCCCCGCCATCGCCGTCCCCCTTTGTCTCTCCCTCCGCTCGCCACCCCCTGCCCCATCCGTCTTGCTAAACCTCTAAGGCCCTGCAAGGCTTCAATGCCCCCTTTCACTTGTTATTTGTTACCAAATAAATATGGGTGATTAAAAAGGGATCAGGAGTCCGTGCGGTTTGCAGAGGTGCCTGGAAGGTGGAGTCCCTCCTCTGTGTAGCCCATGGCTTTTCGCCCTACATGAGTTAGGAAAAGCAATCACATAGGAATAAAAAGCCATAGACCACAGCAGAGGGCTTACCCAGGATAAGCCAGCAGTCTTTGGGGAAAGAAAAGGAAGAAGGGAAAGGAGGGGTAAAAAAAAAAAAAGTAACCCTTCTGTCTAAAGTTGTCCTCCCTCCCTGCGCCCAGCTGGGAGCACAACCCACTCCCTCCCTGCACGGGGACCCCAAAAATAGGGGAACCTGCCACCCAAAGCACCCCTCAGCACCACGGCACCGCAGGGTGGTTTCTCCTGGGTTACCCTCGGGTCGGGAAGGAGAGAGCCAAACCTGCCGTGCCTGTCCCCTCCGCGGTAACCTGCCAGCGCGGTGGCCTGACCCCGGGAGGAGGACCCGGCACCCCCTGCCTTTTCTGCTCCGAACGCCGTAATGAACTGCGGTTGCAGGGACAACCGTGTCTCGCAGCAGAAGTGATGCTTAAAAGACAACATGCCATAGCCTGAATCAATGGCAGCACGCCCAAGGAGCAGGCAATGAAATGGTTTATTTTCACTCTCCCAGTGTCCTGGCCACAGCTGCACCTTGGTATTCCCCATCACATCTTCTTGTGCCGCTTTTAAGGAACCCAATAAACCTTGAGTTATAAACCAGATAGTCGCTCTGGTTGCAAACGGAGCAGCACAAGTTTACGCCAGTAGATCAAGTGTCCCTTTCCATAGGGGACCACCTCGCTGTTTGGCAGTTGCTTCCCTTGCAGCAGCCCAGCACCCCGTAGGGTAAATCCCTTTTGCAAGCAAGGGGGGAAAGCGCTCGCCTTGGGCTATGGCTGTACGCTGTCCTGTAGCTGTTTTGAAAATCTGACCCTTCGGGCCACCGAGGGACCTGCCCACAGTCACCGAGTGGCTCAGCGGCAGAACCGGGAACCGAAAACCTTCCCTTGGCCCCGCTGCCCCCGCAGCTCACCTGGCTGCAGAGGCGGCGGATGCTCGGCGGCGAGAGGTGCATCCGACAGACCCGCCTTTGTCGGCTGAGACAAAGGGCTAAGGAAAGGTCTGGCTGCAAACCCGCCTCCCGCTCACTTCCCCCGCTGCTGCCTTCCCCTGATGCCTTTTTGGGGGAGCCTCCGTCTCTGTACCCACAAAAAAGGCATCTCAGGACAAGGTGACGCCTTTCACGGGGAGCAGCTCCTCCAGCAGCTCCTCTGAGAGCCAGACACAGACCTTATTCTTTAGCAAAAGCCTCTGCACCTCCCCACACCTGGGGGAGCTCCTCCGGTGGCACCGAAACTGCCCAGGTTGTCCCTGGGAAAGCGCTGGCCTCTGCCTTTTTTCCCTTGCCCTGCCAGGACGCCGGCGTGTTCAGCAACAGCGACTGCTAATTGCCAGGAGCTGATGAGGTCAGCTCTGCTCTTGAGTCTAGGAAACTCCCTTTCTCGTTGCCCTAGCAAGAATCCTTGGGAAATTCAGTGGTTTTAAAACTATACAGCAACCAGGTTTGGAAGTAGGAAGGATTTTGCACCCTGTGGTTCATAATAGCAGTGAACATGACTTTGACCTACAAACCAAACTTCTGAAGCACACGGGTAGCTCTGAACTGGCGTTTTCCCAAGGTCTTTCCTCTTTTAACTCCCATATATGAACAGCAAGTAAAAAAACAGGCCACCATGTGCCCCCACCTTCTGACACAGTCGTGCTCCCTTCCCGGCCCCGGTGCACGCCCAGGCAGCCTGACACCCCGACCTCTGCAGGAGCATCCTTTGGCCCCAACGTTACGCCCTTGGGTGCAGGCATTGCGCTGGAGAGGTCTGCCGGCAAATACCCCGGCGCGTGCCCGTGGGTGCTGCGTGGGCGCCAGGAGCCCCGCGTGGGTGTCTGCTCCTTGGCTCCGGCACCAATCCACCCCCCTGACCCAAACAGCCTTAATTTCATTGCGCATTGCACATTCGAAGGGTAAATCTGCCAAACCGGACTTAACGGCTCTTTGGGATATGGCCCTGTGGCTCCGCTTTGGTACCCAACGCCATCCCAAGGTGGTTGCACGCAGCTCCAGTGCCAGGCTGCTCTCCCCAGCATTGGAACATGAGGACACATGCCCATCCGAGAACCACCAGCCCCACGCCACACACCGCAGGGACGCGAGGACAGCCCGGAGCCGCCGGCCGAGCGCGGCTGACCTCACCTTTGGCAGCGCGGCATCCTCTCCGCGGGAAGGGCACCGTGCCAGCGGGCACGGGCCTTGGGATGGCAGCCGCCGTGGCATCGCCCGCACCATCCTCTCCTCCCTGCGCCGCCCCTGGTCCCCGCCGGCAAAACCCTGGCATCGCAGGGATGCTCGGGGAAGCGGGTGCCCAGCGCTTCCCGGGGTGGTCGCCCTCCATCGCCTCCGAGTCCCAGCCGGCTACGGGGTGGGGGGTGTCTCATTTTTGAAGCCTCGACCCCTCCCTTGCCGGCTGCTCCCGCTGCCATCCCCAGCGCCCCGTCCCCACGTCCCCGCCGAGCCTCGCTGCACGGTCGCATACTTGAAATGGTTGTGCTCCAAGGGGCCGGGAGCAGAGGGAGGGAGCGGGGGGTCAGGTATTTCTCCATCCCTGGCTCCGGAGAGCCAGTAACAAAGGCGCTATTGAACTGCAGCCTCTCTGGTCTGTGAAGCAGAAACCTCTTGTATCTACTTCACTGCCTTTGATCTAACTCCCCCAGTGGGATGTATATTACTCATGTCCTGCTGCTCGGGTACTGCTGCCAGAGTGGGACGGGGGGGACAAGCCCCCGCTCGTCACCCCGGGTTTGGAAAACGTCCTGCCGGCACCGGGTAGGGGCACCCGGCACCCGCCTCCGCTGCTGGCCTTCCCTACGGCCCCACTGCCTCCCCAGTCCGTCCCCCGACCCCGTCACCCTCCCAGACCCCAAACTTTGGGGGATACGTGCGGGCGCCCAGTGCTCAGCCGAGCATAGAGGCGGGAGGAGCAGGGCTCTGCGCCTCGCATTCCTCTTCTGTAATTAAAGCCGGTGTGCTGGGTGGAGGGGGAATTTCCCAAAGGGTTTTACTGGCGTCTGGACAAGGGTCAGACAATGAGAACATTTGACAGGGTGCCCAAATCCGCTGTATCTTGGATACGCTCAAAGCCTCCCCCGTGCTGTTCGTCCCAGGCGCTGGTTTGCAGGAGCTGGGGGCCGTTTGGGCAGGTTGGGCGGTGGGGAAGGCGGGTGGGAGCCTGGGGACTCTCTCATGACGTCCCCACAGCCTTCGCCCCAGCCAGGGTGCCCCAAAAATGCAAAAGCTTGAGCAGCACCAGCTTGGTCCGAAACCACGTCCCCACTGGGATCCCCCAGAAAATCCTAGGTAAAAGCATCAAATGCACCTTAGGGACTGACGATACTTAAAGCGGTGCTTTAAAAAAGTGCTTTGCTGCCTTCAGCAAGCTACCTGCCTCGCTCCTCAGGGAGCCAGGGGCACTGGGGGCTTAGCCTGGTTTCACCAATCCCAGGGGGGCACTGGGATGCTGTGACAACCTGGCTGGAAACCATCCCAGCTACCCAAAAGCACTTGAGTGCTTTTGGAAATCTTATTCTCCTGTCTTTCTAGCCGGTTTGGAGAAAACCCTGCGCCTGGCAGCTCCCAGGAGCATCCACGTGTGGGCATCGCCTTTGGAGCAGGCAGACCCCTGGGGTGCCCGCATGACAGTACCCAAAGTGAGAGTACCCAAAATTACAGCACAAGAGGAAGCCTCCCCGGAGCCAAGGGCTCTCAGCGCTGCTTCGCCTTCTCCCAGGGCTCATCCCCTCCTTCCCCAGCTCCCTGCCTGCGTCTCAGGTGCAGGGAGAGCTGAGACCTTCAGAGAACCTCTCCGGGGCTGCCTCCATCCCTGCGGCAAGATGGAGAGAAATAATACATACCCGACAACTGAAACAGAAAGGATGGATGGACAGATGGATGGACAGATGGATAGATACTCAAGAACGGAGACTGACCAAGCTGGGTACACCTAAAGGATTTTGTTTTCCACAGAGATCCATACTAGTTACATCCCAAGAAGGTGCAATCAGCCTTTCTTTTAGGCGATCGTCTGCAGTTCCCCCCTCCCCGGCGCCTCTCTGCCCAGCTGAGGGTTGGCTCGTGCCCCAGGGTAGGGCATGAGGGACCCAACTCTTGTTTAGTTTTGAAACACCAACAATTAGAACTTGGGGAGCAGTTGAAGTCAGAGTTGGGCAACGATCCATTTTCAAGCTGTCTTGACAACTGGCTCCAGCACAGCAAGATTAGATCTACTAATCACATTTATAAGGCGCCCAGGATCATCAATTGGGTATTCGGAGAATATTTGTCATTGTAACAATGTCATTTCCCAGCCTTCAGCATGCATTACCTTGTCCTCCAAGTCGTTATGGTTGGACTTTTTGGCTTTATGGAAACATCTACTTTGGGAAGAGGAGGCTCAAAAGCATTTGTTGTATCTGTGCCTTGTACAGCCAAAGGTGCACGCTGTCTGTCACTTGTACGTCCCATGGGTAGGGTAATACTGGGGTTATTTATGGATTTTAATCAGCTTTCTCATCACCTGATTTTGTATTGATAGCTACTTTAACAAAACAGATATAACCCAAATCTTTCCAGAACGCTATATAAATCCCCCAACTCTTACAGGCAATAAAAAGGGAATCCAGGTATGCTGAGCGACACCCCGGATCACACAGTGCATCCTTAATGGTGAGCTCAGGAAAGCAACACGGATCTGCTTCCCTGCCGCTCCCCAAAGCAGGCATCTGACGATGAGACCACGCTGTCTACAACACCGTATCAAGACATGCCGGAGAGATGTGTTCAACAAATCCATGTTTGCAGCAACAACAGCAATCGCAGCCTGGGCACAGCAGCTGCCGCTCGGCTGCGAGTGCTGCAGCATTGCATTCGGGAGCGAGCAGACGGAGCCCAGGCTCCCTTCACGGGATGCGCTGGCAGCCACTGAAAATCCACAGGCTCAGGAAGGGCCAAAATAGTCCCAATTTTGCAGGTGCGCACGCGGTCACACGCTCCTTCCAAAACGCAGAATACAGCATAAAACTGGTCTGAGTTGTTTTAAGGAGCGAAAAGAAATCCTTTCATTTTCTGGCTACTTTTCCACTTTGATTTATGCCCATAGGGGATGCTCAGCCCACCCCTCTCCAGAACAGCAGACATTGCTCATGCGGCGTCTCCCGACATCCCAGCAGCCCATGAGATGTGTTTTCCCCTCCCAGCAGGCACCAGTGCTCCAGGGTCTGGCTTTCCCTAACTCAGGGATGTGTATAGGGAAACTGGGGCTGGCGAGGTGCCGAGAGGGTCGGCGCGTGCAGAATTGGGCTCCGGCTGCCCCGGCACAGCTCAGCCCTGCACCGGGCTCCCGCAGGACTGGCTTTTGCCTGGGTGCCTGAGGTTGCTTTAGCAAGCAGAAATGTTCTCACTGGAACAGGCAAGTTTGAGCCAGGAGGAATATTTTGCAAATCCAGTTAGTTTGTACCAGTTGGATTTGGGTACAAAAACAGCTCTGAGAAGTTGCAACCTTTCCTTCCCACTTTCCCATTTGGAAAAGGTTGCCACTTCCAGCTCACCTTTGTTCTGACCAAAAATACTATTTTAGGTGGCTGGAAATGTAATGAAAGTTTTTTCTCTGGGTGAAACAAAACATTTTCCAACCCTACATGATTTTGTTGCTCAGCTTGCTGAAAAAAATTCAGAATTAATTCATTTTGGTTTGACCCCTCGGTGCTGCCGTGCTCCGCAAACCAACGAATCAGTCCTCAGCAGAGACCCTGCACCTGAACCGAGCTGCCCTTGGAGGGGCACGTCTGGCCATGGGACCCCAAAACCATTACTCGTGTGTGCCGGGTCACAGCCCATATGATCCTGCCGAACCCCAAACCCCTCCGCTCTGCCTCTGCTCAGTCCCGCTGCACACTTTGGAGCATTGCTGTTTCCTCCGGCTTTTTTTCCAAGGCAGACGGATGAGAGAGGCAGAGAGGGAAGGGACAAGATAATGACCCAGATCTGTTCCTGCAAACTAGCCATCAATTTGCCACGCAGCCCATTAAGAGAGGGCAAATGCAGCTCAGGAATCCAGGTAAGTCACTCGCTAACAAGATCCTCCCGGGCCTTTTAGCACATTCCTGGTCACAGATATTTCAGCTCCCGCAGCCCCAGCTGTAATTAAGTCTGGGCTGCGAGGCAGGAGACGCTGCAGTAGCCAGGGGGGAATTTGTCTGGATTTGCCGGGGGAGCGCGCAGGGCCGGTGAGCGATGGTCTCGCTGAGGTGGGGGCTGCAGCCCCGGCCGTCCCGTGCGGGGCAGGGGCTGGTCCCTCGCTCAGAAGCGTGCGAGGAGGGCGAGCGCCGATCCCCTCGGATCTCCCGTAACTTGGGCTTGGTGATGGAGGGAGAGGGAAAGTGGCGGGCTGAAGGGGACGGTTCAGTGATCGGGAGCGACTAGAGCAGAGGGAACAAAGAGACGGAGGAATTAGAGGGGGAAGGCGAGGAAAGAGTCCCGTAGGGGTACAGGGGCGCTTCGTCCAAAGGTAGAAAGTGAAGGCAGGATAACCATCACCTCTGCACCAGCGTGGCCCCTTTGACTCCCCTGGGGAGACACTTCCCTGGGCTCAAACCTGCCTCAGGTGACGCCAGTGACTTCAGGGACATCACCCTGGGCACAAACCTTGGGAAGCAAAGAGATCAACCCATCTCCCATCATCGTAAATGGGGCCTGAATCCACTAACGACGGGCGGTGCTGGGGGAAGCAGACCCGCTCAGGTGCCCTTCTCCTCCCCTCGCAGACCAGACCCCAAACCCCCTTTGTACGTGGCTTCACCATCACAGGCACCACCTCAAACAGCTCCTTTAAAGCCACAGACCCGGCTCCCTCCTGGAGCAGGAGCAGAGACACCCGCCAGCGCTCTGCTGGAATTTACACCACGGCTTTGCACCATATTTGAAGAGGGTTTAACCACCCATATCCACCGAGGCTCCTTTTCCTCGCTGGCAGGGGGATTTGCACTGGCACAAACAAGAGAAATTGCAACCTCCTTTACAAACACCGCTGCCCCACGCTGCGATCCCTGCACTTGTCCAGCAGCCGCACTGACCCCCCAGAGCATCCCTGACTTAACCTGCACATGCGACGGAGGATTCCTGGCAGATATTCCCATCCAGGTTGTCCTGTGCAACCCTGTCTGGCTGCAACGTGGGACACCGGCGTGCTTCCCACTGGGGATTCCCCTCTGGATGCACGAGTGAGGGTGGTGGGGCAAGGAGAGGTGGCAGATGAAGGCAGGGATGCTGGCAGAGCTGTGGGGCTGGGGGGACCCTCCCAGCATGCCCCCATTGATCGTCCCCATTGCTGGCTAGAGAGGATTAGCCAGAGCTGGGGTGACTGGGATCAAAACGGGACGGGTTGATGGTCTACCCACGTGGGAGCTGCCATTGTGCACCTGTGCGTGTGCAAGGCAGAAGGGTGGTTAAGCCTCACGCAGCTATTCACGCTTTCCTGGGGTTTGGTGGACCGTGTCTGGGCACCGAGAGGTCAAGCTTGCTCTTGCTTTGGGCTTTACGGGGTCTCTGCTGTGGTCGGGCTGAGCTGGCAGCCCCGGAGGGAAGATCTCCTGAAAGCCGAGTGCGGGCTGACCCCGGCTCACGGGCTGTCTGTCCTCTGCCGTCGTCGGCAGCTCGGTGCAACAGGCAGCGTGCAAGGGCAGTGCGCCCTGCGAGTGGGAAACGTGGGGCTGGAATAAGAGACAGCACATGGATTAGCCCCTGGAGAGGGAACAGGGGCATCCGTGCCTAGAGGCAGGTTTGCACGGCTTGAGTGGCAGGGGTTGGGAAGCATCGTGGATGCATCGTCTGTGTCAGGTCCAAGGCGATGCAGATGTGAGATATTTGTGTTTCGTCTGCTGCTGGCCCTGTTGTTCACTGTTACCAGTGATTTGTCGTGTTCTGCTGACAAGTCGTTGGGAACTCGTGACGTAAGGTGACACCTATTAGCATGAGGAGAAATTCTGGTGGAGAAAGTGTCTCTTTCCCACTTTGGAAACCTTTTCTCCATTGCTCACCCTGCTGGACAGGGCACCTGGGTCCCATTGCTCCCTCCCGAGGGACAGCCACACCTGGAGGGAAAACGAACCTCACGGGGAGACCCATAAGCGCAGTGTGAATGTGCCCCAAGCCCGTACCCGAGTCTGTTCCCTCTGCCTGGAGCAATCCCAGCCCTGGTTCCACCCAGCCCTGCTGCTGAAGGTCTGCCACCGCTCCCTGGGGACACACAGACACCTGCAAAAACCAGGAGGGGACATCCCTTGGGTCCCCCCGGGCACCCCCAGCCCGCTCCTCAAAGTGGGGATTGGGGGGCTTTGCCTCCTTCCCCTCTCCTTCCCCTCTCCTCACTGTTGCTGAAGCTTCCAGCAGAGAAAAATTATTATTCGCCTTAACAGGCTATCGCAGTCCAGACACACGAGTGCACCCAGGCACTTGCACACACACACGCACGCACGCACACAGAGTCTCTGTACACCGGTATCCAAATCACTGCACAAGCCATTGGGAACTGTTTGGTCTCCCCAGACCCTGCCAGCCCTCAGGACCCCATCGCCGGAGTCCCTTTGGTTTCAGTATCCCAGCACGTCTGAAATAACAGCAGGAATCAAATGACACCGCAATCAAGGCAATTCCTATCTCAAAGTAATTAATTTCCTTTTCCCTTGCTGACATCACCGTTCAGGTTAATACATGCACCACTTCCCTTATCTTTCTTTCGGATTACCTCATCGGAGAGAACCCGGAGAGCCTCCCTCTCCGCTGTGCCGAATACCAGCACTGGTGTTGGAGCTGCAAGTTTGCAGCCGGAGGAAGGATTGCTCAAATGCAGTTCCACCAGCACGCCCAGCTCTTCCGACCACACCGGCACTTCATGCTGTTTTCTTACAAGATTCAGTGATATTCGGCAAGGCACAAGCACTAACAAATCTGCTCTTCGCCCTTCAGTTCACACTCATCAGAAAGAAAAATACACTTCTGCACCAGGCAGAGTTTCTCTTTGCCCGCGATCGGGGGCCAATGCACAGATTTTATACACGTTACAAACAATGCGAAAGTGTTTGCACACACACACATACCCAGTCCTACAAAAAGACCCCCACTTCACATGTGTGGTACTTGAGTAAGACAAAAAACTTATCATGTATGCACACAAACATATATTCATATACAGGAACACTCATATAAGTGCACACTTCATACTGAAATCCAACAGTTAAAGAGCTCACGTGTAATTTAGCTGATAAGTACGCTAACATGTGTTGCATGTAATTGTGTGTCAACGTAAGTAATGTGAATACACGTGAATAGAGACACATACATCTTCACAAACATTCATATAGTGATTAATTTTGACCAGTTGGTGATTATTCTCACCTAAAACAAAGAGAATTTAATTTCTTGCAGCTCATCACAGACACAGCCACAAGAATATAACCACCACAAGCAAATGCCACACATTAGCTACAACACAGCGCGAACAGCGGTAAATATATATGTATTCACATACACGTACATAAACACATTTTCAACACACACAACAGAGATAAAGGACTCGAATTGCTTTGGGATGCTCATACGCAGACATTGCCCCCGGAGTTGAAGTCCCCGGGGGGAGCTGTACAGGTAATGCCCGCACCCAGGAGCTGATGGATGCAGGTGTCTGCGTGTGTGGTTTGCATGTGCTCATTACAAATGCCCATCGTACGCTGCCTGTGCACCCGCTCCTATTCACTGCCTCGCTCTTGTCACACACACAACTCCTCCAGGCAAGACTTCAAACAAAGAAAGAAAGAGAAAAATGCTGTCTTACTTTTTTCCTCCTTTTTTTTTTTTTTTCCCCCTCCTCTCTCCTCCCCGCCGCCTCAATCGCGGGACTTCAGCGGGACCGCAATTCTTTGGTGGTGATTATGAAAAGCAACTTCACAAACCGCCGAGCGCTGCACACAGCCGTGCGGAGGAGAAGAAGAGCTTTGCCAGCAGAGAAGAGAAGGAACAAAAGCCCAGCGATGCCAGAGCGGTGCTGAATAGGTGTCTTCCTAATTGTAAGGGGATTGTGTGGCTGTGTGTGGTTGCGGGGCGGGAGGAGGCGGGTGGAAGGGGCGATGGGAAGAGGCCTCCCTCCCACGCCGGCTGGGGACGGCCGCCCGCAACCCCAATCTGAGGTTAGTGCATAAATTATCTCCCATCTCTCACGCTCTCCCCATTGGGTCGCCGAGCCGCCCGCACGTCTGCATCCCCGCTGCTCCGCTCCGACGACAGCTTCCCATTCCCCGCAGAGCCCACCGCGGATGCCCGGTACCCACGGGGGGCACGGTCCCCCCCCCCCCTCCTCCGCGTGCCCCCCACCCGGGGCAGGGATGCCGGCTTTCTCCATCTCGCCTCTCTCCTGTTTTCTCCCTTTCGGCTTTGTCTTCGGCCTCGTCTCCCAGCCAGGCAGACACAAAAGAGCCTCTGACCTGGGAGGAGAAATACCCTTTTCCAGAAAAAAAAACAAACCACCACCCGAGTGCTCCGGTGTGCGCTTTCAGCAGGCAGGGAAATTAAAAATAGCTGGTATAGCTTGAAATCGGAGGCAGTATTCCTTCCCTAATGAGTGTAATTAGCGGAGTGAGGATGGAAGCGTGTTTCCCTGGCTGTTCCCTGCATCTTTCCGTGTCTCCGAGCGCCAGCCTGCCTGTGCTCTTCCATAGGCTTTTAGGAAACAGCATTTTTCCACTTCCAGGAGCTGCCGGGGCAGGAGCTAGCTGTGCTTGGATGCAGCTATCGACATGCACTTCAGCTGCCTTAAGCTCTCCCTCCAACTCCGTCTCAAAATAGAGGGGTTCAGACAGGATTAAATCCCCAAACACACATCCCGAGTCCTCTGGGGTTTGCAGAAGCAGAGACAAGTCGGATTTTGGACCTTTTTTTTTTTTTTTCCCCCTTGCTCGTTGCTATCCATCCACGTTAGCTCTCATAAATCCTGAGCTGTCAGTGTAACAACGGGTGATTCAGTGGGGATTTAGCCAGGCTTCAGACCCGTGGAGCGAACCAGATCCTCCTCCCGTGGCAGCGCCTGACCAAACATGAGCACGGCATTACCTCACCCTGCGCCGGGTCCCCTCGTGTCGGGACGCGGGGCGTTGGGCTGATCTCCCGTGGGGAGCCGGGAGGTCCCTTGCGGGGTATAAGGATGCTCTCTGCTCTCTGCCCTGTGGGTAGTCCCCTCGGTGACCCCGTAAATCCAAATTCTGCCCAGGATTCGTCTATCAATCCATCGATTTTGGCTAAATTGGTGTAGATGAGAGCAGCGAGCGCCTGCGATGGGATGAGGATGCAGCAGGGTCCACCCCGCGCATCCTTCCCCTGAACAGGGAAGGGGCAGCAGACGAAGGCCCCCGGGAGGGGATGTGTCGGGCAGCTCATTAACTGATGGGCCTAACGACCTGCTCGGCTGGGTTGTCCGCACAAGCCGGAGGAGGAGCAGGAGCATCCGGACGGGGAGACACGTCGGATCTGGGCACGGGGCTGCCCGAGCAGGCGGTCCAGCCGTGCCGCCGGGCTGCGGCAGGCCAGGAGCAGTCGGGGAGGGCTGCACCGTCTCTCAGCATCTGCTCGGCTCTGACATTGTGCTCACTTGGGCTTTTTTTTAATTGTCTTGATGTCCCTCATTTGCATAATCCCCATAATGCAGCGCAGCAGGACTTTTGCTCTGAGCTAATAAATAGATGACAAAAATAAATGTGTCATCTAAGATTTGCTTCCATTTCTTTCCTTTGTGAGCAAGCTATCACCAAGAAATGATGCTCGCGGGGTTGATCTCACAGGAACTGTCAGCCTGGCCTGCCATAAGCAGCGATGTTCGCTTTGCCCGTGGTACGCAACTTTGCCAGATGGTAGGCTGGAGTCGTGAGCTGGGAGCAGGAGAAAAAGGTGACTGCGAAATGCGGGATGTGCTCCTCACTGCCTGGGGTTTGCTCCCTGTCAGCCCTCCAAAGCTCTTTCCCAAAAGTCATCTCAAAAGCGGGCTCGTGAAGCGCCGGCGAAAGGACTGCAGACCGCAAAAAGCTTCATCGTTGTGTTTGTAGCGTGTTTGCATCCAGTAACAGCCAGGCAGGTATCTGGTGTGCCTTATTTTTAGATGTATTTTCTTCAAAATTATGGGGCACTGTGGTTTCGTCTCCTCCCTAACACCGCGGCCAGCTCTCTGCTCAAAGTGGACTTGCACTACTTATGAAATTAGTTCCCTCAGCTGAGAAAAACAGTAGTCACTCTGCCGTGAATATCCACGGGGACTCATGAGGCTGGAAAGGTGCCACGTGTTTGCTACGGGACGATTTCACCCTTGGTTTTACAAGAACTTATTTATCACCTCAAAGAACTTGGCTTGGTGGTGCATGGGGCATTGATGGGAAAGCCAGAGATCCCACCCCAAACCAGCCTTAACAGGCTCAAAGTTTTAAAACAGAGGCTGCAATTATCGCTGGGGCTCTTTGCTCCAGCACTGGGGTTTTTCCTAGGCTGGAGCTCAGCTGGAAGTGTGGGAGCTGCTGGGCTTCCCCCCCACATCAGGTCAGACCAGAGGATGCCTTCTGACCAGCGATGGGGTTTGGACCTGATGGAAGAGAGCAATGAGACTCGTTAGGTTTCCGAAGATGTAGTAGAGATGGTTACTTTGCAGAGGGTGCTGGCAGCTCTGGAGATTGTATCTCGTGCATTACAGCAGTTGGTTTTTTTTTTTTCATCCCGCAGCCCTGTGATTCTGGAGGATTCTCAGCTCTTATATAAAAACGCTTTAGCATTTCCAACTGTGTTGTTTGCTGAGAAAAGCCTGAAAACATGAATCCTAAAGGGTAAAAGCTAGAAGAGAAATAAAGACCTGATAAAGTATGAGCTTTCTTTTTTTTTTTCTTTTAAAACCCTGACCAATTTTAAATCATTTTTATGACTGTACGTAACTGCTTTCTGGCATGTGAATGCTTGAGCCTGGTGTTACCGTAAAGACGGATTCACAACCACCGGTCAGTGGAGGAAAAAGCACTGCCTGTGGTTTCCAAACTGCTCTGATCAGGCTGTGAAAGGAGCTCATCAACCTCATAGAGCTGCAATTAATTGATATTTGACAGGTCCTGGGATAAGGCTTTCGGCTCACACACAGGGTTTCCCAGCGGGGCGGGTCTGCGGAGGTCTCCCCCGTGTCGGAGGTGGGACGCGTTTGCAGCAAACTGGGCTGGAGGCCGGGATGCTGGGGGCTGCAGCCCTGAGGAGGAGACGCAAGTGCAGTTGGGCATTTGGGGGGGAAGAAAAAGCAGAGGGTGAGGAACAAGAGACAGGGAACCAAGGGGGAGGAGGAGGGAGAGGTGAGCTGTGGCGTAAGGCTGGATCATGACTCTGGCTGTGGTGAGCTTTCCACCAAGCAGCCAAGATCTGCAACAAGTCCTCTCCCAGCTCGTCCCAGCAGTGCGGTCTGCATCCCTGATGGTCTGGATCAGGTTCAGCTGCCTCCCAGCCTGAGCACCAGATCCCTGTGGTGGGGTGAGACAGTAGGGTGCTGGGACAAGGGTGGGCAGAGAGCCCTAAGGATGGAAAGAAGAAAAAGACAGCGAGAGAGATGAAAACCAGATGAAGTACAGGAGAGAGGCATGGAGGACCGCGGAGCATCCCTCCAGGATACGGCGAATAATTTTCCCCTTCCCCAAAGCACAGCAGCGAGGGGACAGGATCATCCGTCTTCATTACATCACAAGAATAGGCTCTGTCAGGCTACACTGTAAAACTAATCAATATTCCCTGTGGCCTCGCTGGCCGCAGCTCCTGCCACGCCGGCAGGCAGCCGCGCAGCCAGGGCGGGCACCGGGGCACGCCGGCACACCAGTGCTGGCACACTCGGGCACTGCTCCCTGGGTCCCCATGGTACTAGGGGTGGGGAGAGACGCCCAGTTTTTGCCACACACTGTCCACACATGCTCGATGATTTTTTAAACGAGTTCACACTCTTATCTGGCTACCCAGGCATTTCGTTTTCCCCTTGCCGTAATATCCTGACGCCCGGCTGCCGATTTTCTGTAGACAACTGAACAAACCTCCTGCAACAAAACCCCACAGAAGTGCATCTATTCAGGGAGCAAAAGTCACCAGGAAAGCCTTATTTGCCCCGTTGCAATCACACAACCCCACTCAGATTGCAAACATAACTCACATACAGTGTCCTAGAGCCCGTGCACAGGGCAAGGCACTTCCCTCCGCAGGGATGCTCCTCTAGAGCAGAAGGAAGCAAAGGGTTGTGCTATGAACATTGCTCAGCTCCTCAAAGCAATTTGGGCCAGCCTGGCCAAAGCGCTCAGCATCTGCCCTTGTGCCCAACGCACCCAGCCCTCGCACCCAGCCCAGCCGTGCGTTGCTTTTCCCTGGTGCAAACTCCCAGCAGTCCCGAGGCAGCGCTGGAAATGCTCCTTGTCTCATCGCTGCCTGGCCCTGCTCAGTCCACACGTACAGGGGCAAGGAGTTAATAAACCTAGGAAATAAAGGTCAAGATTCAATCATGGGGTGCTGCTAAGAGCAGAGCAAAGATGCTAAGGCTTTCAATTGTCCATGGTTGAAAAATGACGGAGGGATGCAGGGGACATGCCTGCGCGAGCAGAGCTGTTGGAGAGCGAGGCAGCGTGCGGTGCAGAGGGGTTAACCCGATCGGCGCTGCCTGGACTGGCTTCAGGGATCAGCCCTTCCCTGGAGAAGGTCCTGGCTGCACCTAGAGCCGGGGCTCAGCACCATTCCCGCTGTCTGATTGCTCCCGAGAAACACCGGCGAGAAGACAGACCGCTGGGATGGGAGACCCTCAGGGCAGACGAGACCCTGACTGCCACATGGGTCTTCGGATTTTACTGGGGGATGCTGCAAGCTAACTGTAGTGGGGGTCCCTCGTTGGAGGTAACTGCCCAGCACCAGGCAGCTTGCACCGACTCATACCGGCCTCATACCAGGCATGGCCTCATCCGTGCCCACCCTACAGACCATTCCCGGAGCAGGAGCGGGGGTCCGGTGAGCTCCTTGCCCTGCACCGGGGAGCTTCGCTGCGGCTGTTTTCAAGGCAGCTTTCAAAGCAGTCGCTCCCGCCCCGTGCCTGGGCTCCTTCTGCAAGCAAAAGTCTCACCCAAGACAAGACCCATCCATCTTACTCTCAACCCGGCTGCGCGGCTAAAAATAAGCCAATAAAGTAGCAATCACCTTGGAGCAGCAGCAGCTCTATTAAAGCGGAGCGAGCCGTGGCACCTGCGTCCCAGCTCCATGGCGCTCCTGAGCCAGAACCCCGGGAGCCTCCACCTGCCCCACTCGGCCCCGCTGCCGCGGCGTGACGGTGGCAGGAGCTGGCCCGGCAGTGCTGCCCCACGGCCCCGTGCTCCCTCCTCGCTGGCCTTCTCCGGAGGGAGATGCTCCTCGTTGCCTCCACGGCACAGCCACGGCTCCGTGTGCCGGCATAGGATGCGGGCGGCTTCTGCGCCTCCGGCACCTCTCCTGCCTGCTGGGAGGAGGAGAGGAGAAGAAGGGTTTATTGCTGAGCAGCAGCGATTGCTTTGCACCTCTCCCCTGTCCCAGCAGCTCTCATGGCCCGAATTGCCCGTCGGGGCTTCTCCCCCCGCCGTGTGCCCTGGCTGCGGGGACCCCGTACTCATTGGGGTTGTTCGTGTGCCTCTTCCTGTGCAGAGGTTGGCCGAGGGGCAGATCCATCCTGATCTGATGTGCTGGATGTTTGCATCGGTTTCCGTTGCGAACGCTCATTTGTCATGTAGATCCCCTGGCATTTTTTTAAAGGGTAGATTAATTTAGGGGAGCTCTCAGATCCAATTTCCTCTGGCAATGGCTCTATTAGGCTGTGCACAGCAGAGATACAGGCTCCCGTCCTCCTGCTGCTACTGATGGAATTTGATTCCGTGCTGCCAAATCTGCAGGGCTGCAAACACATTCTCACTCTTGATTAATGTGAGTAATTTCTGCTTGAAAGAAGGTTGAAATGAGCAGCCAAGGGGAAGCGAACGGTGAGGGTTCCCCCCCACTACCCCTCCTCCTCCCCCATCCCTCACTGCTGTTTGCATTTTACCAGCTCTGGCATGGGCTAACAGATAAACAGAATCGCTGGCCCCGTTTCAAGAGCAGCAGAAGGTGCGGGAGGCGGGGGGCACCTCGGCGCAGGCGGGATGCTGCTCTGCTATGCCTCGTGTAATGCAAGGGGCGAGGGATGGGTGAGGGATTGCCCCCCCACCCCCAGAGCTGGGGGTGGGGAAGGGACCCCAGGCTGGGGGGACAGCACTGCCCCTGCCCCGCTCCCCCACCCTTCATGGTGGGGGGTGGCGTGGGAGGGGGGTACACGTGGGGTGCACGCAGGAGGCACTGGGGGGGGTTGCACAAGGGTTGCACATGGGGTGCGGGGGTCTGTGGGGGGCAGCAGGTGGGTCCGTACGTGGGGAGAGGGGTCCCCCACGCCTGGCTGCAGAGTGGGGGGGGGGGTCTCCTGCCTTTCCCCGTGCAGACACGCCAGGGCACAGCGGTCCTGCCCTCAGCCTGGGTTCGGTCGCTCCCGCTTTGAGGAGCGATGCTGAACGTCCCCCCGGCCTTGGCTTTCCGTCCCACCCCACCCATGGGTCCCCAGGGGTCCAACCTGCTCCCACCGGGCGAGCCGCTGCAGGGACTCCCTGTTTCCCTGCAGACCGTTCACAACACCGTCTGCTTTTGATCCTTCAGGCACATCACCTGGGGCTGGGGTGGGGACCCGAGATGCCTGCACGGCTCTCTGTGTGGTTTTGGAGAGGGAGAACCAGTTGCCCCGTGCCAACACGGTGAGTAGCCCCTGCCTCAGCATCCCTGCGGCACCTACCACACAAAAACCTGCCCTGCAGGCAGGGTCTTTGTAGGACACCACTGTAGCACCAGTAATAATGGGAGTTTTTCCCTGGTGAAACCCCATCCCCTACATCCTCTCCCTCAGGAGCAGCGGTGGCTTTGCATCTCCTTTTCAATTTATTTTTATAAGGAAGGAGGGAGAGAGAGAGTCACATCCTAATCTGGCAAAATGTCAGGGAGTGATTCAGAGAAGAGGCGAGCAGCAGAGAGAGGCAGCCCACACAGGAGAGTTGTTTCTGATTTCCAAATGTCAGCATGTCCTTTAATTAAATGCTGATTAACAGGGGACGTGCTCCCTTGCGCTGGAATCGGGGCTGCAGTTGGTAACATCGCGCTCCGCAGGGAGCCCAGGCGATGCCGCCGGCCTGCTCGTGCCCATGGGATGAGCTGCCTGGCACGTCGGAGAGGTGGGAGAGCCACGAGAACTGGCCCTGCCTAAGCAAGACAGCCTTGCCCCGTGGTTTGCACCGCACTGAAGGCACCAAAAGGTGCTGGTTCAGCTGCTGCACGGCTCGGTCGTGGCAGGCAAGGCTCTTGCGCCCAGGTCCCCGCTGTCTCATCTAGCCGCTGAGCTGGGATCGCGCCTGTGATTTTTTTGTCTCCAAGTGGAAGTTTTAGTGGATCTAGTTTAGTGAAACTGGATGCAAACCCTCATGTGGATGCTCTTACTTTAGTCTGAGCAGCTCTTTTCTTCCTCGGCTTCTGTCTGTTCTCTGTACGCTTAAGCTAGGCTGCAAAAATGCTATTGCATTTGGGATCTTGGAAAACAACTTATGTACCTAATAATGTCCCTAAGCATTATCGGTTACAATGCTTCTCTTTGTCCTCTCAAGCGTGCCTTGTCTCTGAAGTCAACGGGAGGGTTATCCTTGAGGTTAGGAGGGCTGGGCTGAGCTCTGGGCTGTGTCTGCCCTGGGTGGGTGGCAAAACCTCACTGTCCCTAGCAGTGGAGAGCAGCCCCGTACGGAGATAGCCAGACTGGAAGGTGGCCAGCTGCTTCGGTCCTGGCTGCCACCCAGCTGCCTCTGCCTGATGCCGTCCCCAAGCACCGGGGACGATTCTCTCCCGTGGTGCGGGGAGGTGGCACATGGGATGGAGCTGGTAAGTCCAGGCAGCGCCGTGGGAGGCTGCGTGCTCCCACAGCCGGTCCTGGCCTGGGGAGCTTTGCATGGGACCTTCTTATGTGCGGACCCTCCTGGTGAACTTTGCTACGTGCCCTGGGATGGGTGGTTGCCCAAGCCCAGCTCTGCTCTGGCCTTTGGGATGGTTCGGGCTGGCCCAGCTGCAGGTTTTGAACCGGGCAGCAGGTTTATGGAGACCAAAGATGTACGTTCTGCTCTGCGCCGCATGCATCTGGCTGACCATAAAAGCATTCCGAAGTGTACAAAAGCTCTCTGGACCGCACGGAAACTTTTACCTTGGGCAGTCTCCTTCAGAGACCTGTGTCACACTGCATGCGTGGAGCCACTCGCACAAGCGAAGCCTGCCAGGGAGGTTACAGGGCTGAAGTCACATGCCAGACAAGGCTAAATCTGAAGAAATAGTCTATAATTAAAATCACGCTTTTCAGTGCCAGAGCTGCGAGAAAAAGCTTTTCACGCTTATCTTCCCTTCTCCACAGCCACAACCGCTCTGCACATCACTCCCAGCGCCAGCAGAAAGTTTTTTCTCCTTTTCTGCGCCGGTGGAGCCGGAGGCGTGGGTTTGGGTGGCCAGTGGCTCTGGGTGCCACGTTTCCCCGTGCCCGGTGCAATCTGCAGCTCGCAGCAACAAGTGTTTGCTCTCCGGACTCCCACAGCGATGCTGCCTATTCCCAAGCGCCACCTGACGGCATCATCTCCAGAAAGGGTTTGTTAGACAATATTTATACTGGCATAGGAACACGAACCAGCTCCGGCACCAGGGAGGGTGGAAAAGGAAAATAGGACCACTGGTTGAGAGCAGCCCTGGACTCAGCACCCTGCCCCGTGCCTCTCCCCGGGATGGGGCAGACCAAAGCTGAGTTCAGCAAACACACGCACCGGCTGCTCTTTTCTTAAGACCACAAAAGTTCTTCCAAGCTACCCAGGAGTCAGGCAGATCCTGCTAGCCCTGGCTGGGGGATCCCCACAATTTGCCCCGTTTTAATTCTCCTCGACGTGCCTGAGAAAACAGCTCTGTGTTTATAAACCTGAGAGCAAATTGCACAGAAATCCCAGGGGGCAGCAAGTCCCGAACACCTCCCACACGGCAATGGGAGAGAAGTCGCTTTCTTCTCCCGCCACACAAGGGATTTTGCCACATCAGTGTCACCTCCAGCTCCCTCTGCCCCCCCAGAGAGGTGCCACCCAGACATTTCTCGGGGACCCTTCAGCTGCAATAGCCAATAGGTCGGACACCCTCCCAGCCAAAAGGAGAGGGTCTCCCCCGACGTAGCAAACAACAGCCCTGGCTTGCACGACCAGCAATAGCGCATCGAAGAGGCGTCCTTCAGTCAGGCCTCTCTTCTTCCCCTCACCCCAAACCAGTGCCTGCTCAGGGCAGGGGCCTTAAGTGAGAAGAGCACAGTGCTGGCTCAGGGTCCTTTTTGCACATGAAGCCCCGGGAGAGGGAAGCCTAACTCTGCTAACGTCCCTGCTTCACTGCCTCCCCTCCCTCCCCTTCCCTCCACCCCACTGGGAGCACTGGGCACCCGACGCTTGTCGGGAGCAAGGCACCCGTTTGGGTGAGCCCCTGGTTGCATCCCCAGCCTCCCGCGTGCTGAGCAGGGCAGTGCCTGGCTCCCCAAGGATGATTCTTACCCGCCGGGATCCCTGCTCGGCGTCTGGCACAAGCCAACCTGCCAGTGCCCCGGGTCCAGAGCCCATCAACCCGGCGGGTACCACCCGCTGCTCTCCCCGGGTCTCGCTTGCTTAGCCTCCGCTCCCGACTTCGGCACACGTGGGAACGCTAAGACACCCGACATTAAGGCACCCAGATGGAGAGACTGCAGCAAAGTGGTTTGTGCTGGGAGGGATGGGGAGAGGACGCAGGGGAGGGGAGGTGGCGGTGGTGGGAAGGGGGGATGAATCATTTTGAGGGAGCCAGATTTCCATATTCCCCCTGCTGGAAAATTAAAGTCTGCTCTGAGTTTGCATCCCAAATGTGATTGCTTTCGGATCCCTGCCTTGGAAGGCACGTACCTCTCTCAGCAGCCGGCCCTGCCGGGATCAGCGTCCATGCTGTCTACCTGTCAGCAGGCTCTTCCTTCTGTTCACGCTGAGCATCATATTTTCTTTGAACACCGAGGTAGTTAAAAGCCGCAACTTAAGGACTCGAGGGGGGGTGGAGGTGGATGGACTCACTAAGCATGAAAAGCAGCTATTGGCTCTGCCTCTCCGGCTGCTCTGCCACTGGGTTGGGCTGAACATGTGTCATCCTTCCCCTCGGTTCCCCTTATTTCCCCATCGCTGTCCTTCCCCGCTCGGTGCCGGGAAAGCGGGGGGAAGGAGGGGAGTCCTTGCCGGGTTATGAACCCCCCCGCACCCCGCGGCAGCGCCCGTCGCACCTGCCCCGGGCAGATGCAAACGCTGCTCGAGACTCCCCGCTCCCTCCCCGTGCCGCGCGGCATATGGCGCGTGATTTTTAATTTCCTCGGGACGGCGGTTCGTATGGCGACTGGCAGGTTTCTCAATCGCGCTTTAGCAGGCCTTTGATTAACCCCGGGTAGATCCTTACGTGCCAACTGTCCGTATGGGCTGAACAAAGCGCTTCCCGATTCCACCGCACCCTACTTCCTTCTCATTAACGGGGAGCTCTTCATTTGAGCCCTGGCCAGGACAGCGAGATCGGTGTCCTGCCTTTAAAGCTGCCTCTTCCCACGTTGTGGCAGGTGAGATCTGTTGCTGGGAAGAGGAGCCCGGCTAGAATCCTTTTTTCAAACCCTGCCTACCTGTTACATGTCAGCCCAGCGCAGGATCGATCTTGCCAAGTGAAATAGCTGAACGTTTAAATCAGCGGCAACGTGAGAATCCAGCTTTTCTGCAGAGCTGCTCTCTCAGGCTCTCTGCAAACACAGGTGGAGTCGCTGAGTTTCACTCGGGTCCTGCTGGGAAAGCTTCCCCTGCGACCCCAGCCACTTTTCTTGCAAAATTTGAGGTCCTTAATAACATGAGAAATTAGTCCACCCCTTTGACAAACAGGGAGCTGCGCTGTGTCTCTTGGGTAACAGACACCATTTCCAACAACTTGGATCTGTGCTCGCAGATCAGCACAAATGTGTGTTTGAACACAAATGGGCGACGAGCAGCCTGGTTGTCTCTTCTGCTGAAAGGTTTCTAATATGGGCAGCGTTGGCTGTGACAGAAGGAATGTCGCTGCTTGAACTCCATCTCGCATCAGCAAGGCCCTACGGCTCCTGCGTGTGGTCCTCGGTGCAGAGGCAGCACAGAGAGCAGGGAGCCCCTCGCCCGGTGGGTTGTGGTCAGTGAACGATTGTGGAGAAGCAGCCGCTGCCTCGGTGAGGACGTGCCCACGCTTCCCACCTCTAATCCAGCTCTGCCATCTCACTGCAGCATCGCCACGGCACGCCGGTCCTCTCGCTGGCATTAGGAGGAACAATCCCGTCGCATTTTGCACATAAGGAGCATGGCAAATGGATTTGCCATCTTCATGGACTTTGTTTTTGAACAAAAGCAAAAACTACTAAAAACGTAATCGCTTTACGCTGCTGCCGTTACAAAACAAAGCTGAGTCTCGCTCATGCCTGGCAAACACTGAATCATCATCCACCTTTGTTCAGGCAAAGAGGGGATCATTAGGACAGCAGATGCATCGGGGAAATCCTTCTATTTGTTTTGTTCTTCAGCAGACCGCAAGGTTGCAAGAGCTCTGTGGGAACTCAGGGCTTCTCTCTTTGATGCACAGGATGAAGATTATGGCAGCACCTCTGGATCCGGGATACTCCCTCCTGGAGTTAAAGACCTTGCTCGTAAGGGGCAGATCACATTAGCACAGCACTTGGATGACCAGTATGGTGAGTTCCTGCAAAATTGCAGTGGAGGGCAAGAAATCTGATACTCATGTGATCGGTAATATGGTTATACTGAGTTTGCTGCTGGACAGGCGCAGTCGAGCGATGCATTCCTAGCTGCAGGAGTTTTACAGCCTTGCAAGCTACACGGGAGTTGCAGCTCAGCTATAGTTAATGTCGAGAAAACTCCTTCTAAAAGAGTGGTTACATCCTCTAAAATACACGTTTTGAGTTGGATTTCTGTAGGACTTTCTCGCCTCCACAGGGGGCAGACATGAGGGATAGTTATCCATCCTTGGGGATATTTCAGAGAGATACAGCTGCCCTAAACCACAGTGCTCTTACAAAGGCCCACCTGGTTCCTGTAGCAGCATGCGGGGGGGGGGGGGGAAGCGCTGCCAGGTTTTTAAGTGTTTTTCCAAAATCCCCCCACTAGCGGGCAGCAGGAGGAGAGGCTGTTTATGGGAGAAAGGAGATGTCGCCTGAGAATTGCAAGAGAAGGATTGTTTCTCTTAAAAACATTTAATGTAAAGTGTAACGGTTATGGCCCAGAAGAAAACTGCGGATGTGTCACCCTGATCCTGTGCAATAACCAGCCAAAACCTCTGTGCCCTAGCAGGAAATCTGTGTGCAAGCTGATGGGTTTTTTTCCTGGAGCATTAAAGCCCAGGTAGCTCCCACAGTGGAGCAGAGGCGACTTGCCCAGCGTTTCAGATGATGTTGGTGGCAGAAGCGGGATGGGGACCCACGCAGGGGCGTGATCCCCCCTCGCTGCAGCGTTTCCCACCAGCCAGGGAAGATCGCACGGTGAAGCCCCGAATGTCACAAGGTCCCAGCATTTACCATCACGCGCTCAAGGCTTTTCCGCTCCTTCCCCACCCCACCTGCCCACGCAGGCAGATTTTGGAGGGGAACCAGGAGCGGCGATGCTGTCCCCCGGCAGAACGGGTTCGGCAGCTCCAGCTCCCCAAGTTGAGCTTTTGCTCTTGTGTGCCTGCGTGTGTGTGCACGTGGGCTGGGAGAACAGTGTTTTAACAGACCACGGGCTGCTTTAACTCCTCTTCAGCCCTGCAGCAGCCCTGGAAAAATCTGTGCTTATCCTATGGGATACCCCAGTGCGGGTCCCTGCGCCCAGGCTCTGCTGCCAGCTCCCTGCCTGGTGGGTGCATGGCTGAGAGGGTGCTCTGCCCTGCCAGCAGCACCCAGGCAATGCCAGGGCTGGGCAGAGGTACTGGGTACCCCAGTTCAGCCTGGGTGAAGGCAATAGAGCGAGCAGAAAGGGTGCCATGGCCTCGTTTCTCCCTGTCTCAGCTGGGTTGCATGGGTGCAGCCTGGCATTTCCCAGCCAGTCATTTCTCCAGAGGGCCACGAGGTGGAAGCATTTTCCAAAAACTCCTGCGGTGACCTCGGAGAGTTGGGGGCAACATGCCTCTGGCTTGAGCAGGCGGGGGGAGGACAGGACAGCCGGGGAGCTGAGGGGTGGCTGTGTCGTGGAGAAAAGAGCTGAAAAGGGATCAAGTAAGGGCACAGGTCACAAGGGCAAAAGCCCCTTCTCCGGGAAAAGGCTCCTGCAATGATCCGTGATGCTACCTGCCCGCGACCCAGGGGAAAATGTCTTGTCTTCTGCACCTCAGAGGCAGAAATGCAGGAGCACGCACAGCACAGGGCTGTGCACCATGCTCTGGACCCCCCGTGCTTGCTCCATGCAGATGGCCTGCCCAGTAGTCACTTCTGGACCCCAGATGCTGAGCCCAGACATCCTGGAGAGATGACCGGGTTCTTCTTTTTTCTCCTCTGAACAGAACTCCTGGACACCTGGATTTGTGGCAGCTCTGTGCAGCCCACTCCCCTTTCAGACTAGGACCAACACAGATATCCAGATGCCCGTCTCTCTGCCTCCCCACGCACCATGTCCTGCTGCTCAGAGCCAGCGAGTCCAACCAGTAGCCCCAGGGCTGCAAGCCTGGCAGGACCTGCCTCTTGGGAGGACCAGTGCTTTCCCGGTGGCCAGGTACCACAGCCAGGAGCAGGGTTTGCCACTTGGCACGGCGTCGCGCTCAGCCCTCGTTCGTGGTGCTTGACAGGGGGCTCGGGGTGCTGAGTCACGGCCGATCAGCTGTGCCTTATCGAGGCCGGGGAGCGGACATCTGCTTCGTCCCGCTCAGCCCTCCCGGCCCGGCAGGAATTACTGGCACGTTGCTGAATGCCAGGCGTCAGCTTGCCGGGAGGTTGTCTCGGCTCGTGGGAGATGGTGGCTGGTGTTCTCCCAGCCAAGAGAGCTCGGCCGCTGTCGGCCAGGGTCCGGCACAAAGCAGGTTGGGGAGAGAGCCCCCGTAAATATCATTCCTTATGGCCATCAGGCTATGCAATGGTACTCCACTCTCCTGCAAAAGCTCAGTGCCTGTGCTGAAAGCACACATTTCCCTGAGATATTTTATAAGGGAGGCACAGAGAGGAAAAAAGGGCTTAGCAGCAGTGAAATGGCACTGAGATTCACCTCTGTTGTAGAGGGCTTCACAGTTCAATGCTCCACTCTGCCACACGATCCCATCAACCTTGGGCAAGTCCCTTTACCCCTTCTCCACTTGTGACACTGGAGTTGGACGTTGCCTTGTTAGCTGTGGGTGTGGAGGGGTTAAATATGGTAAAACCCAGGGAGGAGGTCATATATACAGACAGATAAATGGGTACTGCACTCCTTTGACAGGCGATCCCAATCAGAAGGTCCTCAGCTTCCAGATGTTTAGGGGGGGATTACAAGCAGCACCAGCTTCTAGGCAGGACCCTCATTCCTTGGCTAGCTCTGCTCCACCCCCAGCTCCAGAGCAGAGAAGCAGTTTGGTCCAGCATCCCTGTATGTGACAGAATAAATGTGCAGAGTCCAGCTCGGTATGCAAAAATGCCTTGACATTTAGCCTTCCCTTGTGTTTGTTTAATAAGTAAACAGCTAAAAATAAGTTGCTTATACCCAAGGGGCTTTTGAGTAGCATAAACCAAGAAAGTGAAGGCTGTATGCTGGGTAACAGAACTGGTATTTTCCTCTCATTCTCAGTTCTACATCAAAGTAGTTTTATGGACTTTATTTATTCCTGACTTGAATCAGCATGAGCACAAGGAGAATCAGCCTCAGCATCTGCAAATGCAGACCTCTTCTGTGGTGCTAATTGATTTAATCTGTGAGACATCAAGAGAGCAGATTTATCCAGCACAGTCCTGCCTTAAACCTGTATTTTGGGGTTTTTTTTCCGGAAGCACCTTACTTGGCCAAAAGTAGTGGCACCGGTGGCTGGCCTACAGGAATGCCTGTGCTGGCAGATGATGGGTCAGTGCTGGATCTCGCCAAGGCAAAGCACAGGGGAGCAGAGAGCAAAGCACAGCATTGGGGTTGCTCTGATTTCTGACATCTCCTGAGGGTTCCGCTGACAGTGCACCCTTCCAGGGTCACGCATGTACCATCCCATCCACCGCTTCCAGCCCGCTCCATCTGGCAGAGATGTGGGGCCCTTTGAAATCCTGCTGCAAAGCCTCTTGGATGCTGCTGGAGCCTGGAGAGACGTGGTCTCTGCCTGCATTGCAGGGCTTCAAATGGCCAAGTGCAGCCTCCAGTCCTAGGGCATCCTGCTCTGGTTTGGAGCATCTCAGCTGTATGACGCACCATGACTGGATGAGCCTCCAGAGTCCTTTTTCTGAGCTTTGCGATTTGGAAAGGCTTCTGGCCAAGTTATTTGGTACACAGGGATGGTACACAACGGAACGACCTCATGCTTTACCCCAGAGCTAGAAATGACTGCACAGACAGTGTTTCCCTACAGCTATAAGCAGAGCATCAACAGTCCTGAGAGCCCTTTGGGGATGCTCTGGATGGGATGCTGAGGTGAGGAGCCCTGGCTCCCAGGCGTGCTGTGCAGATACCAGGAATTTCACTACGGTGTGGAGACTGAGCGCGCAGAAAACTAGACCAACCGAGGGCAGGATCAGGCTGAGACCCGTGGAGCGTGGTGGGCTGCAGCCACCCCATCCACAGAGCACTCAGCATCTGTCAGAATGAATCTTGAGCCTCTTCCAGCCAGAATAAGTCAGAGGGAAAGTTTCTCTGCCGCCTGTCAGGGGAGATGATTTCAGGCTGTGTTTATAGCAGGTGTGCAGCATGTGAGCAGAAGAGGAGACTCAACATGCCATTAGAGCACTTATTGTCTGGGGAATTACAGCACTAATGAAATAATAGGTGCATTCAGCTAGGAAGAAGCTTGTGTTGTAGATTCTCCCCAGAGACTGCCTTGCAGGGAGCTGCCTGCCACCGGCCCACTGGTGGTTTTCTCCTGGGCAGATGCCTCAACACCAGTTAAAGCAAGTTCTGGGCCGCACCCTGAAAGCCCTTTCCCGGTGGGGGAAGGCAGCCCATCTCCCCTCCTCTGCACAGCCTGGAGCAGGACCTGTGCTGTGCCTGCACTGCTGTATGCTATCCCTGGGATACCCAAGTTTTTCCCTGGGGTGCAGGCTGTCCGGCGAGGCTTTGCCACCGAGTCTCACCTCCAGGAATCTCTCTCTGCCCGTCATAACCTTTGCTGCCGACGCACGTGTGTTTGCTAGCTGGGAAGGTGGGGGCAAGGTCCTTGTCTGCCCTGCCTGCGCCAGCCAGTTTTGTTTTCGCCCAAGGGAGAAGCAGCACAGAGCAGCGTGCAAATGTTTATTGCGGAGGCGGAAGACTGGAGCAGTGCTGGATTCAAGCGCGGGTTTCCATAAAGCCTGCGGGGATGGAGGCAGGAGCTGACACTGAGGTGCACGGCCGTGCAGGAGCTCACACAGCCCCTCAGGGGCACCAAGGAAGAGGCAGCCCGGGGGTCCTGGGGTCCCATCGGTGCCCTGTCACTGACCACGCTGTGGTTCACACCTCGTGCCTCTGGTATTCGTTGCTGCCCTCCCAGCAGCCCCCAGCCCCTTTTGGGGATGTTGTTGCTGCAGCACCCTGCCCCAGCAGCTCCCGCTCTGATCACAGGAGCTGCCATCCTCCTGCCTTGCCTAAGAGGGAAGGACTTGCTCACAGCAAGTGGCAGCTGTGTATGAGATTTTCCTCTTTTCAGCTAACTCTGCTGCCATCTGCTCCAATTCCCTAATTATAACGGCAGAGGTGGGGGATGTCAGACTGGTTAGCAGGCAGTGTGGGGTGAACATCAGCTCCAGTGGCCTCGATAGACCCGGGTGGGCCGGAGCGGCTCTCAGATGCCCTGAGCTCGGCTGGCACAAGCGCCGGCATATGTGTGAAGGCAGGACTGCGCCCACTCCCCTCCCAGCTAAGCCAAGCATCTTTCTTGGACATATCCCTACCATTCCTGCTCTCTCAGGGATGCTTTGCTCTGTGTTCCACCATGCATGTGTCCAGCACTGCAGTTCAAGCCCTTTCTTGGCTCTCTTTGTTGGAAATGTTCTCACATTTCTCATCTCTCCAACGCCCGCTGAAGTTTCTGCCTGCATCAATGTTTTCGGAAGCCAAAGCTGGGTTGGATTCCTCATTTGGGCTGAAAATAGCTAACAGACTGTGAGGCAAGCAGCAAATCCTGGCTTCGCATCCTGAGGCTGTCATAGTCAGCAGTGAGGGAGTCCCTTTCTGGTGCCACCCAAGCTGTTCTTGCTGAATAGTGCCAGCCTGCTGCCGTGGCTCCTCCCTTTCCATCCATCCATCCCTGTGGATAGAAGAGTCCTTATTATTCTCCAGCCAGACCTCCTGCACTGCATAGGCCAAAGGATTGCATCCTGCTAATAGGGGTCTTACTGGTTTGGGCTGGAAAAACCCATCCGATGCCCTGTTCTTAATCACTGGGTATTTCTTGCATGGCTAGTCTCAGTCCAAGTAGGGACTCCCACTTTCTGTCAGCAGGAAAGCACCAGACACTTTGCTGGTGTTTCTGGTGCACGCTGGCAAAGAGAAGCATCTGGTCTGTGAGGTTTGCCCGAGCACATTCCCCTACAGTACTTTAGCCCCGGTGCTCCTTGCTCCCAAGAGGAAGCAAAGATTTAAGCCCTTGGTGCACTTACTCACCTCTTTCCAGTAGAGAGGACTGACTGTTCAGCCTACAGCTCACCCCGTGAACTGCCGTGGAAAGGGGAAGCTTGTCAATGAGTCAGTGGGAGAGAGATGGATTGTTCTCTGAAAAAAATAACCTATCTCCTCCCTGCACTTGCTTCACACAGGGTGATGAGGGACAAGGTCCGCTCACAGGAGGAAACTCCTTTGGGGATGGCATTCAGTCACTTTTGAACTGCAGCACTGGTGCCTGGGCTCCTCTCGGCAGAGCTGAGATGCTTTAACCCCTGTGAAGCAACTGCTAAACCCACCTGGAAACCTTCAAGCAGAGCAGTCTTGCTCAGTTTCTCCAGGTCCCATGGCTGGGTGAAGCTCAGTGTTCTTAGGAGGTGTCCGCCCTAGTTCTGCATGCCAGCCTTTCTTTCGCATTGAGGCTTCCTCTCGCTGCTGTGTAACAGGGAGGAGGGCGCACGCAGCCCTAAGTGAAATGCCAAAAACAAAGGCCAAACTCATCTTCCAGTGATACCACTGGCAGGGCAATGGATGCTTTTGCTCCAGAGCTACTTGTTGGGGGAGAAGTTTTGGTATCCATCAGACTCTGTGCATTTTTCTGGCTTTGCCCATTGTGCTGCTGGAGTTTTGCACGCATACAGTAGGATCGTGGAGGAAATACTTTGTGCATAATTTTTACTTTTTTTTTATATATATAATTTGGCAGCTCCTGGTTGCTAAGTGCATGAATCTCTGGTGTGGATTTGTGGATCTGTTGTTATGGTGATGTTCCATGGGCAAAATGAAGAGGAACTGCTGCTGGATTCACTGGTTTATAATTGGCCTAACGGTTGCCACGGTCAGCCGAGCTTTGGCCAACTGTACTTTGTGGACGGTGACTTTACTTTGCATGCAGCACGTTGACTTATCCAGTGATTTACACTGCGTTTAGTTTCAGGGTGCTTGGTGTTCACAGGAAGTCAATTCTTGTGTGGGGCAAGAGTAGGTTGCACTTCATCTGGGCTTATTTATGAATGTTGCTGGAGATTTGCAGTGGGACCTTGAGGAACTCCCTCAGCTCTGGGAACAAGCACTAGGCTGCGTTAACAAGGATATCTGAGCTTGTCTCCATTTCTCCCACTCCTCAGTTTACCTGCCTGTAAAATGGGAGTAACGATATTCCTTCCGTCTTGCCCATTTACATTTGCAGAGTCAGACGCCCACCAGAGATGTAACTCGGGGGGGTGTTGGTGTTAAATAAGGGAGATCTACAGCCGTTGCACCCCGTGTTAGCACTGTGTGCAGGCACAGGCTGAGCCTTGTGATGCAGCAGCAGCCACCCTCCCAGTGACAGCAGCGGGTGCATTTGCCCTCTCCAGCACTCGATACGAGCAGATCCTGACGTGCCAGGCTGGGCAGTTAAGCATGGGGCCCATTTGCCAGTTTTCCTTGACTTAGCAGCCAGCCTTTAAACTAAAGCACTTTGTTGCTGAAATGCAGCGCTGGTCTCCGGGCAATGATTTCCACATGCCTGCGTGTGCACAAGGGATAACGGTCCACGGGCAGGGGAGGCATTGAACACATTTTCTTTCCATGACTCGGTGCCTGCGTTACTATTGAATGTCAGGGCAGTGGGGAAGGGAACTGCTGCCTGGATGCAGTGACTGTAAAATATTCCCTGCAGACCTACACACAGCCACTTGCCTTGGAGCAGCACACATGCATGTCCATGTGAGTTTAGTAGTGGAGAAAACGTGCCCGTGAGCTGCTGGGGATCTGGAGGGATCTGTATCTCAGACACCGCTCTGTGTGGCAGGGGAATGAGGCCGGAGGAGCTGCAGGAAGAAAACAGGTGAAATCCCCCTGGAGCTGCCCTGCGTTTCCTCAAGAAGTCAAGCACATTCGTGTTGCTGCTGTTTCTCTAATGCTCCAGTCTAAGCTGTCAGGTTTAATATACTTCCTGTATTTACTGGGATTGCCGGGACTCTTATGTGAGAGCGCTGGGTTGCAGATTGGAGCTCCGGACCTCTCTCTAGGGAGACAGTAATGCCTACTGGATAGAGCACTGTTCGGGGGTCGTATCTTTCTTAACTGGCTCTTACTGGGCCTGGTGCATCATCGCTCCGTGCGTTTTGACGTCTTCGTTCCAGTTAGCTCCCTGCTGAGCACATCCAAATGTCTCCCACTTAGGCTTTGACTCCAGCCCCTCCAGCCTGGAGACCCCGTGGGAGAGCTCCTGCCTCTCCGCAGGGTGCTGAGCAGGGCACATGCGGTGGGGCTGCCCCCCAGTCTGGGGAAGGGTATTAAATGGGGACTAGCAGCTTACAGCAAAAAATGACGTGTTCTTACACCGAAGGATGCTTGGCAGGGATGTAACAGAGGACAGGCTGCTGCCTTCCACTTTTTTGCATTTGGAGACTGCTGTCGCCTCTGCTCAGCTTTTTGCCCTCGAGGCTGAACAGCCTGGACCGCCTTGGTCTCTGCCTACGGCAGGACCGCCAGCCCTCTGGCTGTGTCCCCCCCTAAGCTGCCCTGGGCACTCTCCCTCCTCTCTCCCAAAGCTGGCGCCTGGTTCTGGATGGCGTGTCCCTGCCGGGGCCTCACCATGTGAGGGAGAAACGGGAGGATTTAATGGGTCTGGCCAGGAGCCATGCAGGGAGCATGCCTGGAGCAGGGCGCAGTTTTACAAGACAGGCACTGCCTGGGCTCCAGCTCCGTGTCAGTCCACGCAGTGCTCCCGTAGCCCTGTCCTCGGACAGGTTTGCACAGGGACGAGGGGTACACGGCGGAGTCTCGCACCCTGCATTTGCCCTTGCGTCAGCCGTGGGGCTCGGACTGCTCTCCCCACGGCCCCGAGGCTGTGCTGACCCCTCGGCATCCCGCGGTCCCTCTCTCACATCTCTGCAGTGGTGTTTGCTGACAGGGAAGGTTCTGGAGAGCAGCAGCCCTAGCAAACCCCTCGGGGCTGTGATTAAAATGCTGCTCAGGATGCTGCTGCCTTCCCCGCTGCTCCTGAAAACCACTCCAGCCTGCATGCCGCTTGCAGCCTGTGAAACAGAGGTACCATTTTCCCCTGGTTTAGCAAAGGAGCCCAGCTCAGCAGCTCTGGCTGCTGTGTTTCTGGGGGTGGCTTTTCAGGAGGGATGAAGAGGGTGAGTGATCTCCTGGCGTACAGCAGAAACGGGTTCGCTTCTACCTGGAGGAGGTCCTAGGGCTGTGCCAACGGCAGGAACAGCTCGGAGCCATCATCCCGGGTTATAAGCATCACAGCCCCGCTCGGTTACAGCACCCAGCCAGCCGTGCTCCTTTGGATGGAGAAAGACACGAGCGTGCGAGTCTCCGTCGGGCCTGACTCTCTGCTCGCTGCAGCCTTCTCTCCTTCAAACAGCCCCTTCTTTCCTCCCTCCAGCCAACTGCGCGGCTGGGTGACAGCAGAGTGGCCTGGGGTGAGGAAGCGCAGCCCGTGTACCTTCAAAAGATGCAATTTATATCAAAAGGGAGAGCAACTGTGGGCCACAGCCCAGCACTCCCCTGGCTGCGCCAGGCAAGGGACACGCTAGGAATTGCATAACTGGAAGAGGAGGAGAAGGATTTGCTGAGCAAAGTCTCCCCTGGCATGAGCTGAGGTGATCACAGCCATGGACTTACACAAACTCTTGTAGTTTCCCAGCCAGACCCATTTTTGTATGAAACACTCCGAACTAAAATGAGCCCATTTTCACACCTGATTTCCCCTGGAACTCCAGGAGGCTACGCGATTTCATTGTGACAATACAAAAGGGAAAACCAACCCCAGAACCCAAAGTAATTTTAGAAAAAAATCATACAAATCAAGCATGCCTGCCTTTTGCTCAGCCATTAAGTTGGCATGTTTGAAAAACGCCCTGCAGGCACTGCCTTGCAAATGCACTGCTCGGTATTGCAGAGGCATCCGCTGGTGGATGCCAAGTTCAACACCAGCAACCTCAGCCCGTGTTGCCCTTCACAGAGCACACATTAAGGGACAGTTTGCTTTGGGCTATTATTGGTGGAACGGACCCAGCCCCACTACACAGTGTAGAGTCTCGTTAGCACCGCGTCAGCCCGCCAGGGAGATGTACTGTGTTCTTGTCCCACATGGTGGTGAACATCCATCGCACCGTAATGCAGCTCCTCTCCCATCCAGTCTTTGAACACGCATGTCTAGGAATCCCTGCTGGCTGCAGCGGCTGGGTGCTTTCCCTCTCCACGTTCTCCTCCCAAAGCCATCGTGTCAGGCTTACAGCTACCCCTTCCTTGGCGTATTGATTATTGTAATTTATGTTTATGAGGAACGTCACGCGCCAATAAGCAGCTTGCATGACACAGCCACTGAGCTCGTGTCTCTGTCCGCTAATTGCTTGTCACGTTCTTGCCCCTTGCACATCGCTTCTCTTAGAGCTGGTTTCTCTGTCCATCTCCAGTTTGGGGGTTTCCTCTCCTTAGTTAGCCACAGCTTTTGCTGGGGATCTCCTTTGTTTTCTGTTTTAAAACGGACTTACAGTGCCAGGTGGTCTCATAGCCGTGGTACGGAGCGTGTGGCAGCGGTTGTTATGCTGAGGGCTGCCCTGTGCTGGGAATGGCACGTAAGTGTTTGAGACATCTCCCCCCCCCACCCCGCAGACGTCTCCCCTTTAAACAGAGGAGGTGGGTGGGTATGGAAGTCAGAGGCACGCCAGAGCCTGGCTGGACCGCTGGGCTGCGGAAAACGTGCCAGCTTCTGCAGCCAGTGGCATAAAGGGAGCGTGATGGCTATCGTCACCCGGAGCTGCCGCTGACTTTGCAGCCCACATGACCAGGTACTCATTGACCAGGGGTTAGGGGAGGGCAGTCGTTCATGCGAGCGGAGCCAAGGGCCAGCCTGCACATCGCGCCTCTGGGTCTTCTCCTTTGCTGCTCCTCCCCGAGCCCTACAGAGTAAAGGATGCAAACCCCCACGATGCAGGTGAGAAACAGGCTGCTCAGGGCAGCCAGAAACAAGCTGGCTCACCCCGTGTCCCAGAGGACCGGGTCCTACCCCCGCTGCAAAGCCATCACACCGCAAGCTTGAACTCCACGGCTGCTTCTGGAGGGGCAGTTCCAGTTCAGAGCCCATTCGTTCAGCCCTGTGTGCTCAGACGAGTCTTAGCTCACGTGCTCACTAAATGAGTTGGCCGAAGAGTTGGTGTCGAACGTTTTACCCCCCTCACAGAGCAGACAAGCAGTACTAAGGGCTTCAGGTCTTGGCTGGGTGTTGCCGTAGGACAGGCTAAAGCGAACAAACAAAATGGATCCTGGTAAAACGTCCCTTTCCTCCATGGGGGCTCAGCTTTTATGCTTCTGCAATGCCATCTGCGAAGCACTTCCCTGTTCCTCAAAGTGTCTCCCAGCAAGCTTGATGGTTCTAATATAAGAAATGAGAGTCAGCAAGTCCCCCGAGACTCCCACGTTCAAAAAGGAAAACGGAAAAAGGAGTTCTGTCAGCAGCAGAACTAAGGAAGCCCAAATTTGTGTCCTCCGGACAGTCTCCCTTGTGGAATCTCAGATGTCTGGAAAGGAGAAGATCCTATATGCTTTCCTGGGATAGGATTTCCCCCCAGAGAGCTTGTGCCCGCTTTCCTCCTCCTCACCAGCGTCCTCTGGGCTCCCGCTCTCCACGCTCTGGGTGGACGGCTTTTGTTCCTTCCCTGCCCAGGTGTCCTGCTGGCATCCCCCGCCACGTTAAACCTCCTGCACATCCCCCAGATTTTAGGCATAATGCCCACTAATTACAAAAACTCTCCCGACAGACAGGATGGTCTGTAGAGGGAAGGCGAGGATTCGTATAGCTGGGGCTATAAGAAATTAATTAGTTTCAGACAGACAACGTTGGCACCTCCAGTGAGCCTGATTTATTTCCACGGCCGGTCTATTTTTGGCAAGGCGAGAATGTTTGGCTACGTATAAGACAATAAATAGCTGGAACGGACGGTGAAGCTGCCGCTAAAGACAAACCCCCAACCGGAGTGACAGAAGCTGTGATTTCCAAGGCTGCCCAAGGGATGCGGGCAGCCCCCGGTCCCTGCCGGCTCCCCGCTTTCCCGAGCTGCCCTCACTCATCCTCATCTGCCAAAAGCCTCAAGGACGAGTAGGAAGAGCTACAGGAGGGAACTCCCCTGACTCGTGTGCTGGGATCGGGGAAGGGGGCGGTGGATGGGGAAGGGCCGGGGGGGTCGTGCGCTGCTCCCCAGCCCGCAGAGCAGCTCGGTTCCCCGCCGGGCAGCCTGAGCAGGGCCGGGTCTCCCGGGGCGGCCCCGGAGGGGGACACGCAACGGGACCGAACAGGCTCCTTATCCCGGGCTTGCGGCGGGGAGGAGCCAGCGCCGGCACCGAGCGAAGCACCGCGCCGCTTCTCTCCCCAAGCACCGTCTCCGGTACCGGCACCGCTCCAACCCCTACCGGCAACCGGGACGGCTTTTGCTTTGGTTTCGCCACCGCTTTGGCTCTACCGCTACCTCTCGATCGCTCCACACCCTTTCCGCTACCGGCACCGGCTTTTTTTGCTCCGTTACCGGTTCCCCCCTCCACCCACCCCCCCCCCCCGGCCCCCAGCTCCCAGCCCGGCCCCGCGGCTCCCGGAGCGCCGCCCCTGCTCTTCCCCGGGACCCGGCGGCGGCGGCAGGAAGGAGGAAGGACGGAGACGAGACCTGCTCGGCGGCCGGTGAGTGCCGGGGTAAACACGGCGGAGGGCTGGGGGTCCGTCCCACACACACCCCACCCCCACCCCCCCACCCCCCCCGGACCCGGGGTGTCCCCCCCCGGGGTCCCCTGCCGCAGCCTGGGTCGGGACCGTCGTTGCCTTTGGGACTGTTTGGGCAGAAGGTGTTGTAGGGGAGGGGATGGCTGAAGTTGAGGGAGGGTTGAGGTCTGTAGCAAGAGCGGCAGCGATTTTATACCTGGCTCTTCCCCGGTGGAGGAGATGCCTGAGAGTGTTTTGGTCCTAGATGGGGTTTTGGGGAGCCCCGGTCAACCCTTCGCTCGCTATCGACTTCTCCGTTTGGTAGGCACCCCTGGCACGGGTTCCTCAGGGAAGGACCTGGAGGGAACCCTCCACTCGCCGGCGTGAAAGTTTCCAGGGGGACTGACACCCAGGGTCTTCCCCTGCTCGGGTTGGGGTCCTGCTGCTGGCTGGCCGGCAGCATGGCAGTCTCCTCATGCTGCATTTTTTTTTTGAATTTTTTTTTTGTGGCTTGTCAGTATCAGCTACATCTCTCCAACACGCCTGTTGCTCTGACGAGTTCCCAGGGGTGCGGAGAACTTGCCCCCAGAACGCTTCTCCCCAGACAAGACCGCAGCTCTCCCTGCCATGCCAGCTCTAGCTCCCGTAAAGTCAGGCTTTAATAAACTTGCTCTTCTCTCCGTGAAAACAGACTGGAATGAGCACGCTGGCTAGTGGGCACAATGGTGGCATTAGCTCTGAAAAGAAGGAAGCATCAGGGGCAGGCCCGGGGCTGCTGGCGTTGGTTTTTTTGTGCTCTGCATCAACCAAATGAATGGTGCGAATGGTGCGAAGGGGGAAGCGCTTCGAGCAAGCGGCAGGCAGAAAGTTAGTGCCTCCAGATGAGATTTGTGAAAGGGTAAGTGTCTTCAGACCGGACCCTCTTCCTGCAGAGAAATAGGACTAATTTCCTCCTCGGTGGTAATGGGGCAGCATGTAGATCTGCAACATGTGCTAACAGACAGAGCTGAAATGTGGTAAATGCGAGCAGAGTCTTGTTTTCCAGCCTCACGAGGCATTGACAGGGCATCTGGGTCACCCCGTCTGTGGAGAGGTCATGAAAACCAGTTCCCGTGATCCTGAAAAGATTCCCTTGATGCAAACACCAGGCCATTAGAAAATCGGTCAGTTAGTGTCAGCGGGAACGCATCAGTGGTGGCACGCTGAGATCTCAAAGTGCATTTGTGGTCTAGAGCATCCTTTCCCCCCTGGAGCAGATACAAGTCAATCGATGGGACATGACATGTCCAGGAGCCTGATGCAAAGAAGGAACGGAGGCAGGAATAGAAGGAGGGCACCTTGTTCACCCGCTGGCACCCCATCCGTGAGACTTCATCTGTGTGTGTGTATGCGTGAGGCATCCAGCACACAGTTTGCTGATTTTTAGACTCTCTTTGTCATGCCAGAAGACTTCTGTGCAAGTTTTGGCGCTCATTACCCAGGCGAGACCACTTCTGATGGGAGGTTTTGCAGATTTCGCAGATTTTATGCCAGGAGCCCAGACTTACTTACGCAGGAAGGTATTGGTACCGTGTCCAAATGAGGGCAATTAATAAATGAGTAGTGGAACAACCTCCCCAGCAACGGCTGGGAGTTCCTCCTCTCTTACCCTGCTTGGAAAAGAGAGGAGATTTTGTAACTGAAGAGCAGGACTCTGGAGATCTGACCCTGTCCCTGGCCTTGCCACGGATTCTGTCTGACCTTGGACGCATCACCGTATCCCCACGTCTGAGTTCCTCCATCTGTTAACACTTGACCTTGCTTTGTTCTCGGAGGTTTGCTCCCTGAGATCTATAGAGCTTTGGGATGCTGGCAGAGATAGGCGTGGAAGCACTAAAAGACTTGTCTGGATGCTGTGCAGGCCCCTTTCACTAAACAAGCTCTCTTTGTGGTCCCTTGAATGGACCCTTCAGCCGGGCTTGGCTGGCAAGCGAGTGACAAAGAGCGAAGTGATGGTGTCACATATTCGTACGTTACAGGTGACTGAAATGGAGCTGATGTGCCCGGCTGCTTTTTACTGGCTTCCACACTAGCCGCTTTACATCTTTAGCTGCTGCCTTTCGTACGCGTTTATCGCCATTGTCGCTGTCTTGTTTATCCCGGGTAGGCACGGGCTGGGGTCCAGCCCTGCTGTGCCAAGAGCACGGATGCAGGAGGAGACAGTTTTTGCCTTCTGTTGCCGGCACTGTAGCTAGCCAAGATAGATGAAGGCGGCTTCATTTTGCGTATGGGAAAGTGGAGAGACAAAATGGCTTGCTCAAGGTGCTACAGGGAGCCTGTGGTAGCAGAGGGAATTGAATTTTGATCTCCCAAGTCCACGAGGATCCCTCCGTTCCCTCTGTCCTTTGTGCTGCACCCTGCCACTTGGTGAGACAGAAACCTGTGTATGTACTTTCCATATGTTGTGTATGCATTAAAATATCCACGTTGCAGTTTCCACTGAGACCATCCCCTTGGTCTGGCCTTCTGGAGAGAAATGAATGTTTGGTCAATCCTTGTAAACCCTGAGACATTCCTCTGGCTTCCATACAGACCTGAGGTTTGGGCCAGGAGGTCTGAGAATCTCCAGAAAATCTGGGACACATGTTTGGAGTCATGTCCAAATAATAGTAAGAGTTTCCAGGAGGGTTTATACTCACTTAGAGCCTCCCAAATTCTCCTTCCATGCTCAGGGAAATTGAGGCAAACTTAAAGCAGCTTCTCCAGGCAACAGGACAGGGGGTCTTGACTTTGGGGCCAGCTACAGAGTTCAGAAAAGATCCCAACCCAGCCTGGAGTGGGTTCCGCTCTGTGTAGTTAGTGTACTGAAACCCTGAAAGGTCAGCTCTGGTTGATGACATGGTCTCCGTTTACATCTTCACAGGTAGAGAAACAATTAAAGGTCTCTATTTAAAAAAGGCCCTTCGACTGCTTTCAGCAAACTCTGTCCGTGCAGAGGTTTGACCTGCTGGGTTTGCTTTTCTCGAAATTTACTTGCTTCTGCTGTTTGTAAAGGGAAAACTGATAGCAGAAAGCAACCTGTTGATTAATGTAGATGCAAAAGCCCAGATTACAATCTGGTGAACAATTAACTTTGCAGAGTCGATCTGTAATCAGAGGGAGCATCTTTTGCGCTCTCTTTACATTTCTAATCAAGGTTTCTTTTCAGGTAGCATTTTGCCTGCAGCCAGTGTTGCTCATCCGCTGCTTGTTTGCTCAGTCGCTCACAATCTTAGCTCATATCTTTGTCTAGGCAGCCCGGCTGGAAAAGAAGCTGGTGTGAAATTATTTTCAAGCCGCAGAGCAGAGCTAGCAAGCCTTCGGAGATGGCTGGGGTTCATCCGCGCTTCTGACACTGCTGCGATCTCTCATCTCTCTTGTTCTTTCTTTGCCTCCCTCCTTATGTGCGGCTTATTCTTGCTGTATCTCCAATCACAACTTGAGCTCTGTATTCTCTTGCCTTCTGGGTTTCCTCGCTGTTTTAGGGATGAGCTCCAAGCCACCACAATTAAGGCTAGATTTTTTTGCAGGCAGGCTAGGCATGCTGCATTCCCGCCGGGAAATGTCCACGTATCTTCAGCACAGCATGCCTGCCCACTGGGCTGATCTCTGCTGAAAATCTGACCATTTCTTTTCACACCTGAGCAGCAGCTGGGCTCTTGTTAAAATTCTCACTCGTGTGCTGAATGCATAATGCACCACAGTTTCAAGTGTAGGCAGGACCTGCAGGAATACAGCTGGTGAAGCGGAAGGATGCTCCAGGCTTTGGGGCACTTGCTTCAGAGGGTTGGATTCAGATGCCAGCGCCAGCTCTTCTGGTTTTGTTTGTGGCTTTTCTGTGCTCCCGTCTTACATCAGGTACCTTACATCAGGTACCTTCCCTGCCACGCCAGGGTGCCGGGAGGATAAATAACTCTGAGGGTGTTCACGCTGTGGAACGGAGGGGTGTTTGACCTGCTGCTTTCAAAGATGGATGCTCATTGCTTTTTGGGAGCCAGGTCTCCCAGAGCAGCTCAGGTGGAGACGTTTCAGAGCATCTCAGGCTGTGCACAGCCAGCCTGGGTCTGACGCTGACCTGCTGTGAGCCTGGCCCTGTATTCTGCTTCCCTTTTAGCTTCCTTTGTGGATTTAAATCAGGGGCATTTTGAAGCAGGATTTCTCATCGCTGCCTTTTGCACCGTGAGTCCTCAGTCTCTGGGGCCAGCAGGCACTACCATGACAAAAATAATAAATTATTTGAGGAGCAAATTTCTGATGCAGAGCTGTCAGTGCCTGGTAGCAGTCACCCCTGCCAGCGTTACAGGAGCACACAGTATCACCAGAGCTGTTACTGCCTGGGATGCGTAGAGGAGGAAGAAAATGGGATGGGGTGGTGTTGGGTTTACTGCCCTTGCCTTGGAAGGGAAAGAGCGCAGCTTCTGCGTGCGCCTGGAAGGAAGGGCGCTGCTAACGAAGACGCTTCATTGCCAATTAATGGTGCATTCAGTCCAATTATCTTGTGAGTTTTTAATTACACCCAAACAATTCACCCTCGCGCCACCCTTGAGCTCTTCATTTATCAGGTGGGAAACTGAGGCAAGGAGCATATTCTTGGTGTTAGCAAGGTCCCATCAGTGATGGCGCTGGATCTCAAACCTGAGCTCTAATACTGTCTCCAACATGTGCTGTTTTGTGCTGGCCTGTAACTAACAGCCCGTCTGTCGCTGTGGTCTGGGGTGACATGAATTTTATTTGTCTTTTGGGCACCCCTTCAGCTTTTGCTCAGGACCTGCCATGCAGTAATGTTTTTATTACTGAAGACTTCTACATAAACGCTCTTCCCCTCCTTCTCTTTCTTCCCCAACCTCTGAAATGCTCAGCTGTTTCCTTTAGAACAACCCAAATTTCCCCAGCCGGGGGCTTTGGAGTGGGGCGGGTGGCTGGATTTGACCAGTTCCGTGGGGTGCTGCTGTTGTTTTGGTGGCTATTAATTGAATTGCTAAATTAAAAAGGAGAGACTGTTGAAGCTGACCATAAATACTGAAACCTCTGAAGAAATCAAAATGCGCCTTTTTTTGGGAAGCAGAAACATTCCAAACATTCTGTTTATTTCTGCTATTTCTCTATTTTGATTTAAATAGTTTATTTTTACTCAGTCTATTAGTTATTTGATAAGTGTTAATATGCTGGTTACTCAGGGGTTGTGATTCATGATCCCGGTTAGATTTAGCTGCAACCCCCTCCCCCCCCCCCCCCGTCACTTCTCGCTCACACCCGCTTCTCCCCAGCACTGCGCACTCTTGAAGCCGTATCTTTTTTTAGTTGCTAAATCTGACAAGGTTTATGAACGGGAGCCTTAACTCTGCGCTTGTGAACATGCATATGCATATAAATTCATTGGTGTTGGGGTTTTTCTGTATTCCAGTGTGGAACATCACCTGGAGCTTGGTTTTATGCCTTCTAGCATGACTTGAATTATTTGGTGGAAAGCCTCTTAGACCGGCAGCTTATGCACTGAGCCTGTGCTGGAGCAGATGTTGCTGATCTATAGATACCCAAAGATGCAGCCAGGGACCTACAGGGATCTTCAATAGCACTTTGGGTTTTTTTTCTTATTTTGGACTTTAAAAATCTGGTTTGAAGACAGCAGCTGAAGTGATCTCTTTTCACCCAGAAAATGCATCTTCCTATTGCATCTGCCCATGTTGGCAGGTTAAATTCCACTTTCTGCCACACTTCACCAGATGCTCAAGTGGTGTCAATCAGCATTGCTCTGCTGAAGTCAGTAGACCCACCGCAGCACAAGACACGGCAATTTTGCCACCAGCCGAGGCCGTGAGTGTCACAAATCCTCTCTAGTTTTGGTAGTAGGTTCTCTTCTGTAACGTGTGCTTGTGTCATCTCTGCTGTCACCCTGATAACACAGAGAACTAGAAACTACTCACTCATTTCTGCAGTACCAGCATCGCCAGTGACCTGGTAGAGAGTGTGCTTCAGAAATTCGGGATCCAGTCCTGTTACTGTAGATCTGGGCAGCAGCGATCTATAAACAACAGACCAAATAAACCAGTGCTGCAGTAGTGGTTTGGAGGTAGGATCCAGAGCCAGATCTCCTGGACTCTTTTTCTGGCTGTGCCGTTGACTTGCTATTTGACCTTGGGTGAGTCCCATCCCATTTCTGCACTTCTGTTTTTCCCGTCTCGGTGGCGGGGATAATAGCCAAATTCACAGCCAGGCTGAGGTACAGTTGATATTGGTGAAATGCTTGGCCATCCTTGAACAAACAGTGATTACAGAAGGGCGAGGAACTGTTCCTGTGTTCCTGTAGGCATAATAACCTTTCTGACATCTGTTCTCCCTGCCTCAAATCGGAGCAGCGATTTAAGTGCAAGGGAGAACCAGTGAAGAAAATCTGCATTCAGCCTAAAGCATGTGTTGCTCCTTCTGCTACAGATATTCCTGAGGGTTGGTCAGCTTGTAATTATTAACTAATTACTGCACAGTAATCACTGTGCCACAGGATACAGGAAGTATAGGCGGTCGGGAACAAACCGTATCTCGCAAATCCCAGCCTTTTCTTATCTGTCCTTTGTATTTTGCCCATCGTGGTGGTATCTGCCTTGCAGCCCTGCCCCTCAGGCTCTCAGAAGGGACGTAACAAGTCAGCCTGTGGCTGGATACCTCCGTGCGCTGTTTGCTTTTCATGTTTGCAATTAGGGGACTGAAGGCCAGTGTTAGTCCAGAACAGGGAACAGCTACATCCCGGGCTGTGGCTGTGAGGACGACCTCTTCTGCAGGTTTGCCAATGTTCCCCCTCCTGCTTGAAGAAGACCACATCTAGGGGCGAGCCTTTGCAGCCCTCGCGATCTGCCTCTACAGTAAAGGCATTGATATTGTGTGTTTCCTGAGCATGGCACTGGCCAGAGGAGGTGAATTAGCAACCCCGGAGGCTGAAAGCCTCTCTTTATCCCGGGAGCAGGTTCGGCACAGACGGGGAGCCGCTCTGCCAGCAGTGCCGCACCGGAGTGCCGCGGGCTGCCGAGACCTCCTGCGCTGGATGCGATGGAGTCGGTCCCCGCTCGGGATGGGTGTGCGGAACAGAGCTGCCTAAGTCCGTCAGCTGGCGTATTTTCTTTTTCGAGGAAGAGCTGGGGTCTGAAATGCTGCCCAGTGCAGGGGAAACCTCTGCAGGGCCGAGTCTCACTGTAGGCTTGTGTGGTCAAGGCAAGAAACCTCTAAGGGATGCCTCAGACTGCCCTGGTCAGAGGAGCCAAGGGGTTTGTTTTTTCCGCTGGTTTGGTTTTTGATTCAAGGCAGAAAACTTCTCCGACGTGGGTCTGAGGTGGGGGAGGATGAGCTGTCGGGGCCGTCACAAATCATCGTCAGCATCAAGAGCTGCTGCTGTGCCTGTGGCCGAAGGGAGATGGGGACACGGGGACCTGAAGCTGCAGGAGTGGTAGTTTGGGCCCCCCCACCCCGTCCTTGCATTGACCAGGCGTCTCGGAGCTGTTTCAGCTCTTTGGAAGGGTCCCAGAAAGGCTGCGGATGGACCAGCCCTCCTAGTGTCTGGGTTTTAGGCAGGAATTTGCAAACACCATTTGCAATGTAAATTGGGGGGGGGGGGGGACGGGGACGGACGACGACAGAGAAGCAACATTACCTGCCTGGGAGTCTGAGAAGGAGGCAGAACTATTAGTTTTAATGCTCTTTTCGGTCATACCCAGGGTTGCTTTGTGTCTTGTCCAAAAGACAATCAAAAATGCAGAGTGCCTCTGTGTCCCCAAACTGCTCTCTCCTTTAAACGAACCATCACAACCCCCCCGGTACCACCTTCACATCCCTCCCTCCCACCATGATCCTCCTGCTGGGATGTGCAGAGCTGCCCCTCACGCTCTTGAATTCCTCTCTGACCCTGGCTGCAGCTACGCAGCGATGGAAACAGGTAGTTCCTCTGTGCAGGAGGTGCAGAGAAAAGGTCCGATTGAGTCATTTTAATTCCAGGAAAACACGACACAGTATCTGAGGGAGAAGGCGTGTTTTTATAAATTACCATTAGCAGCATGTGTTCTATTTAAGTACTTAATCCCTTTCAATCCCTTCTTATTAACGATTAATTGTGCAACTAATCGCACTATGATAGCAGCATTGCAAGTGCAGTTAGTTGCAGTGTGTACAAGCAACCCCACCAGTATTAACCAGATAAGAATTTGGTGTGGTGGTGAGAGGGGGGCACCTCAGCTCGGCTGATGCTCTGCTGTGTGAATGTACGCCAAATCTCTCGTCTCTTTGGGTCTCAGGATTTATAATCCTTTCTTATCTTGAGCGTTTCCTATGAAGCGTACAGCTTATCAGCTTGCGAGGCGGGAGAGGAGTAGAATTGAATACAACCAAGTGAGCTTTGAACAGCTCTGCTTGATGTAGTCCCTTTTCATCTCACTTTCTGAGCTTTGAGTCTCCTTCGCTCTTGTGGCCTGTTACTGAAAACCACATGGAAATATGTCTGTGTTTTGATTTGGGGGCTGAGGGGGCTATATTTGACATTTTATTTCCAGATGTGCTTCTGTTGTCTTACAAAAGGGCCGTGGACTGCAGCCCACGGGTCAGCACGTGTTGCAGCCCAGCACCTATCTCCTCCTAACAGTGTCCAAGGACTGGTGAGTCCAACCACGTGTTTTCCTGCAAGAGATCGCTCTCCCTCACTCTCTTTGACTCTGTTTATCTCATGCTGGGCTCTGTTATCTCCCCCAGTTTCCAAGGCTCCTGCAGAAACCCATCTAGCTTGTCAAGGACACCAGAGCTGTAGGCAACTGTGGAGGGGACTCAACCAGTATGCAATGAGAGTAGTTTTTAAAGTGCAGGGGGGAGGTGGGTTGGGAGTGAAGAGAGAAGTGGAAAAATGAGCTTAAAGGAAAAAAAAAAGAGAAAAAAAAAAGAGAGAAATATTTTGTTTTAAAACCCACCAAATAGACTTGCTTTGTCTGCCATTCCCATGACTGACATTGCAACTTTCAGGACACTGAGCGGTGAGCTGGGGCTTGGCTTGGCGAAACAGATGTTATTTACAGTTTAACAGGGAACAAGGTTTATCTAAACAGCGTGTGCTTGCTGAGTTCCCAGATATGCATGAAATGTTGCCCTCCATAGGGAAGTGAGCAGAGGTTTGCAGGCACTGAGGCATGCTTAATCTGTTTATACATGTTTCATCTGGGATATCTCTGTTTGGTATCCAGACGTGTCCATGTTTGGTTTAACATGAAAATGTCGTAGCCATGGTAGTGCTTAGCTGCGGTGGGTGAGGATATTAGGGAGGTAGGTGTCTCCAGGCAGTGCAGAAGGATGGCTGGGGATGCCCTGCAAGCTTGTGCTGCTCTCTCAGGGACAGAAGTTTCCTGGAAAGAAGCATCTCACCGGGCTTGGGATCCTGGAGAGCTTGCACCATCACAGAAGCCTGGGCTGGGCTCTTGGGCAATCCCACAGCCTCCTTGTAGCATCCCTGTGTTTAAGGAAAACGGTGCTGCTGGTGCAAAATACCTGATCAAGAGCTTCCTGAGCAGAGGAGGTACAGCACGGACACAGCAGGACAAGGGGATGTGCAAGCTCATCCCTGTCCTGGGCTGCCCAGGGGGAGGGAGGTACATGGGAGGATGGCAGGATGAGGAGCCAAGGGGAAGGAGCGTCTCTGCATCTCAGCCCAGCCTCCTGTCTTTCTGCTCTCCCAGCTCTTTTTTGAAGGAAGCTGGTGGAGCAGGCAAGACTGAGAAGGTTTTGCTATACGGGCACACATCCAAGCCGGTTGGCAACCCCCAGAACTGAGGAGCTGCCGTACCTCTGGGGGAGGCCCTCATTTAATGTCTAGTCAAATCCTAAGCGGAGCAGGACCACTTGAGGATCCGCTTCATTTGCTTTCACTAGCTGTTCCCTGAGACATTTACTACTGCGAAAATCTCTTTTGGTGTTTGTTTCTGCATGAGTCCTTCCCTGCATGTGGCCCAGACAATGTCTGGTTTTCACTGTGTTGCCCAACCCCTGGCTCTTTGCAAAGTGGAAATGCTTCATGTGCAGAAATAAGGAGTGTAGTGTTCTTGGCGGTGGTATCGGCGCTGAGATCTGAGAAGTCAGAGGAGGGATGGCGGGGACACTTGGCTCCCTTCAGGTTATGGAGAAAAACTTGAACATTGAAATGGGGAGAGGGGAGAGGGCACGGGGGACAGGAGAGCAGGTGAAATCCTTCCGTACAGGAGCAGCGGGCCAGGGGCAAGGGAGAACCATCCCTGGAGGCCGTTCCTGCTGATGCAAGGGTGTCTCAAAGCCCGGCATCTAGGCAGCAACACGGAGCTCTTGCCAAGTTCGCTGCCTCAAAACGGTGCTCTTAGCGCACTGGGATCCTTGGCAGCCACCTCGTGGCTCAGGAGGCTTTTAAAATCTCCTGCCTTCCTCCAGCCTTGACAGGAGCTTAGTAGAGCAGAAGTCCCTTATCACCAGCTGGAGCAAGGACTTGAGCAATCCCTTCTCTCATCGTGAGGATGAGGTGTGGGCTCTGGATCTGGGAAGCCAAGCCAAGCCAGAAAGATCACACGGACGCCCACCTGCACATCTCACCCCCGGCTGGGGCTCTAAGCACCACTGCGGTAATCGTGATAAGGAAGGGTCCCGAAAAAAGATATTGCAGCATTACTCTTCCCTTTATGGGGGAGACGGAGATGCCAAAAGTAATTACAGTTTGTGCTGTGCTTTGAATTCCTCCTGATTCTTCAAGCGTTGGCTCGTCATGCTCCCTACCTGTGTGGCTGCATTTCCCTCGCATCTGTGGCAGAAATACATACACACACGTGCGCAAAGCCCTCCAAGGATGGGTGCACAACTGGTTTAAGATTAAATACCAGATTAGTGCAATCCTTGGCAGGGAAGTAGACTTGCAGTGTTTGCTCACTACCTTACTACCATGTGACTATTCCAGAGCTTTAAATAAAACAGATTTGAAACCCTGCTGCAAAGAGTTTTATGTGCCTAATGCCAAACAGTGGTACCGCTGCTCCAGAGCACAGTCGTGGGGAGAAACCCAGTCCGTAGCTGGTACTGTAAACTCTGCTGGAGTGGGGAGAAGTAGGTCAGGAACACCGGCCCCTTTCATTCATTTCTTTTCCTGTTGCTGCAGAAAGACCTGTCCGAGAGGGGGGGGGGGGGGGGGGGGGGGGGGCGCTGGTTTACTGGCAGTGTCAGCTCCAGGGAGCTGCTGGATCTGAGCTGGGAGCTTGCTGGGGGACGAAGGACCATTAATCCCGTATGAAGCTCTTTGTACAGTCTCTCCGTCTCCTCCTCCCATTGCCAGGGCTGGGTGGCATAGAAATCCAGATACCTACGGACTGTAGAGTGTAACTGGCAGAGGTCTCAGCCCTTTTATAAGTGCAGTTTATCAGGGCAGAGCAAGACAAGCTGGGCTCTGTGCATTTCTAGTCTCCTAGAAAATGTGTGGCGAAGAGCCGAGCTCTTAATTGCTTTGAGTGCTTGTGGTTGTCCCGCTTCTTATAAATGTTGTGCTTCTGTTTGTATCAAAACCGTTTTCTATTTTTCTGGGAAATTCGGTCCTGTCAAGATCCTTTGATACCAGGGTCCCTCTGGTAAGACTTTTCATGAGGATCTGGCTTTCATTTCTTCTCTTCACCTTTTCGTTGTGCGTTGGTTGCTGTCCCCCTCCTTTTCTTTGCACCAGAGGTAGCTGCATTTCACAAATTCCGCGCAACTATCGGGTGTACAGGATGCAACTTCTGTTTCTTTAAATACCTCCCTAGGAATGCTTTTAGAAAGGGGACCCGGGCAGCAGGACTGTGTGATCCCTCTGCTCAGCTGTCCCTGCGGAGCTGAGGCAGCGCGATGCCAGCTGAGCTGTGATCACACCCCTGGGCAGCAGGTCGAAGCCGACTCCTGTGTCTGCCTTCCACATCGCAGCTGAAGAAATGAATGACCCCCAGTCCTCATTTTGCACTGATGCCTTCCTTTCAGCCATGTTCTCACATGCCAGAAAGAGCGGCCTTGGGTCGCAGATGAAATCAGGGGTCACAGAAGGAAAATTCCAGTATTTTCTGTTAAAAAGACAGAGAGAGAACCTCTCCTGGCTCCTCCTGACCACTGCAGGGAAAGCGAATCCTGGCTTTCCGTGAGCTCTTGTCTGCGTGGCAATCGCAGATGAGCTTGCAGCTCTGGGAGCTCTGTGTGGGCTGGGGAAAGAACGAAAGCTCTAATTAAAAAAAAAAAAAAAAAAAGGAAAAGGAGGAAATAAAATAGCAATTAAGAAGGCAGCAGACCCTACACACCCCATGCTGTGTAAGCGTGTGGATGACAGCGTTGCACAGCTTCATCCAGCGGGATGGAGCTGCAGGTGTGCTGGGGACGGTGCTGGGGGAGAGGCTCAGTGGGATTTGGTCTCTCCTGCACCAGGGATCTTCTCCCGTAACGTGGATCCTCCTTCCCATCTAGCAATAAAGGAAGGGCAGGTGCTGCCAGCCTCAGCCACAGGTTAAACACTCCTGAGAGAGAAAATAAGAGGCTTTGTGTTACTGAGAATGACTTTCTTTGGCAGCTGGAAGCTGGCACCCTCTTCGCTGTCTCTCCCAGCCACCTGGGAACGCTGGCTGCCAGCTGCGGGGCTGACAGTGCTCGGTTTGTCTTTCTGGAGTGTCTTTCATTCAGCGGGATCCGTGGACACTTTTTGGTGGTGCTTGCATATTCGGGAGCCTCTGTCACTTGTGGGGTGTGACATGACAGCCAGGTAAGGGGAGGTGATGCTGGGAGAGGGCAGCACAGGACATCAGGTCTCCAAGGAGCTCGTGAAGAGCAGGCAGGCTTCGCAGCGAGGTCCCTGCGGTGTAGCAGGGAAGAGCCAACCTGCCTCGGATGCAGCTTGGATTGCGTTAGTTAATTGTCATTCAATAATCGTTTGAGTGTCATAAAAGGCAAGGACCAGGCTGGCTTTTGCTGGTAATGTTCCTCTTCAGTAATTACTTGTGTTGATATTGCAGTAGCTCCTCACTGTGCTAGGAGCTTGGTATACACACAGTGCGATGCTCGTTGCGAAGGACGTGCCCGCTGTGTAATAACAGGGTGAAAGGAGAAGGTGAGTCATGGAAAAGGGGAAAGAACAGCTAAATATCATGCAGCTGATCAGCAGCACCTGCGGGAGCATACCTGAGCTGTAAATCCCAGCACAGCGCTTTTGCTCCCAAGCGTCGCGTCGCAGCCCGGGTCTCCTGCATCACGGTGTAGCCCCGCCGTATGAGCAAGGCGGTGCTGCCGTCACGGTGAACGCTGCCAGTGGGACACGCGCCCTGAACTCCTGAGCGACCGTAAATTAAGTCTCAAGAACTTAGATAGATGCCATAGCAAAACCGAGTATCAAAGGGAGCGTCTGCCTCGGAGCCGAACGCAGTTGTGTTGGGCTCCAGGGGGAAAAGTCACGCACTTTTGCTGAGGCTCATTTCCCGCTGCCTGCCGTTCTAGTGCAAACCAGCAGCGATGGAGGGGTTGGAGCAGGGGATCTGCTGATCTACAGCGGCTGCGAGCCTGGACCGCTCATCCCCTGAAGACGATGAACGTACCATAGAAACACTGTCACGACCACCTTCAGGGTGGCTCAGCAGAGCGGACAATGCCAGCACTGAGCTCCCACCCGTGACTGGGATGTCTGTGGTGGACAAACTGTTAGCAGCCTATTGTTCTTCCAGCCGAACACTGGACACTTTTCTCAGGTTAGCATCGGCTGAGGAATAAGTGCCTAGTGTTTTGAGGCTGCTGGAATAATGACCGTCATTTTAATGCCTTCCTCGGAGCTGCCCTGATCTCACAAAGAGCCGGGAATGGAAGAGCCAAGTGAGAACTGCTGACTGCACCGCACAGGGCTGTGGACACAGAGAAAGGCAAAATATACAAAGGCAGAACAAACCTCCTTTGTGTGCTCTTGTTACTGGGCTCATTGTCAGGACTCGGACAAACGAGAGTGGAAATGTGCGTCTAGCAAAACGGCTTTCCTTCCCGCTCTCACCCGTGCATCAAGTACAGGTTATAAAGTCTCCAGAGGCTGGGCTTGCAGGAAGTTTTCCGTAGCATTCACTCTTCCCAGGCTATCTTCGTGTCTGTGTGAGTCTCTGAGATCTGTACGTGCTCCATGTGGCTTGTGCTCTGCCTGCGTTGTTGTCTCAACAGCAGCTTACCACGGCCATAATTGCAAGGCTGCAAATGAGGGATAGAAACCCTTCTGTGCTGGGCTCTGTACACCCCACAAACCAGGCTTCTGCCTGCAAGGGTCTCACAACTGAGGAAAATGCAAATAAACTGGAAGGGAGGAAGGATGCGTTGTCATTCTTGATTTATAGCTGGGGAAACCGAGGCGTGCCAAGAGGGTCAGAGCCGGAGTGGAAGCCAGTCTTGCGCATTTGCTACAGGATCATTTTTCCTCCCAAGCCTCCTCCGAACTGGAGACGTGAGAAGGAAGGGCAGCGATCTCCTGGCTGCCGTAATCACATTCCTGATGCACTGCATTTGTTGTAATCATGAAAGCCAGTAGTACAGGAGGAGAAAAAATTGCAACGTGCGGATGGACTGACTCCCCGGGGACCCCAAGTTCCCTTTTCAATCATGCCCAGCGCAGTCGCTGCCCTGGGATGATGGTCTTGCTGTTTGCTACAGGGCTCCTGTAGATTAATGGGAACTGATCGCACTCCCTTCCCTGCGGGATCTTGACCTCCTGGCTTTAGCTCCCTGTGTAGGAGGGAAATGTCAGGCCCCCTGAATAGCAGAGCTGAGCGGCGGGAGGCAAATGTGGAGGGAGGAGAGCTGGCCTTGCTTTCTCTCCTCATCACTCACCTTTTGGGGACAGTAATCGTGCAAACCGCTCTGTCTGATGGGCACGGTCCGCTGCCCAGCACCAAGGCTGAGCAGTATCTGGCCCCGGCTCTGCAGGGCCATGCCGGTCCTCGCTGCAGCTCCGGACAACCTCTGTCCGTCGGAACTAATCTACCCGGGCACTCGGACTGTGCTTTGCAGCATCTGCCGTGGGGAGGGAGCGGCTGGGAGCTCGTTACCCCAGGGAGGATTTCATGCCGACAGCTGAGCAGCTGGGGAGACGTTCATTTGGTGGTCAGGGGCTAATATCCTTCCCTGCCCCTCTGACCTTGCCGCAGTAGGATTCCCAGCTGCTGCAGAAAATTCAGCATCGCCCCTGCTGTATGTTCGAGTCATCCCCAGCACGCTGTGATTTCCCTCTGACTCCCCAGCACAGCCCCAAATCTCTCCCTGTCCCCCTCCGTACACCTCCCGAGCGCCCGACTCTGGCCCTGCCGAGGAAATTTGGGAGTGGAGGAGGAATTCGGCTTGTGCTGAGCTCCTGTTTGCACAGGAATGTGCACCACGGAGAGGCCAAAATCTCTCCCATCGCCTGCGCGCAGCGGTCTTGCCAGCTCATGCTACTTTTCTCTGCCCCTTCTGTGTGCTGGAGCTTGGGAAGGAGCCCATCAGCTGGCCAGGAGAGACCGGTTGCTGGCCGGTGGAGAGGGCTGCTGGGCACACGGACTACGCTGCTGAGCTTTTGTTGGGTCTGACTTTTGTCTCCATGCCTTGCAATGTGAGGAGGGGCACGTATTCAACCGGTGCCTCGATTCTCTGTTTGTTTAGCCCTGTAGCCACGTTCAGCATTGCATGATAGCTGTGTTTGCAGAGCAAATAAGGCTCTACGAGCAGAATTCACCATTTCTCTGATACTTGCAGGAGTGAATCAATGCTACCTAATAGCTAGAAGCATGAGCCGTAACTGCTGAGTAGGACTGTTCATTTTGCCTTGTAAACACAACTGTTAATCTCTCTAGGGATAAAAAAAAAAAAAAAAAAAAAAAAAAGGCTTAAAACCCTCATACTATTCCCTCCAAGCCTTCCACCCTTTCAGCTGGGAAATGGGGGCAGGAGTCTGTTAAAATGGTAGAAAAAAATGGAGCCACTTATCATTTGTGAAAAGCAATAAAGTGGTTGTTGGTTGAAAGCCTTGCTTCCAAGGCCCTGCAATAAGCTGAAGGAGAAAGCGGACAGTTTCATACACTGATGATGGCTTGTCTGTGCCTAAAATACCTGTCCCTTGAATTCCACAGCAGAGAGCCAGCGGGTTTTGCTGTACAAATGCAAGAGAGATTCATGTGGATAGTCACAGCCCAAATGCCTATGGGAATAGTTTCGCTGAAAAATAGTGAGTGCAGTTATTGCTAATGCAGCAAATACAGCTTTGAATGCAGTGTTTAAAGAATCATTAACATCTTGTCTTGATCATGTGATGAGCTTTCCTGACAGGATTCAGCTTTGGGCTCTTTGAAGTGTTTTAGCCAAGTATTTACTCTCTGACTACATTACAGTAAATGCAGATCATTCACACTGCTGGCTTTAATCCCTTTTCCTTGGCCAAATTCCAACTTGACTGATTTCATTTTTGCCTGTTGACGCCTAAATTCCTTATTGCCGTTTTAGACTGCTGTTTCTACCCGTCGTGTCCTACCATGCAACGTTATGTTTCTGCATGTTGTTAGTCAGCCGGCGTCTTCCATCCCAGAGGTGACTGCAGTTCGGGGGTTGCTGTAATTCCCTTCAAGATCCTTGAGGCTGTAAAACAAGTGATGTCATTGCTTTGCTTAGCAAGTGTCACTTTCTCTCAGAAAGTCAATAAATGCCTCCGCTTCCTTTACTCCAGTACTGCGAAACGTGGTGGAAAACAAGAGGCAGTCGCTAGCAATTCTTCCTTTGAAATCCATGCCGTGGGAGAGGGCTGGGCTGCTCCGCTCAGCTGTAAAAGGGGATACCTTCTCTTAAAAGAAATGCAGCCGGAGGGTGGACGAAGCCCCTCGCACCCTGGGGGGCTGCCTAGGGCGGTGTGCGAGGAGGGGTGCCCTCCGGGGACCCCCCACTCCCTGCCCCATGCGACGTGCTTCAGCCTTCTAGCATGCAGGTCGCAGGATGCTCTGCTTGCAGGAGGGGAGCAAATCCCAGTTTTAGGGCACCTGGATCCAAATGGCCGCTCGGGGCAGGACAAATTCCTCTCTGGGAGGAGCGGAGGGCTGAGGATAAGAACAGTCCCATAAATTCCAGCTGACAAACGCTTTAATGTGAACTCCCTCACCAGACACCAAGTAGGTCCAGGTCTAGCTGGAAAAAACAGCCACAATTGCACAGAGCCATAAAGATAATGAGTACAGGGCAGGCTTGTGCATAGCAGGGGAGGTAGCTAGCCATGTCGGTGCTATTTTTACCCCCACCCCGCTTCCTCTGCGAGGAGGTTTATATTTAGCAGCCTGTAGCTGCTGGCACTCTGGTAGGTGGCAAGGGGGGGAAGGATTTGGGCTGCAATTTGTGGAGACCAGATTTTTGTCAGTGCAAAGCTGTTTGCCTTCTAAACCATTTGCACCTTTTTGAGGAGGGTGAGTGGACAGGGAGGGAGATGGAAAGACCCCTTCCCCTCATCCTCCTCCTCATTCACGTGAAGATGGAGTATCTTTTATGTTCCCTGTATCTTTCCTGGTCCTGGAGTCAGGGGCCCTTTGGGACATTATGGATGGGCTCCGTGGGGGATTGTCAGAGCAGGAATTGCTCAGCAGCTCATGCTGAGCACCTTCCCGTGACCTTCTGGTCCTGTGGTGTGGGTTGCTGTCTTGAGCATCCCGTGCCACTCACTCCCTGCCAGGGTGGGACTTTGTCCCCAGCGCAGCGGGGTGACTGCTGTCCTTTGGGCACGGCAGGCGCGGGGGGGCTTGAACGGCTCTGCAGCAGCCCCCAGCCCTCCAGCCCAGTCCCTCCCAGTCCCAGGTGGGGTGCCCTTTCCAAAAGGGCAGGAAAGGGGATGGTGCTCAGGGTTGGGATCTGTCCTCCTTGGTCCTGCAAGTGTGTTATCCAGGAGCTGGATAGCCTTTCATCCACTGTTAGGGGTGCGCAGCATTGCTAAATCTCTCTTGAAACACAGAGCCTTCCTCTCCAAGCTGTGATTTAAGCATCTTGGGGGACTGGCGAGGGGCAATCTCATGCAACTCTATCTCTCTTCCCTGCCAGTTTGTAGTGAAAGCAGGCTGGTATCTTCAGGTGGATTTGGAGTCAGGTAATTGCAGCACTTGCTGCTGCAAGTGTGCCCTTGCACTCGCTGTGTTACGGCCACGTGCAAGGATCACTCAGGATGCTGCCAGAGTGCAGTTTGTTAATGTAACCTTCACCAGAGATGTGTGGAAACTTGCTTATGCCCTCATTTGAAAGAATAATCGGTGGGTCTTATCTGAACATTAATGTGGAATGATTGTCTTTTGTTTGAGCCTCTGATGTACCTGCTGGGAGCATCCCGGATTTTCCCTCAGCTCCTGTTTGCTGTATGGGAGTAAAATGGTGCCTAGCACTGGACCCTCTGTAGCTTTTACTAGTGCCACTTCAGCAGCATGCACAGCTGGAGCAAAACACTTCAGGTCTGTTTAGTTCCTTGGGTGCCTGCAACAGTAGCGGCATTTCCGCACGCCAGCAGTGCCTGGGTTAAAACTTGCTTAGCTTGCAAGGTAGGGAGCCAGATCAGAGCCATGGGCTGGGAAAATGGTCTCCAAGGTAAGTGTCAAGCTTTGCCTTCCCTTCAGAAGGAACAGCACTGCTTGGAGACTTTATTCTTGGCCACGAGGAAAGCACCAGCATGGAGACTTTGTTAACGCAGCATTCACTAGCGCCAACATCTTTGTTGTCAAAGCATGTTTCTGTAGTGCTGAGAAAACATTTAAGTGTCTGAAGCCTGAAGTGGATGTGTCTAGCATCCTCCTGCCTCGCTTTGCAACTCAAAGCAGCCTCCAGTCTCCCTTCCCACCCCCAGCCAAATACCCCAGCCCTGATTCCAGGTCCACAAACATCGCTGGCGAGCCTTCGGCTTTAGGTTTTTGCAGCATTAAAGGTGGGAGACGAGTGGGGATGGTTGAGGGGGGGTGAGTCCCTAGGATTCAGGTGAATCCCAGGGATTTTCAGGGGATTGCACCCACAGCAGGGTGCCGTGCCTCACAGCAGAGCGTGGCAGGCACCCAAACGGAGTGTTTATATTGCTGACGGATAATCTTTTAAGCTTTCAGATGCAGGCGTGTCAACCCAAGGGTTCCCGTTGCCTTGGCGACGCGATGCATTAGCTCCCGGATGCTGTGTCTGATCGCATCAGTCTGGAATGTGATCACCCTTGGTTTGTGCTGATAAGCCCCCGGGTGGGGGGGCTGGGAAGGAGTGGGGAGAGCCAGGAGTAAGGGGGGGCCCGACCTGCTCCAGGGTTGCGGGAGAAGTTGCGGGATGTCGGTGCAGGAAGGAACCGCTCTGGGGAGTTTTTGATGCCTCTTTGGTACCAAGGGAAGATCTTTCTCTTAAGATCCCCCCTTGGGTGGGTGGGTGGGTGAGAGTAGCATTAAAGGAGGCCAGTGCATTTAATGGAAAATCCCCCGCCAGACAGGTTGGAGGGTTGAGACGATAAAGGCTGGTGGAGGAGCATCATCAGATTGGGAAGGGGCAAGGGACAGACCCAAACCTCCTCAGGCCTGGGACTGGAAGGGGCAGAGCTGTGGCTGGTTGGGGGTGAGACGCCGATGTCCGCAGGTCCAGGGGACAGGGAGTCTGGGCTGTTTGCTAGGTCCGTGCTCGGCAGGAGGAATAACACCTGAGCGCAGCGGGGCCGGTGCTGAAGTCCAAACCATCCGCAGACAGTTCTCGCAGCCCGGTCCCAGCTGCGCTGCTGAGCTACAGACAGGCCTGGCAAGAGCCGAAATAGGAAAGGCAAAGCGGCGTGTGGCTCCGAGACGCCCAGAGCGAACTCCCTCAGCCTGCTCGCGTGGCTGCTCAGACTCGGCATGCTTCGCCATGTGCCCCTTGAGGGTTTTCTTCATTTAAGGGTTTTATTGCTTTAATCAGATCCCTGGCTAAGACGATTCTAATGCCCGTACAGGATGAGTCATTCAAGAGCTTGTGAGCAAGCTGTGAGCTTGAAGCATCTCCCCTGACCGTGGCTCTTGGGGATCCCCCTGGCCGGTACTGGCCCCACTCAGAATTTTGCTGCTGGCTCAGAAAGTCTTTCGTGCAAGGGCAAAGCAGAGACCAAACTGCCAGGGGAGCGGTGCCTCCTTGTACAGGGAAGAGTGTGGTATTGAATCTTTACCATCACTGTTGACTCTTTCTTGCTTTCCTTTTATTTCTACCCTGCTTTTCCCTGTTCCAGGCATTCCCGGAGTTTCCAAGGATGCTGTAAGGCGCAGCCTGTATTGGTACTTGCAGTGCAGTGTGCACAGCCCTGCCCTGGGCTCATCTCTGGCAACTAGCTCAGAAAAAGCTCCTTGCACCTCTTGACCACAGTCAGCTCTTAAAGACATGAGGAACCCGATTCCCTTGGTGACCATGTGGCTCCTCTTTTGCTCTGACACAGCAGCGGTGCCTCGGAGAAGGGGATGTTCCCAGGGACCCCTGCAGATCCCCAGCAGGGGAAATTCGGGTCGGGGTGCTGCCAGGGCTGGGGGTCATCCCGTGCATCGTCCAGCCCTCTCAACCTGCTCTCTCCCCTGCAGGGCTCTGCCATCCCTCGCAGCACAAGGTAAAATGAACAAGATGAAAAACTTCAAGCGGAGGTTTTCACTCTCGGTTCCTCGGACGGAGACCATCGAGGAGTCGCTGACGGAGTTCACGGAGCAGTTCAACCAGCTCAACAACAGAAGGAATGAAGGTAAGGAGCCCCTGGGCCCCTACCGCGGTGCTGGGGCCGGTCGAGAGCATCTGGGGTCAGGGCTGCCAGCAAGCAGCTCCACTCCAGCCCCCCGGCCTTTCTCTGGGTGTGCTGACGTGTGGAAAGTTACTGCCCCTTTGTCTGTGTTGCTTTCCCCATCTATCCAGCAGAACTAATAACACCTTGTCGTTAAATCTGATCTGAAGAGAGATTGATACTTGCATAAGGAAAACCTTATAGGAGGGAAAGGTATTTGCACAAAAAGGAGAGGGATGACACATCTGTGGTTAAGGTAGAGAGTGTGAAAGCGTGGGATCTCCTCCTGCCTGCCCAGAAGTGACAGTGGTGTTTGAGCCCTCACCAAGGCTCCGGGCTGACGCTTCCACCCAGCCAAAGGGGCTGCTCTCCCTGTTCAGGGGCTCGCCGAACCACCTTCTGCTCCTGGACCCACAGCCTTCTCCCGGGGTGCAGTTTTCAAGGTTCCAGGGAGCAGGGAGGTTTAGGGTTAACACCTCCATGAGCAGAACAGGGCACATCCCTTCTGCAAACAGAGCAGCCGCCTCACTGCAGGCTGGGGCAGGCTCTGCTGTCTCTGGCTATGGGCATATCAAGGGAGAGGCAATGCTCGAGGCATAAACCGAGAGCAGATCACGCCAAGACGGCCGTGCACGGACAAGCAGGCAGAGCCGCTGACAGGCAGGCGCTTGGAAACCTGATAAAGCTAGACTTGATTCATCCGGGGGTAAATCACTGCTGCGGGTGCAAGGCTGAACCGCTCCTGGCGATCACGTCATACGTTTGCTGCTGCCTCCTACCAAAACAACTCGCTTTGCCACAGGCCAGCCCGTTCATGTGTCGGTGCCCTCAGCTCCGCTCAGGTCACGTTCAAGCTCTTTTTCCCCTCAGCCTGCAGCCACAATTGCTAGAAACTTTTGCTGCAAGCAGGGGCTGAGGCCATGATGTAATTGCCTGGCACTCGCATCTGCCCCAGCAGGGTGGGATCGTCTCTCTGCCAGCTAACCTGCTTGAAAGAAGAGATGCAGTAACCTCATTTAGAGCTGGCTTTCCTCACTCCTGCAGCTCCTGACGCTCTTCTTTATCCCTCCAGACACCCAGGCTGCCCTGAACAGCATCCCTTCATGGCCTCCTTCCCTGCTCCTATACACACACCCCTCCCCTCCCACCCTAGCAAGCAGCGAGGGCTATAATTAGATTTGAGCCCTTAATTAGATGTGCAGAAGCTGCGGGGATGAAATGGTGCAAGACTAAGAAAGTCCTGGGCGCTGACAGCTGCTCCTGCTGTTGCCTTCCTTGGGGGACTTCTGCTCTGGGATGTCTGAGCCTCGGCTCGTTATCTCCGCCGTGCAAACCGAGGCTTTGTTGGAGAGGCGATTTCCCCATTCTTCTGCTTTAATGAAGCGTCGGTTACGGTTCTTCCTTTGCCCTTGAATGGCAAACCAGTGCACGCAGCATCTGCCTATGCCCCCCACTCCGGCTTTTGGTCTCACTCCTGAGGTAGCCAGGAAAGAATAAGAGCACAGTGGAGACCGAGCCTGGGGCCAGGACTGAGGACGTTCCCGACCCTGTGGGTAAAGGTTGGACCAGTACTAGACCGTGACGTGGTAGGATTAGGAGATCCTTCTGCCTGGACCCGGGAGCGCAGCAGGGACTCGGGGTCTGCCACACCACCCCGTGGGGTATGGCTCCTTGTGTGCTGCCAGATCCCACCGGTCGAGACCTCCCTCCCTGCGTGGACACGGCACATCCTGACCCCTTGCCGCAGCTTTCCCTCCCAGGTGCCCCCCCTGCTCCCCACCGCACGGTTCCCAGTTTGCACCGGAGCCCTCTCCCACGCAGCAGAGGCAAAATGCGCTGCCCCTGCCATACCCACCACCCGGATCCTGCTCCCTCCTGCCCGAGATCTCTTGATTAAGTTTCCCTTGGGGATTGTAAACAAGCCCGAGAAGTCACCTCCACAGTGCCCTTAATCTCCGTCTCCTGCAGGCTGCGGCTGTTGTTTATGAAGAGCCTTGACAGCCGCATTTGTCTGAGGCATCTCTTAGGCTGTTTAATAAACCACTCCTGGCTGGGAGCTCTTTGCCCACATCCCTGTGCCGAGAGGACTTGGTGGGGGCTCAGCAAAGGGAAGCTGGAGGCATCAGTGCCGAGGGGCAGAGCTGGGGGGGGGGGGTGGGAGGACCCCCAGCACCCTGGGGTGAAGAAGCATTGGGGTACGGAGTGGGAGTGTGACGCTTCAGATGTGTAAGGGGACGGGATCGTTTTGGTGGTGCTGGAGGGGATGAGAAGGGGGTTTGTGTGCAGGTTGCTCTCCTGCAGGGTTCGGTGGTGAGGTTTGGACCTTGGGGAGCTGCCTGGTGCGGAGAGGGCTCTGACTTTAATTCTCTCGGAGGTGTTGGTCTCCTCCCTTTTACAGATGGAGAAATCAGAGTGCAGAGGGGCAAAATGACTTTGCTGCAGTCGTGCAGAAAGCTGGTCGCGGAGCTGAGACTAGAGCCGTGGCGGTCACTCTTGTGCTGCTTCTCTTCCCCATGAAAGAGCTTTGCTTCAGGTTTCACCTTCCTTGCTCAGGACCTCTGAAGGCGGCCCTGGGGCTCTCTCGGCCGTCTGCGTGGCAGGCAGGCTTGCCTGCAGCGCTCTGTTCTCTCCTGGTGAGCAGATGACCTGTGACAGTTCAGGCACTGTGATCACTGGCTCCAGAAAAGAGTGCTAATCACAGCAGAGATCAGCACATCATCTTTTCTTTCATCACCTCACACAGCTCCTCAGGGAATTGCTTGCAGTTTTTATTTTCCCTCCAGCATCAGAAATCACAGGTTATCAGCATTCACAGGTCACGGCAGTCTGCAAATCCTGCACTTTGGGGGCCTCCGCCTGTCCTTGGGGAGGAGGGTGATGCAGAGGCCAGAAGACCTTCTCGTGAAATGCTCCCAGAGCATGTGCAGAGCTGCTCTGGCTCTGGCAACAGGACACGGCAAGGCCTTCTCGTGCGTAGAGCCCTGCCTCGTCTGTCGGTGATCCGGTGGGAAATCCCCAGCACCGTCCTCTCCGTCCCGTAATTCTCATGACTTCACCCGCAGAGGCTGATAAAACAAGGTCTGAGAGAAGCAGAGCTGGCAAATGGAAAAGCAAACAGCTTTCCAGCCTGGACACATCCCATCACAGGCAATGTCACCTTGGCGGAGTCTGACAGTGCAGGGAGGGAAAGGGGGTGCCTGTGGTCAGAGCCTAATTTTCTTGCAGCCTGCCTCGGGGCGTCCGATGCACCCCCCACCCTGCCGTGCATCCCTCCCCCGGGCAGCACAGCCTGTCCTCGGCCACGGCGGCTGCTCAGCCGAAAGCCCCTGGGTTAAGGAGAGCCCAAGCTGGGATCTGTGCAGTATCTGATGTCCTTGAGAAAGGCCAGCACCATCTCCTCATCCTCAGAGATGAAGAACCTTCTCCATGGCTGCTCCAGCCTCACATTAAGGCTGAAGGCAGGGAGGCTCCTTCCTTTCCTCCTGGGCTTCCCCGGTCACCCATTCCTCTCCAGATTTTCAGAGGTATGAGGTCTTGGTGTCTCCCGGTTGCTTTGATAAGAGCTGGTGGCATTCAGCAACAGCTCCTATCTATGCCAAGGCTTTGCCCCAAAACAGCTACTACCCGATCTGTCCTCCGAGGCCAGAGAAGGTCTCAGTATTTGTGCTGCAAAGCCTGCGTAACTCCTGGTTTGCAATGGCATAAATCAGAGCTAGATCTGGCCTTTGGAGTGCAAGGCCACAAAGAAGTGATGATGAGGGGGAGGAAGGAGGATGAATAATCCAAGATCTGAGTGCAGCCCTGCCTCATGAGTGTAACAGAGCTTTGAGAGGAGAGTTCACACTTAGCAAAGTAATTAAAAGTTGTAAGTCAGGCAAGCAGTGAAGGGTTCTGGCCCCTTTCCTTGGGAGATCAAAGCTTGTTTTGGCAGAGGCAGTGTTTAAATATATTTATAAAAAAAGGCGGGAGGCTCGTCAAAGGCAGCCACCGTGTCTGCGGTCTCACTTTAATTTGCTTTGATATCCCATGCAGCCTCATTATTTGCAGAGTGTTAGGGATCACCATAATCCACATGAAATGCCGAGCAGAATCAAACAGGCCCTCAACGTTTGCATGCCCACAGCTTCACGTCTCCTCCCGCGAGCGCCCGGCAAGGTCCTCCAAGCACAGGGGCAACCCCAGCCCTGCGAGAGCATCTCTGCGGGACTGGGTGTCTCTGGGTGCTGGGGGCACCTCGCAACAACACAGGACAGACTGGGCTGGGACATCCCGCCTGCCCTTTCTGGCCCCAGGGCAGCCACAACACTTTTTCCCTCATCTCTGCAAGTCTTCTGTGTATTTTTACGTGTTTTTCCCATCCTGCGGTAGTTTACATCATTTGCGTATCCCATTCCTCTTTGCATGCGCTAGAATGTCCAGTTTGTCGTTTTTACCTCTGGCTTTACATGTGATGCTCTTGTAGATGAGGAGAGATTGGCACTAATGTACCTGGTGGGTTGCTGGCTCAGAGAGACAGTGCTGCTGGTTTGCACCTTTCAGGGCAGGCTGCGTCTTTTCCCAAGACTTTGGGCTTGTTTACCTATGGGAACCAGCACAAATTCACCCAAACTGTCATTTAAAGTGGATTAGTTGAACTCCATTCAGTCAGCTTTTAAATGGCCTTTGGGGGTTCTTTTTGATAATTTACTTAGGAAATGGGCAAGTTAAAAAGATTTGATCCAGTTTAATTGATCCACGTTAACTTCATTCCTGTGATTAATTCAGGGTAAGTTTCCAAACTGTTCCTACACAAACAGATGGCCAGAAAGGGACAGGGACCAGAGTCCCGCAGCGGTCCTGGGAGAAGGGGTGACTCTGCCTTGTTCTTGCCTGGCTGCCCAAAATCTCCTGGCACTGTTTCGGATGCTCCTGAGCCCAGTGGCATGGGCTGAACCCATCCCTTAGGTGTGGGCTGTCTATCGAGGACGCCCTGCATCCCTTAGCTCACGGGTCCCCTGGTCCCCCAGTGACCGTGGCACAAAACCGCATCTTTTCCCAGGTCACTTGCCTGCCACCTCTCATCCATCAGATGAGCAAATTGCAGCCAGGTCTCAGCCCTGCTCACCACCCCGTGAAAGCCAGCCCTCCTTCTCCAGTCTTCAGCAATGAGATCATCGCTGGCTGCCTGAACACATTGGGATCCGTGTGCCGAAATCTGCATTAGGCATAGCAGGGGATTGTCTCTCTGCGGTTCAGGGAAAGGGCTTGGCAAAGGGGCAGGGCTCAGTCTGGGACATCGCAAGTCCTCCCTGGGGAGTTTCCCTCCTGCAATGGGGAAATAACTGCAGGGTGCCTGGATCCGTGGAGGACACGGGTGCTTTATGGCAGAGCCCTTGGACCCTGGAGGGCTTGCTAACTTGGAGCGTAGCTGCAAAGTTTAGACGAGAAGGGAGAGCTGTGTGGCCACAGGACAAAAAAACAGTCGTCCCTGCTTGGCCCTACACCTTTTCAGAGGGAGTTGCATCCCTCCCTTGGGGAGGTGGTTCTCCTCCATCCCAGCACAGCCAGTTAGCCCTGGCTCCTCCCTCCCAGCACACCCAGTTAGCGCTGCCTCCATCTGAATGGCATCCATGTGAGTCGGGGGAATCCACTTCACTGGGGTCCAGGTGACCTGCATTGAACTCGTCAGTGTTTTGCTGTGCCCGTGGCTGGGTCTATGCATGCCAGAATATTCCTACCAACCAGCTGGTAATTACAGAGTGAGGAGGTTTAAGTGCAAGCCTCAGACTGGAGACCAGAGGGAGCTCAATGGCTTATTTTGTTCTGATTTCTTGCTCCTTTCAGGGTTTCTTGGGCTCGGTGAGGGTTCACACCTGGAGTCCCAAGAGGAGAGTTATTTTTCTGAACTGCTTTGGTTTTCAAGAGAGCTTTTGTGCTTCTGGGGACTGTGTGTCTGGTAAAGTGCAGCAGGTTGGGGCAGGAAAGCCTGGAGTGTTTTGTTTTGCAGTAAATGACTCTGCAGCCTTTAATCCCAAACACTTTCTGAGAAAGGGTCACATCCTTGGAGGAAAGTACCCTGACGTCTGTTAGTTTTGGTGGTTCCTGAGGCAGATTAGGTACGCGTGCTTGTAAGCTCCCCAGAGGCAGGGCTCTTTTTCTGTTTTGTTTTTGTACAGACCTAGCACAGAGGGATCCAGAGCCACAGTCAGGCACCAAGGTGTCCCTAAAGCGCAAATCATGTTTTGTCTAATGTGACTTTAGTGAAGATAAGGCTGGAAAGTTAAGATGAATGCTCACCCATGCAAAACCCTGTGGTGCTGCTGGAGAGGGGTGAGCTGCCTGGTGGGTTGAGCACTGGACTGGGACGTGGGAGATCCGGGTGGCCCTGGGTGTGAAGCAGTTCCCCTCTCTGCATCCCCCTCCCCATCTGTCAAAAGAGACCTTCATTGCAGGGGGCTGCATGAGGGCACTTTGGGGGTGCCACTGAGCAGAGCTGTGTCGGTGGCGATGCACCAGGAGTCTGGAGCAAAAAGCAGGTATTCCCTCTGTCTCCTGGATATAGAGAAGGAAGAAGACTTTCCCATGGCCCCAGAGCATCTCTGGACCTCCCTGCCCTGCTCTCACTCTCTTTTCTCCAAAGCAAGTGCCTGGGGCCTTGGCACATCTGCTACCACTCCAGCAGCTTGCTCTTCTTTCTCTTTGTCCTCAGACCTGGCTCAAGGGCACCTGCAGCTGGGACATCTGGGCAGGGACTTCCGAGCAGACACCAGCCCCATCTCCCCCTCTGAGGTGGAAGGCCAGTCCCCGATGGCCGTGCGCTACCGCAACAACAACCAGCGCCGTTTCTCCATGGAGGCAAGTACCGCTGCAGGCTGGAGCGGGCAGAAGGGACGTGCCAAGTTCTGGTTGTCCCCTGCCTGCTGGCTGGAAGAGCCGGTGTTTTATTCGTGGGGACCTGGCGGCCTCAGACACGAGCCCTGATGTCCTCTTGGGCGCACTCAGCGTGACTCCCATGGTGGCTGACAAGCCCAGCGCACATCCCCATGCACGTGCATGCACGCACACCTTCCTTTTTCCTTTGACTAAGGGTCCCACAGATGCTGCACCCATTGCTTCGGCATTCGTACCAGCTCTGGTTAGAGAGCGCTTCCCCTTGAATGTCTCTGTACAGTCCTCCTTTCATCACCCGCTCTTCTGGCCCTCTCCGCAGGATGTCAGCAAGCGTCTTTCCCTGCCCATGGACATCCGCCTGCCTCCCGAGTTCTTGCAGAAGCTGCAGATGGAGAGCCCGGAGTTCCCCAAGCCCCTCAGCAGGATGTCCCGACGGGCTTCCCTCGTAAGTCTCACCCTGCAAGAGCGAGCAGTACCGGGCACAGCGTCTCGCTTCGTGCCTACAAGTCCCAGCCAGCAGATGCACGTGCTGATTGCCACCCCTCCAAGCAGTCATGCCCTGCTGTGCAAGCTCACTCGTACCGTCTGTGCATCATGGAGATACGCACGCACACATCCCTGCCCATGAAAATCCCTTTCTGCACGCTCCCAGCAGCACGCATTCCCCCTACCGTGCACATACGCATCTCTTCCCCCGCGTCACTCCTACGCACGCACAGCTGCGTGCTGCTGTGCAAATCCCCAGGCCCGCACATTCCTTCACTCACCTCTGCACATACCTGGCTTTCCTCTTGGCCTGGCTCCTTCCAAACGGGAGGTGGAAAGCCTCCCGCGGTGCCGGAGCCTCTGCTAGTTGAAACGCAAATGCCGATAAATAATGAATTAGCTTTTGCATTAGTGTTGGCGTTTGGGTTTCTTTACTGCAGAGCATCAGCATATGTAGGAGCAAAAACCCGGTGCCCTGTTTACAAACGTGCGAGCTTGTGTCCTGCTGCCCAGGAGCGCTCAGTGCTATACAGATACAACTGCGAGGTCTCAGCAGGCGTCTTCAGATCTGGCATGCCTATTCAGGGAGAGGGAGGAGAAGAGGAGAGCTTGCATTTACCTCCCTGTTCTGTCTAATCAATAAAATAGACAGAGCCAGAGCAATGTGTCATTAATATTCATGGTCCCCGCCATGAATAAGGCATGTTCCTGCAATGCTCCCAGTATGGCTCTGGGGGGTGTACGGCACCTCAGATTGCAGCAGCCACCTCATTTCCCTGCTCAGGACACATCTGTTCCCAGGGTACGCAGAGGGTTTGGGGAAGCCAAAATGGCATTAAAACCCCACTATGTTCCCTTGGGATTTGCTGGTCCAAATGCAGCCTGCAAGAAAGCAGCTTGTGAGAGCTCGGTGGTGTGCTCAGTGCTTGTTGCAAGAAAAAAGCCTTTTCCGTGGGGCAGATCTGGGGAGCAGGGGATGCTGTGAGAGCATCCCAGACCTGGGGCTGCTGATTCTCCCGGCAGAGCCCTGGGCACAGTGCAGGGGGGCTCCTTCAGTGCCTCCCCCAGGGGATCCTTTCCCTGCACAGCCCTTATCTTTGCCTGCTGATGGACAGCTGTCCATCCAGCTCCATCTGCTGATGGTGGGTGGCATGGCATGGGCCCTTGGCTCAGGAGAGGGGGGCAGCGGTGCTGGGTTGGGGGGCCTCTGCCCTGGCACACAGATAACCCAGACGAACCGAGGAGGTGCCTCTGTCCCCACCGAAAACTGCAATTTCAGGGTCTGCTAGGAGTGACACCTACATCTGTGGCCTTGCAGTGATTGCCCTTCTTTCACCGGGTACACAAGAGCAGGTCTCAGCAATATGTTAAAGAGTTACTGTTCCAAATGGGAAAATATCCCTTTCACGCTTGATTTAAACAGCACGCAGAGAAATGAAAGGAGTCAGTAAAAACCAGGACATAGGAAAGCACTCAAGAAAAGGGCTGGGCATCGGCAGCAGGATCCCACGAGGCTTCTGCCTTAGAAAAGGCATTCGGCTCTTTGCAAATCACGGCTCCCGTTCGACTCGGCCGCTGCTGGTGGCATGTCAGGGTGGTGGGTGAGAGGAGAAGGGAATTGCAGGGGTGGCAGCGGGAAGGGGCAGTCGTGCAGCCTGCGGCCGCCCTGGGGTACGGGATGCAGGCGCCATCCATTTCGCTTAAGCAGCCAGCGGGTTGTGAAGGTTTTCTGATTGATTGCCTGGTCACCTGCAGGGCTTCTCCAGGAAAGTAATGGACTTTATGTACTTAGATCAGCTGGGCTTCTGCATGCAAACACCTGATCTGCCCTCAAAGCTGTTCCTGTCCAGTCTCCTTGACCTTCCCCCCGGAGGTGAAGCCATCCCTGGATGAGATCCCTCCCAGTGATGTTTTCCTTTCTCTCTTACAGTCAGATATTGGGTTTGGGAAGCTGGAAACCTATGTTAAACTGGACAAACTGGGCGAGGTGAGTAGACTGTGAAACCCCTGTAAGGATTTAAATTAAGTTAGAAGGGCAGCTTGAAGTGCAAAGGGCAGACTGTAGCCAAATTTCTTCAATACCTCGCAATTTTTAGACCAAGTCTTTCTGTGGACTTCAGACTTGGCCCTGTAGCTTCAAATGATCCTTCCTCCAAATGTTATGGAGTATATCAGTGTTGTGCCACCCTGGTAAATGGTCTGCATGGCTTGTATTTTCTCTCCCCCCGGCCCCAGGGCACTTATGCCACTGTCTTCAAGGGACGCAGCAAGCTGACCGAAAACCTCGTTGCCCTGAAGGAAATCCGCCTGGAGCACGAGGAAGGGGCACCTTGCACGGCCATACGGGAAGGTGAGGGCAGGAGGGGCTTTTCCCCATCGCAGCCCTCCTGAGCAATGCTGGCGGATTTGGGACGGGGTGGTGCAGGTCGAGACGTGTCCAGGTCCTGCTACCCCAACCTGCCATCTCCTCTCCTCGCAGTGTCACTGCTGAAAAACCTGAAACACGCCAACATCGTGACCCTGCACGACATCATCCACACGGAGCGCTCCCTCACCCTCGTCTTCGAGTACCTGGTGGGTCTGGGGGGGCTTTCTGCGGCAGCAGGGGGGCAGTTGCCTCTCTGCGGGTGGGCGATGGGGGCTGAGGGAAGGACAGGCTGACGTGTGCTTCGTCTTGCAGGACAACGACCTCAAACAGTACCTCGACAACTGTGGGAACCTGATGAGCGTGCACAACGTGAAGGTAAGACAGTGCTGCCTGGGACCCCGGACCCCTGCCTCTCCCCGCATGAGTGCAGTCTAGGGTGTTGCAGGGCTGGGTGAGGCTGGATACCCCTTCTCTCTTCGCTTCAGCCTTCTTAACTCTTCTTTGACCTTTTTCAGCCTGCTCTGATGCTCCACCAGCTTTTCTCCGAGTCACTGCCACCCTAAATTAAAATGACTGTGCATGCAGACTTTGTTCAGCCCCTTTTCTGGATTGCTGATGATGGGCCTGAGCAATTGTCTACGGTGTGTCCCACACCAGGCCGGCTTCGAGGGGTCTTTCCCGGCCATGACTTTAAGAGCCCTTGAGACAGACTCGGTTTTGGTGCCGAGCCCTTGAGACAAACTCATTTTTGGCGCCCATGTTCCAGTGCTAAATGCCAGCCCCTTCTCCTCCCCACAGATCTTCATGTTCCAGCTGCTGCGTGGTCTGGCTTACTGTCACGGGAGAAAGATCCTGCACCGAGACCTCAAACCCCAGAACCTGCTCATCAACGAGAGAGGAGAGCTCAAGCTGGCTGACTTTGGTAGGTGGACCTCTCTGGGGAAGATGCAACATTGCAAGAAGGTGCAGGTGGGTGCAGCTCCTTGACGCCCATCCCCTTCATCCTCAGGACTAGCCAGAGCCAAGTCAGTCCCTACAAAAACGTATTCTAATGAAGTGGTCACGCTGTGGTACCGACCCCCCGACGTCCTGCTGGGATCTACCGAATATTCCACACCCATCGACATGTGGTGAGCCACGGGTCCAAACCGAGCTTCCCAGGGTCTCCGAGACGGTGGGTCGGGCATTTCCATCCGTCTGCCGGTGCAGCACCATACGTGCCCACAGTGCTGGTGACACCAGAGGGTGGTGGGCTCTCCCAGGGACCACGCTGTTTTCCGTGTCCCCTGGGGTTCAAGGTCTTTGGAGCACACTGTCCACATCAGGGGTGAACGGTTACCCGTAACAGAGAAGGGATACAGCTCCTGGAGCTCATTTCCCTCTCCAGGAACCTCAGCCCTGGCCAAGGGGTGGTGGGGCATCCCCAGGGCTTCTCCCACACTAATCCCAGAGCCTCTGCTGCTGCTTTAGGGGCGTTGGGTGCATCCACTATGAGATGGTCACCGGCCGGCCCATGTTCCCCGGTTCCACGGTGAAAGAAGAGCTGCATTTGATCTTCAGGCTGCTGGGTGAGTCTTCTGCTGTCTCCCAAATCCCCACGCGAGGGCAGTGGCTGACTGCAGGAGCGGTGGCAAAGCGCAGCCTCAGGAGCTTGGAGGGAGCCCAGCCCCTTGGCAAAGCCTTGCAGTGGCGTGGGCAGGCGTGGGCAGGAGTGGGCAGGCGTGGGCAAGAGTGGGCAGGCGTGGGCAGCGGCTGCCTGCAGCCTTCCTCCAGGCTTGCAGTCAAGCAGAGGTGTGAGGACGAGGAGCTCCTCGCTGGCTGCCCCGTGGGATGCGCAGGCGAATCCCAGCCTGCCAGGAATATTCGTGCCCTCTCTCTCCTGGGCAGGATTCTGGCATTCGCTCTTCTCTCTGCACCAAATGAGGATGACAGGTTTCCCTCTCTCCCCCTCTCAGGAACCCCAACAGAAGACACCTGGCCTGGAATAACATCCAACGAGGAGTTTAAGGCTTACAATTTCACCCAGTACCGAGCCCAGCCGTTAATAAATCACGCTCCAAGGTACCTTCTTGAGCAGGGACACGTAAGGCATGGTGGGCTGGCGCTGGTCGTAAACAGGAGCCTGGGGAGACCAGTTTCTTTTCCTCCTTGGGGTGCCGGCAGCTTCTGAATGCAGCTGTGCACTGGAGGTCCCAGCTGCCACTTGTCCCTTGCATTGATGATTGCAATGTCTCCTGGGTGCAATAATGCTCCGTTTTTCATTTCCTCCTTCTCTAAGGCTGGACTCAGAAGGGATTGACTTGCTGATGAACCTCCTTCTGGTGAGTGGTAGAGCAGTCCAGGTCAATGGCAAAGGGATTTGCTGAAGTGAAGGTACTCTGGCTGCCCTCACGCTGATTTTGGAGCCAGGCAGGAGACGAGCTGCGACTGCAGAATAAGTCATAGCCCTACAGCTATGGCATTGTAGGTGCTATCCCAACCACTAAGGACGGTGAATCATCCTTCACCCTATGTCCTTTCACACAAGTGAGAGGGCACAAACCTGATGATCCATAAGGCACGACATGACCGGTGCACTCACGGTCACACAGTGTGTGCTGTCCCTTGTGCACATGCAAATGGTACTAGTAATTGCCTGCACCCCCCCGTGGTGCGCACAGTGTTTGGACACACTGTCACCCACGCGGCATATGAAATCGCTTGGGGACTTCCATGTGCGTAGGTGCCCAAATGTGCACACACCCTGTACGGGGCCTCTGTGCCCACTTGAACGCCATCTCGCACGTGCAGACTGGATGTAATTGCCTTTCTCTGGGACTTTGCGCAGTACGAAGCCAAAGGCCGGATTTCGGCGGAGGCAGCCCTGCGGCACGCTTACTTCAAGAGCCTGGGAGAGCGGGTGCACCTCCTGCCTGACAGTAAGTGCAGGCTGTCCTCTCGCCTGGGGGATGCGGAGCAAAGAGCTTCTGTGCAGCCCGAGGGTGATGGTTTGCAGCCAGATCTCTTCGGGATGCCTCCTGTCTTTGCTTACTCGGAGGAAATGGGTGCTTCTGCACCAGGGTGGAGTGGGAGCTTGGGGGCTGCGAACGCAAGAAACGGTTTTGGGCAGGACAGTGTGGAGTAGGAGTGAGCGTGAAAGAAAAGCTCTGATGAGGTGCAGTGCTGCATTTGGGCGCTGCTGTCCCTCCTGGCTCTGGGTTTGCAGACTGCTGCCGGCTCACCCAGCTGGACTGAGCCCTCTCTCTCTCTGCCCCCTCTGCCTAGACGTCTCCATCTTCTCCCTGAAAGAGATCCAGCTTCAAAAGGACCCTGGCTACCGAGGCTCAGCCTTCCAGCAGTCAGGTAGGACTGGGGAAAATCATGCTGACCTCTCCCAGGTGGTGCCGCGGACTGCGCTGGTACTGAGGTTACTCCCAGTGGGTCCCGCATAGGAAAACGCCAAACCTGATCCCTGACCCCTGCTTTAGTCCACAAATTACCCCCGGGGCATCCTTGCTTGTCACCTGCCACAGTACCAAAGTCACATCTAGGTGTCCCAAGGACCTCCTCCGTGAATGCCGTGGGCTCGTAACCTCCTAACCCAGAGCACCGCAGGGCTCGGCTTCTCTGCAAAGTGCCGCTCGCCGTCTGCCCTCTCTGACCCACCTCTCTCTCTCTTCCTCAGCCCGAGGGAAGAACAGGAGGCAGAGTATATTTTAAACTCGGATCTCGCGTTCCCCTTGTCACCATGGAGATCGAAGCACTGAGAAAGGAGACGGCAACACGCTCCCACCTGACCCACCGCAGAATTACTGACTCGAGCAGGATGATGCTGAACGCCCTTGGCCGCAGGCTCTCCCTTGCCCGTCCCCACAACCACAGCCCCTAGCAGCTGCTGTTGATGGACCTGTGGCCTTTTTCCCCTCTTGTTTTCACGTTGCCCCCGTCAGACGTGAGCCGCTGCCCTCTTGTGCAGGTGCTCTAGTGAGGAGCTGCCCTGGGCACTGCCCGGAGGGCAGGATCGTGAGCTGCCCCAGGGAACCGCTCGCTGCCCTTGTGGGGGGGTGAGCTGGGCACGGGGAGGTTTTGTGAGCAGAGAGTGGTATCTCCAAAGCTGGGCTGTGGATCGTAGCGTTTGGTCCAGGCAGGCATTTTTGAAAAAGTACCTTTGCTCAGACAACCTGCTCTGCACCCCGTGTTTCTTGGGGAGACACTTTGCAGCCACGTTACGAGTCAGGGGCATGACCCAGCCTGGCACTGGAGAGACTGCACCTGAAGCACAAAAACCAGGGCAGCCCTCCTTTATTTGCCCTTGCCTCTGCCTACATACCCCTTTTTTCTCTTATCTTTAATACCTGAATCCTGACGAGGATGGAGCAGCTGGGAGGAGGGGGCTTCCCTTTGCTTCCCCCAGCATCTCCCCCTCCTTGCCACCATGGCATTTCCAAATTCAGTCAGCTGGCTGCTCCCCAGGGATGTCCCGAGTTGAGAGCAAGCGTTGGCTTATCCCTCCTGGGGTGCAACCTGCTGGTAGGGCTGTGCAGAAGCGGGGACAGATGAGCATCGGCTCCTTGGTGCCTCCCATTGCTGCGCTGAGCCCTTCAGCCAGCCTTTCCCAGGCACCGACGGAGCAGCCCCTTTCTCATCGCCGAGCCTGCCGCTCCCCCAGCCCGGGACCCTCTCCGCCATCATCACAAGGGGCAGGACACGGTTCCCAGACAAGCGCATCTCCCCCCGTCCCGTCGCCGAGCCCCGTGCGATGTGGCAGAGCCCGAGCCGTGCAGCTTCTCCGTACCAAAGTGTTGCACACACCCACCTCAGTGCATTTCTACCCAGAGGAAGGGGGAGAGGTGCCAAACCTCCCACAGCTCAGCTGTGGGGGCCAGAAATAGACCCGGAGAGAAGCAAATCATCCCTCAAACCTCTTCGCCTGGCCTCTACATTTGTAGCCAACGTCAGATCGTACCAGCCCTGACTCAGATCGATGCCGTGAGACTGAGGTGTGTGCTTCGATCTGAGCGTGCTTCGCTGGCCGAGGACTGCTCCTGGTGCGTTTTCCCCTCCATCCACTTCAGGAACGTGCCAAATCCATCCTGAGCGAAGAGGCCCTGCTGCACCTCTCCCCCACAGCCTGCAAACAGCCTGAAACGTCTTCGAGTGTGTGAGCGTTGCAAGAAGTCTTTCTACTGTATAATATTCACATCCTTTTCTTGGCTGTCCCGGATGACTAGTCCTCTTGCCCATCGGTCCTCCAGCCCATGGATGTGGCCAGGAGACTCTGGACTTGGCAGGTGCTGTGACTGTCACCGGGCACTGGCACTGGCAGGACATGCTGATGTCTTAACCCGTCACGCTCCCAGCCTGGGAGACATTGCTCAGGGGACGGTAACTCTCCATGCCACTGTTTTCCCATCGAGCAGGGACGGAGGGCTCTGTTTTCTGCTTTGCTCTGCAGCCTTTCTTCTGTGATCCTTGGAAAATGCAAAGCGTGAGGATAAATGCGGAGACCCCCAAGCCTCCCAAAGCTTCTGGGGTGACTCCTCCCTGTGCCAGTGCTGGATGCGCCCTCCGAGCTTCCCCCATCAGACCAAAGCTGTTAATTCGGGTTTGTCCTAGACAAGCATCCAGACGTCTGCATTGTTTGAGGTTTGCCCATCCCTGCTCAGTTCCCTTCTCGGTATGTCCAGCATACGGCAGGCTGAATAGTTCATTAATTGTTTCCATTTGATAGGGAAGAGCATGAATAGCCATCAGCCACCAGTGACGCATTTCACCCTGATGTCAGGGTAGTGTTTTGCCTGGTTTCCTACGCCCGGCTCCTGCTGCATGGGGTTTTTTCAGTAGGGAGGTTCGCAAAGGGAGGTGTTGGCTGGAGTAAGTCTGAACTCTCGCACTGTCATCTTTTCTTTCACAAAGGCATTTTCTACAGGAATTTCCTTGGCATGGCAGGGATCTGCGGTGCAGACTTGGCACTTCCCAGGGCAGCCAGCTCCTATCGGGAATAAGCAGCTCAGCAGGCAGGCCAGCTCACGGACGCAGCGTCTGCCCCTCCGACAGCACCTTCAGGTACATGGGTCGAAAAGTGCTGGCGTCCCCGGGGGGGTCAGAGCCTCCCTTGAGGTCTGTGAGCGCAGATCGGACCGGAGGGAGCAGGAACCCCCTCCACCCGCTGTCGGGAAGCCCATTCAGGACACGTTCGACCTGTCTTCGTGCAGTTTTCTTGGCGTTACCATCCCCATGCGCTGAGATTGCCTTGGGCGTAAAGCGCGCTGGGGCAGCGGGTGCTCAGCTGAGCCGTTCTGCTTTCACGCCGCGAGGACGGAGGCAGACCACGCTAGACCACCAGATCGGTGTGGTCTCGGCTCTCTCCGCATAAGAGAGGTATTCCTCTTGAAGGTCAAGGTCACCTACGGGAACCGCTGGGGAGAAACGTCGGGGGAAAGACCTAGCAATGACCGTGTAGACAGGACTGCTTTACCCGGGATCAGATAGCAAAGAGAAAGGGCCTGTTAGCTGCTGTTTATTCTTTCATAGCCTTTGCCTTTCCTCTTACAAGTCCTCCCTGAAGGAGACACTTATTATTGACTAGCCCTGTGTGCTACTAACAGCCGGAATTTAAGATAACCCCTTTTGTTCCACCACATCTAGTGGATATTTGATTCCTATTCAGAAGGGCGATAGCGTGTGTAAATATCGGTGCCTCACCGAGCGAGGTTCAATTTACAAGCTCCTGTCGCTGCTGCGTTTGCACGTGTCGGCTGGCAGAGCCCCGAGCATCTGAGCTCCCACGGCACGCTGCCCGCCAAACCTTCCCGACCGCGAAGAAAAGGAGCCGCAGGTTGGCAGCGATCGGTGCCGGGAGCCGAATCCCCCTTTCTCCATCTCCTGGATAGTGTTACAGTCCCCCTGAGGACCACGGGGTCTGGCTGGGTTTATGAGGACCAAGATCCCTTGGATGCCCCAGTATATAGAAGCCCCGAGCAGAGCGGTACCCCGCTCCTCCCCGCCTGCAAGGGGACGAAATCTGCAGCAGGGCTCCCGCTGCCGATGGCATCGCTCCCTGCCTGCTCCGGCAGCTCATCCCCGGGCAGGCTTTCCCTAGCTTTTGGATCGCCAGTCGGCTCTTAAGTTGGATTTTTTTAAAGTAGCGCTAATGAAAATGCTGGGAATGTCTGTGGCTCGCCGGCATTTTTTTCATTTCATGTGTTCTCCCATCCATCGCTTTGCGGAGTAACTGGCCCTCCTCGCAGATGGGGAGTTTTGACAAAAGGAAACTGTTGCTTTGTCTTCCAGACATTTTTCTTGCAATTTTTTTTTTTTTTTTTTACCAGTTCTGGTGGAAAATGGAGTTTTGGCTGTGCCCTCAGGAAAGGCTGTATTCTTTCCTCTCTCCAGCTGATAGCTGTTAAAGAAATGTAAGTAAAGTAATGTGTAAAGCAAGGTCTGTGTTACGGGACAACAATAAAACTTACAGGCAGAGCTATTTAATTTCACTCTCTCCATACACACGCCTTTCCTGGCCCAACCCGTTGCCAGATCTATGTCAAGATTTTAAATAACAAAACTACATTGTATCTTGGAGACTAAGGACAAAAAAAGTGGATTTTTTCCTCCCCCTTACACGTGATGAGAAAAAAAAAAGTAATTGGAAGGCTGTTTTCCCAAGCCTCTCAAATGTTTTGTTTTGTTTTTTTCCCCATGACTTATCTTCAGTCAGAAATTAGGCTAGCATAAAACAGGAGCCAGAGCTCCCAGAGCAGGCTAGGAACAGGCAGGTGGGAAAACATTAGAGAAAGAGTCTAACCCACTGGACTGAGGAAAGTAAAAAATTTAGTGTGTGTGTCCCAAGGCACGGGGAAGGGACCGGACCTGGGGGTGGGAGCGTGCCCGGCCTTACGTGGCCAAACTCTGCTTTCACCAGCCTAAATCTGGCATCTTGCAGCCACGCAAGCCCAGGTTGGCTCAGAGCACGGAGCCAGCGATGGCTGAGCGGGTCCTGCAAGGGCCATCAGGTCTCGAGCCTGAAATACCTGAGGTTAAACGTGACTCGATCTCGCCTGCCAAAAGCTGTGGCTCTCTGCCCCTCCGTGCTGCTCCGGCCGTGCCGTGCCGCCGTCCTGTCTCTGTACGCTCGAGTCTTGTAAGAAATGTGTTTGGATGTCCCCTTAGCACTCCCCGCTAGCGATGTCTGGGCACAAACACTAGGAAACCCACTTTCTGGTTTCTCCTTTGCCTTCTTTCCTCCTCAGCATTATGCTTGTCCTACAGCCTACAGCAGGAAAAATAGATCCAAGCGGCGAGGATACACATACTGTGAATGTTCTCTGGTGTGATTCATTTGCAGAATACCGGTAATATATTTAACTAGAGTTGTACAAACGAAAGATGCATTTTAAAAGAAATGATTTTAAAGATTTATTCCAAAAGAAGCAATGATTTTTTTATAGAAAGTTTTTCTGGAATAAATGGAAAGGTACAAAAAAAAAAAAAAAAAGAATAAAAGATTGTATCCATCTATCAATCTTGTGTCTGAATGTTTTATAAGAATATTTCAATTTTTGTATTCAGATGTGTCATGGACTATTTTGTGGATGTGCTCATTTTATTGCTAAGGCTTATATTACAGTTGTATTGTGAACGCTCCAAAGCCAAGATTGGACAATAAACTTTATTGAATACAGGATAGTTTTGTACAGGATATAATTTATTTTTATTTTTTTTTTGGTAGGAGAAGCATCCACTTTGTTTTTGAATTTCAGATAGGTAGCACTGACATCTCGGGCACGCAGGTCCCTTGGCAGGCTCCCGAGCGGTGAGTTGCTCCGTGGTGGGCGTGCGGGGGACACAGGCTGCCGGCCCGTGGCAGGGATCGTGCCGTGCCGTGCCGTGCCCTCGTTGTGCCTTCCCACAGACTCATTCCCCACAGCTGCTTTCTGTGCAGCTCCAGGACGCCTTTTGTTTTCACTCCTGCTAGCCAGGGCATTTTTCAGCTGGCTGTAGTAAACTCCCAGGCACAGACTTGGTGCAAAAGGAGTTTCCCACTACCTGATCTTTGCAGGAGGTTGAAACACAAGACCTCAGAAACTTAGGTGCAATAGGAAAATGTTTCTGTGGTCCCTTGCACGGACCCTAAGGCCCTAAACAAATATTGCCATAAGCCTATCAGGCAAATAAAGCACAGAGCTGACGTGCCCAGCCCATGGTTGCAAAGTGACTGAAGGGCAGAGCTGGGGAAGGGACAGGGGAGCCCGGTTTCCCACAGCTCTAGCAGCTAAAAATCTCCCTGAGATCCGAGCTATTCCGCACAGCAATCCCCTTTACGTATTCCTGCTCTCTGGCCCATCGGTGCTGAAGAGAAGCTACGGCCACCCGGGTCTGGGGGACCCGGGACGAGCCAGAGGCGGAGGACGGGGGGACCTGTGGGATCTTTGGGGCCAGACCCGTGGTGTGAGCCCACGGACGACGGGCGGCTGGTTTAGGGAAGGGGGCAATGCCCTTCATCCCCCTCCCCGGGCTGCACCTCCAGCCAGCGCCCAGCCTGCCTGAGTCACGTTGAGGCACTGGTGTGGGCAGATCCCCAGTAACGAGCTGTTTGCCAAACCAGTTCCTCCATCTGCCGCTCTCATTCCTCCAGTCTCCCGGCAGCTGCCGGCACTGGGTCGGTGGAAATGCCACGGAGCAGTTCCAGCCCACGCACCCGACCGGCATTTGGATGTTCCCGGCTGCCCAAATAACCACGACCCCGCCGCTCCGTGTCCCTCAGGGGGGATCCTCCTCCCTCACAAGGATGCTCAAGGCAGGTCACCCATCGCTCCCCGCGTCTCTCGGTGTATCTGTGAGGCGGGGACGATACCTGCTGCACTCAATGAGATTATTTGTGTGTCATTAAATTACAGGTGCGTCTCGGGAGGCTCAGCCTGGTCATTTCCTCGCAGCCTGCAGCCCTCCTCTGCCGCAGTTTTAGTGCAGTAAAGGAGGAAGCACGTTGATTCCAGCTAAATCGGAGTGGGTGTGTGAATTATTTCAGTTGGACGGTAGGAAAACATGTAGGTGAGCGCTTCCTCCTTTTAGACGAGTGTCACAGGATCTTTAATAACCGGGCCAAGATCTCAGGCTAATGCTTGACCTAGAAGTGGAGCCAAGCTTTCCAAATCACACGGTGTGTTTTAAAACTCTTGACCCTGAAATAACATGAGGTGAACACCTCTTTTGTGTGCTGCCTGCCGTTCCAGCTGCCCAGCCCATTCGTGCTGGGTTGCTTGAGCACCTTACATGCAGCCTAGAATAATTCAACCCATCGTATGGAGAACTTACCTGGTGTTTTAAGAAGCATCACGTCTTTTCTCAGTAACGTTCAATGAGTCGGGGTGGTTCTTTTCTTACCTGCTTAAGCTTGCTTGGTGGTGGGTTTTGGGGCTGAGTTACAGCTGTTGAAAGGCATCGGTGCGCCCGTCTCCAAATGCGCCTACAGCTCGTCGGCCCATCGCACCGGCACGCGTGGTTGCTGGGATAATGTGTTTGGGTTTCTGAGGGTGTCAGCCCAGATTTTCCCTTCGTGGTCTCTTGGCAAAAGGGGGAAAACTGTTCGACAGTATCTCAGCCCCAGGCCCTTGGCCGCAGCTGCCAACCCAAACACTGGCAAAAGCCTTGAAGGAGCCTGTCCCCAGGCGCCTGCTGTCCCAAGCCCACCCGTGGGGCCTCAGCTGCTTCCACCCCGAGGAAACCTTTAGAAAACCTATTACCAGAATTGAATTTCCCCACTGTGTTGAGACTGGGCTAAGAGAAGCGATGCCAGCATCACAACAGCAAATCTGAACAAAATCTGGCTTCTCGCTTGAAGCTCTATAGAGTAGTCACTGCAAAGCAGGACCGATCATGTTAAAGGAGTAATTGCTCCACTGGCTGAAAAGATTAACTGATATAGTGTGAGAAAACCCCGCTGTGCCTCTTGCTGGCCCAGGAACGTGCGAGGGCACAGGAAGCAAAAGGAAGGTGCTTCTCAAATGCTTGTCGGATCTTTTCGAGCAGCAACGGCACGCACCGACTGATGCTGCTCTCTCTGATCATGCTGCTCTGCTATTCCTTCATTCATGATTTCACTTTGCAGTTTGCAGCAAGCGCAAAAATGTGGGTGTTTAATTCATTGCAAGTACAACATTGGTTTCAGTTTGGAAAACAGCCTAAAGTGCCTCCTCGTGAAGCTAATTCTGGTATCGCACATACTCATAGTCCTGTGGCTTGCATTTTTATGAGCTACTTCTGAGGATCTGGGTTTCAGTACGTGGAGCCAGAAAGGATCAGTGTGTTCTTATGCTGACTAACCCACCTACGCTGCGTTTCTTATTTGCAAGCATATCTTGCATGATTTGTGTTATCCCTGATAAAATGGCCTGATATTCCTGGAAGCAAGTGTGCTGCATTTAGGCCATTGCTTAGCAAAGTGGGGTCAGCTGTTGTAGCTGGGGTAGGGGTTGTACTAACATTTGTAACTTCTGGTGCCTGGATGCTGCCTTTTCATCTGGGAGTGGACGCGGTGAACCTGCAAAGGTGGGGAAAGCATTGCTCAGCCATTTTATAATTGGGAAAGTCAAGGCCCAGAGAGCTGATGCTATCAAGTGATGGTGATGCAGTAATGGAAGCCAGGAGTAGACTGCAGGTCTCCTGACTCCCTGTCCGGTAAGGGGAGAACCGAGATCAAGATTGACATCAAGAATGTGGTCCAGGGGAGCCACGGGTAAAGCCCTGTCAGCCCTTTTATTGGGGCATGGCAGGCACCTGGTGTGTGGAAGATAAGGATCTGCTGTTTCATCAAGCAACCCCAGCTCCATGCACAAGGAGGTGTATGGACAGAGAGGGTCAGGAGACGATCTTCCCAGCAGCATTTTGATGGAAAGGCCTTTACTGTCACAATCCTTCTTCCTTCGTGCTATTTTGTCCCCAATTATTGACGGAGGAAGAGAAGCTGAGGTAGTCTGCAGTGGCGTGGCCTCTCAAAGCTGGTTACTGCCTGGCAGGGAGGGCCTGAGGCTGTGGCTCACAGACCTGTGCATCAGCCTCCTCCTCGCCTCCATCCTGCCATCCAGGCTATTAAGGAAGATGGTTTATCACGTAATGATAAAACCCAATTTCCGGCCATGCTGTTGACTCACTCCGTGTCTGTAAGCAAAGAGCTTCATTCCTCAGTTTCCCCATCAGTAAAACGGGATAACAACATTGCTCCGTCCCTCCAGGCAGCTGAGCTGTTTCTTTGATTGCTTAATGGTTTCAGGTACAGGTGCCTGGCAGCCACAGTTCCGCCTTCAGGGCCATCAGGGGTTTATTGCCCACCTGTTCTGGGTTATTGCCCCCCCAGTCACCTTGTTCCCTTTGGTGGTGGAAGGGGATATGATCCTGTTCTCCTTACTCTGGGAAGACTCCAGCAGATGCCACAGCCAGGGAAGAAGAAAGACCCAGATGCAATTTGGATTAGCTAAACATTAAGCTATGTCCAGGTGGAAATGAGCACCTACAGCCCCGGAGCAGCATTCCTGAGGCACGGGTCACGGGACGTGTGAGTACGTGTGTGGGGTCCGCTGGCACGGGAAGGGACCTGGTGTGCAGGCCTGGAGCCAGCCCTCTGTCATGGCTGAGCTCCATCGATTCTGGTTTGCCTGGAAAGAGCGTTCTAAAAATTGCTAGTCTTTCCTAGCTAAAGTAGGTGAAATATTTATAAACCCATCCTCTAGAGGAGACCTTTTGCGTAAGCATCAACCACTCCGACTTCAAAAGGCGCACGCACCCCCACCCCCCCGCCCCCCCCCCAAGCCATCTTGTGCTTCTCACCCAAAGAAGGGGCAACTTTAATTGCATTTGTCTGGAACCGTCGTGCCTATTTACGGGTACGGGAGGACCGCAGAGACGGTCGGCACCAGAGCGAGGGGATTTCGGGGTTTCCTCGCTTGGCTGGGGCTCTCTGTTGCATCAGGTTTGCTGCTGCTGTGGCCGTAGTTCGGTGTCACCCGTGCCGTGAGGTGTCACCCGTGGGGAAGGGGGGGGCGCCCCACTTTTGGCAAGATGATGCAAACCCCGCGGGGATAACTGGGGGAAGGAGGGGATAAACCGGGAGCTCCTTTTGGGATGCGCTGAGGCTTGACCTCAAACCGGAGCAGGGGTCCTCCGGGGCGGTTTTGGGGAGGGGGATGGAAGGATGGAGAGGGGGATGGATGGATGGATGGATGGAGAGGGGGCTCCGCCCCGGTCCCGGCCCCGGGAGGAGGCGGCGGCGGTCCCCGGTCCCGGAGGCGGAGCCAGCGCCCGGCTCGGCTCGGCGGGCTCCGGAGCCACATCGTGGGAAGGAGAAACCGGGACCGGGACCGGCACCGGGACCGGCACCAGGGCGGGAGCCGCATCTCCGTGACCGCCCCTCGCCACCGCCCAGGATGTGGTGGGACGAACGGGTGTCGGCTCGGTTCCGGAGAAACCTCCAACCCACCCTTACCTATTGGAGCGTTTTCTTCAGTTTCGGCCTCTGCATCGCTTTCCTGGGGCCCACGCTGCTGGATCTGCGCTGCCAGACCCAGAGCTCCCTCTCCCAAATTACCTGGGTCTTCTTCTCCCAGCAGTTCTGCCTCCTGCTCGGCAGCTGCCTCGGGGGGGTCTTCAAGAGGACGTAAGGCACCTGGCAAACTCATCGCACCTCCCGCCGGTGGGCTTAGCTCTCCGCAGCCTCCCCCCCCCCCCCCTTCCTCCTGCTTTTCCTCCCGGGCCGGGGGTGGGCAGCACCAGCCACCCCCACCCCCTTTTCTCCCCAAAGATCCCCCCCCCACCCACGCTTCGCTTCCCTCCCACGTTCCCCCCGCCGGGTTTGCATGGCTGAGGTGGGATGCTGCGGGTGGGAAAATCCTGCCTGAGCGGAGCGGAGCGCTCCCTGCGTGTCCCCGAGGGGTTTGGAGAGAGGGTGGGGGGCTTCCCCGGGGGTGCAGGGCAGGAGCCGCTCTCCTCTCCTGCACCGGTTTGCACCCGTGGAGAGAAGCTGCCGGTTCGTCCGGAGCTCGGGACAGAGCGAGCCTTAGCGTGAAGTTACAGCCAGAACTTCCTGGAGGGTGTTTTCCTTAACCTGATTGTTTATCTCGAAAATATTATTGGAAGCCTGTTTTAATAACCTCGGTGTCAGGAATCGAGGCAGCGTCGCGTTCCCCGGGGAGTTTGGGCAAACACGAGGCGAGATGCGAGCGGTCCTCGTGGTCCTGCTGCTGCGGGGGCCGAGTGCCTCAGCCGTGCAGGGTGGGCCAGCGAGACAGAACGGGGATTTGCACCCAGCCTTCTGTCCAGGATGTGTTTAAAATAAATAATACACGCTGGCTCAACCCTAAAGATCGCCAAACAGGCATTTGATTTGAGGCTCGGTGACAGCTGGGCTCTGCTGAGAACCAGCTGATTATTTACATTGTCACTAGTTCTTCAGGCAGTGCTGTAACATGTCAGCTCCGCGTGTGTCTCTGACATACACGTCATATATATGCTTAACATGTATATGAGAGAATTTTGCATGAATTCTTCGCTGCTTTACAATGCCCGTTTTAAAATGTTTCGTTAAACTCTTGTGAATTGTGGAGAGCGATGGTTAATGAAGGTGGCATTAGAGCACCTGTTCAATTGCCATCCTGGTACCTTGAACTGTCCGAGTCCCCCCCCCATCCGGACAGAGCCCGACGGCTTCACGGAGCAGCGGGAGAGGAGGTGCAAGGTGGGGTGCGTAGGAATGGGAACAGCACGTGGGAACCTTCCCCTGGGTCCGACACGGATCGGAGAGTGCTGGGTCAGCAGGCAGTGCCTTTGCCAGCCTCCAGTCTGCCTCACATATGTTTGAAGGAGCTGCGAAGGAAAATGCAGAATTGTTTCCCGCTGTCAGCTTCCTCCCCAAAGCTCCTGCCCTTGGCTGGCGGGTTACACGGCCCCGTCTGGGGTTTCGTGCTCAGGGACTCCCAAACTTTTAACTCCGCAGCAGCACGTTGGGGAAAAGAGCGTGTTTGTTGCTCGCTGCGGTTACGAACCAGGATGCGGTTTTGTGATCGCAGCCTCTTGGAGCAATGGGCTTTTGCAAAGCGTCTGCGAGCCCCACTGAGGAGCGGCAGCCCTGCCAGGCGGGAGGGCACGTTTCGGATAGTTGTAGCTTGCGAGTCGTACAAACGTGTGGGTTTGGATGAGAATATTAACTGTTCAGGCTCTGAGAGCTCCTGTACTATCCCCTCTTCGGGGACAGACAGATCGAGCTGTCCTGCTACGGATTTCTCCATCTGGGCCATGCTGCGGGTTTATAAATCAAATTATGCCGGTCCTGGTGCCAGGCAGGGAGGAGCGCTGGACAAGTCGTCTTTTCCGGTTAGGAGACGGATAGCTGCTGGTGGAGGATCCCAAAGTGTTGCCTGCCTGCAAGCCAGCCGAGCTGAGGTCTGGCTGCAAACTGCGTTTAATTTCTAATGCCTGAGGAACACAGACTTGTGTTGCTTGCTTTTGATTAAAATATGCGTCGGTCTGAGCTGTCTGCTCTGAATGATGGACTCGCGAGGGAAAGCAGTGTTGTTACTGGATTCTGCGGCAGAAGTGGGTGGTGGGACTTAAATAGTGGTTTGGTTCCTCTCACCAGAGAAGTTGCGGAATGCTGGGTCGTAGTCTCTGCTCTCTCGGCCCAGCTGGAGTCCTGGAGCACTGGGAGGACAGAGCATAATGATGGCATCCGTCCCTTCTGTAACTCGGCGCGAGCCTGGGCTGCCAGAACTAGCTCCAGAATTCCCTCTCGTGCGAGATTTCAAGCAAGAAGAAAGTTTGCCGTTGCGAGTTTCCCCCGAGCGATGCAGAAACGCAACCGTTGCCTGCGGCGCCCTGCGCTGGAGACCCGGGTTTGCCGTGTGGTCCCTTCCCTGGCTTGTCCGGAGGTGCGAAGCCGGAGCTGTGGGAAGGGCAGCTCCCCACGTAGCCCCGTGCGCGTTGTTTAAGCTCACACTCAGGTTCACGACAGGCTGCTGCTCTCTGGTAACTCACACGTGGCGTTTGCTGGGTTGGAATTGCGAGCTTTGCTTCAGAAAAATACAGCTTTTTGCAGGGTATTTGGCTGAGCGGGGTTGGGGTTTAGGTGGAGCACGTGCCCTGGCTCAAACCCTAGTGCTGCCGTGGTGATGGTAGAGGTTCCTCCAGCAAAGACAGCCCTGGCAGCTGCTGATGCCCTCCGTAAGGAGCCCTGTGCACTGAAGCACGCTGAAGGCTCTTGTTTCCTGGTATTACCTGGACTAGATTCTCAGAAGTGCCTGACATGTCGTGAGACTGCAAATCCAGCCAGCAGTGTTGGGGTGGGAGTGCTGAGAGGACTTGAAACCCTGCCTGGACTCAGAAACCCAAGTGGGAGGTGAGCTCTTCGGTAAATCCACCCCTGAGCGCCTGGCACTGTAAACTCCAGGGGTGAGCTCTGTGCACCTGCATTCCTGCCGCTTTCCCTCTTGCTTCCCTTGCCTTCCCCTTTTCCTTTCCCATTTTGCTGGGTTTTAAGCTTGTGTTGTGAAGTTAAAGCCGTGCTCCCTCTGTGCTGCTGTGCTACACATGTTTGTGACGGAAGCGCCAGAATAACTGAGTGCCCGTGCCCCAGTTTGCCTTTTTTTATTTTTTTCCCCAATTCAGAAACTGCATTTTTGCGTCCTCCTGTATTTTTTTGCTTTTGGTCCCAGCGTTCAGGTCAGCCCTGAGCTAGTCGTCCTGCTGGTGTTAGCAGAGGATGGGGAGAGGGCTGGTAGGTGTGTTGGGAGCCCTGAGCAGGCTCTGCTCAGAGGAGTGATCCACACCAGGACCTGGAGGGCTGATGAGATGGGACCCTTTTTCCCTTCTTTCATCTTTACCCTTGGGCACCTATGCACGTCACAGCGTGTCAGCTGAGAGCGGATGACCCTGTTCTCTCCCTGCCCTTCAGACTCCCGTCTCCTGAAGGTTTCTATTCAAGCATGTGGCTGATGCACACAGGACGCTTCTCGCCATAAAGGAAAGGAAAGCCTTTTGTTGCTGAGAAAGCAGAGAGCACGGTGACTTGAGCATGAGCTCCTTGGCGGAGGCGATGCTCCCCAAGCCTGGCCCGTGCTTTCTGCTGGAGACGAGGGTACCTGAAGGCAGATGTGGGATAATCCATGCCGCCTTCTTCCTCCACATCCTCACCTCGTCCCCTTAGGGCTTTGGGGTTTTAATTATCAGTTTTGCAAGTCTGAATTAGCCTGATTATAATTTTTCTTCTTGATGTGAGGGACTTAGAAAATGCTCCCTGGGGTGAGGAAAAAACATACTTGAAGTTGAAGAGTGCCAGCTGCAACAGGAACGCTGAGGTGGGGGTTTATATACGCTGTGTGGGAAGGAGAGGGGAAGCTTTTCTGGCTGTGACTACAGAATAGCATTAACCAGCCTAATCCTACAGAGGAGATCAGCCTAAACCTTTCGGGAGGGAGCTGCAGGCCTTCCCTCCAGCCTTGTGATAGAGCCAGGACATGCTCTGGGTGGTCCTGAAACAGAGTCCATGACGTTACAAGACTCGTTTCGTACGGTGCTGAAGCAGAACCTGCCCCGGGCACCGCCGCAGCTGGTGCAGAGCTGTGCATCCGCTCAGCTGGGGACACGGGGACTGGTTAGTGATGGGGAGGGCAGCAATGTCAGAAACTGAACCACGGCAAAACATCAGTGTTGCTTTTTAAGGTCTTTGGAGGGGTGCATTGGTTTCGCATCATCAAGAGACAGGGTTGAGACCCCCTCTGAAAGTCATGGTGTACCTCGTTTCAGGATGCTTTCAAAGAGGTTTATTTCTAAAGAAATCCCCCAGCTGGTTGTGTGGTGCCTGCCCGGGTGCTGAGCAGTGTCCTTTGGCTACATCTCGGGGATCTGGTGTGGGAAGCCAGCAATTTCTTGGTCCCCCCTGATGCCGGAGCCAGGGGAGGGGGCAGCAGGGCTGCGTGCCTCCCTGGGCTGTGGGCTGCCGGTGTTTGCAGGGGAGGTGCAATTGTGTTATTAACATCTTACGGCCGGAGGCAGGATTTTTTGCTCGTTGGGAAAAAGTGAGGTGAGCTTTTTAATGCTTTTTTAAGGACATAACATCATCTACAATTAATGTTTAACTCTAGCAACGACTGTGCTCCCTAGCCAAGCACGAGCGATGCTGTGGTTGTTTTGCTAGGGCTGCAGAAGAGAAGAGGCGTTTCTGGGATGTCTCGGCGTGTGTTTCCCTGTTTCCCTGTCACTCCCGGCCTCGGATTTGCCAGCTGCTGGTGCCTCTGCCTTTCTCCTTCCTGCTGGGCTCCCGCTGTACCCTGGAGAGTGCTGCCTCGTCTCTCCAGGCTCGAAGCTGCTTCTCTCTCATTTGCTAGTTGTTTTTCCTGCCGTGACTGTGCACATCTCGCTTTGCTCCCTCCCCCAGAAATTCCGCGCTGGCTCCCCGCTTTACTGTCAGAGGAAGATCAGTAGGTACGGCTTTGCGAAACATTGGCTCCTCCAACGTGGTCTGGCTGGATGGGTGAGCGAGGCTGGGCTGGGACATGTGAGCACACCAAGGTGCTTGGTACAGCCAGGTTTGTGCCACCGGGCAGGAGAATAAAGGAGACGTGCCCTTGGCCCTTTTTTCTCCCCGGTGCTGTTGAAGTGCAGTGTAAGCAACAAGCAGGATGTGGAGGGCCAAACGACTCTGGGTTTGCAGGTGAATGAGGGCCAACCAGAAACACGGTGACATGCCCCAAGGCCAGGCCGTTCTGGACGAGCAGTCAGGGCAGGAGGGCTGGTAGCGTGGTGCCCGGCAGCCACGGAGGCTCTCTGCTGTGCCTCCAGCCTGTGCCTCCTCCGTAGCCTTCTCCTCCCTTTTTGGGCAGAGCACAAAGCGGAGAGATGTAGGTGTTCTGCTTGCTGGTTATGTGTCCGTGCTGGGGACGTACCTGCGTGTTGCCAGTCCTTTGCTGCGGACAGACGGCCGTGCCCCACATCCCCCAGCAGCAGACCCCGATTGCTCATTAGCAACTCATTGTAGCAAGCTGCCGGCCGTTGCTTCTACCGGGGTTTGGGAGCCCAGGGTGGGGAGGGGACGACGCTCTGCTGTGACTTTATAGTCCCATCTTTCTGCTAGTTTCAGTGCTTCGCTGTCTGGTCCCTGTTTCCTTCCTTCCTTCCTGCCTTTCGACTTGGCAGCTCCGGAGCAGCGCGGTGCCAGCCTGGGCGCCGTTCTCCAGCGATCTGGCTAGCGCTCGGCTCGCACCGAGAGCAGCCTCTCCGCTCAGCTGCTGCCAGACCCGAGATGTAATGCACCAGCTTTGTCTTCACCACGCGTGTCCCTTGGGTTTCTCTGACGGACTGCACGGGTTGGAAAGTGCTGCATCCAGCCCCATCATGTTGGTGGAATAGAGATGGCATGGGGGCATGGAGAGGGAACCGCAGCAGCTCCCCAGTGCTCCCTGTGGGGCAGAACAGGACAAGGACATGCAGGCAGGTCCGGGGTGACACGGTGATGGGGATGCCAGCAGCTCTCTCCCTGCCGGGAACTGGGATTGTCCACCAGCAATCATGCCTGCTCATGCAATACAGTCCTGCATGAGAAATTCCCTGGAGCTGCTCAAAAGTCATGATATGGCCTCCCCTGCGTGTACCCATGTCCCTTTCCATTCCCAGATCTGCCCAGTTAACAAGGGAAGGTTCTCAGGCTTTGGAATGTGCAGAACATGGGTTTGAAGGGATGGTAACTCTTCTCCGCAAAAGTTGGGTGGAAGATCTGCCTGTTCAGGGCATTGCCCTCCACGCAGGAGATGGCAGTGCCCTAGGCTGGCTGCGGCTGTGACACGGAGGCACGGGGGTGCAGGGTGTGTAGCATCTCCCCTGTCTTGTCAGAAGAGCACATGTTGGAGCTACAGCCTGTGGGTCCGTCTCCTGCTAATGCCTACGCCACCGACTGACCTGGGGCTGAAAATGAGAGGCAGGACTGTGGTGGGGGTTCTGCTCTCACAGTAGTAATTCTGTCCTGTCTTTCCTCTTTCCCTGTCTCAGGTTGGCTCAGTCCTTGTTTGCACTGTTCGCCTCATCACTGGCAATCTCCTTGGTCTTTGCCATTATTCCGCTGTGCCACAATGTGGTGGTCCTGGCTGTGGTCATGGCTGTGGCAGGACTGGCCATGGGTTGCATCGACACCATCTCCAACATGCAGCTGGTGAAGATCTACCAGAAGGACTCAGCCATCTTCCTGCAGGTGACCACGGAGCCCCCGTCTCCCCTCTGGCCGTGTTTCTGAGGAAGACGGAGCGAGGGGCTCGGCCAGCCTTCTTGCAGAGAAGAGCAGGAACCCCCCCTGCTCTACTTGTGTGTCTCATCTCTTGCAGGCCCTTCATTTCTTCGTGGGCTTTGGAGCGCTGCTAAGCCCACTGATAGCTGACCCCTTCCTCTCGGACACCAACTGCATCCTCTCAAACTCCACGGCCAACGCTTCCAGCAACCTCCCTCACATCCGCAAGTCCCTGGTTCCGCACCATCCGGGCAACCTGTCTCATTACGACCTGCCGATGAAAGGCATGGTGGTCACACGCGTCTCCTATGCCTTCTGGATCATGGCCCTCATCAACGTAAGTGCTGCAGGCGGAGTGGCCCAAGCTATTGCTGGGGACATCCCTGCTTCTCAGCTTTAAATGTGTTTGGGGGGTGTTGGTGCCCGTTAGGTGGTCCCAGTGATGGAAGGAGGCGTGAGGATGGTTGTGCTGGTCCGCAGCAAAGGTTCATTTTTTGGCAAGTGCTGGGTTTCCAGCAGGTGCCTGGGGCAGGAGGGCAGGACTCTGCGACGCTGAGCCAGCGGTCACCGCACCGTCAGATGCGATAGGGTCAATGTACTGTTCCGTGGGGATTTGTCTGATCTCTCTGGAAGCAAGTTGTACCTCTGGGCAGGAGATCTAGCAGCTAACTGCACTCAGAGCCACAAAGTCTTCCTCCGTGGTCGGCCTGGGGAGGAGCTCGGTGGTGTGGGGATGGCTCAGCGGGAGGGTGATTTGCGGTGATATTCATAGGAAAGTGCCTGTGGATGGACTGAGTTACTGGGGCCGAAAGCTCGATCGGGGGTGTCTCTGCCTATTTGTTGTGTTTGGTGATTTGCAGCAGATATAAAAGCCCTGTGGCCCTTCCTTTGTGAGAGACATCGGGTTTAGTGCCCGTCCTCTTTCTCTGCCCTGCTGAGTCCCAAACCTGATCTCTAGCAAGCTGCTCTTGCCTCCAGTCTGTGGGCTCTCTTTGAAACCTAGCCCTGTTCCTTACCCCCCAGTTAATACCCAAATCCCAGCATGGTTAAACACAGCTGGTCCCCTGCGCAACCTCACCGGTCTGTGGCCGTGCTCATGCCCGGTCTCCCCGCAGCAGAGCTTGCTAACCCACTGCTGTCCCTTCCCTGGTGGCAGGAGCCCTGCGAGCGTGTGTGTAATTGTCCGCAGAGATCTGGAGCGATAAGAGCAGAGCGTGTTGTTGCAGCGAGCAAGCGTCGGCCCTGCCGAGGGGTGCTGTTCGTGCCAGGATTGATGCTGAGGGCAGCTCTGCTCCACACCTGTAGAGTGCCTGGTTACGGGCACTCCTGCTGGCAGGGGTCCTGGGGTTCCCCCGTGAGCAGAGCCCAGCCTGTGTAGCCCTTGCCCTTAGATGCTCTAATATCTGTCTATAAAGAGCGGGCCAGGGCAGGGACTGCCAAGCTGGTGCCCATTTCGCTCAGCTGGAGACCTCCTGTGGTGGAAGTGAAGGGTGATCCTGCCAGAAGGACCTCTCCCTGCCTGTCTGCCCTGTAGCCCCGGGACCTGCTGCCCCTTCCCAGCCCAAGTTTAGCCATTGCCCTTCTGCCAAAACATAAGGATGCTCCTTCTCCCTGTCCCAGTCCAACGAGCAGCCCTTGATCTTCCACCACTCCATCCGTGCTAGGCAAAGGGAACGGGTTTCTTTGTGCTCCTGGTCTTCCCATTTGCTGCATAACTAAACCAGACCCCAGCGCACCTAATCCAGGGGCTTTCATTAGACCGAGGCCCGCACAGCTCGCTGATGCGAGGCAAAGAACAGGCAACTGAAATAGCTGGGCAGGTGCTGTAATGAGTTTCTTTGCAGAAGTACCAAGACGAATGCTCTCTGCCTAGGAGGAGAAGCCAGCTTTAATTACCTCCGACTCTGCCGATGCTATGGGAAATGTGCTTTTAATTACACCGGAGCGTTATCTATTTTGTCAGTCAATCCCGAGCAAACTAATTTAGTTTTGAAGGCAGCATTTAACATCTGCTTTGAATATGACGATGCGTCTGATATCTGGAGCACTGACGGGAGGGTGGTTGCCAGACCCCTCTCTGTTCCTAGCTGCGTCCCATGGACTTTTTGGGAGCAGGATGGGACACAAGGCTGAGCCCCGCTGTGCCCAGCAGCCGATGCGTGGCAGGTCATGAGTTGAGCTTGTGCATCGCTGCACGCTCAAGTGCTGTTCGCACGCGTGGGTGGTTTGCACGCGTGTGCACACGCTGCGGAGGATCACTAGGAATATGGCAGGGAGTCCCGGGGTGCTGGGAGACTGATGGTTTTGGGGATGAGGGTTAGGTAAAAAAGATAAGAGGAGTCGGACGTATGCTGCACACGTGGCTCTCGAGCGCGTTCCCGTGCCAAAGCCGAGCTGTTATTTCCTTTCCCAAAGCCTCGCTGAGGGAGCTGACTTGATTCCTCGTTTAATCTCAATAACCCAACCCACTGGCTGGAGATACTGAGAGTAGCTCAGCTCCGAAACTGCTGACCCTTGTTTAAGGTGTAAATGTCAGAGCAAGATGATGATAATTGGTATTTAAAACCCCAGGGAAGTGGATGAAATGAGTAAGCTATAGAAATAAAAACCAGGACCAGCAGCTTTGTTATAAAACGGTCAAAACCGCATTTCCATCCCAGTTTTCACAGGGCTCTGTATTCTGACAAGACACAAGCTGAAATGATTCGGTCTAAATTCTTGCTTTGTTTAAAGTGGAAATGTCTCAATTTGACTTTGGCATAAATGCAATGTGTAAAGCTGACAGAATAGTTGTTTCAATGTTATTGAAGCAAAATGTTCTTGCTTTAGTAAAATTAAGTGGTTCAACATTATCAAACTGAAGTGCTTGGATGACTCCTGGCCAAAATTTTTCATTCTAACAGAAAATTTTGGCTTTTCATCCAGATTTGGAACAAAAACATATTTTAAAATTCAGTTTCCCACAGAACGGAAATTTCATCACCCAGACCGTTCCAAGGGGCTGGAAATCAGGAAAATGTTCCTCCGAGAGGGATGTGTTTGTCCGGAAGGTGGTTTCCCAGGGGAAGTGCGGGACACTCCATTGTGCTTAGGTTGCTTAAAAGTAGCCTGGATACAATAGCAGGGAACGGTCCCGTGCTCCTGGGGGAAGAGACCGAAATAGAAACTGGAGGGAAGGAGCCTGGATTATACCCACGCTTAACTGTGTGATGCAGCAACTTGTCGAGTTTATAATAGTGGTTAATAGTGCCATGGGGAGGGGAACATCCCCGGCAATTTGGCGAGTGGAGCTGGAGCGCCAGGTCCAGGCGGTCGCGTTCTTGCTGCCCGCTTCGCCTTCAGCCCAGTGGGATGCTCAGATGCCCCTCAGCCCTTGGAAAAAAGAAAAGCCTTCTGCCAAAAAAGACGAGGCAGAATTGCCCTGGGAAGAAAGCCCACGAGCAAACGGTTATTGCACCAAAATCTCTGCCTGCTCAGGAGGGAGGACTGGTCAGAGATGGGGGCTGGAGGTGTCCAGGTTGGTGTGGTTGGGGATGGCGTGGGCCACCCTCGACTCTGCGGGGCAGGACAGAGCTTTGAGGACCAGTGTCCTTATTTTAGGGGTTGTGGCTGCAGCTCATCTCTGGTTCTCGCTGTTCGGGCTCCCTGCGAGGTGTGAAGGCTTTGATGGCTCTTTGCCTCGTGCCAAGCGGCCCAGGCAGCCGAGGTGTCAGCCCCAAGAAACTGAAGCCGCTTTAGGAGCTGAGTAGCAAGATCCTGTCCTAAGCATGGTGGCCCTGCCCCTGTGTGTCTTGGCGTGTGTCTTGCCACATGTCCTGGCTCCAGGGGCCAGCGAGGCTCATCATCATCACCCAGCCTCTCCAGTTGGGGCACATGGGAGCTGCGGATGGGGAGAGGGGCTCGGCACCCACCCGGCAGCTCGTGGCAGTGGCCGTGCTCATGTGGGCAGTGGAAGGGATGCTCCTCGAGCTGTCCTTGCCCTGTGGTTGGGGTAGGCTGCTCCTCTGGGATGGATTTGTCCTTTTGCTTGGTGAAACATGCCTGGCAGGGCTTTGGCATTCGGCTGTTTGCTCCTCTCCACCCGCCTGCGTGATAACCGAACCGCTTTTGTGGATGCTCTGTCCCCTGTATGCATCCCAGATTTACGGCCGGCCACTCTGGTGGCCAGGTGGCCGCAGGTGACTGTCCCCCAGGCGATTTGCCAGCCGGTGTTGCAGGACACAGGGAACGGAGCCCTGGGAACCTGCTTTCTCTTGAGCTTGATCCTTTGCTTTTCCCTACTTCCCCGAGCTTGCTTTGGCTTGGTGGCAGCCCATGGGTGAGGATTCTGCTTGACTGCGGGTGAGACTCCAGCTTTTGGGCATTTCCTACCAGAAACAGCCAGTGCCGGTGAGCAGCTCACGGCTGATGGGGTCAGAGCACTCGTGCACCCGAGGCACTGCCAGCTTCAAGATGCTACAGTCTGGATAAAGCAAAAGGGACCTGCTTGCTTTAGAGGTGAGGATATGGGGAGCAGGCATATGCCTACAGATTGGGAATTGGAGGAGTCTGGAGCTGGGACCCTTTTCTGCATAGGCACTGAGTGCTCCTTAAGGCTGGAAGTGCCCAGAGACGTTATCTGTATGGCCAGTCCTTCTGTGTGGGTATTTTTTTGCAAAATCTGCAGTTTAGAAGAATAAAATCTGGTCCTGACCTCCGGAAGGATTAGAACTATCAAGCAAATGCGTTTTTCTTCCATGGGACCGAACTAACTGTTCCTATTCCCATTGTTCCCAGAACAATGAGGTCCTCCTAAATGAATTCAGGCAAGAGAAGCGGAGCGGGGGGGGGTGGTGGAATTCTCCATACATTTAAATCATGCCACGAGCCAACAAAAGGCAGGAAATTTGGAGCTAGAGCTCACACTTGCTCACAGACATGTAGAAAACAAGCGCTCGGCGGCTGGAGAGTGAGCTGTCACTTAGGATTTCCTGGCTTTCTCCCCGAGTTTGTTGCAGAATAAACACCACTTGGTTGCGGTGGGAGGAGAAGGGAGGGCTGGCAAGGGGCAGACCCAGCTTCATTTGCTTCCCTCTGTTTTCTCTCCAAAAAAAAAAAAAAAATTAAGAGCAAGTCCCTCCAGGCTTGGAGGCACCAGCGAGTCGCGGGTGCGCACAGGGAGTAGGCTGGTCCCCGGGCACATGGCAGCGAAGGGAGCGCGGCGCCGGGGGGGCTGATGCTGCAGCTGCCGTGCGATGGATCCAGTGGGCAGGTACAAGCCGACGGTCCCTGTGTGCGTTGGCACCAGGCAGAAAGCCCTGACTGCAGGGAACGGTGCCGGTGGGACTCTTGTGCGCTGGGAGACTGCGCCGTAGCCGGTGCAGCGGCATCCCTCGACGTGCAGGGGTCTCTAAGGTGGTGAGAGATGAGAGGGCCGTGGCCGTGGAGGCTCTTTGCTTTTCAGTCCCAGGTCCCTCGGCACAGGTTGTACCGAGGGGCTGTTTGAAGCCGCTCGGCTGTAGCGGTGTTGTCGTTGTTGGCCTGGGAACCACGAGCTCGTCTCTTACGAGATGCTGAGCAACCTCTGCTAATGGCTGGAGATGGGCAAAGCAGGTCTTGGAGCAGCTTGCTCTTCCCTCAGAAAGAATTTCAGCTGCAGAAGGTCTCCCGTTAAAACTGTTCTGCTTTCCACAGGCAAAAGCTGCTTTATTATTTTATTCTTTGGGCAGAAGTGGCCAAATGCTTGGAAACGAGAACATTTTGCTTTTGAAGTGTCCTGGTTTCAGCTGGGGTTAAACCACGACATACAGTGCTTCAGGAGGTTTGTATTTAGGTGCCTTCTGTTCTGGTGTCCCTTGTCCCCCACCCCAGTTGAATGGTCCACAGCCCACCCGGCGTCTCCCAGGGACTGGCAGGAGATGCCCCAGCCATGCTTTGGAGCAGGAGTCTTTGCTCTCAACTTGCCTTTTTCCCCGCCCCCCATCTCCCTACTAGCTCTCCTAAGAAGCCTCCATCCCTCCTGCAGTGGCTCATTACGCCATTGCCAGCCTCTCTCCTTGCTCTCGGAGGTTAACTCGGGCACATCTACTGCAGATGCTGAGTGCAGCTTCCTAAAAGGCAGTTGTGACTGGGGAACTGGACCGTATTTTGTATGAGGCTTGTCGTGCTCACCTGCCCCTCTCTGTTCCTCCCCAGCTGCCGGTCCCCATCGCGGTGTTTTTCTTGCTCTACAAGGAGCGGATGGTGCCGTGCTTCAACAGCAGCAGCCACCCGCTGCTGTCGGCCGACGAGCTGGCGATGGAAACGCAGCCCGCGGAGAAGGACGATCTCCCCACCGCCGTGCAGAGACCCCACGCAGCAGGAGGTGAGCCGGAGCCACCTTTCTTACGGGTTTGGAGGAACAGGGGGTGAGCAGGGGGGAGAAAAAAGTCCTATTTCTGAGCATCTCCATTGAGTTTAACGAGTGAGATCCGTCGCTATTGTCTAAGGAGGAAACTTTCCAAAACACGCACGTGAACGTAATCCAGAAGCACCCAAACAGACAATTTGGTGCCCAGTTGCCCTTGAATTAGATGGGACTGTAACCCCTGAACAGAGATTAGTAACCCGCTGTTGGGACTCCACGCTACTTTTCTCCAAGCTGTCCTAAAATTAAACCCGGGCTCCCAAGTTATTTAAGCACACCTGAAAGTCGTGCCCCTTCGTTTCCTTCTGGGTTTTGGTCAGGTTTTGAGCTGGCTCCGCTGACTGTTTAACAGTGGTCACCACGCTGCAGAATGCTGATTCTTATAAATCTGACAGGAATAAGGACAGCGCCCTTGTTTGAGAGGAAAAGTTAAGCTCCAGCAATAGTTTGTTCTTGAACTTGTGACTACACCCTGTTTCGGGGACAATAGTAACATTGTTCTTCGCTACCCAAGAGAAACGTATCAAAGTGAATTCTTCAGCTAAATAGTGAATCTTGGAAGTAATCGTATTTGAGGGTTATCAGAGGAGCGTTTAGTGTAATTACAGAAGAGATGGCTTTGCCTGAACAATAAAAGGAAATTTTAGGGAATACTTGAAGGTGGAGGCAGTCAGGGATGTGGTGAGGTGCTGCAGGGAAGGATCACAGGTGTCCCTAACAGAGCGGGTTCTCTGGTGCCTGAGAAGGTTGTGCTCATCTGATAGCATTTCCCTTAGCTGAGACACCGACGGTTTCTTTCCTCAACCCAGCTGCCCGTTTTCATACAACCCATTGGAGTTTCATGTTCTTCAGATCTCCATCTTCCTCTTAAATGCAGCTGAGATTGACCCTTAGAGAAGCAGGAAGGCTGAATGCCGACTGCGGCGATCTGCGACACACACATCTGTGCTGGCAAAAATCCCTCCTTCCCCATAGAAGCAGTGATAATTTCATCTTTGCCGTGCAGGAGCAACTGTCTCGCCTGCACAGGACTCCAGGTGCTGGTGCTCTAACATACGAGATGAGCATGAGGACGGGAGAGTCGGGAATTCTTGGGGTCCTGACCCCCAGCATTGGCAGGCTGTCGCTCCCAGCGGTCTGGTCAGAGGAGGTGATGCTAGCTGTGTGTTTATCACTCTCTTTCCCAAAGTTGGCTTGTTTGAAGTATCATTTATCTGAGGAATGTGAGCTATCCTGGGCAGGACTCTCCTGTGTGGTGGTACGGAGGCTGAGGGGCTCTGAGCACCAGGGCTATGGTCGGATGGGCTTGTTTCTATTGACTGCACGAGCGGGGCCAGCAATGTGGAGCTCCTAAATGGGAAGAGGAGCACAAGCGGCTACAGTCAGAGAAGTAGCAAGTATCCTGGAGAGCTAGGATCCCAGTCTGTGGACAGCAGCCCACAAGCGTTATCAGTCTTCCTTCTGAAAGTTTAGAGGTAGGTAAAGAAAGAGGTTGTGCCAGCAGAGGTTAGCAGTGCTCCACGTTGTTCACGGTCCTCTATGAATCTCTGTCGTGCAGCTGAGCGCAAAACAAATCCCCGTTGTGGGCTGGCAACCACCCAGCCCCAGGGGGACGTTCCAGCTAAGTTTGCTTTGCATTGTTTTTTACCAGGTCATGATGACTTATTTAGCTGCTGCCAAAGCAAAAACTTCAGAGGGGCTTCTTACACCTACTTCGCAGTCCACATCACTGGGGCTCTTGTTCTCTTCATGACTGATGGGATTGTGGTGAGTTCAGCTGATAGAGGGATCTTGTCTGAGCAAAGCTATGTGGCTTTCTTCCTTCCAAATCGCTTGTAACAGCCCAAACCCAGCACATGTCCTCTGCGTGCACTGGGCTGGACCCGAGGGTCTGCCGGAGCAGCAGTCTGGTTCCCAAGGTGGCTCACTCAAAGCTAATCATAGTCAGGCTGATACGTGCCCTGCTTCTTGGGAGGGGTTTGTGGCTTCTCCTAGGCTCTGTGGTGTTGCAGCTAGATTGCTACTGCTACTAACCTGGCCAGTTTAGAGCTGGAGGTGTGATGTTGTCTACTGGTAGGCAGCGGAGGTCTCTTCTCACTTCAGGCAAGAGCAGCTTCATTTTATTTCATAAGAAACGGTGGCTCTTTGTTTGCTGGGTCTCCTGAGCCCTCAAACCCCAAGATGAGAGCACGCGGGGATGGTGCAGTCTCTCTGGAGTGGCCCGGCAGCATGTCCCCGGCCGGCGCAGTCACACGGGGTTTGCCGTGTGTAGCATTTCTGTCTGGGCGAGGAAGGCTCGCTTTTGGCTGGCAAGTTGCTGATCTTTTTCTTTCAACGGTTTTGTCTCAGTCCCCTCATGGTAAAATACTGCTGGGTCTTACTAGGGCGTTAAATAGGGTCCTGAAAGATGAGCAGGGTTACACAAAGCAGCTGTCAGATACGGGAACTTTCCAGGGCCTCCATCTTCAGGGATGATCAAGCCTGCGTTCTTAATGTGATACGTTTTGAGAGTATGCAATTCCAAAAGGACAAGACAGCCCCTAGGGAAGAGAGCATCTCTACAGCTAAGAGCTTAGCATGCGTTTTTCCTAGTAATGCTGTGAAGTCTTGCCCTTTTAGGAGAGGTTAACTCCTGTGTTCTACTTCTGGTGGAAGCCCGTCTCCAGCTGCAAACCCTTGGGAACAAGGTTCATTGAGATTTGATAGCAAATCCCTAGGTGGGCTCTCCAGCACTATCACAATATTGTGAATAATTGAGGGACAGGTTGAAGTTGAAGCTGCAAAGCCTGTAAGTGGTCATCGATGTGACATGCTGTTCTGTTTTCCCCGCAGGGAGAGTACTCGGGCTTCATTTACAGCTACGCGGTGGAAGAGCCTCTCTCCGTAGTACATAAAGTGGCCGGTTACCTGCCCAGCCTCTTCTGGGGATTCATCACACTGGGCAGGCTCATCTCCATCCCTGTGTCCTACCGAATGAAGCCGGCAACTATGGTCTTCATCAACGTGGTAAGGCTGGTTTTACTGTGGTTTTCTCCCACTTGCCTCCAAGATGCTGTCTAGTTTTGGTTTTGATGTGCGGAGCTGCAGCTACTCTCAGGCCATACCTGGAGTAGATTTGCACCAGGCAGTGCCTGACAAGCACGCCGTCCGGGCCGAGCTGCGTTCGCCTCTGTATTGGCTTTGTGTGGCAAGGTTTTGCTAGCGGGGGGTTACAGGGGTGGCTTCTGTAAGAAGCTGCTGGAAGCTTCCCCTGTGTTCAAGAGAGAGCCAATACCAGCCGGCTCTAAGACGGACCCGCCGCCAGCCAAGTCCAAGCCCATCAGCGATAGTGGTAACACCGCTATGATAACATTTCTAAGAAGGGAAGAAAAAAAAAAAAAAAGTTGGGAACAGACGGAAAACGGCAGCCGGAGAGATGAGTGAGAACATGTAAGAGAAACAAGCCTGCGGACACCAAGGTCAGTGAAGAAGGAGGGGGAGGAGATGCTCCAAGCAGAGATTCCCCTGCAGCCCGTGGTGAAGACCCTGGTGAGGCAGGCTGTCCCCCTGCAGCCCAGGGAGGTCCACGGGGGAGCAGATCTCCACCTGCAGCCCGGGGAGGACCCCACGCTGGAGCAGGGGGATGCCCGAAGGAGGCTGTGACCCCGTGGGAAGCCTGTGCTGGAGCAGGCTCCTGGCAGGACCTGTGGATCTGTGGAGAGAGCAGCCCACGCTGGAGCAGGTTTTCTGGCAGGACTTGTGACCCCGTGGAGGACCCGCGCTGGAGCAGTGTGCTCCTGAAGGACTGCACGCCGTGGAATGGACCCACGCTGGAGCAGTTCGTGAAGAACTGCAGCCCGTGGGAATGGCCCACGTTGGAGAAGTTTGTGGAGGACTGTCTCCCGTGGGTGGGACCCCACGCTGGAGCAGGGGAAGAGTGTGAGGAGTCCTGCCCCTGAGGAGGATGAAGCAGCAGCAAATAACGTGTGATGACAGTAAACCCCGTCCCCCTGTGCCGCTGGGGTGGGGGGGTGGTGGTAGAGAATCCATGAGTGAAGTTGTGCCCGGGAAGAAGGGAGGGGTGGAGGGAAGGTGTTCTGAGATTTGGTTTTATTTCTCATTACCCTATGCTGGTTGATTTGTAATAGAGTTAATTTTCCCCAAGCCGATTCTGTTTTGCCTGTGATGGTAATCGGTGAGTGATCTCTCCTGTCCTTATCTCAACCCACAAGCCCTTTGTTGTATTTTCTCTCCCCTGTCCAGCTGAGGAGGGGGAATGATAGAAGGGCTTTGGTGGGCACCTGGTGTCCAGCCAGGGCGACCCATCACAGTCACCTCCTGCATCGCTGCCTCTGCAGGTTTGCAGCTGACTCCGATGCACGGGGTAGCTCAGACTTACTGCTGGACTGCACTGCTTTTCTGAGCTTGCTCCTCAGTTAATCTAACATTAGGTTTGTGAAAGCATCTAGTAAAGTGTCTGCCAACTTCATTTACTTTGCACGCTGTCTTCTCTGGCATTTACAGGGAATTTAATGCCCATGTTAGCCATGGGAAAGGGAAGGCAGATAGTTCAGTAAATTCTCTGCTTAGACCGCAGCAGCTGTCAGAGAGACCAATGTGATGTGAGGTTGCTTAAATCAATAAAACACATTCACTTGAAGAAAGAGGAAGGAGCCCTTTAAGGATATATAAGAAAGATGCATGTAAGGATGTGACAGACAACAGGGAGGGAGCTGTTCCCATTTACACTTCTTACAAAGAAAGAAGAAACGAAACAAGTGAGAAGGGAGTTAATTTACGATTTATTTAAACCAGAAGTTATTCTGGGAGCAAGCTTCACAGTTAATATTGTGAGGTCAAGAATTTATGACAGGGTGGTGAGAAAACAGGAGTGACAGTTCACATTGGGATGTTTTGAAGATTTAGGCCAATGCCTTTTGCAGACAGGAGCCAGGTGAGGCAGCTGGCTCAGCACCTTGCCACTGGTCACTTTAAAAACTGAGCTCTGACACCAATAGCTACACCCAAATGAAAAGCAATTATTTTAAAAATGAGTGTAATCTCCTACTTCAGCACATAGTCACTAGTTACATGGGAGCAGGGAAAGCTCAGCATCAGCAGCTCTATCACAGGTCCCATGCATCTCCTTGATGAGTACTACTGGCTTAATCACTTGTCTGAACTGCACTATTGCTTTATTAACAAACCTGAGGACAGGATGACTTTAGCTGCTGGTAATATTTGGAAAGGAGAGGGAATAGCCTCCAGCCTTAAATGGAAGCCTTCTCACTTCCCCTTAAAGGCAATGGTATGGCAGCATCATCCAAGTACAAAAATTCATTTGACTAACATTGAATCCTTTGTTGAATTTGAATGCTTGCTCATTGGTACTGCTATATGTTGTAAGCTCTTAGCAGTCATTTCAGCATTATAGCAAACTGCAGTTGGAATGTCATTTCTTTAGAATCCAAATTGTTCTTATGTACAATGCACAAACCCATAATCAGGCCCTAAACAATTAAGAAAAAAATAACTTGAGTTGGTATTGCAGAGCTCCCTCTGCTGACTGTGCCGTGGCTAATTAAGTGCCTCTGGACTGGTTTTGCTATTACTTGTACACTACAGCAAGCCAGAGGTGACAGCAAGCTTGTTTAAATTTAGTTGGCTGTTTGGCTTTACTCCTGTGAGTGGTTTCTAGCGGTTATTGAAAGTGAGTTAATTCTTTAATGTGCTGAATAAGACTTACTAGTGATTGAGACATGTCAGTATTATATAAGTAGCAGTACTGTTGTATTTAAAGCTGCAGAGAAAAAATATTTTTTTTTAGATATGATCTTAAGTCTCTACCTAATGAAGTTGTGACAGATGAATTGTATAGAGTCACTTTAAGTCCTGTTATAAAAAGTACCAAATTCTTTACTGCAAAGGTAGATGGATTTTATTTGGCTAGTTAGTTCAGTTTTTCAGAGATTGTGACAATTTCTCAGTATAGTTTATTTTCTTTTCCAACCTCTTTTCTACAAAAAAAGAGATAAAAAAATATCTGGAGCCTGTTAAAACTCAGCATTTGCCTTCCTCCTGACTCTGTGTTTGGTGTTCACAGGTCGGAGTCCTGATAACCTTCCTCCTGCTCCTGATTTTCTCCTACAGCGTTGTCTTCTTGTTTGTGGGGACAGCATCTCTGGGCCTGTTTCTCAGCAGCACTTTCCCCAGCATGCTTGCCTATACTGAGGACATCCTGCAGTACAAAGGTGAGCAGGGATTCGGGCATCCCTGGCAGACTTTGAAAGCAGGTGGGTATTCAAGACGAGCTCAGATACCATCACGCCTAGCAACTCCTTCCCCCTTCAGGAGGCCTGGAAGAAAGATCTGCTTTTGAATACAATGTTTATTCAAGCTTGTAGTCAGAAAACCAGACTGCACAAATCCTGACTTCATTATATTCAAAACTTCTACAGGCAGGGATCCAGACTGGTTCTTAGTTTCCTGCAGCTTTAGAGCTCTCAGGGTGTGACAAGAATGTCTGCTTTAGAGGCTTACAGGGAGCTAGTTTTGAAAACATCATCCAGATTATCAGTGAACTAAAAATTATAGAGTTTGGCCACCTCTTACGGGAGGTCTCTGCCAACATCTGTCTCTGGGGCAGTGATACAGAAGAACAAAAAATATTTCCATCAAGAAGCAACAGTATCTCTGCCAACAGAGACAAGTGACAGAACAGGAGATGGTTTTCTGGCTTAAACTTCTACCTTTCTGCACTACTGCAGGTTAGAAGAGTCATTTTCAACCCTGAATGGGAACATACATTAAGTATTATAAATCTTGTAGGGAGAGATCCATGAAAGAGCAGTTTAAAGAAGCTACAGGCTGATCCTGCTGGCCGCTTCACCTGTTCCCTGCCAACATCACTTGCATTATTTCTCTGCAGGCTGTGCCACAACCGTGTTAGTGACCGGAGCTGGAATTGGAGAGATGGTACTACAGTTACTGGTGGGATCGGTAAGTGTAGGCAAGGCATGCCAAGAAGTGACTGGAACTTTTAAGTAGAAACCTTAGTCCTGGTTTTGGACAGCTGCTGGGAAAAAGCACTGCATTACCCTTGATAAATAGTAAAGTTCTTACTGAATGCTAATTAGGTATTTGAGTGCTATGATAACATGTCTGCTCCTTTTTTTTTTTTTTCCCCCCCCCTCCAATTGCAGATTATACATGATCAGGGCAGCTACAGTTTCCTGGTCTGTGGGATGATCTTTGGAGGCTTGGCCTTTACCTTCTACGCTTTCCTCTTGTTTTTCCACAGGATGTACCCCAAGCCCTCATCAGGTAAGACAGCACCAGCGCTCAGCCCTGCTTTATAATGAGAGGAAGAATAGCGTATGCAGCATACATAACCAGGGTGCAGCACTTCAGCAAAATGCAAGGAAATGTTTATTTTACTGCTGCTTCCTGTCCCCTCTTCCTGCTTTGACTTGCCCACAAAGCCTTGGCAGCCACAGCTCAGGGTTTGCTTTCTTTTCTGTTGCAGGAGCAAGGGAAAAAGTAGGAAAGGTCTGTGGATCACAGAGGAACTATAAAGCACGTAGGATGCTGGCTGTGAAAGCACTACCGTGCTACTGCAGAGCTAGCAGGAATAAGTCCTCCTAAGTACAGACTGCACAAGCTTCCCTCTGCTGTTCCCTGGCTAAATCCAGGGAACAAGCGGGTCTGCCATCCACAGGCAGCTGTCAGGCTCTTGAGAAAAGCCTCACTGGTGAAGGATTTCTCTTACATATCACCTCAGTCTGCATACGCTATTTGTTTTTATAAGCCTCTTTTACAAAAGGAGCGCTGCATGACAGGCAAAAAACTTGTCCAGGTTACTGGAAACGGTAAGCAAAGTAAACAAGCTAGTGTGGTGGGTGATAGAATAGCAACATTCATGTTTAGGACAGCTCGTGCACATTCCTGTAAAGCTCAATAGAATCGGTACGTTCAGATGAAGTACCTAATGTCAATTTTGCAGATCTGGATGATGCCTCGCCTGACAAACCAGCAGTAATGGATGACACTGGACAGTATCAGCGCTAAAGAAGTGGCCAAGGCCTAGACAAGCAATAAAACAACACACAATTAAGCATTACTGTTAAGGATGATTTCACATTTAATGACTGAATCATGCAAGTTTTCTGCAATCAAAAGCACATTAGATTGGGTAAGTCAGAATCAAGAAAACATCCTAAAACACTGCATCAAGCTAAGCACAAGTTGCCCACGTCACATGTACCAAAAATAAGACTGTCAGTGTCAAACTGACCCTATGTTTGAAAGGCTATGGTATAGGGCAGGGATGATGGGAAAAATTACTCCTGCAAACAAACTTTCTTACCAATTCAGGATGGAGGGTGGGAAAGAAGAGGTTCTCTCTGTTCCATACATAAGAGTGAATATCTTCTGGCTTAGTCATTGAACTTAACAGATTTTTCTTTTGGTCTGTAACATACAGAAGCCCCTACAATTTACAGCACAATACTGGATTTGAGTTCATTTTTGTGCAACACCGACTCAAGTATATGCCACCTCCGTGTATACTTCCAAAGGGGAAAAATTACACAAGAACCCACCAAGTGCACAGTAGTAGCGGGACCCATCTGTATTTGCACAGCTGATTCTTGTACATTACACAGTATCGGACATGTTCACTAAGACAGTGTCTTATTCAGCATGCTAGGGCCTCTTGATTATTAAGATCATTAGCTTTTTTTTTTTTTTGAGTCAAGAATGATGGTTTGTTTTGCTTTAAGTCACTAGTTTAGCTGCTACAGTTGCAGTGTCTTTTAGGGTGGTTTTATTTCTAGCTTCCAGTTGAAGCTTAAACAGAGGTATTTGGGAGCCAGCCTCCAGCTGCTTAATCCGTGCAATACTTATTATAATAACAGGTGCCTTCTGTAAGGTACTCTCATAACCCACGCATGACCTATTACAAGCTACGAAGAAAGGACTGGCTTTAGAAGAGTGTAAAGCTACATACATCTATTTCTTCAGTGAGTGATTGGACATGTACTTTTTGCTTTAACTGCTGTATGTGGATGTACATATGTACGTGTGTATATAAAGCAGTGTTTAATTAAAGGTGATCGATTGCTAGTTTCTCAGCTTGACTGGACTCAGGTAACTTAAGCTGCTTCTGGCCAAGACTATCAGCTACTACCTTCACCAATTGTAGCTTTCAAACTCAGCCTGAATCTAACAGCTGTTTAACTTAAACCGGTTTTAGCATTTCTGTTTTTCCAAGCAGCAGATCTTACCTTCCATAAAACACCTTCACAAGCTCCCACGGATGGTTCTGTAGAAGTCTCAAGAGAACGGACTTGTTGAATTGACTTTGTATACCTAAAGCTGAGCGCACATTAGGCCAATGCAGGAACGAGGCAAATGCAGTTGAATTCTGGGCTTAACTCATCCGTGGACTTCAGGAGCCCTCTTGTCACATCGAGCGCAGTATGTGCTGTAATTCTTCTCTAGCACCACAGGATGCCACTGTTACTCTCCTTGAGATACCAAGAATGAAAAAAAGCATGTACCACAAAACCCATTTGCAGCAAAAAAACCCAATCTGTCATTAATAGAGCCCCTCCCACTATGACAGCATTCTCTCCATCCCTGTGCAGAGGAAATGAGCATGAAATAATACAATGAGGGAGTTTATTTTGAAAGAAGTCTACTCAGATTACACATATATCACACCAGGGACTGTCAGCTATTAAAAAAAAAAAGTATCTTATGTTCTTGTAGAATGATAACATGTAGCTAAATGCTACTGCCAGAATAACATTTCTTTTGTTAGAAGTGTATTTGACAATTCAAATCTCCACTTGACTATCAGCACTATTTATAGAATGGAGCTACTCACCAAAGGAAATATTCACCAGAAGAGAATAATACCTGATTTGGCAAAAAGACTGTGCAGCACTACAAAGCTAGCAACAGCAACTCCATCTCTCTCTGCGTTCCAGCAAGATGGGAGAGAGCCTGTGCTGCTGCAAACAGACAGGTTAGCTCAAGGTCTGATGAACTCCCTCATTATCACAGAGCAAGCTGCCCTGCAGCTGTAACTTTCAATTTCCTCTACTGAAAAAAAAAACCAGTCAAAAGATCAGAAACTTTGTTAAAAATATTTATTTAAAAAAATACAATTGTTTTGCATGTCTGGTTGCACATAACTATTAACATATGATTGACTTGAATAATTTGCTACAATGCTTTTTTAAAGCCAGCTTGCATTATACAAAGCAAATCCCTCTGTCAGTTCTTACATAAAATAGTTTTCTTTAACTATTCCCACCCCATTTTTAAAAAAGATTGCAATACATTGATTTTCTTTTTTTTTTTTTTGCACAAAAATTGAAGCAATAGAAAAGTCACCTGATTTCTCAGGAAAGACCTTCATTATGTTTGAATAACAACTGCCAATATGCCACTCTAAAAGCAGCATTTGTTACTTTGAAGTGTCATTACAGTGCACTTCCTCCAAAGTAAGTTTTGCATCTTAGAACTTTGCCTCCAAATTGTATTCAAACCTGAAATGTGTTCAAATAACTGCATATCTGCTATAATCAAGTTGATCAGACTTTTTTCCAATATTGTATCAACACGCTGAAGGTCCTCCTAATATGTTATCTTGGAAGGTTAAATAAAAGCAAATTTAGTAACACTGAACAATTACTGAAAACTTTGGCTATTATGTACTTGCATTACATACCGGCATTTATTTTTTTAAAACACAATGGCATTAAGATACTCTTATTATAAGGTATTATTTTCAAAAAAAGTTAGACTGAGAAGCTATTCTCTCCCAGGCAAGTTTACCCAACTGTAACAAGAGCACCAAAGCGGTGTAAGATTACAGTTGTCTCTAAAAGACCGTGTCTAGAAAAAGTCTCCAGTGTAGGAAGTTAAGACACTCACTATAACATAACTTGCTTTGTCTCTTGACTTGGTACTATATATATATACACATTAAAAAAATGCAATTCTGTTCTGGAAAGAGTAATTGAAAATGCTATCTCTGCTGCTTTCAATGTAATTTTTACCACTGATGGTTCTACTACAATTAGAGGAAAGTAAAACAGAATCCATTCGAGTTAAAGAGTAAGTTAACTGACATGAATGTCTGCTCAGTCTGCCCCAAGCAGAGATGTCAGAACTGCTGTAGTATAAAGAATACTGCAGACATCATCTTGCCAATTTGCAAAGAACCCAGCTTAACCTAAAATTTCAATTGAGGAGTAAACACTAAAGGCATCAGAAAGTCACTTTCCAAAACAGATGTGCACTTTAAAAATAAACAGAACAACTGTCACACATTACCACAGCTGATAAGGTTGCTTAAGTTCTCTAAAATTTAACTTAAACTTCCCTCCCCTGACTCTGTCTGAGCCATAGACAAAGACCAGATTCTCAGCCAGTGTAAATTAGACCAGTTGCGGTGATGCCAACAGATCTATTCTGATTTACAAGCTTCTGGCATGTGATTCACATCTGCCATCAGCTGGCTCAAAGATTCTCAGAATTCCCAAGACAAAGTCTCACGCTGGTTAACGATCCCTATTCAGAGTCATTTCAGTCCCAGATTAATTCCAGCTGTCCTAATACACATCAGAGGAGACAACCACTATCCTTACCATACATGTTGCTAGAATTTTCCCATTTATTCATCCCTACCATTAGGAATATACTTCTCGGCTATAAAAACAGAGGGGGGGGAGAAGATAAGCATTAAATGTGCTACTGTACTTATCACAAAACACTGTGACGTACATAAGGCCATCTGGTAACACTGCAACAGAATACAAACAAGATTTTTTAAAAGGGAGATTTAGAATACAACTTTTTCTTTTAAACCACAATGAATAATCTCAACCCTGTTCACAGAGAATTAACGTTAAAACTAGTACATCATATATATAAAACTCTGTGCAACTGAACAACAGCAGAACAAAAAGTCAACACAACTCTATAAAGCAGTTTCAAAGCCTGAAGATTTAAGACATGCTAGCCAAAAAAAACACAACACATCTCAAGGAGCCTAGAGCAAACCCAGGTATTGTAACCCCCCCAGCACACAGCACACACTAGGAACCATGCAGAGGCCATCCTCAAAGCCTTCCTGTGTTCAAAAACAAAAACAGAAGAAAAAAAAATAACCCCAAACAAACAGCAACAAAAAACCCAAAACAAAACAAAACAGCTTCCAGTTATTCGTACAGCACTGCTGCATGTACTGCTCAAGGACTGAAATGGGCTCCAAACACAATGCCTTCCAACCTCTCCTCCCCTCTCCTTACCGTGCTGCTTACAGTTCAGTGTCTCCATTAAAAGACCCCTGTTTTCCGAAGGTTCATAATTTTCCTGTTACGCCCCCTGCCAAAAACCCTACTTTGAGATGAAAACCTTCTGCAACGCATGGTCTCAACAGAGAAGCAAGTTAAGTAAAAAAAGAAGTCCAACCTTTTGTTCCATGAACATAAAACTATTCAAAGACACATTTAAGACACTTTTTTTAGAAGATGTGGCATACAACAATGTCAAAGATGCATTTAAAAATAACCTTTGGCAACTAATTAGTTCACACTGTGGTATAATTGATTTGAGTACTAAAAAAAAACCAAACCAAACCCAAACCAAAAAAACCTCACCAGCATGTGCAAAACATTTAAAAGTGGCAACTGCACAGTGCAGTATTTGCTTTGAGTGTACAAGGTAAGCGTTATTTATGCAGATCTGGAAGCCAGACTACATAATGAACACACGTCCTCTCAGGCACTGAGCATGTGTACACACGTATGTTCGCATGAAGAAAGCTATTCCAGTCTCAGTTAAACAATGCATCTAAAAACAAGTTTTCAGTTCTCAAAGCATGCTTTTTATCAGATGTCTGGAACAGCTCCACAGTCAAAGTCTTCTACTACATTCTTTGGGAGGGGGTAAACAAAAATAATTTCTAGTCAGTTTTACTTTTTTTCTTTGTAGAATAATTTATACAAAGCAGACATCTCGCTATCCCGAAAGGGAAATACATTAGCATACACGTTCAAAAAGAAACATTGGGCCCTGCCCAGCTTTCTTACCTTGCAGGTCACATTTTATATTTTTTTTTGCAAAGCATGGTTATGGTCAGCAAAGCTGCATCCTCCAGAAAGAACCAACGTTCTGCAGTGGACATATTCCCCCTTATTTTTGTTTGTTCTTTGTACAAAGGCAAGAATAATATTCCTCAGTTCAAGATCCACTAGACACCCAAAACCGAAGCTTAATCTTTCTGCTTTAGATGGCACCAAGACAGTCAGGAAATTTCAATACAAGGTCTGTTGATAATAAACACAGATTGCAGAAGTACAACAGCGCTGCCATTACTGCGACTCTGTAGCTCCTATATTGTATCCTTATGACTAAAAGCAGGCTACGGAGAAAAGATGATTCTATTTTCAAAAATTCTTCTCTGTCCAGAACTGGCTTTTAGGAAGGGCTCCTACACACTCAATACTACTCGCTCAAACGAAGTGGAATGCTGTGACCACAGATGTTGATCCAAGACAAAGCCTTTTGCAGTAATGGCCCTGAAGGACTGTGTGAAACAACTGTCACTGCATTTTATCTTTTAATCTTCATCTGACAGCCTCTGATTTCAGCAGATCAACTTTAGCGTGTCACATATTAACCACCACTCAACTTAATTATAATAGCCAAAGGCTTCCACATTAAGCAGATTTGCTAATACTGTTCAGACTAAACAGCAGCCATTGCCAATTACTGTTTAATTAAATTCAAATCAAACCATAAAAATTCCTGTTTAGGCAAGACATACTATACCTCATTAAAACATCCCAAATAGCTTCTAAGCAACATAATTGCAATTCTAATGGATTTTCAACTTATCTGCGAGTGTAAGATCCTGTGGGGCTCGGGCTGTTTGTTTGCAATACCATGCTCCGTAATTATTAAGACAAAATAAACTATCCATACCCATGACCTCAGAGGCCAGAAGGTACGTGTGTTTCTTGACACAGGAGAACTAAGGAACGAAACAGAACAAAATTGTTATGGACACCCAAAACTCAAACATCAAGTTTTAAAATACCTGTCAACTTTGACAATGTTCCTTAACTACTGATGTAGTTTATTTTCATATCGGACAATACCAAGATAGCCTCTTGATACAACACTGAGATGTGTCTTGTAAACAAATATGCATTAAAAATGGAAGAGGTTAAATTGTATAGTAAAACATGAGTACATACAAAAATGCTATAAAACAGTAGCAAAAGGTAACTAAGAGATACATGAATAAACCATGGGTAGCCAACAGACTGTCAGAACTACAGGTTCTGACCTCAGCACTAGAAAAATGCTACAGAAATGGATCAGAACTCCACACCTGTGCTCACCTGAGAAACTGCATCAATGCACTAGGCTAGCTCTTTCACCCAATCTCAACCTGCAGAAGTTCTCACATGGAAGTTGAAGTCATGAGGGAATTTGACATTAATGCATCTCACTGCATTTTGAAAAGCTGTGTAAAGGAAGATATGCACATAAGCAGCCTTCACTGTGGTTAAAAATGAACACTATAAAAAAAGAAGAATCTATTTGCTAGATATCTGAGGTTTGAAAACATATCAGAGGGAGAAATTATTCCAAACAAACCACTGAACAGCCAAAGCCTTTCATATTATAATGCATGCTCCATTATACCAAAATATACGGATCCTGAAGTCTTAGAATGCTCTAAGTTAAAACAATGAATTCTCAAATTCAAGGAATTTTATTACTTCCTGACCTATTGCAAAATGCAACTTGAATGTGCCAAAGACAGTGCATAGGAATTACATTCAGCCATCACTGCTGAAAACCGATTTCTGAAACAAGGATCTAGACTTAAGCTGCTGTTAAGAAAAAAACTAAAACAACTTTCCTCCATCACTCTTATTACTAGGATCACATTCTCTGAAAACAGGTAAGACAGAACAAGTATGGTTCTATAACCATAGGGTATTATTAACACATTTCTGCTTTCCATGGATTGTTTCTGCTAGCAGCACGTGTTGCTAGTGGCATCCTGACAGTTCAGGATCTCAAAAAAAAGCCAGACATAGCACACATAGCAACAGCAGTGCAAGCTTTCTAACTCTGCAGTACTATTATACAGCAGCAGCGACACGTAAAAGAGATTTCCAGAAGCAAGACAGATGTTCAGCTTCCATGCTCATCCAGTCTAATTCTACCACCATCTATGAATTAACCGATGCAAATATTATCAAGCATTCAACAATACCATGGCTACTTCAGCAACACAAATTGTAATAAAATGTTTCTGTAATGCTGCATTATTATTTTTTTTTAAACCAACACGGTACTATACCCATATTACAGACTGCTACCATGATAATTAAAAGAGAGCCTATATTAACCCCCACCTTCCCTACACTACATTAAAAACAAGTTGCAACGAGCTGCAAACTGCTCCTGAAGTGAGCTAGTAGAGTACCAGCAATTCACATAACCAAGCTCCAAGAAGTCACAGCGACACTGGGCTCTCAGGAATGTGATCCAAAAAAGCTGGCAGTTATATACTTGTTAGTAAATGTGTGTTTAATGAGGCAGCATATATACAAGATAATATTACCTTAAGTGACCTGAAAGTTGTAATGGAGAAAAGGCGAGCAAACCGCTCCTCTCCCCCCTCCCCTCCCCTTTCAACTTGCTTTCCCAACTGCCTCCTGAGATTATAATCCTATACAGGACTTTTATTTTCCTAGGCAGGTGCTTAAGAAGCAAAAGCAATCATCTCCTCAGTGCTATCTGTCAGGAAGTTGGATATTACCAGATTGAAACCAACACATACAGGCTGCATTTTCACATTAACTTTCTCTGAAGAAGGTGTTCCCAAAGGTGAATGTTTATCTCATCAACCAGCTATGGCAGTGCAATCTGATGAAGCTACTTGGAGAAGAGCATGAAACCAGGCCAAGCACAACTGACAAGCTATGTTAGCATTTGGTTTTCTTGCATACCTATGCTGAAAGTGATAAAAGTTTACAAATAATTAAGTGCATGTGTGCACATACACAACTTTTAAACAAATAAACTTGGCTTTTCTCCATAGGGGACAAGGAAAGGGAAGCAATTAAATTGCAAGTCTTTAGTGCTCATTAATTATTTTTAAACTCTAATCCTAGTCTGCAATGTTGCTCTCAAGTCCACACACTTGGTGGGCATAAAATTGGCCAACCTAAAACAACCATTAAAAGTGCTGCTATTTATATATAGCTTTATATATTTGCTAAAGCAGACTCATAAGCCATCATGCAAACCAGAAAATTCCAGATGCCTGCTCTTAATTAGAACTGCAGCTTGCTTTCTGCATTAAAAAAAAAATAAAAGAAAAAAAAAAAGGTCAATATTGCACATTGTCATTTTAAGAGCTGCTGGCACAGGAACTTTATCCTGGATCTGCTGATGTCTAAAATGCGAAGCAGTATTATGCCTCTGACGTAACTGAACAGGAAGACAGTTCACTACATGAGCTCGCTCCCTGCTATCTCCACCTGAAGAAGGCATACCCTTTTCTTCCACCTCCCACCGGGCAGGGGACTTTCTGGATGAACAATACCCAAAAAGCAACTCCATTACACCCACATGTCTTGGGTGTCATGTCAGGAACATACTAAGCGGTTTAGATATTTCAATGCTAGAGTCTAGAAAGATAACGTCACTGCAGTAAATTAAGTCTTGGGTATTGTCATACGCTTTAAAGTGAATGCAGAGTCTGCAAAAGTGGCAAAAGGAAAACTCTGGAAAGCTCGAGTTCACCACTTATCCATAAGACAGGTGCAATATATACAGCATACACTGTCAGCTCTTCTTGCTGTAAAGGTACAAACTTCCTCTGCTTATTCAAACTTTGAAGACAGCCAGTGAGGATGCCAAAGGAAAGAGATGGTCTCCATCTGTTTTCTAGTGGGTATTTTAGGGAGAAGATTATCTTACGTCACCAACTCAATGTAAACAGTAGCAAATAGAAGTTGCTGCCTGACATCAGATGCCCAAAGTGGAAGGGCACACGGCCCAGCGCTAACAGACCAAGACATGCAGCCTCTGACGGGCCGTGAGAGGAGAGTCTCTCTTCTTACATCGCTCAGTTCTCTTAAAAGGCCTCCTGAGCTGTAAAAATCTAACTACAAATTTCATTTCATCCGTGTTTCAAATGGCTCTGGAAACTACTCTTGCATTAATCCACACACACGGCTACAAAGAAAAGGAATGCAAGCGCAAATTTACAGTAAGGTTGCTACGCCGTGGTACCCCTCTCAGCTAGCTGTACACATGGACCCCAATTTATTTTGGGTCCCAGTGCTTCCTCAAATAAAAAAAGCAATAGATCCAACGCAAAACTTGAGATAAGAGCTGATAGAAGAGGAGCTTCTCCACTACAACGGTGGGAAAAGAGCAGTAACGTTAATGCTCACACGTTAGTGTTCTCACCCACTGTTTGGGTCTGAAACTCTAGCATCAGGCAGCAACCTCACCAAATACGCACTCTCAAAACCACATGTAAAATCCACCACCCTGCTAATCTTCCAAGCAGTGAGATTACAGGCTTTGTAACAGGTCTCTGGCACAAGAAATGTTTGGACTTCAGCATTAAAACTTTCTGAGAACTGAAAGGAACTAATCCCACCACTCATTCATCTCCGCCTTGCCTCCTCACCGAAGGGAGGGCAGGGAAGCATCCAGAAGCTAGCCAGACCACTTCTCCGAGGGGCTGGACTGTCGGCATACAATGCCATTCAAAAATTGTCCGTATCTTAGTAACACAATCATTGAATATTCCTTGAAAATTTCTCCCTGCAAAAAGACAAGATGTTTTTACAGCAGAAAAGACGCGGGCTGTTTTGTTGCTGCCGAAGTTATCAGGCCCCAAGGCAAAGCTGAGTGCACACACCCCTTTCCCAAGCATTTCCTGGAATGCCAGCTTCGATCATGATTAGATTTCTTCTTGCCGAGCACAGGAAGCAGAAGAACAGAGGGTTTTTCCAAGAGTCACAGAGAAAAGACTTCTCTGATACCGTTTTACTGCAATCAGTGCAGACTCAGTTACTGCAACACCAACCGAAACTCCCTTTAACCATAGTGAAGTCTTCCAAACCAAGGAGGGAAGAGAAGAGACTGGAGCTTCAGCTCCCATTAAGGCGTTTGCATATACATTCCCAACCTGGGTCTTCAAAAAAGGGAATTTTGCAAAAAAGGCATTTTATTTGGGAATGGCAAAAACTATGATTGTTGATTATCTCTGTGGAATTATAAATTGCTCATTTAAAAAACATGGTTAAATATAAGTGTCATATTTTTCCCTTGCTTGCCAATACGTCCTTTCCTTGAGTTCATGTGCTATGTCTTCTGTAGATCAGGGGAAAATGGGCCAGGGGTAGAGGGTCCATCCAGTCCAGACAGAGTAAATGGGCCATGACTGTTCAGCACTGATGGAAACTAAGAGACAAAACAAAAATGATTAGGGAAAGGCCAGTTTAATTTACTGGTCCTCTCATGTCTGTGCATGTAGAAGCTCCCCCAGGAAAAAACAAAACACAAAAAAACCCAAAACACAATAAAGAAAAAAACCCCAAACTCTCAAAGAATCTCCTTGGCTTCTCCCAAGTAATTTACTTTTAAAATGCCACTGCGCTGCAGACTGCAGCAATCCAGCTATTGTAACCAGCGTCACGAGGAGGACCCAGTCTGTAACCTCTGCACTGAGCACTGCCTATGTCCTGAACTAGTAAGTGACTTTAATACAGGTTGTTGGGAAACCGTGGTCTAAATTGTTCATCAGTTAATTATCAGCTATTTATAGAGAAAAATGTCCAGCACATTTTCAGAACTACTTGTTTATTCCCTATCCTCACGGTACATATAAGCTACTTCCTTCATCTCCATGGAGATGACAGATATGAACCCAAAAGACAACTAGTTAAATTTTACCCTTTGCCTAAGCAGACTCAGGCAACAGATGTGGTTATTCCAATTCCAAAGTGGAAGGTGAATGAAGAGCACGAGTAATTACAACTAAAGGATTTTTTTCTAAATATAGGGGACTTTTTTCTTATATATTAAACAAAAATATTTATTAAAAACTGTGAAGCTGAGAATTTCCAAACAACAGAAGACAGCAGAACATAAAGATCTTAAAGAACTGTGCTACATATCACCACAGAGATCACACACACAATCTTCCTTTTTACTAGTGGTGAGATTTACTTCCTGTCTTTCAACAGAAGAGACTGTTAACAATCAATTAAAACAACCAATACAGTAGCAAAATTAGATTTCCAGGAAAATCTCAACCAGTGAAGTTACAGGGAGACAAATTTTACAGGAAGGACAAACCTAACACCCCCCTGCCCCCCAAATCTCTAACTACAGCACAGACTGCTATTAATTTAAAACATTTGTGAAATACCAACATTTACAATACACTTCAATAAAACTGGGTAAACACTAAAATTAAATGCTCTCAAAAGCTAACACAGGGGATAGAAAACAGAAAGATCGCTATCTTGTTTCTACATCAGATATTTGGGCTAACTGATTCCTGCAGGTCTCCTGAGGAAGGTACTGAAAAGCACAGAGATTGGCTAAACTTGCCGGAACTTACCTGAAAGAGTGTATTAGCACCTTGCAACCTTGCAGGACTGAGAGGAGCAACTGGGCTTAGCGTACTCCAGAAGTGAATACTGGAGAGCAAGGGGCTTGGGGTCAGCAAGATGGGTGTCTGCAAAACACATGAAGATAGTCAGCTGTGTGAAACCTGCGCTGTGAGTAACACACAACGCATGTAAATCCAGCCGCAATAATCGCAGCTCCTACAGCTGCGGAGGGCTGGGTCCAAATTTCAGGAACTCCCATTCCCTCCTTCCGCCTTCTCCCACCTCCTCCTCCTCCCTCCAAACCCCACAACAGCAGCAGCAGTCATCCGGCTCTCCCTCCCCTTGCTGAGCAACTGGCCCTCTTCTCCCAACAGCTGCCAAATCCCACTGTAACCTACAGCAAATCGGCTCCTCCTGCAGTTCAGCACACAGCACCTGCGAGTGACTTTGGAAAACTCAGTCCATCAGTTTAAAAAGAGCAGACAGTGGGCACACACGTGGTCTGGGTGACACCGACAATGTAAGCCACGATAAAAGACATCTATGTCCAGCTTCTGAATATTCTGGATGTTCCAGGTTCACCCGCCAAACACTTTGAAGGGTGCCAAAAGAACAACTCCACTTGATTTTTTCCCCTGTCTTCAGCCACTTCAGTTTTCAATCAGCTTCCCTACAGTTTCACTCTAACTCCAATTTATTAAAGCAAAGAGATTAAATATGTACAGAACAATTTAACACCCTACTTGGAATCAGTTCTCTTCCAAATTTTCCATGCGGCATAAAAGCTTTCCTTTCCCACACAAAGATAACCACCAAATTAAGCAGCCGTTCTTATTCCTGTTAAGTCACAATACTCTGGTCTTAAGTAAACGGCTACTAAATCAAGCAAAAGCAGGCTGCTAAACAGACACCTCCGTAGTTCTCTATTTTTAAAGCATTTTCAGAATCAGCCTGAAGGATAAGGGCAGGGTTTAGGGGTTTTGAAATAATTCAATATCACCCTGGCAAGATTTACAAAGGATCCTGCTGGTGCTGGCTTGTGTTTTGCCTCCACATGCTAATACTGTACAGACGTGTACAGCTGACATACCACTTGGGCACACTTTGGGGTGGAAGTAATACCAATTATGAATAAAGTTTCTGTTTTATAAGAAAAATGGGAGTGACATCCTGAGTTTCAGAACTCCAAATACAATCTACTGACTATTCATTTTCCACTTGGCTTCCCTTACTGTTTTAAAATATAACATAACCACTATTGTTACTAAAACAAAAAAAAAAAAAAACAAAAAAAAAAAACAACAAACAAACCAAAAAAAACCCAGAAAACCAGGAAGGGAATTAGGTTACCTGAGAGAAAAGTGCTGGAGTAAGAGAAGCAGTTGGGAGAGAAGGACTCAGAATCCCCAGTGGACTTGGATCGCTGCCTGTAATGACAAGAGTAGGAGCCAACTCCAGCCCTTTGGGTTTTTTCGATCTGGAGAGGTGATTGGCAAATTCCTTCTCCAGCACAGATGAATCCTGCTCTTTGGGCTCTGGGGATTGATGCTGAAGGCTCTGAGCCTGCTCCAGCTGCTGAGAAGTCACGGACTCTATGTCCGTGTCAATGTCCAGGTCAGGATTAGAGCTCAGGGGCGGCGACGGGGGTGTGGAAGGAACTTGCAGAGTGGGAGAAACTGAGGATATGGGTGGAGTTGGGGTGAAGCTGGTGGTTAAGTTTGGCAAAGGTGCTGGAGCTTCAGGGACAGTTAACTTGGGTAGAACAAGCGTCTCCAAGGTCTGGAGAGTTTCGTCCGATCCCATGGGAAGAGAGGATGCGGTTGAAGTGGCAGAAGCCGTGGAAGTGGCAGAGACCGCTGAAGTGGTAGAGACCAGGGGGACAGAAGGCGGCTTTTTGGAGGGCATGGTTACAAACTTGATGACAGAGGGTGTTGGATCCTGAGCAGGTTTCTTCTCTGTCAGTTTCTCAGCTGGATTCTCAATCTTGATAGACCTGAAGAGTTTTACGCTGGAAGAGTTCAGGGAGTTCAGAGTAAAAGAGGAGTACAAGCCTGAGTGGATATAGTCATTGCGGCTGGAGGATTTAGCACATGACTGAGACTTCTCCTTCCCACAGTTTTCCACATCCTTTGGAGCACTGCTAACTTCCGCAAAACCAGTCATTTCAGGGTCTCCTTCTATACGGCCCACAACAAGCGGATCCATATTTAAAATCTCCGGATAAGAAACAAACTTGTACACAAACTTCTTACCGTTCACTTTTTTAATGATATTCTGTGGACAAGAAGATATATATATATATTTAGACCTTCTTCAGATTAATTTTCTTCCTACAAACACTGCCTAAAATAGACTAAGGAATTAGATAGTCTGTAATCTTTCAGCAATTGTTTCTTTTTTCAAAAATACGCTGCATTCTTGCAATTCCGTTATGCTCCTGAAGTATCATTTCCAGAGCTTGCAAACAAAACACTAAAACAGGCGAGCTTAAATATACTAACAGCCTTAAAAACTGCCAAGCAATGCTGTTTAACATATTTTAAAAGATCCACTAAGAAACAAAAAAATACCTATTACACCCATAAAAGATTACTGACCTGGGTACAGTAAGTATAATCCAACAGGAGAACCTGCTGAATTAAAGCTTACAGGTTTAGCAGAATTGAGAGCTAATACTTCAAATCAAACCACCTTTATTCTTAATAAGATGATAATAAAAGAAAATAAGTAGCTGAACTAGTCAGCAGAATGTAGGCTAATCAGCTACTTCAATACCACAAAATAGCGTATGTCGAACCTGTTTTGCTCCTAAGTGAAATGCCACACAGAGTTTGGACCCAAGAAGATTCTTACTTATCGTACAATTATTATTACTGAGACCTCTCAATATGAAGTCAGATTTGTGCTACCCAATAATAAACTCCAAGCAACATACCACCTGCTATGAACTGACAGGTTCCTCAGAAACTGTGTTTTATTTTTTATCTTGTACACCCACACAATAAGCAGTTGTGGGATATACGGCTGATTAAAACGAAGGTAAGACTCCCACACTGTGGTTCTAGTTCAGCTTTTTGGACACTACCTGTGCACTAATGAAAGGCTCTCGCAAGTTATTAGAAGGCATTAGCTAAACAAGAGTAGCATCTTACTCTGCTGGACTAAACTCACTGACCGCATCACAGGTGCAATTCTGCATACATGGAGAAAAAGAAAAATACTTTGGGCTGCTTCACTGAAAATCTTTATTTTGATAGCCCCTTCATAGAGACAATTGCAGAAAAGATCTCAAGGTGGTGCAATATTCACCATCTCAATCATTATAATCATTCTGTTGCTTAAATAGTGTTGAGTGTTAAAGAGTGTTGAGGATTTTAACCCTTACAAGGGCACACATTTTTGGAAAGGTGATTAGTGTTCAAAGACAGATTCGTATTAGCGAGGACATAAATCAAAGAAGGTAACATTTTGCACAAAGCTAGCTAGAACCTTATAAAGTAACCACTGGCAAGGAAATGCAGCGCAATGATAAACAAAAGAAAAAAACCCTCTAAACATCAACTAGTACACCTTGCTTAAGTCTAGGAGACGGAAGTGACACCTATCCCCTTGAAGAGAATGAAAAAGGAAACAAAGCTCATTAGGCAGGAGCTGGTAAGATGGATAAGGATTTGAGGTGGATTTACGGACTTTGTTACCTTCACATAATAGTATCTGAGAGCACGGCTGAGTTTATCATAGTTCATACTGGGCTTGTTCTTGCGGATTCCCCAGAGTCTGGCCACCTCCTCTGCCTGCAGCAGTTTGAACTCCCCGTCGTTGGAGGTCCAACAGATGATATTCTTGTTCTGAGGCTCTTGGAGGAGCTGGAGAAGGAACTGCCACAGGGTGATAGCACTGTCCATAGCAGTAAGCTGAAATTCAGAAAGGCAGGTAAGAGGCAACAGATTAGGAACAGCACATTTTCTTCATCTCCCTAGAAGGGGGTAATGGAGCAGAGGTGTTATTTCCAAAGCTAGCAAGAGTAAAAATTATTAGTCACCAGTCGTGAAATATGTTCCCTGCAGAACAGAGAGGCTGAGAGCCAACTGCTGCCGTCTCCTCCCACATGTCAGTACTTTTCACATGGGTTATATTTAGACTCATTTAACTAAATCAGGTCACTTTGGGTAAGTTGCAATGAGTCACTCTCCAAAAAAAAATTTTTCTAAGTTGTTCCATGTTCACCCACTCTGACTTGTGCTGCTTTATGAGAAACAGCTCAGGTGCACCCAGGTAAAAATCAAACCACCCACTTGCCTCCTCCCCTCCTTACCTGCACCCACCTCCAACCTCGGTATCTTTAAGAAAACAGAGCAGATCAAGTAAATGCTTAAGCTACGTGAAGATACCAGTGCAGAACAACTCAATCTTCCTTCAGTTCACATTTCTACTGCCTCTTTGTAAGCAGCCCTCTCAATCAACGCCCAATCTCCTCTCTTTCAAGTCTCCTTTATTTGCCAGATATCATCCCTGTCTTTTCTAAGAGAGTAAACATGAAAGTAAACAAAATTATTCCAAATGCTGCCTTTGCTTTCCTCTTGATTCCTGCCATGTCTTACCTACATCAGTCATTTAGGCTGAGACTTTCTAGGACTAGTATCTGTCAGTTGATTCATGCACTTCCAGCATTGTTTTCTTGCACTGAAGCTGTCAATGTGTAAATTCATCAAGGACAGACAAGGTAGTAGAGATGACGTTTTTCCTTGACCATATCCGACTACACAAAACAGTGCTTCCATGGATATTTTTAAGCAGAACACTAATAATCCTGTCTGCACAAGGGAAGCATAAGCTACACTGTGAATTAAACCAGATAAAATTATATTCATTCAGTATCCCATATGGATTATCTTATTCCACAACAGAACGGCTTCTATTAATGCAGCTTAAACTTCTTCCAGTGAAATAAAAACAAACCCAGCAACTCTGGAATAAGAACCATCACGATGAATTACACTAAAAATGTTTCGATATGCGTAACTGCTAGATTTCCCCCACACACACAGGCACGCACAGTCAAACCTCCATAAAGGCAAACCTAAAGAGTACAGGGGTTTCCATCTGGTTGAATCTGCAGCCCAAGCGACCAAATGCTATTCATAAGCAAAAGCTCCAAAACAGAGTCATCAAGTCCAACTTCAGCAAGCAGGACCCACACCCATATTGTTTGAAGTCCACGTATACGCAGGGATAAGTTTAAGATTCAGTCAGGACTGCCAGTTCATCTTTGTTACCAAAGCCTTTTATTCCAATCTCATTACTGCCCAGCACTTATCCAGCCCTATATAAGGAAGAGAACAGTCTACATGTCAGAGCTGCAGAATTTAGTCAGCCCTGTAAAAGGATTACTGCTGACAGTTTACACAGGACTACACATTCTTATTTAAATAAGGTGCCCTAGGGCAGGTACTTTTTTGGGCACAGCCCATTGCATTTAACCTATTTTTAAGAATACCTGCCCAATGGCACGCTTATACGACTACACAGGGATGTTACATTGATCAAGTCAGTTAAATTGCTGCAATTACAAGGAACAATCTCAAAATGAAGGACACCCACACCACCTTGTTATGCTGGCCTAAGGTGCTTTCCTTGCTAATTACCATATGCATACAACTCCATGCTTGCCCAAATTAATTGCTCGGTACTCTAAGAAAATATCAGCTGCTGAACACTGTGCTTTGAGACTCTTCCCACACTGCACCATGGCACGCCAGCTGAACCGTAAGAAAACTCAGGGCCAGGCAACCACATTAAAACTCTTCCAGGACTTCTCCTCCAACCCATATTCACGTTTGCCGATAGCATTTCATATCTGCCTACTGGCAAAGCAGAGGACGTGCACGCTGTGGAGCATCACAAGCAGAGCGTCATTATCCTGTCAGGGTGATGCACATGCATGGGGTGTTGTGTAGCATAAGGACTTGATTCTACCATTCTGCAGAGCTGTCAATACTAGTGATATCTGTTAACAGAGAAAGAGCAGGAAAAATGAAGTTGAGTGATTATTCCCACGCTACATTTATCTACAGCACTTTCAAAACCCATAAGCAGCACTGCACCAAATAGCGCTGACTGATGCAACGGGAGGCAATCACGTAGAAATTAGATTAGCAGCAGAATTTCAGAGCAGCAAAGGCTTTTTTCTTCTCCTCCTAAAAACCCATGCAGATTTCATTGCAAAATTTAAATGCTATTATTTCATTGGGCTGCTTCCCTTTAGTAAGAAGTACTTTGCCATTATCTCAAAGCTCACCAACCTCTACCCCAGTCAAGCATTATTGCCTAGGTCACAGCTGGTTTTGAATCGAATTGGAGACGCTCAATGCTGACAGCCCAGCACTCTGACAGCACAAGTTCAGCAATACAGAGTACTCATGGAGTGACTGAAATGATGGAAGACACAAGATTTTTTTTATTTATTTTTTTTTTAAAAAAACCCACCTTTCCCAGTGATGAGCTATGTTGTTCTGAGGGACATTTACCAAAATAAAAATAAATAAAAAAATAAAATATAAAAAAAAAGAGTTCATGCGGCTTAAATCCCAAATACTGCAGCTTTTCAGCTGGAAGGATCCTCTTCCCAGGGGCAGAGTTACAGTCTGTGCTAGAGTGTTAGATTGATCAAGTTACTACTGATGTTTCCAGCATTTACAGGCTTTAGGGTTTTCATGATTCCGTCCATCGTGTGGAGGATACATTGCATATCCTCAGCACCCTCTGCTTTAAAAAGTCTTACGTTAGACACATTAACAACAGGGTAGAGAAGTTTTACTTACTCCTTGCCTGTCATAGAACAGGAACAGAGACCACTTTGGAATTGTTAATGGATAGGTTATATTGCATATGAGAGGATGAATGTTCCTCTTTATTAAAGACTTATTGCACACATCTACAGGAAACAACGGAGAGATACCTCAATGGAACTGGGAGTATAGAGTTCTTCTGAAGATTCTATACAGACAAAGAGAAGACCAGAAAATAACCCTCCAAACTGGTCAAAACAACAGGATGACAGGTGGGTCTTGCCCCTTCAGAGTCCAGGAGCAAGCTGTAACTAGGAAAGTATAATACATATACAGGAGACAACATTGCATTATGAATCAAGACACCTCATTTAACTTTTTTATTAAAGTTGCTTTGATACGGCGTAAGACTACATCAAAGAATTGTTGCTTCTTCAGGAAAAAGCAGAAGGAAAGAAAACATCACACAAGATGTAAAATTAAAACTAGTACAGGCGAGATGAGCACCTCTCTTTGCTTAAGAAGAACCCACTAACATGTTAAAAAGGTTCTTCCTTCTTCAGCACCTGGGGCAGAAGGCAGCTGATGCCTTTCATCAGGCTCTACCTTGCAACCACAAGGACTGAGCAGCAGTTCAAGCTCCTTGTGCTATCCCGCATTTTACAGAACATCTTCAGCCGCCCTGGCATGGGGGGGAACAGCTGTTAGAGAGGCTCCTGTCCATACCATAGCCATTTTCAGGGCCACGTACTCAAAAGCATCCCCCTCCTGCACTGACACTGGAAGAAATTCAGAAGATCCTCTTGTCCTTTTTATCCAGGCATGCAGCAAAACCCACGCTCTTCAGAGATGTCACAGGCTCAGTAGTTAGAGAAACTAAAGAAATCAGGATGAGGACAGGAACCCACTGTCCCACTCCTACTCCACACTAACAATGGTGAGATGTTACTTCTCTCCTAATTTGTAAGCAGCATTTCAACTTCTTTCAAAACTACATCTCCTTTCATGAAAAGGCATCAATCTCCTAGCACAGCTCCCCATCAGCATAAAAAGCCTAGCAGTTTGATTGCTTTTTCTTCAAGATGAATACACCAATAATTACAAGCACACCACTGCAAACCATCTTTTTGCTGAAGGTTATTTTCTTTATAAGAGTCCATGGAGAAAGAAAAAGGTCTCATTTGAAAAGACAATGAGGGAATTAGGCAGAGAGGCAATACTGCTGCTTATGACGACGGCCTTTCCACTTCTGCACCATTTGAGTACGAGGAAAAAAATAGTTGCTAGAGGCAGAGGGCAGTTATACTTTGTAATGAGTATGCTAAAATAGAGCACAATTATTGTCTTGAGATCTTCTCTGACGCCTACGGATGACCCTTGAAGTATACCGAGTAGCTGACAGAATTTGGCTGCAGTACTCTAAATACAAGCGCTGCAAACTTGAGCTTTCTCATGCTGCTTCAGCTTCGTTTGAGGTTGCTGTAGCTTTGTTTGAGGCCTTGACTTTACAAAGCCTTGAGTTTACAAAAAAGCCAGGACAGGAGATAAGCATCTTTTTCCGGTGACTTCTCCTCGTGCACCTGCGCCACAACGTGCTCCACGCAATCCATTTGATTACAGAGCCTCAAGGCTTTGCATCTTCTGTGGAAGGAGAGTGCGCAATCACAGGGTGGCACAGCAGACAGGAGGAACAGTTTAGGAAGTGGCATACGGTAATCTCTCCTGTGGCCAGCAGCTATACTTACTGCTGCAAAAACACACTTGGGTGTTCATCCCTTCGCCCTCAAAAAGGAGAGGGAGACCTCGCTATGCCCCAGCAAAGCAGCAGCCAGCCAGGCCCTGAGAAGGTAGCAGAGGCAGGACCTGGGGGGTGGGGGGGTCCTGCCCTAACCCCCATCCTCCAAGGTCTTCTTTTGGCAGATTTCCTGCGCTTTGACTCATCACCAAGAACAGCTCAAGTAATCTGTCACCTCAATTTGTTCTAACAGCCTCTTATAAGCATCTGCTGCAGCCTAATGACTTCTGCAGATGGACCGAATAAAGCTGTCAGGTCTACAGCCTTGTCAGAACCCACAGAGAAACAAAGGACGGTGCAAAGGAAACAAAGGATGTCACACAGACGTTACACAGTGAGGACAAAATCATCGCTACCACGTATTTAAATGGCATGGTTAGAGCTGCCCAGGTATTTATACAGAAGTGACATCTCAAAAGATGACTTCGGAAGCAGCACAGAGCAGAGGTAAACACACAGGGTGACACAGAAACCTCTTAGATCACAGACCCTTCGTTAAAAAAAACAAACAAAAAACCCAAAAAAGGCAGCAACGGTAACTCAGAGATGGTCTTGGGGACCTCACACTTAATGGTGCAAGTCAGACATTCAGCAGGCGAGCAAATTAAGTCTTCACACAATTCCAGGAAAGCGGGACTTGCTGTGCATACAACACACGAGCACTCCGCACATGCGCAGCAAAGCCAAACTGTTTAGACTTTACTGTGCAAAACTATTCCCGTGGTTTCTTAATAGTTTAAGATGGCCATGGTGTGTGAACAGAAGGAATTTGTAGACAATAACTCCTGCTGCATTGTGCAATATGCCTGTGGACACAAGGCCTTGATAGTTGTTCCAGGAAAACAAACAACTGAATAACTTTGGTTGAAGGAGATTTTTGGAGGTCACAGGCCCAACTCCTTGTTCATAACAGGGTTAACTGCAAAGTTAGATCAGGTTTTTCAGTGTCTTTGTCTGGGCAACTAAATAAATAAATAAATGGATGCCTTATTAAATAAATGGCTGCCCTATCCCTTTTATTTCAGTAAAGGGACAAAGAGGTCTAACATTGCTGATGAAGTATCTAACTAAGTGGTTATCAACACACAACGAAGCAACAATTTTGTTAGCACAGCATTTAAAATATCCCATGACTAATAAACCTTTCATAAAATATTCTCAAATATTGCAATTTACCTGAACTAGTACTCTTAGGATTTTATCAGTTTTCATTCATTTTAGAAAAAGAGCCTGCTGCCCAACACGTGTGAAAAACCTACTGTCCAAAAACCAGTCTCTTCAAGGTGCTAGTATCTAGCTATTGACATACTCTGATGGGGCGGGAAGTGTGTAAGGGTATTTAGCCCTTTTCCAGAACACACAGAGCATTGTAAAAGTACTTTAACTCCTCTCACTATCACTTGTTTTGTTAGCTTACTTCCCAAAGACAGGTGAATTACCAGTTAAAAGCCTATTAAGCACGTAAAATAAAGTTACTATTTACAAGGAATTAAAAGTAGAGATGCAGACTTCTACATCTGCAACACCACCATTAAAAAACTCCAAACCCTGGCAGCTTCCCAAGCAGTAATCAAATTATACCTTCTCTAATAAATATGGAAATCAGGCAAGAATAAGAAAAAAAACACCCTAGACTCCAATAAATTCTTGTCTTCCCCTTGGCTCTGGCATTCACTGCACCGCTGTTTCCAAACCAGTCAGGAAAATCAGCTTGTTCTGAAGGAGAAGCCGTGGTTATCAAGGCAGGAAGCTCCTTGGAAGGAAATGCTGGAGGATGTCCTTATGATAAGAGCTGCTGCAGAGTTTTCATTGCCTTATCCCACTCCAAGTTTTATTTACTCAAAACAAACATCGCAATAAGTTTCGGGTTCTTGGCTCAAAAATTAAGTTACTTCACCTGAAATTAAGGTGTTAGCAAATATTTTGGGTTTTAAGAGCAAATTGTTTCAGCTTTTCAACTCCTATCTGAGAAGTGTTTCTTCTTCTTAAGTAAGTATTTTCTAGCCTTCTCCACCTTTCTGTATGAGCAAACAAGCAATAGAAAACAAGCCACGACGGAGAACAGCGGCATCAGCATTCCCATCATACTCATGGCTGAAGACTCAAGTTAGTAGAAGTAGATGAGCCAAACAGCTTTTTGGTTTTTTTGAATCTTGATACAGAGACAATGGTGCCCGCTTTGTTATCTAATGTGGTTTTGACTAGCACACCCCAACACTTAAAAATGTTTAACCTGTTTGAACACGGCCAATAAGGGGACTGCAAAGCACAGTCCACGTACACTGCTACAATCATTCCGATCCTCCACCCTGGCTAAGGAGGACTGACAGCTCAGCATAGCTAGTTTTATGGACAGCAGACCTCATCTCCCTGCTTTTCTGTGCTTTGATGAAAAGTCTCCCTTTTCTACCCCTCCTTTTATAGGACATGAGACCAAAGAGAACACGGGAAGGTTTAGAACAAATAGAGAGAACAGTAAGCTTCAAAAAATGAAATGCCTTTGATCGGTTCCTTGGTTGGTTTCTGACACTGATGTGATTGTTTCTGAGTAAGCCATAGAAATACTTATTTCCGCGGAAGCTCCTCTCTAAGTAGATTACACTTGCTTCCTCCTTATCTGCCACCACAATGGGCTGAGGGGAATGTTTACCAACAGCAGATTAAATTAGCTTCAACAGGCACAATACATCTGCTGAAAGTAAAAGCATCCTCGTTTAAGAACAGGGGGTCAGGTCTCCACATCACGTTATGGAGTAAACCCCAAACAAAAGCTTAAACGTTTTATGTTGATCCTAACTTCATTGTGAAAAGAAAGTCTCATTTAAGATGGAAAAGGTTTCCTTTAATAATGTTTATAATACACTCAGCCTAGTTGCTATGACGATGGAACAACTATTCTCTACAAACAGGCGCTAAGACCCTAAAAATAAACAGGCCGACAAAAAAAAAATCACGAACACGCAGCTTTGTCAGGCAGGCTGCGCCTGGTGCAGGGATCATGTTTGTTCTGAATACGATGAAGATAAAGAAATGCTAATGACTAGATTCTGCACCCACTGAACAGAGCACTCGCCTACAAAGCGATTCCTGTATTTCTCAGGACTGCTACTTAAAAATGACACCACTGAAGCCAGAACTCTGGATTCCACCCCCCCAGGCAGCAGCACAATGGGGATTATTACATGTTTGTCTGCGAAAATAAGGTTAAGTGTTGTGGAAGTAATACACAGGTACACGTATATATGTGTGTGTATGTATATATGCATACAAAATAATAAAAGTGTAACAGCATGTATTTGCATACTTTCTCCATGGACTCGTGTATTGATGTGGGTAGGCATCCACCCATTTCACAGAGAGATGAGTACACAAGTATTAAAAAAAATTAAAAAATAGTAGCAGAGCCAGGAAGGGAAGAAAAAAAAAACACCCCAAAACCAATCCCTTGATCCCAGTCTCCGGCTCCAACCTCCACCAGCGGAGAGAGAAGCAAGGCAGCCAGCACCGAGCGGCGACAACCTGCGCTCGGACGCTCCTCCGGAGGACAGCTCGCCTGCTCAACCCCCCCAAAAAAAATAAAAAAAAAAAATCAAACCACGACGACACACACACACCGGTACGGCTTCACCCTCCCCCGTCCCTGCGTGAGAAGCGTCTCCGGTGCGGGGCCGTGGGGGGGAACCGGGCACAGCGGGGACCAAAGCCCCGGGGCGGGCTGCCCGCCCTTCGAAGCCCTCGCCGTCGCTTTCGTTTCCCGGTTTCCCGACAGAGACGAAGCCCCGCAGACCCACCGACCGACCCACCGACCCCCCCCCCCCCGCCCCGCACCAGCACCGGGGCGGGTGGGGTGGGGGGGACGACACGACGACGACTCCCACCGTCCCGTCCCCCTCCACCGAGAGGGCCACATCCCGGCGATGCCCCCAGCCCTCCTCCTCTCCGCTCCCCTCAGAGACCACCGGCCCCGGCCCCCGCCGCCCCCGGGCCTCCTCAGTCCCCGCCGGGTCCCCTCCGGTCCCTCCCCCGCGCAGAACGGAGCCCGTTCGTTCCCCCAGCCCGGAAGCCAACCCGTTTTGCCCGGCCACCGAGCCCCCCGACTCACCGAGGAGGAGCCCCGCCGGTCCCCGGGCGTCGCGGTCCCCTCGCGGCGGGCAGGTGGTGGAAGCGGCTTCCCCCGCCGCCCTTCATGGCCGGGCACCCCCCCGGCGGGCCGGGCGCCGGGCTCCCATCCCGGGCGGGAGGAGCCGGGCGAGCAGCGAAGGGCAGCGGTGCGGAGGAGGAGGAGGAGGAGGAGGAGGAGGAGGAAGGCGGCGGCGCGTTACATGGCGGGACGCGAAGCGCGCCAGTCCCTCCGCCGCGGAGCCTCCGCGGCCGCCGTACCCCACACTTCCGCCCACGGCCCCGCGGGGGCGCGGAGCGCTCGCTAGTAACCGGCCAATCCCCGAGCGGACCTCAGGAACCATTGACCAATAGGACGGTTCTGCCCGCCCACCCCTCGCAAGGTTCTCTGGGGAGCGTAGTCCGCGGGTCCTAGCGCCCGCCCGGGCCCCTCGCAGCCATGTGCCCGCGGCCCGGCCCGGCCCGCTCCCTCGGCTCGGCTCAGGCGGTCCCGGCCTGCCGGGAGCCCGAGGCGGGGGCCGCGGCCCGGGTAGACGTTCGAGTCGAGTCTTAGGAATAAGGGCGGAACACACCGCACACAGACACCCCCGCCAGCCTGCGGGCCGGGGAAGCGGGGGGGGGGGGGGGGACACGACTGTGAGGAGAGCGGGGCTGAGAACCGGCGGGGGTCCCCAGCCCCGGCAGGGCACAGGCTGGAGCTGCAGAACGTGAAAATGTTTAAAAAACAAACCAAAAATGTTTAAAAATTAGAGAAATCCAGCAAAACAAGGGAGGTTATCAGGCAAAGGAAGGTGAAGGCGAGGGAGGAGGGTGCTGGGGCTCAGTGGCACAGGGGAGAGCCCAGCGCTTCCCCCCTTGCCCCCCAGTGCTCTCCTCAGCGGAGCTCCCCGCTCGTCCCAGCTCCCCGCTCATCCCCACGCCGACAAACTCGTGCATAAAAATACTTCTCCCCCCCGGAGAAAGGCACTACCGCGCTCTCGTGCTCTCGACCCCGGGAAATGCGGCAGCACCGGGCCTCTTGGTTTGAGGAAACCCACCTGGATGTATCCCCCGCAGAAGGCCGCGGGGTTCAGCCAAGGCTTCGTGGATGTTCTCCGTTCCTGGATCTTGTCCATGGCTCACCCGATGCCAGCACGCCGGTGGCGAAGGCACGATGCCCTCGAGCTCCCCAGAAGGGAGAGGCGACCCCGGGCTTGCTGGCAGGAGGGCAGATGGAGATTGCATGCACAGCAGAAGCCTTAATCGCGCTGAAGCTCGTTAAAACCAGCCCATGCCCACACTCAAGTCCCCAGGAAACTGCTCTTCCACGGCCGGGTACAGTTGATTGCTAAGGAGCACCGCCTCGGCCTACAGATGAGCAGTCTCGGTCCTGAGGTATCCACTAAAAAAGCATTCTTCACACCAGTTCGAGAGCAGAGTTATTTTCCATTGGATCAGGCATCGGGAGCGGAAGGTGAAGCGTGGAGAAGGCAGCGCTCTCCCACTTGCCTCCGATGAGCAAACAGCCCTCGCTGCCTCGCCATCAGATTCCCACCCATTGGCAGAGAAGAAAAACATTTAAGCAGCACTTCACTGTCAAACACTGCACATGCCAAAACACGCAGCTTTCAGTTTCCTAGACACATGCCGGTAAAAGGTTAGCTGCGTTAGTACAAAGTCTTCTCTGCGCGTTTCACCCAGTTGCCTTCTCACAAACTTGAGTCCTGCTCGATACGTGGGTAGAAGCCGCAGCACCGCACAGCTACGTACATTTTTGTCTGGGATGTACCATCATCCCCAAACACACGAGTACCTACCTCAGAGCCTGGTTAAGCCTGAGCAGCTCCAGCTGCAATTAATGCTATTTCTATCAAGGCAAATGCCGTATCATTACCAGGTCATCTCCTTCAGCCAGTCCCATTTCATGGAGCCAAAGGACAACCAAAGTGAAAGGAGGTTTGTAAACTCGAGAGCAAGATAGGGAACACACTGTTGCATTTCACAATAACTTTAAATAACCCTTTATCAGCACTTACCACACAGTCACAGAGGATCAGAAGGGAGATGAAAGCAAAGAGAGTAAGGAAGTTTAGGGAATCGAGATGTCTTGACTACAGGGAAGAAGTACAGGTTTTTTTCCCCAAAGCATGCTTTCTGTCATGGGGAGAGAGGAAGTTTTCAACCACACTGACCACTATTTATTTATTTACAGAAGTTAATTTTATTTTAAAATGTGGTAGTTAAGAGAATGGTTTGGTTTTCCCACCTCCACTATCAAAAAGAAAAAAAAAGAAGCGTGAGAGAGACTGGGCAGGGAGGGGGGAAAGAGAAAAAGGTAAGGAAAAAGGACAAGAAAATCCCCCACAAAACTCCAGAGTCAGTTTCTTTAGCTTTCAGAATAATTAAAGTCCCTTTGAAATGAAAGCATGTGCTGTTTTCTCTTTTTTCCCCTGTGGAAAGCATCGATCTTTATTTCCACAGAACACTTCACGTTATCAGTACTGCTTTTCCCTTGGGAATGCCCAAGCCAGGAAGCACTGACCCAGGAACAAAGGTCTGGAGCTCAGGAGGCCCTTTTCCCATGGCACCGAGCCATCACCTCCTCACCTCTACCTGATCTTCTGCACTGCAGATGACTCAAATACAACAGACACTCCACAGGCGAGCCAGACTTGCTAACAAACACCACAAGCCTTTGGTCAAGCGTCTCCCTGTGCCCATCCTTCTCACCTTCTGCTGTGCTCTACCGTAACCTCTTGCTCTGTTTAGAGCTTGGACTCCCTTCTCCCACACCAAATCAAAAAACAAAAGAGGAAAATAAAGAAAAGCCCTGTGCTCGCTCAGGCTCTTCCTGTAGAGTCACACATGGGAGGTTTGCCAACATCTGCATGTGTGCATCTCAAACAGAGCTAAATCCATTTGTCTGGGAAAGGACCGGCACCTGAGTTTGCACAACTCAGGGAGCACTCCTGAAGCCAGCTGGTTTCTCCGGGAGCTCCTGTAGCCTTTGCAGTGATGAACAACCTACGGGACTGGCGCACGCCATGCCGTTTCTTTGAATATCTTTTCCTCATTTGGCACCGAGGATAACTCACTTGCAAAGCGGGAGAATGATACCGCTCCGAAAAGGAACGTTTCACAAGATACGCGATCACACAAACCCGGCGTTTCAGCACGCGTGCCAGACTCGAGCAGGGTCCAAACGTGTTTTGCAGGGCAAACAGCAGAGCTCCATCTCTGAGCACACGACCACGACTCCAGGTTCTTCCCTGGCTTTGTCTCCACTTGCCATCAGCAAGATCTACCAGCACACCCAAAAATTTCATATTTCCCTACCATTCAGTTAGGAAATGATGCATGAGCTGAACCCAGAAAGACAGTGCAGGCTGTTGTGGAAGAGGGACAGCACACAAAAATCAACTCCCCTCCACTCTAGCATCCAAAGGGCCTAAAGGGCTTCAGCTACAGCTGTATCAGCTGGGGTAACTCCACTGACAAACAATCAAAGCATCTTTTTTTTAGAGGGAGAATAAATTTCCTACTTTGTGCAACTCTCACTTTGTTCTGCTTCCCCTGCCGTGGGTTTGCAATCCAACGTGGGCTTGTTCCTATCTTAGACAACATCACAAGGGAAAAAATATAGGACAGACAAAGGGAGGGAATAAAACCAAGCAGGCAACAAGGCAGGGTTTGGAAAAAGCTCATACGCAAAGACCTTTTAAAAAGCAGCTCACATGCAAAGGCACTTTAAGGAGAAAGAGGCAGCAGAAAAAGGAAGTCAAACGAATACATTTCGGTTAGGATTTCTGGTGAAGGTTAATCAGACGGCAGCACCTAGAAATAGATTTTGCAAGTTCTGAGGCAAGGACGAAGTCATGAAGTGATACGTAAGTGCCAGTTCTAGGAAAACAGAGGACAAACCAGTCAGAAAAGCGCAGAGATTTCTAAAAACACTGACTTATTGAAAAAGAGAAATCTTACTGCAAGGTTCTGACTTTGCCATCACATGGTTGTTGGCTTGCAAGAGCGACGGGAGGGAGCGGGGAAGCACAGGCACCAGGAAAGCCAGAAAATTATGCAACAGCTAAGCAGACCCTAATGAGGCCTTGCTCCAGAATAGGGAGGTGCTATTTTAATACAGCTCCCAACTCTGAGACCAAGCTTTGCGAGAGTACTGGGAATCTAAAAGTCGTGAAATAAGCAGAACAGCTACGAGAGGTTTCATGCCTCTTTAGCAAGAGGATACACTCACAGGGGAAAAGCCTGTGAAAAAAAGATCAAGGAAGGGTTGTTTGTTCATTTTTAAAGTTTCACAACGAAAATCCACTCACTGCTCTCGCAGAAGAGATGCTCTCGGGAAGCTCCATGTTCAACGCCTTCTCGGATCTCTAAGGCTTCAGTTACCAATATTAGCGCCTTATACCCCAGCTCCTGAGACATCCTTGGAGGTGAAAGCGGGGCGGGGGGGGGAAGGCAAGACCCCCTGCTCGCTTTCAGACGTGCCCCGTGCAAAAGCTGGGTTGCTGGACACAAGAGGCAGGAGCAGCACCGGTCACGCAGCAGCACGGACACGCAGGGGCACCGTCCAGGTCTGGGGCTGCCAACCGCCCTCTTACCCTACAGAAGCTCTACCCAAAAGTGGGCACGAGTGCTAGTTTGCCTACGAGGCCTAGATGGTGCTAGTCATCAACCTGACAAGTTTACAGCAGGAAATCTGCTGTCACTTGGTTCAGAGCAGCTTCCCACCCCGCTCGCAACCCACAGCAAAGCCCCCGGCTTTGCGACCCAGATGAAGGCAACGCTCCCTGTAGAGATGCCACCCCCATCGTCCCAGGATGCGGCGGCACTTGCTCATGCGGGAAGGGATCACTTCACAGAGGTCCCAAAGGCGCCGCAGGATGCCCACCGAGTATTACAAGGCACAGAGGGGCCCCCAAATACCAGCTGCCTTTGTTGAAGCTGAAAGAAGCACCTTGAAGAAGATGGAGAAGTAACTCGGTTCGCATCCTCATGATCCCTTTCACACCCAAGCTGCCAATGATGTCGTATTTCTCAGACCTGATAAAGCCTTTTTGCACTCCGGCTTTTCAGTTCTCTGGGTTTCCTTCGCAGAGAGCAGCTCTGCCTCCTGCTTTGGTGTTTGCTGATGCTCTCAAAAAGCCACAGATCTGCGCTGGTTTCAAACCCTTGTTATTTCTGAGTCTACAAATGCAAGAGACCCTGCCGTGAGGACCGGGCAATCTGCATGCTCAGGGCAGATAAGAGGGAGAGAGGAAGTTCAGCATCCTACAGCAGGCACAGGGTGGCTAATCCAGTCCATGAGTCTCCAGCTCCAGTCCCCCAGGAGATATGTGACTGGGGCAAGTCTGAGGCTTGTCAGCAGACAGCCATGCAGGGGAGTTCACTGCTGTAGTAAATGCTCCAGAGTTAAATACTTTGCTGAATAGGACATGCAATGCCCAGATCATACAACAGCTGTTAATATTCAAAGATACACTCAAAATTTCGTTTCAGGAAAAAGCAGAATTACCTAGTTACATGTGAACTTGACTACAGAGTGAGGAACTAGATACAGCAGGAGAAAGGCTGGGGTTTTTTTTTCCAGAAGGGCTCTGTCTCCACTGACTCAGATGGGCTTGGAGGAGGTTTCAGGTGCTTATGAAAGTTAAGCCCTAAAGCTGTGCACCAGAGGATCTCTGGTTATTACAAAACATTGCCAAATTAGTTTCCACCATGTTATCTACACAGCCCTTCTCCTACTAAAAGCACAATTCTCCTTGTGAAGTTCCCACATCCTGAATAAAATTCCCAAATACAACTCTAAAAAACCTCACTGGTTCTCCTCCTGGCCCAACCCAACAGCACCATCACAGCTGGTAACAACAGGGCAAAGTCAGGACCCGACGCGACCGTTTCAGTGACATCTAGAATTTCATTTCAGAGCCTGTTGTTTGTGCAAACAAGCCAAGGTCTGAAAAGAAGAGGTGAGAAGCAGACTGCAGCGCGATCAGCACTTAGCAAGGAGCTGTGAAACTGCAGTTGGGGAGAAATTGGTGTAATTCACAGAGAAAAACCAACGTTTCCAAAAGCGAGCACAGATCCATGGATGTTGAATCGCATATCTGATTTCCCCCCCTCCCACCACATACTTTCTAAGCCAAAAAAGGCTTTATCTGGGTGGATTTTTCAGGGAAGGAGGATAAGCCCTTTCTGGATCAAACAACAAGAAATGGCACAGCTGACCAGATACCATCACCTCCATCCTCTCCCACAGGGCTCCAGCCAAGGAATTTATCACATCAGCTGGGAACCTTCCCCCAGCAAGGCAGCTCAGACAAAACATCAGAAAGCAAATTGTTCTACCTGCACGGGCAGTAGAGAGCAGCTCCTAGGAAAGGTGCATCCCTGCAAACAAGCTGTCTGAAGTCCATGCTAAAAACAAGCATCCAGCTGGGGGTTAGGATCACTGAGCCCTGCGGGGCAAGCGACGAACAACAGCCAAAACTTATTAGCCTTATTCCTACACAAAGATGTTCTTCCCTGCTCCAGCCACCCTGCGAGTGGACTTGTGCCTACCTGGAAAGCTGATTATGAAGCACTAAGTCATCCAGCTTGGCCAGGCCAAGTCAAGCCAGCCAGCTGTTTTAATTTAGCTGTTTTGTTCATTAAGCTTCGCTGTGCCCTTAACCCCTCTGTTCCCAGGGCAGTAGCTCAGGGGAGCTCCCCCAGAGTCTGCTCACCAGCTGACAGCGAGGAAAGGCGAGCAGAGCATCAGGTGTAAGCTATTGCATCAGCTGCAGCACAAGGCCATGATATACCCCACTCCTTTGCAAGGAAAGGTCGCATTTTGTGCCTAGCCATGGCTCCAGAAGAGCTTGAACCACCTCCCGGGACACATGCAAACCAGCAAGGGGCTCCCAGCCCTTTTGTTTCCAGCTTCAAGAAGTGCTGCTGAGCCACCCGAGGGTTAACGCCTTGCTGATAGGGCTGCAAAACTTCTCCACCTGTTTCCCAGTACCAGCTCCAACCTTTTGTTACTCACTACCAGGATCTGGCCCAGCTGGTGGCTAGCTGGCCAGGCAGTGGAGGAAAACTCAACTGACCCTCTTTGCTCCTGCAAATGTTTGCCCATTTTCCAGCCTGTGCAGTCCCATGCCCACAAAGGCCCTTTCCTGTCCTTCCAAGGAAAATCAAGGCTCCAGTTTGCTCCCTGCCCCAAGCCAGCTTCTGCTGCTTAACCACCAGGAGAAACAGAAACTATGCCAAGAATTGCATTTGCCCCAAATAAAACTGGACTCTGGAAGGGAGAATCATTAATAAAAATCCAGTTCTGATTTTACTGGGGAACAAAAAAAAAGAAAACCTAACGCTATGATCCATCTTAAGAGATATATTTCCAAAGAGGCCTTAAACCAAACTGTGTATTTGCACTGGCCCTTATCTCATCTCAAAGGACGAGCAGGCAGCACGAGCTCCACGTGGGCTGCAGCTTGGGGATGTCAGTGCTGTCACTTACGCTGCTGAAGATGGAGGGCTCTGCACTGCGTACTGCTATATCCAGAGCCACAGCTGCAAATTTAGAAACATTGCCTGAATTTCTCTTTGTGCTCTCCCACGTCCTGCCCTGCTACAACTCCTGTCTGCTTGCATTTCATTTCTTAAAAAGCACTGCTTAGCAACCTGACAGCCTTTTCACTTTGAGCACAAGGCAACCAGTTCCTCCCATTCCCACTCTTCCAACAGGGAAACCATGGCAGGCATGCGGCCCCGTTCGCTTAACAGCACCATCTGAGATGGAGCCAGGGTTATAAAAACCCAGCGGCCCCAGTGACACAAGGGCAGTTTGTGTCACCTCTTGGCAACTCCCATGTATTTTCATCCATGGGAAGACAGAAGGGCCCTCATCCCTCCTGATGCCACGGATCTCATCTGTACTTCCACAACGAATGTTTCTGCTGTGGAGAAATATCCGCACTGAAGCAAAGGATAGGTAATTACAGAGCCTTCAGTAAACCTTTTAAGCCATTCATCCAAAGTCCCCAGAGGGAAGCAGGTGAGACTATAATACGCATTGCACAAGAGATACGTATCTAGGGTATTTTATTTTATAAAAATCTCTCCCCTCCCTTTGCGGTTTGTTTAAAAGGAATGGCAAAACAAACCAGGTAAGCTGCAAGTCGCTGCTGCCAATGCTCCCAGCCCTGTCTTCCATGGTAGATCCACCCCAGGACCGGCGTGGACTCTGCGGGAGCTGCTCAGCAGATAAGCTTCTGGAGAACAGAGAAGGGCCTCGGACTAACGATGAGGCACAGCTCTTCTTGCTCCACAGTTTGGAAACGTGCAATCTCCCCCGTCGCCTTCGGCTGAAAGCCGAGGGAGGCAGGATGGGGCAGGTCCAAAAAGAACAGGGAGTGCTGTGAAAGAGTCTGGGGCGAGGGAGAAGAGCAAAGGGGGACAGATAAAAGCACGAGATGGGCATGAGTCATGTTGGCATGTGGCCTCCAAAGAGAGCCCTCAAGCAAAGAGGGTATGAAGTAAACTCCTAGTCAGGCAAAAATCCACTAAAACAAAAGGCAGCCCAAAATAGGCTCTTGCATACCTGTCTCCTCTGGCTCATCGTTAAAGGTTCAGCATCACACGAACTCGAGCTGTGTTTCTTGCTGGCATCTGGTCATGCTTGGCTGGGCCAGGGCAGAGGTGGGAGCACTCACGGTGTGTTGGGAAAGCACTCGCTCCCCGAGGCCGGCCCGGATTTCCAGCTAATCATTGCAAAAGCTGCCTTCCTTCCCCAGAGGGGAGAGCTCTCTCCAAAGAGCCAACAATAGGGCTGCAGCTCTTACACACTTCCACTTGCACACACAGGAAAGAAACCATGCTGCAAGCAGCTACTTTCTGTTCAGTCTCTCCACACCTACCCACTTATGAGCTACAGATGAAGAACTTTCAGCTGGGATCCAGAAACCAGACCTCCCAGACCTTTGGGGAAAGCTTGGATCTGAAGTCAAGCAGCGTGGCTCCAGCTATTTCTGTCGTAAACCCTGCTCTCCCGCCTGGGGATTAGGAAAGTAAGCAATGCAGGTGTTCTCCGAGAAACACGCAACCCAGGCACGCCAGCTCTTTGGAAACCTAACAGCAGATTCATTAGCTGCGGCTCATTCTGCAGCCTTGCAGCTGGGTGAGCCACAAGTCAGTTCCCTGCTACGCTGCGGCTGGAAGCTGGCCAGCGAGCCTTCCTTCAGCTGCTGGCCTGCTTGTTTTTACAATGAAGAATCCAAACACCAAGCCAGCTTTAGTAACGTTTCTCCTCTGCGGACGCATCATTTCTGCACGCCGAAGTTTCCACTTTAGAGACACTTTTGCCATTTATAGGGGCCAAAGGCATGGGGGAAGCGGACCCTTCTCTCTGGTGCTTGTATAGCGACCTGCAGCACCCGGTCCTGGGCTGGACCGTGGCCCTGCAGCAGTGGAACAACAAACAGCAGGAGAAAGAAGTTCATCATAGGGACCTTCAGTGTACCAGAGAACCTACATGGTGGAAAGTGCCCTACTCCAACCGTCTCCAATCTCCGCAGCAGTAGCATCTCCTTCAGGGGCAGCATAAGCATCCCTAAATATTCTAGACTAAGAATAAATTAAGTATTTTCAGCTCCCTTGCTCCTTCTTTTACTGAAGCCACACTGCGGTAGCTTCTCAACAAAGCTGGAAGAGCTCCAGTCACTGCACTGGGGAAGGAGCAGCCACCAACAAGCCACACAACAGTTTCACTAGGACAGATTGCTTTACAAGCTTGTGTTTCTTGCACAGAAGTTTGGTATCTCCTCCAGAGATGCCTGTACCAACCCTTCGAGCAGGACACCATATCCATCCCGACCAGTCTGGCTTTTTCCTTCTTTGGAGTCATCAGTCAAAAAGGGCTGCAGGGACCAGAGAACAACCTCTTTGCTGTACAAATATGCCTTCCACAGGGCAGGGAAAAGAGTTTAGCTTATTCCGCTGCCCTTATTTTGGGTATGACCCAACACCACACTAAAGCCAGCTCAAGGGCAGCTTGAGACAAGCGCGTGAAGTCCTACTCTGGAAGAGTGTTGGGGTAGCAGCAGAATGGCACGAGCACACCTGAGCTGAAAAGAGCCTGCAGGTGCTAAATATCAGCTTGAGACATGCTGGCAAAGCCATGTAGAAAGGGCACGCTGCCTAGCTCAAACTCCTGACGCTTATTCTTTGTTTGTACAAGCACCTAATTCCCTCCCAGATGTTTGCAAAAGCTCGGGAAGTTGGCACAGTGGCAAGGAGTTGGCCTTTAATTAACCAGAAGTCAAATACAAAAAGGACGTCAGCAACCTGTGAGCTGCGCTGCTCCCCTTGACCAGAGCGCACAGCTCTTCTGGGGTCCATACACATTGGTGTCTCTCCATACCGCTGTTCTTTCATGCCAGTCTGCAAAAAAGGACTTTGCTGGTGCTGCTTACGTTTCTCCTGATCCCGTTTCAACACGCACCATTGAGCGAGCTGAACAGATGCATTTCCCACCCCCCCTCAAACCGTAGCCGCAACGTCACGCTCCCCAAGGACACCAGCATGCCCGATACCAGTCAGGTGAAAAACCACCAGCACAGAAAAGCAGAGTTAGGGACAACACAACCACCATCTCAACCACATCGGAAAAGCTGTCCCCAACGTCTGCCTTCAGCCTCCGCAGCTGCTGCACAACACACAAACACCTGCCCCGTCCATCCACGGTTCTGCCTGGCTGCCGTCGGGCCAGACGGGCTCTTGCACGTGGGTTTCTGAGCAAGTCCAGCCAGAACAAATCTTCTCTGGCTGTCTCCAAAATGCTGCTGACCCAGAGCCTTGCGATGCCGGTGTGACTCGCAGCTGCAGCAGCCCAGGGGATGCCCCACGGTGGGGATGGAGAGCTGTAAGCCAGTTCTTGCCTGTCACGCTGCAGCAGGCAGGTGACACCTACAAGCTGTGCAAAGGGATCTTGTAAAGCTGTCCCCTACCCCAGCCCCCACTCCCTTACATACACACGCTCACCCAGAATTAACTTAGGTTTCCACCACCTATATTTGAGAGAGGGACAGTACTACCAGAAACAGGCTGTGAATGAATCCAGGTCATCCTTGAATAGAGGTATAACGCTGGATCTCCTATAATTCGTTAGAGTCATTTCCCCCTTTTCATTAGTGTAGTGTTTTTTGCATTGTTTGCCTGGCTTCAGGGCCTCTTGGACTCGGCCTCGCAAGGATGAGCAGCGAGACTTAATTTCTGCTGCTGCCCTGAAGTGTCCGCTGGCTGTAAGGCTGGCCCCGGTGGATCTTCACGTGTTTGGCTAAATGGTCACTGCGGGCAAACTTCTTCTCGCAGGCGGCACACTGGTACGGCTTGACACCAGAGTGGGAGCGCTTGTGACGGGAGAGCTCATCCGACCGGGAAAACCTGCAGGAGAAGGGAAGCATGGTGGATCCAGCCTTCGCTGCTAGACAGGACAGGGAACATGAGGACCCCCACACGTGGGAGGCTGAGGTCTGTCTCTGCCCCAGCCTCTTGGGGTGACCCTAGGCAGGTCGCTTCTGCTCTGCTCCATCCAATCTCCCAGTGAGGCACAGGTACCCCAGGCTCCTGCTGGAGGAATGGAAAGGAATAAACCCTTCCAAGGGGTGATTTAGAGATAGGAAAGAGAAAAAGAATTCACCTACCCACTGAGATCTTAATTTCTTTCCACTGCTCTTAAAGAACACTGTCCACCTACTTCCTTCATTTGTTTTCAACTTGCTGAAACCTTCAGGGGGCTGACAGCCCCTAGGCCAGATGGTGAGAGAAATTGCTTTTCGGGGCATCAGCCTGAGCTGGCAGTGACTAAAGGACACGGTTCAGGAGCCCGGGTGGAAAGGCTTTACAATAACTCCCACATCTAGCCAAGAAGAGCATCGCTGTTGCGAGGAGGTTTGTTTTTCCTGAGAGAGCATGGGTTCTCCCTGCAAACTCTGAGCATCCATCCCCTTGTTTCTCAGAATGGCAGCGAGTTTTCACTGTCAGCCTGGGCTGGATTGGGAGCTGGGGAGAGAGAAGCTGCCTGTGAGCTGGTTTAAATACCAAGCACAAGGGAGGAAAAGCAATCGCACCCAGCCTGGAGCACAGCAGCAGAGGTTTCCATGCCGAAGCAAGTTGACTGCTGTTCTGAGGATGGAATACCCAGTGTTCTGACTGCTTGTCTGTGCAATTCGCACATCTGGAGCAGATCAGCTGAACAGCCTGGGAAGTCCCTTTAACCACGTGCATGTCCCACTTAATTCTCCTGCACCCTTTCTTCCACCTGGCACACACAGATCCAGACCTGGGGGCACCTGCAGCAAGTTGGTCCGCAGGTGTTTTATGAGTGCCACCTCAAAGATCTCAACAAGGCCTGGGGGCTGGCGTGACTTCAGTATGCTTTGCATGTCCAAGTGTCAGGGGAGTGCTGGAGAGGAGGACTGGACAGGATTTACTCCTGTTCTGCCTCCAAGGAGCCAACACAGATGGCAGGAGTATTAGGACGGAAGGGTTTTTCCATCTGGCTGAAACATGCCCACGCAAAGAAGCACAAAGCAGGGAGCTTCAGATGTAACCCCAGACTCCCAGCGATAGGATTTCAAGCTCACACCTGGTACAGTAAATACTGTGGCTGCTCACAAAAGGCTCTGCAAAAACAAAATGTGTCCCAAGGCCATCCTCAGGTCTTCTGTGCAAACCAAACCACTGACTTCTTTTCCAGCTTTATTGCGAGAAGCGAGTTCCAAGGTCTCAGCTCCTCATAGAAAGCAGGGCCAGGAGAAATGACATATATATTTGCAGTTAGGGCCACATCTAGAAAAGAGAGCATGGCCCGGAGAACCCCAGCCGAGTACATCACTCGATAGTATAACTGCTCCCATGGAGGGGGAGGGCAGGGCAGCAAGCGAAGCAGAACACAGCAGTTCAGTGGACAACCTGCAGGATGCTATCATGGAGGCTAGCACCATCCCCTTCCTCCTTCCCAGAGGGAAAAGTGATGCTTGTGTGGTTGCCATTGTCCTGTTCCTCAGTCCCCAGGGTCTGAGCATCAGGTGCAGGAGGGTTTAGCAGTACTGGTTGGTACTACAAAAGGAGCCAATGCCTATAAACCTGTACTGCGGTTCTACATGAACTGGAGGGACAGACAACTGCTGATGGCAAAGGGACAGCAGCTTGGCAAGAGGGAGTCCCGAAATTCAGATCTAGTCTCATACCTTCCCGAGTTTCACCACCCTGAGACAGAAGCCATAACACACCATCCAGGGAAACAAGGCAGCGAATGTATGCCAAAGCATTGCATAAGAAACGAGGAAAGCTCAGTGCTGCCAGCACCAGTTTTCTTTGTGATACGCTTTGAGATCTGCTGATGAAAAGTGCTATGCAAGACCTGAGGACTATCAGCCCTTCTTGCCAAAGGCTGTACGGAGCATCCTGCCCCCCAGGACAGGTACACGGTAGTGGGAAGAGAACACCACAGCAGAAAAATAATCAGAGAAGTGCAGCAAGATTAAAAAGCAGGGTTAATTTAGGGAACACAGATGAAAGAAAATGACAGCCATCATCATGCGCAGAGCAAACAAAAGTAAATGCAACATGGAGATACGCTACAGGCCCACAGGTGTCTGAAGGATACAAGCAGCCAGGGCAGGCAAACAGCAAGAGAAAGCAAAGGGTTGCTAAACAGTAAACACAGAACTATGCACTGGCTCCTGAGGAAGCAGTGAGACTCCTATTTCCTGGGACAAGTATTAATGGGAAAAGCCATTTTTGTAGCCCAACTGCAGAAATTATCCTGAACTAGACAGAGAAAGCTTGTAAAATTACAACATCACTTGGAAAAGCGCTATTGCCAGAGGGTGTTTAGGCATCCAGTTCAAGGGGGATTTGGGGTGTTTGGGAGTGTCAGCTATGCTTCCCCAGCTGGAGGTTTCAGCACTTTTGGACTGAGTGAAAACTACCCAAAGTGCTCAACAAATTTTACTCCTCCAGGCCTCCTTCCAGCTCTCACCTATAATTCACTCAGGAAAGAAAACTTGTGATTTTATCCTGGATTTTCACCAGCCAAGAGCTCTCCCTCATCTTGGCAAGCAACAGCGGGCCTTTGGTACAGACACCCGTTTGCACAGAGTCCCGCGGCTCCCACTTACCGCCAGCCACAGTTGGGCCAAGCACAAGTGTAGGGTTTCTCGCCGGTGTGCCGACGAAAGTGAGCCTTCAGGTGGGAACTCTTGGTGTACATCTTGCCGCAGCCCGGGTGCGAGCACTTATGGATGCGGACGAGAGAAGGGGGGGCTTTCTGATACTTGGGGTTTGCCTCCACGTCTTGCACATCCCCCGGCACCCCCGGCCTCATGGTGACTGGCAGGGGGGCAATTTTGACATACTTTTGGTCCATGATGGTCACAGGGGGCTGGACCTGAGGGAGGAGGGACAAGTTTTGGCCCTGCAAGTTGATAACCAGCTGGGCCACCCTGACACCACCGGTAGCACTCTGTGCTAGCGGGCTGCCACTGTCCATCTGGAGAGGCTGGATTTGGAGGACAACAGGAATGCTCCCAGCGGCTACTGCCTGGTCACTACCATCAGCTGTCCCTCCAGGCTGAGCAGCCTTTGAGACATCATCTTCTTGAACCACACTGGAGACAGTCTGTCCCCCAGAGCTACCTAAGCTGATCTCAGATTTGAACTCGACTTTCCCTCCAGCTGGGTGAAGCTCGCTTTCTTCGTCTTTGAGGAACTCGGCCTTCTCCCTTAGGAACTCCTCAATCTCCTCCAGGGTTGGAGTGAAGTCCTGGGAGAGGCTGCTGCAGAAGTCAGGCAGCCTGAGGTAAGCCTCGCAAATTTGGGGTTTTGCGTCTTCCCCCTTTGCACCGGCCACGGGGAGGAAGGTGCCTTCAGGGTGGCTGATGCTGCCTGCAAGGAGATGGCCAGAGTCTTCTGGGTGGCCGGACGCCCTCCCACCGCCGTGTCCCGGCAGAAGGGATGGTGGCATGCTGCGTTGCAGAGCGCTCGCAAAGCTTTCGAGGAGGGAAGAGCTGGTCAAGGAGGGTAACGGCTCCTGGCAACTCACAGAGACCATTTGTTGACTCACGTCCTCTACCCACACAAAGCTCTTGGCTTGGCTGGATCAGAAGCCTCCGTAAGAGCTCAGCTGGGGCTCCTGAGGCTGGGGAAGTCTTGGTTCATCTGCAAGGGAACACAACCAAGGTTATTTCCAAATTAAAAAAACACAAAAGAAACCTCAACCTTTGAATCAAATGGACTGTGCATTAGAAAGAAAACATCAAAACTAGTCAGTGGCCTTTGTTTTTACAGAGTCTGTTGCTCAAAAACCACGTGCTAACCATTTTCCTATGCAGGATGCCAATAGGCTGCAAAGAGCTAGATTCCCCCCAGAAGCAAACTTCTCTGGGGAGTTTATTAAGGTAAAAATACGCAATGAAACACTTCATCCCTCTTCCCACTACGCCAGAGGGCAGGTATGGGCTGCTAGATGGCAGAGAGGATGACTTGTGGCTTACAACCAGGAGTTAATTGAGATCCAAGAGAGGGTGCTGGTTTCTCCACACTGCAAATGTTGGTACAACCACAACCTGACGCAGACCTATCACGGCTGGAATAAAGCTAACTAGTTTGGCAACAGATAACAAGACAGCTATGAGAGTGCCTGCTGCCAGACTGCTTGGGGCTCTGGTGAGCATTCACCAGCAACCACGCTGCTGTGGTTACACTGGCTATCGGTGCCTGAACAAGTGAGTTTAAAACCAGTTCAGGCAGGTCTGCCCCAGCTCAGTCACACCTCCAGAAAGCATCGCAGACAGTCTGGGGTCAGCTCACAGGGCCCTTGAGGACACCAACACCATGTTTCAAAACAGGTGAGAAAGATCACAATATCTCCAGGTTAGACCTGTGTGGTGTCCAGAAGGTGACTGCTCTCCCACGATTCAATACATCAAACCCCACAGGCCCTGCTGTGTGGCTCGTGGGGTTGTGAGCACAGTGCCTGAGCAGCCACACACTGTCCCTGCCCCTGCCCCTCAAGGCTGCATCGTCCTCCTGCAACACCTAAACCACCCAAGAAGGCAGGATCTTTTTACTGTTTACATTTAATGCAGCAAGTGAGTTTCCAAGATAAAGAAAACCTATGCCAAAGTCCCCTATGAACCTTTTCCAGAATAAGTGAGTAAGTCCATGAGATTTCTGCAGAGCTGCAAACCAGTCAATCCAGTCCTTGTTATCACTGCTTCCTGAGAGCTTGGAAAAGGAATTTTTGAGAAGCAGTCTGGATGTGATATAAAGGCTCTTCCCCTTGAGAAGAAATAATCCCCGCATTGTTCAAAACCTGCGAAGAGCAAGATGCCACATTGCTCAGGGCCATTTGCAGTGCTGCCCACAGTCTGTCTCCAGCACAACTCTGCATCAACAAGTCATGATGAGCAGAGACCATCACTGCTCACACATGAGGTAAGAAAGGTGTTTGGGCCAATCTCAACCTTCAGGCTTCAAGTTTTCATCACAACACAAATTCACGCTCTGAACCATCACCTTCAAGGCAGCACCCAGTTCCACTCCTTCATCCACACCAATTTCATGATCTCTTTCTGATCTCCGCTTCTCTGACTCTTGTCTCATCTTTCTACAAGCTTCAGAGGCTAGAAAAGCCTTCCCCCTCTGGCTACAAAACACTTCTGTTTACCTCTTCCAGAAAGTCTTAAAACCTGATTTTCCAACAAGGTCTCCTTGCAGAGCAGCTCAGGAAGTCTCCATCCCTTCAGCGTGCCCCCAGGACAACTGAATTAAACTATAAACTCCTTAGCTCAGGAGCCTCATTTAGTACATATCTTGCAAATTCAGAGTGAACAGTTCTGTTGAACTAACAACACGAAGAAAAGCACAACCAGAGGGCAGGAAGGTCTGGTGGTTAAGCTGCTGGCTTGGGACTAAGGAGATCCGAGCAGGGGCTCCTGCTCTGCTGCGGATTTCTCATGCAACCTTGGGGTAGTTGCTGGAGTGCTCTGGTCCTCAGTTTCCCATATAAGTGGGGGCAATAGTAACAGTCTACCTTGCAGAGCGGTGCTAAGGGGAAATGTGTAACCTGGCGGCATGCTCCATTACTAACAGACTTTGTAGATACGTGTCACAGATGTCAGTGCCTCGTCAATCCAAGGCATTGTTGCAAAATGCACGTCAACAGTCCTGTCATCCCAGATAAGCTACTGCAAGAAAATGGAGACCTGACTTTGGCCTTCAGTGAAGCATACCGAAAGACAAGGTCAACGTCGTTTTCAAGCTTTTCACTTTGCATTTCTATTCCTATAGTTTTTCAATTCCCTAAGAGCACTCAATTACTGCATGAAATCAGCAGATGTGCAGTTTGAGCACATAGAGAGAAAGTAATTTGCCCAAGGTCAGCCAACAAGCAGGAGCTGGGAACTCAGCCGAGGGTTATGACTCTCCTCTTGTGACTGAACAACACGAACAAACACCTGTAACCTCTTCAGAGCCGTGAATTACATTCACAGCGTCCGTGCAAAAAACCTGGACGCCCAAAGCCTTTCAGGACAACTCCAACACGCTAAATAAGCCAGACACTTACAGCCAGTGCCACGTGTAGCAAATCCCTCAGCAATAAAGGGGGGTGCCCCACGCTTCGACCCGGCCAAGGACAAGCCAGCCTGGTTCTCCCCAAACCCCACCGCGGGGAGCAGAGCCAGGAACAGGCTGGAAACCCCCGGGGCCGAGGAGACCGAGTCTGGCCCGGTGGTTCCCCCCTCATCCCCCCCCGGGTAAGGGTGGGGAGCAGGGGTGGGGGGAGAAAAAAAAAAATATTTAAAAAATTAAAAAAAAAAAAAAAAAGAAAACCCGCCCCAGGCCGACCTTGCCCCCGCCGAGCCGCCCCTCCGCCGCTGCGGGCAGCCTCCCGGGGAGAGCTGCCCCCCCCGGCCCCCGCCGAGCCCCCCGCTCCCCCTTACCCGGCTCCGGTCCATACCGGCACGGCGGCTCCCGCAGCGCGGGGGCGGCTCCCGGCCCGGCCCGCCCCGCCCCGCCGAGGGCTCGGCTCCGGTAGCCGGTCCCATTGGCGGCCAGTGCCCGGCCCCGCACCGGGCTGAGCTGGCTGCCCCGGGGGGGCGGCCCCGAGAAACCCCCGGACCGGGGGAGGACAGGACGGGCCGTTCGGATTCGGGTTGTCCCGGATTCGGGTTGTTGTCCCGGGTCTGCTGCCTCGTCCCGACTGCTGGAGCCGGTCCTTGAGGAACGCTGGGAACGGTCCGGATTTCTCCAACATTTCGGGGAAAAAAAAAGTCGAGTCCTATAGCAGGTAGCAGCAGCTGGCATCCGTTCGGATACAGGTTCTCGTTTCAGGAGTAGTTTTGGCAGGGCCATAGTGTTCAGATGCTGCTGCTGTGATAAGGAGGTGCATGAGGTCTTCTGCTCTCACGGTGGCTTTGCAGGCAGCTTGTGGCTTCCAGAGAGAGTCCTGGCAAGGATGAGCTTGAGGGTGGCCTTGGGGCTACCTTTGACAGCAGAGGCTGCGCCCCACCGAACCCCGCAGAGGAGCGGACTCGCAGGCCGCCCGGGAGCGATCCTCTGCCAGCAACAGTGGATTTCCAGGCTCATGGTGGTCACTCTAAAATGCCTGGTGTTCCTTACGGCATCACAGGAGCCACGCACCTTGTGACGGAAAAAAGCATGAGAGTAACAAAAATGACAGTGTGCTGCCCTGCACGCAGGGTGAACACACTGATCGGAGAGAGGAGTCGTGTTTGCCTCTGCACTCTCGAACCACTTACAGGGGTTGATGGTGACAGTGGTTTGGGGTTAAATACTTCCAAGCAGAAGGACAATTTTGAGGCAGGCAGTGCCCCTATAGGAAAAGAGAGTTTCTCTTATCTCCCACAGTGAGCCCCATCAACCCAAGGAGGTGAGAGCAGAGTTTCCCTGCTTTGTAAGCAGCATGAGATTTTCAGCTCAAGTGAGGTGAGTGCAGAGTTTCCCTGCTTTGTAAGCAGCATGAGATTTTGAGCCTGAACAAAAAGTCCCGGACCAGAGTAAGGCCTCACATTTGAAAAACCAAACCAAAGCAAAACAAAAAAAACCCCAACAGTGAAGGGGCTTCATCATTTGGAAAGGGCAACCCATAGCTATTCCCCCGACTCGCTGCTGTGCCCCTGGGTGTCACTTACCCTGTGTCTCAGCTTCACAGTCTTTAACCTAAGTGCTGACAATACTTAAAATTCCTTGCAGGGACAGGGAAAGTCTTAGCTCTTCAAAATCCTCGGGTACTACCTACTGTGATACTGCAGGGTTCGAACACGAATGGCTTCGATTTACACCAGGTCACAAAATTACCGGGGATAACGAAGAGGGAGCAGTTCTTCCTCTAGGTTTGTACAGCACCTAGCGGGGTAAGCGGGATGTTCACGCCAGGGATCCACAAGGAACAACGTTCAAGCGAGCCGCAGGTAACAGCAGGCGGCTCTGCACCTCCCTCTCCGCCTCCTCCCTGCAGACGAGGGTCGGACACAGAGCCAGCCCCTTCCCCGGGCGACCGACGCTCCGAGATCCCACCCTCAGCACACGGTTTGGTGTCCGCAGGGGGCAGGACCGCAAGCCCGATGCTCGGTACCGGACCCAGAGCGGCCCGGCCGGCGGGAGCGCTGCGGCTGGGAAGACCCCGCCCCGCCCCGCCCACGGGCCCCGCCCACGGCCCCGCCCTCGGGCCCCGCCCTCGGCCCCGCCCACGGCCCGGTGGTGGCGCCCCCCGGCGGCCGCCGGCGCCGTCCGTTTCGCGACACACACGGTCGTCCCGTTTAAACACCTTTTATTTCCTCCTTTTGATAAAAATTTATAATAGCCTTCCTCTTACATCGTATACAAAATATTTACTCTACTGAATAAATAAAACGCGAACATCTCGCAGACAGGATATGATCTCGAAAGAAAAAAACAGCATCCACACATCCTTCCCTAACCTAGAGATTCGCAATCGTCTCACGTTAAAAAGACATCCTCCCTTCTCCCCTCTGCTCCCCACCTCAACACCCCCATCTCACAAAAGGAAAGGAGAGGCGCAGCAGGATTCACCCGTGAGAAGAAAGCAGAAGCGCACCTACTACCCGAAACAGAAAAACTCACAGTAACCGCCTCTGCAGAGCTTGTACCGATACCTGTCCGTTGGACAGTATAATCAAGTCCCAGAGAGATTTCTATGTTCACACAGGTTATATCAGTAACAGCATCTAAGGGATGCGCTTACCTTCACTAGAACATGCCCGTGTCCCTTACCGGTCTATGTCTGATCCCAACACAGAGAAGCTGGTCTTAGCAGAAGCACACCGGGTTAGCCAGAAAGGACAATCTTACAAAGAAAGGAGCTTCTCAACAGACACTCTGGAAAATCCCTCTCCTGTCAGCCCCAGCGACAGCCTGAACTAGGAAGAAAGGCTTTTGGCAATAACAGAGCACACGGACAGGGGCACTGCAGTGACGGCAAGCCCAACATCCCTTAGGGGTTTGGGGAAGGCAGCTGCCGACAGCCCAGCTCGGGACCTGAGCTCAGGCTACACAGCCAGCTCTCATGACGCGGATGGGATCATGCTGGCATGAGGTAGCAAGCGTGAAGGGTTATGAAGTGCTTTACGGACAGGGCAAGGCCACAACGAGGGGCACGCTCCCACCCACTGCCAGGGCAGCGTGGTGCCAAAGGCCCACGACCAGGGCAGAGCCAGCCCAGTTCCAGCCAATGTCCCACACCGTTCCCTCACATTGCTACAAACCTCAGATTTCCCCTGAACCCCCTCTTCCCCTTGCTCCCTCGCCCTGATCTCTCCCCATTCTCCTCTCGATTGCTGCCTTGTCTTCCCTCCCCACTGAATTTTTGCACAGAAAACTGCTCCCCTTGTTCCCCAACTGCCCACCACCCGCCCAGGACCTGACTGCATGTGGCAATCTCCTACAGCCCTCCTCTCCTTCTGCAAACAGCCACCCTCTCACGGCAAATAGCCCAAATCTTCTCCTGGTGTAACAGGAGGGTAAGAAGGAAAGGAGCAATTACTGAATTTGCTGGGTTTCACTCCAGAGGGAGAAATGGGAAGAAGGGTGCCAGGGGGAAGGGAGAAATCAGAGTTTCTTGGTGGATAATCAAATAGTTCTTCTCATACTTGCTGAACTGGCTAAACCAAGAGCAGCACAGCCAGAGGACAAGTGGGTAAGGAGCCCCTGGTTCAGACTAGGTTGTGTCTCTCCAGCTAGATCGGAGCGGTCCAGAGAACGAGCTCTGTTATCAGCCCAGTCACAAGTCAGGCCAAAGACAGCCGATGGGTGCTCGTCTGGGATGCAGCAGCAAGGAGCAAGAGCAGCTGCCTGCAGAGCCGCAAGTTCAGTCGCTCAGCAGTCTTTTCTGAACATAAATGAAGTAAAGGCAGGCACCTCCCCAGAAGCATACCTGAATTATGAGAAAACTGGACAAACCCAGCCTACCCTCTCCTAGGATGAGTGAGATCAGAGCCAGCACTCTGGATGGAGATGCCAGACTTGCCGAGGAGACCTGGGTGCCAAGTCTGTGAACCAGTGCAATGAAGGAGATGGGAAAATAGGGAGGCTGAAGGCACACTTGATCCGTCAGTGAAGGACAGGGCTGAGACCCAGCCTGCACCAACTACTCCCAAGCCTTCCAGCTCAGCCAAGACACAGAGCCTGCTGCAGGTGCCATGAGCCCAAACCTATGAGTGTCCACCAGCTACAGCTGGGCTATAGCTGCACCAAAGCCACCTCAGCAGATGGAGGGCTGGTCATTTGGGGTAAGTCTTCTCCTCCTGAGGGACAGATACAAGTTATGGATCAAGAACTGCAGCATCTTGTTTTTTCATGTTCCAAACCAAAGGACACTCTAAAACAAGGCTGTCTCCCCCTCCAGCCCGCTGCTTTATCACTTGGATGTCTGTAATGAAGCATTCAAGGCCTTTATCATCAAACCTGTACACCTGAAGTTTGGTGTGGAAGTACTTCCTAGGCATGTAAAGAAATGGCTCGTTTATCAAAAGCACTTAGCATCGTAGCAGCCTCCATGTGTGAAGGTTCCCCACATTTTACGTAAGAAAAAATAAAGGATTCTTCAGCACTCAGGTAGGAACCTGTTTGAAAAATCTTGGGTCAGACGTTACTGATCACTAGGAGCATTCATCCAAGAAACACCCCACCTTTGGCAATAACATTTTGCCTCAAAGACTTCCTCCTGAAGCCTTAAGTGGACAGAGACCAGGGTAGGAAGTACAGACGAAAAACTGTTTCCGTAGGTGGTTAAGCAGCTGCCAACTCCATCCCCAAAACAGCTGCATTTCAGCACACAAACCTTGTTGTGGGAAAGGGAGGCTGGTAGGCATATAATTTGAGAAGAAATAAAACAAAAACAGTGACCCTTTACGGGAAAGAAATGTTGAAAAAACTTAGGAGAAACCCTCTCAGGACCCGTCTGCAGACAGCAGGGGAGTAACTATGCTTCCAATCCAAGGAATAGTCTGACAAGATCTTGCAAAAATAGCAACATTTTGCCCTTCAGCCGAACCTCACAAGTGCATCTCACTGCCCACACACCTCCGCAGAAAATTAGTCACAAACACTTTGTTTAGACCAGCCAAAGTTAAGGACTGTTGAACAACTTCTGCATACTCACAGCCTAGCCTCCAAAGGCCCAATTCATGCTTTCCTCTACGCCTTGTAGACAGAGTTTGGATCATTTCAAAGTCTAAGTGCTGACTGTGGGACAGGACCTACTTGGTATATGGGTAGTCTTCGAGTGGTAGAAATCTGCCACCAGCGGAATTATTCCAGCTGGTCCACTCGTATGGAGAATGGTACAATGGTACTGGCCAGAAGGACACACAGCTGCAGCCACTCCTCTGCCAGTGGAAGGTGACTCGCACCTGGGAGCTAAACAGTCTGAACAATCCAGGAGCATTTGGTCTCAGTGCTACGGAAGCAAGAGGCACTTTGCCTTACTCAAACAGGTAACTGTGTTTACGCTGTTCCTCAGTAAGAATCTTGACTCCTGTCTGGAAATAAAATAAAATAAATAAATAAAAGCCCAAAGAAGCATAACCTAGTAAATAAGTAATCCAGATCAGCAAACCACAGGCACAAACAGCATCAAGAGCTTCTGTCCTGCTCCTTCTTTTGCCCAGCACACCAAGAACTAGGCTTACCCTGCTCTGTTACCAGCTGCCAGAGTGGCTGTAGGCACATTTCATCCTACCCACCTCCTGTTTACAATGCTGCTTCCAGCAGCCTCTCAGGGCATGCTGGCAATGTGTTAACTCAGCCACTGTGCTGGGTACTGGGACGCAGTCTGCTCTGCAAGGTGCACTCCTGCCAGCCTGCAAGCACAGCCGAAAGCCTTTCTGTCTGGAAAGAAGAGTCTGGTCTAGAAGGTTGCTTTAGGGATGCATCTTTGAGGAAAAGCAGACACAGCCAGCGACCAGCTCCAGGTACCTACTACAGCAGTGACTGCTGCTGAGTTCAACTAGTTGTCAGTGAACAAGCAATTCCTCCAGCTTCCTCAGGCCGGGTACACTTATTCCCAGGTAGCCTTGCAGGAGAGCTCTTATGTTCTACTTCATTGTCACAGGACTGAAAACCCTCTGAGAATAGATTTTCCTTGTGATAGGGCAGCATCTTTTAGGGGCCACGTGTGGAAGAGGCACAACAGTGTAGATCTGTTAGGGGAGAGAGCAGGCAGCGGTTCTGAGTGCTGAGGAGTGAGAGGTCAGAGTTACTGACAATTGTGTGAGGAAAGCTAAAAACAATCATTTAAAAAAAAAATTAAGAAGTCCTTTCCATCTGATGCAACCTGCTACATAGGTAAAAGATAAGTCACCTTTTGGAATCGGTCCTAATGAAACGTTATTTGTTTTTCCGAAACAAGACATTGTAACTTTTCTCCTAAAGGGTTTCTCCCAGTCAGAACAGAGGTGGGGAAGGACAGAAGCATGCACGCACCCATATGCACCCCCTTTGCTCCATGGCCAAACGTTAGCCACCCATCTTTTTTTTTCCAAGTAGATCTCCTCCCAGTGTCCTATTTGCAGAAGTATTGCTCAAGAAGTTGAGTAGAACTACAACAAGCAGGGGAAGAGGATACAGCTGTAACTGGAAAACAGTAGAGCCAATGATTTCTTCCCTCCCCATACTACTGCCTCTCCTGCTCAGAAACATGACCCGTTATTAAAAGAAAAGCCCATTTCCTTTCTCCCCCCTGTATAACCTCCTTTGGTGCTGGCTGTGCAGCGCTTTCTTTTCATAAAGGCACCTTTGGAAAGCACTGATGGCCAGAATCACAATGCCCCGATGCCTCCTATTTACACCTGAGATTAGCCCTGCTGCACCTCTCCTGCCCCCAGCCCCAGAACTACCCTCCAGGGCTACAGCAACAGCATGGAGACAGCAGGTTCCACACGAGGCTTCGCACAAACGGCCATGTGAACAACACACATCTCGTTTCGTCACGTGCAGGCACCCGCATGCTGCCCTCGTGCCTTCCACATCACACCGAATACTTCGCCATGTCACTCTTATCAAAGACAACTTTGGTTGCAAAGTAAATGGCTACCAGGCCAAAGCCAGCAGCTGACACCATGTAGGCAGTCACTGACTGCGTAAACTGGACGATGGACCCCATGAAGAGGGAGGGGACAACCTGAGAAAGGAGGAAAGCACTGTCCAAAATAGCCAGGTCCAGGCAGATCCCTCGGCCAGGAGCCACTGAGTCCGGTTCTCCCACCATCATCATGAGCGAGACGTCGCAGGAGGAGCTGACGCACAGAGCCGAGCCGGCGGCTGGAGGAGAGGAGGAGGGAGAGGAAGAAGAGAAGAGGCTCCCAGCATGTCCATTCTGGTAAGGCAGCTTCTGGCTGGGAAGGTGGCCTTTAGAGAAAGCTGATTTCTTCTCCAGTCGAGCTGCGTCTTCCTCCTCTTCGCTCTTATATTTATGCAAAAATACCTAGGGGAAAGAAGGAGGGCACGTGAGGAATGAGTCGGTAAGGTGGAGCCCAGCAAGCGAGGTGGGGGGCAGAGGGACCCCTGTTTTTTGTGCAAGAGAGCAAAACCACTCTGTGCTTTGCGTGCGTTGGGTCAGGCTGTTAGAGGCGGGGAGTGCCTGCAGTGAGCCTGGCCCACGTGAGATGGTCTTCAGGAGCCAGCCTGGCTTTTCCCGACTGGCACGGGATTCAAAGCAACCCTGACTCACTGGGGGAATCTGGCCAAGTGGTGCCTTTGTTGTGTTGAAGCTGTGGGGCTCAGCAGGCTGCTGCAGCCCAAAGCCAGCCCAGGCTCTGCCTGGGGACATTTTGCACTGAGCCCCGGGTTGTCACCTCCTCACTGGGTGCCAGGGGAATCTGGGCACCAACTACAGTTCACCCCATCCTGAAATCAGCTGATGCACACTTGCAGGACAGGACTGAAGGGCCAGAGCCCACTTTGGACGTATCACAAAGCCAGACAGTCCACGCCGGTGCAAAGAGAAGTGTTCATAAAGTGGCTGACTGGGAACCCAAAACCTTCCTGCAGAAGAGCCCTAAGAGCAGACGAACAGTTCAGAGCCCTGGATCCACGGCCACTTCTTAGTATCTGGAATACTTAAAAAGTGACACCAGCTGAGATGGTACAGTGCTGGGAACTCAGGAAAGAGCTCTTTTCTCAGCTCTGCAACAGACCCTGCATGCATGACCTCAACTGAGTTGCTTCATCTGCCTGACCTGAGCCTCCTCGCTCGGGCTAGAAAAGGGGGGCAGGGGGAAGAAAAATCTTCTTCTTCTCACCCTTTTTTGCCTCGCTCTGCTCAAGCTGCGAGATCTCTGGGGCACAGCTCACTCGAGCAGTATTCACACACAATATTTGGATCAAACAGCTCTCCACGTTAACGCCAACAAATAATGGGCAGTCATGTGCAGACAGTGAAAACGCTGCAGAGCTCCAGCTTTAAAACTCCAGGGCATTTGCAGTTATGCATAACCACTGGTCTGCATGGGGTAGAGCAGATAACGAAGGACACGTTAATCCATTATCCACATGGCGAGATTGAACAAACAAAGAAAATAAAAAGGAAAAAAAATAGCACCTGGTTGAGAACAGAGAGCACTCTACCCAGCTGCAGGGCTCAGAGGGGCTTGCCTGAACTATCCTCCCTTTTGCAGGAGGGACCCGGACACAGATGAACGGGAGGGAACCGCTGGTGCAGGAGTGCGGGTACTCCAGATCTGTTGCAGGCCATCCCAAAGCTTTCCGCAGTCTTGGCACCCACCCAGCTACACCCAGCCCTGCCCTAGTGTATGTCAGCACCAGCCAGTCTCTGTTCATGCTGCCCCAGGCCATGGCTGCGGATCTGTAGCACAAACAGTTTCAGATTCAATTGGAGAAGAGAAACCAGATGAGAAGAGCTTCACTAAATAGCAATCATCTTCCAAAAACTTTACCTGGGCTCTGCTCAGCTGCTCACTATACCTTTCAACTCCTCGATTCTGCCTAGGCTCATGAATTTACGCTTAAATGCATCAGTCCAGGACCGTCACTTATTTTATGTGGAGCTTAAAAATCCTCCCACGTGCCTCCTATTGCCATCAGACTTCAAAGCAACTCAAAACCCAGCACAGAAAGGGCATTGTGTGAGCCAAACTAGGCTATCCCCCACAGTTCCAGCCCTTCCTATTTGACACTGATGTTCCCAGAAGCCTGCTCAGCTGCCCTGAAGGCCTCCGCCACATTTTCTTGGTTTCTCTACTGATCCAGGCTAGGACTTCAGAGGTATGAGTTCCGGCAGGGGTGTTTGAATACCTAGTGTGGAGAATTAATTTAAATCTAGAGAGAATGACTTAAACACTCACAAGAATGTGCTTAGTGAGAACTTATGCTTTAAAATCACCCCTTGTAACACAGGATAGAACCACGTGAGTCACTGGTGTCTCAGTCAACAGCTTCATCTCCCTCTATAGCTGATGGGGAGTGGTGGGAATGAGGAACCTAGTTCTCCCTAATCTCCTGCAGAAGGCGTGAATGCCCACCACGCATCTCACCTCTACCAAACTTCCAGCCTCTGTTAGAACATGCAGATCTTTTCCTCCCGTTCTAGACAAGGGTTAGTGGCCATGCGAAGAGGAGAGGGCATGCAGGAGAACAGAGCGACTTACACAGCCTGTGCAAAGCAAGGAGCTCCAGCTGAGGCGGCCTTGCAGGCTTTTGCCAACGATCCCGCACAGAGTGGAAGCAACAGCCACTTTGGATGCCCCTTCTGCCGATTCGCTTCGGGAGGAGTGTTTAAAGTTAAAAAAAAGTAAAAAAAAGAGAGGGAAGAGAAGAAGCAGGAACGAGGGAAGGCAAACAAAAACGATGACAGATTTCAACAGTTAAGAAAAAAAGAAGAGAACAGAAATGGGGCAGATGGAGAATTTTCTGCAAAAGGCATTTTAGAGACTACTCCTTGTGGGGTCTCCCTGCAGCCTGCTGCAAAGCAGTTGGTAAAGGAAGGAGGAACTTTCAAATTAGGGCAACCGAGACACCAAACCCAGCTACACCCCACACCTCACTGTACTAAGAGCGTTTCCCCGTCAAGCCTTTGGCAAACAGTTGGGCGTGTGGCCTTCGCATTCTCAGCCTGTGGAGTTTGGTTTTCATTCCGTTGATATTATGTCCATGGGAGATCCCAGCCAAACTGAAGTTTTTGCAAAGCAGAACACTCCCTTGTACCCCTATTTTGACAGGGTGCCTGGTGCAAATTGGGATGGGTTGGTCAGAAGTATTTGTTCAATGTGAACATCTGGATGCCTGTGGTAAAAACTCCTACTTATTTCACTGCACAGTGAACCGCCTGCCATTGGGATGAAAGAGCTGCTCTCAAACCACAAATTAATTTTGCATTTGCAGCACAAGAGAAACTCCTATTAATCCAGTGTGCAACTCAGGAACCTCCTAGGACTTCCCCACAAGGATAACATCTGTGGGACAGGATTACTAGCTTTTGTTTTGGTGTCAAAAGTTTCACAACATTTATTTTTCTTGGAGCTAGGGGAATAGGAAGAACCTCAGTTTTCATTTTACCGATCTTCATGCTATGGACAAAAATTGGAAAGCAGGACCTCTAAGGGCTGAAAATTCTTGAGTTTTTTAGCACCTCAGGTTGGCAGTGCTGCAGATGTGACTTGGTTACAAAATGCACACAGGTATAACTAACCTGAACCAGTTTCCCTAAGAATATGCAGAACACAGAGGAACATAGGAGATCCCTTTTGGTACATCAATCCTAGGTGATTTCTCCCGTCTTACCCACTCCCTACTTTTTAAAATTGCATGATGCTTGTTGTGAGCAGGGGATGCCTACGGAAGGAGATGCTGAACTCTCTTATCTCTCCCATTTCAGATGAATCTTCAGAGAAGACACAGCCTGGAGAGAAGAGGCACACGTGCAAAACCTTTTCACACAGGCATGTGTTTCTCTTCCATGGGCTGAACTGACTGTACCAGCTACAAGTGGCAAAAGAGGCTGGCCAAGCTGTCCTGACAGCTACCTGGCACATAGCCCTCTGGAGCAGGTCCCTACCTGTTTTTCGTGATGATACAGTGATGCCAGTGTGTACGGCAGGATCTGGAGTGCAGAGAAGGTGAAGCCCGTCAGAGCAGCTGAGATGGTAACAACAATGACACTGTGGGAGAGGCACATGACGAAGGCAGCCACGGGGAAGAACACCACGCTGGCCAGGTAGACCGCCCGCGTCCCAAACTGCTTCACCATCCGGTCCATGATTGTCGAAAAGAAGATGGATGTGATGCATTGCAGGAAGAGGCCCAAACTACCCATCCGGACACCTGCAGGTAAACAGAGGTGGTGACAGACACTGCCCTGACTGCATCCAGGCTTCACCCAGCCAAACACCTTTGGGCTTCCTTCCCTCTCCTTCGGTGCCCAACTCAGTACAGTCCACGCAGAGTGTGGCACAGCTGCCAACAGCCCTGACAACAACACGGCTGGGTCAGGAAGCAGAGCAGCATCCCCTAACATACCGCAGGGTTGCACCAGCCAAACTGCAGCTCCCACCCTCCACCAGCAGCCAGTATTTCCTACACGTGCTCCTGGGCACCCCAGTCTAACCAGAGGGGCAATAGGAGACAGGAACAGGAATGCCATTCTTGTCTTTGGAGGTTGTTGTTTGCACCTTCCTACTCTTGCCCCAGGATCTGTCACCTGCTCGTGAACCAGGATCTGTTGTTATCTGATGTGAAAACCAGCAACAGAACAAAAGAAACAAGGGATTGTGCTTAAGCCAAGGTAAAGTATACAACATCCACTAAATGACTGCAGTATCCGGTAGCAATCCGGACCTCACCCTTTGCAAAGATCTATCAGATTTCAAGGAATTAAACCCATTAACTCTTTGCAGCAACGATCATTACTCAACACATGTTTCTATGACAGCTACCACAATGGAGTCCTGACCTGCTAGAAGCTATACAGTGCAAGTGTTAAATAATAATTAAGCTCCCTCAAAGTTAAACAGACACTCAGCACAAAGAGGCAGTGTACTGCAGAGCTCACGGAGGCAGTGAGTGGAAAACTCAGAGGGCAAGATATACAGCTGGAGGAGGAGGGCCAGGTAGGTGCCTCCAAGAATAAAAGACTTAGATCAGAGAGAGAAAAAGAAGGGCTAGGCAGCGAGTCAAGGCTCTGGCACAATACAGCAGCAAAAACGGGACAGCAGGCAATAACAGTAAGCAGGTAATGTGCTGCAGTGAGCAGTATCCCATGATGCGGACGTGGCAGCTATAGACTCTAGTGGCAAGTGCTATCAGAAAGCACCGGAGACAGGGGTGAGAACTGGAGAAGCTGCTCAGCGGCTCCCCAGATACAGATGTGAGAAGGGAATCTCACAGCAGCATGAAAGGCAGATGCAGCAAAGCCCACCTCACTGCTACTGAATGGGTCCAGGCTTTCCAACCTCTGCTCTCCAAGAGATGGGGAGCACCATCACACCTCATTGAAAAAGGAGGGAAGAGCAGTGAAAGGACCTGGCAGCGGTAACCACAGCTTGCAGACAGAGCCGGATATATCCTGTTCAGCATGCAACCTGCCAGACCGTTCTGCCACTTAACAATTCAGCCCCAGGCCAGGGCTGCACTGCCAGATCTAGTTCTGCTCTGGGTAGCTTGGAGAAGAAAGAGGCATTTCCCTATTTGGTCCTCTGCGCAATGCTCTGGGGGCCATGGGGGAATGTTTTTTCCTGATCCATCTTCAGAAAGTCTAGTTTCCTGTAACTTTTTTTTGCATTACTAGCAAAGCTGAGCCCATTCCTAGCTCCCACTAAACGCTCCTGTCCAAGGTAATAGGAGCCGCAGCCTCAGAGCAGCTGGTTTACTTCTCACCTTCATCGTAGTGGCGTCTGGCATCCGTGCCTGGCTTGGCTCTGGGGATGCCGTGGTACAGCCCTTCCCCAACAAAGTCTGTGTAGAACAGCATGAAAGTCATGAGTGCCATCCAGCTGCAGAGCTCGGCCACGAACAGGCGCCGGATGACCTTGGGGATGCGGCAGTAGAGGCTGTGGAGCCGTGGCACCAGCGTGCAAAGGTTTCTCAGGGCCTGCATCATGTGCCTGGCCTGCAGCAGACACGAGCTCCTGGAGACCTGGCAAGAGCAGCAGGCAGGAGGTGAGGACTTAGGGGGAACGTCCTTCAGCGTGGGGCCATCCAGAACATCTGCCTGGGTGGCTGCCTCCTCTGTCACAAAGAGCGTGGCCAGCACACAGCCGAGGAAGATGATGGCAAGGAGGCTGAAGAGGCAGGTCTCCTGCCCTCCCAGGTACGGGGCCAGAAAGCTGCCACCCCAGTCAATGGCTGGAAGGAGGTAGCCGATGCAGCCCCCCAAGCTGATCATGAAGGCATACATGGAGAAGGCTTGGCGGCAGTTGTCTGGCTCCTGGAAGAGGTCTGAGAGCAGGGCCTCCAGTGGAGTAAAGCAGACCTGGCCGCAGAAATCCAGTAACCCGATGCCCAGGATGAGGAAGGCAATCTCCAGCGGCCGAGTGTTGAGGGCAAACAGGCTGGCCAGGCTGCTGGCATGTGGGATAACGAAGAGGCTCAGCAAGACTCCCAGGCAAAGCATCCAGATGAAAGGTCGCCTTCGGCCATAGCTGCTGTGCCAGTGGTCGCTGGCGGATCCGATCAGTGGGACAAAAACCAAGCCTAGGACAGGTCCTATCCCTGGAAAAGAGAAAGAGGTGGTGTTAGGGGGACAGACCTGGAGGACACTGGTCTATATGCACTGTAAAAAAAGCCTGGGACATTTCAGGAACTCAATAAGCTTCACTGGGTGACAGCCCCCTCCTCCAAACACAAGCCTGCCCTTGATGTAACAGTAGCCCTGCAACCACCCCGCAGAGACAAGCCCTTATTTGCCCCTGTCCTCCAGACTCAAAGGGTAAAGAAGGACCTCGAAGATGAGAGAAAAACTGCCTACCCAAAACCATGGTCATGAACTTCTCCTCCACGCCCACTTCCAGCAGCAGCGGAGGCACGTAGGTTATCCCTGCAGCCAGGCAGACCTCCAGGCCGAACGTCAGGGAGTTGACCAGCAGGAGCTGGGTCTTGCGGTTGTGGAAGAGCATGCTGCCCCAGGCTCTCTGAGCCACGCTGCCCCGACACCCCTTACTGACAGAGGGCTGTGTCGCTCCGGCTGCGGCACTCCCAGGGATGCCCCACAGGCAAGGTCTGGAGCTTCCCTTCCTGGTCTGCTGGACAGATGCTGCCTCCCATTTTTAGCGACGGTGAATGAACCGTCTTTTCCTCTTCCTCTTATTGCAAGATGTGGCCCCAGCGATGTCGAATCCAGGCGTGGGCAGGCAGGGGTCCCACTCCGCGTTTCCCCTTCTGCTCACACGCTGTGGTCTGAGAGAAGAAAGAGCTTGTTAGACACAGAGCGGTCCAGGGCACAGGAAAGGGCTAAAACCAGGTAGGTACCCCACAGACATGTCATCGCTGAAAGAGACAGTCCCCAAAAGGCTTGCAGGCACGGGAGGATGAAGAGAGGACATCTGGGAGAGCAGCAGAGTTAAAAAACATGAGCTACATTGGTGCCAGGTTTCTCTCCAAGGGTTTGTGACAGGTGAGGCAGGCACCTGTCAGACACGGTTTGGGAAAATCCAATCCCGCCTTCAGGCTACGGGAGGTCTAATGACCTCTCAGTGTCCTGTCCAGCCTCATCTCATAGATGGGCAGTTGTAGCAGAGAGACAAAGGATTTAGGGTCCCCTCTCCCAGTGAAATCAATTAAGTGTCCCTTCAAGGATCAGGGCTGCAGGCACTTGCCTGCAGTCACACAGGGTCATCTCTAGAGACCCACGCCACTGCCTAATGACCGGGGCATCTTCCACAGGCTCCCAGGGAAGCAGTTTTGCCCAAATCCTGTCTCCAGCCCCTGGGACGGGGCACAGAGAACAGATGGTGCCTCCATGGAGTTTCACAAACAAACCTGACCCACTTTAGCCTCATCTAACAGTGAATGGCAATTACCTCACTCATTAGTCTGAGTCATTTATTTGCCCTGTAACATGCTCCCTTCTCTCCAGCCTTCTTCAGAGGGGAGAGGCCAGCACATCAGGACAGGGGCTAAGCAGCTAAGGCAAGAGTAAGCAGATGCCTCTTAGTCACCTGTTACGAGTCTGCCACTGTGTCAGTCTACAAATGTAAGAAATCCTGCAAGGTTACCAGCATCTAGGCTAGTCCACCAAACTGCCGGTTTCCTACAAGCATCTCAGGAAGATGTAGTTGCTGGGAAAGGTAGAATGGGTTAGCAAGAAGGGTGACATTAAGCTCCCGCACAGACATCGATTTAGGAGTAAAACAAACTGCGGTCTAATTCTCAGAATTCACATGGTCTAACTTCTCACCCTAAATGAGCCACCACCAAGTTTCTCTGTGGGGACAAGGCATAACAGGTCCTGCTGGCCTGAACGTGCTTCAGCTTATGACCCATTTCTGGACTGTGCAGTGTGCTCCCAGTTTGCACGGAAGCTTCTGGCTTCTGCCTCCTGTCCCACCAGAGCACAGCCCCCAAGTCCTTTGGATGAAGGAGGCTGAACAGAATGCGAGACGCACAGGCGGAGGAGTTTATCTCCACTCGCTCCCTCCCTGGCTGTGGGGAAGCTGTAACTGCATACCTGCCAGCCTGCACACCCCCTCCATGCCAGAGCAGCTAGCTGGTACAGAGTTTCCCTTACTTAGCTGCAGAGAGTGAACCCATCAGAAGAAACGAGGTAAAAATCCAGTTTTGCAGCCTGGTCCCTCTCTAAATTCTTTGCCTCGATTACAGGGGAGAGGAAAAGACTCCTACAGGGAACATCTCCAGGCCAACACTCGCCTCCCTCCTCAGCAGCTGAGGCAGCCAGTGCTGGAGACCATGCCTGGCAGGGCAGGGCAGACCTCGCAGAGCTGGAACGGCTGCTTGTCAGAGGTCCAAGCGGGATGCAAAGTGTGTACGCAGGAGGAGCTGCTGAACCAGCAGTGTGCCGGACCATAGCCTTGCCACTGTGCAGAGATAAAACTCCATGTTATCACTAAACACGATGCAAATGGTGTTCCCTAACTTCACAGAGCACATATGTTTGACCTCCATCACTGCACAAGTGTTGGTAGACAGGTACAGTTGGGACAGTTTCCACATTCTCACTTCTCTGTTCCTTCCCCTCTTGCCATCAGCCAAATAACCCACAGGGAAACGACTAGGTGAAGCTGGAAGTGGGGCGATGAGGTTTTTACAAAGATGCAAGCATCGCTCTCCGCCTCTTGCTGCTGCAGAGGAGAGGCACCGCTCCTGGGCTGAGGAGTTGACAGGCTGCCAATTACACACAGTAAGTGCTGATTATTATTTCCTCCCAGGACCCCTCACCTTCCCCCTCCACGCTCACTTGGACCTTGACTGTCACAAAAGATACCACCTTTTAACAACTGTGAACATTTAAATGACTTGCCCAAGGTCAAATAGCAAGCTAACGGCAGAGAGGGAAGAGCAACAGTTTTCCTTTAATCACTAGACATGGCTTCAAAGGAATACTCAGAGGCCCCAGATATGCTCAGCATTACTTCAGATGCACTCTATCTGCAAGGAAGCGACTGGAGGCAGCAACCACCTTTCTTAGATGTGGGCTAGACACAGGATGTCTCAGCCTTGTTCGTTTATGATGGGTGCCCAGCTGGCTGACAGCCTTGGGGTAGGAATTTAAGCTGCAGCCCTGCAGCTCCAGCAGCACAAGCCTCGGTGCTGTTAGCTGGAGGAAGCAGACTCACAAGCCAAAATTAACTGAGCCACCATCACTCTAAGCTAGACCTGGAAAGGAGATGTAATGTCCACTCTCTGCTGTAGTCCAGGGTCTGGAGGGCTTACAGAGGGGGACTTATCCCAGGGTAACCCCTAAACATTAAGTAAAAGATGTCTCTCTCACACACACACACACACACACACACACAGAGAAAAAAATTATTTTCTTCCTTTTTGTCGCAGTGACATCTCTAGCACTGGGGAAGAAGCAGGAATCTGTCCCTCTCCCCGGCTGCCTGAGAATTTCAGTTTTGAGGCAGAGAGGCTGACTTTCTTATCAGTAGGTAAGAAAAGACCTGTCTCTTCCCCCCTCCACACCCTCAGAGGGCTTTAACAAAAAAATAAATCCCAGTGTACCCAGAAGCAATACTCATATACAGCCAGAGATGAGAGTTGCCAACAGCAATCAAGTCGCAGACCCTGTTGCGACAGATTATGAGCCCTTTTCTATTTAAATTGCATTTTGTCCCAGTACCCATCAATTACTTTTTTTTATTTTGTTCACAGAATACGGAGAGATGGATTGGCTTAGCTGTTAAGAAATGCCACTGCAGACTAGGAAAATCATCTGAACCGTTGATCTGTAAGGACAGGGGCAGAGGGATGGAGAAGGAAGATTTGGGAAGCTCACAGGAGCCAGGCTGAAAGGAAGCCAGAAGCCAGGACTCACCTCCCTCCACGCAGAGCAGTGACAGGTTGATCACCGCGGCTCTGCCGAGCTGCGCTCCCCAAAGCCAGCCCAGCCCAGGTACACAGCATTCAGGAAAAGCTACTTAAATAGTTTGCAGGCAAGCAGAGGTGGAACCGAGCTGCAGGTACACACGCGGGTTTGGTTTCAGGGCCCTCCCTGCCTCCTGATAACACGGCGTGCTGGTGTGTCATTAGCACCACAACCGCACCTGCGCCTGGGCCCCTCGCGCAAGGTGCTGAGCAAACAGAGGCTGCGGGCGCCAGCCCTGCAAAACCCACTGTTCGCAGAGTGCTTCGCCACTGCTGCCCCAAACCAGCTCAGAAGGAATCGCCAGGTCTGGACTCACGGCTGAACTTTGCCCAAAGCCCTGCTCCGGTGTTTAACATTTGTCACCTTTCCTTGCTGACCTGCTGGCACTTCACAAACAGCCAGCAGAGAGAGATTTAGTACACGAGATTATTATTTTCTTTTTAAAGACAATGAGATGTTCCCTGCAGCTTTGCAGGTAACAGTCTGGTTCTAACTAACAGTCCCAGCAGCAAAACCAAATGCTTCATTTAAACTGCTAATCTCTTCCAGGACAATTTATCTGGCAGACGATGCAGGAGGACTGGTTTGCGTCCGGTGCCCCGTAACTTTGTCCTGATGTGGAAGGAGTCAGTTAGGCAAACCATCTCCTAGCTGGGAGATCCTGGTCTAACAGCAGCATTTATACATCACACCCAAGTAAGCTGGCAACAGCCCGTCCAGCCCAGTGGGATTTGGCATCTTGTGATGGGGAGACCTTTCACAGTCAGACGGGGGAGTGGCTGGTCCAAAAAGCTGCACGACAGCACGCACCTCTCGCCCTCTGGCCTCAGTTTCCCTGAACTTCTACCATAGGGACAGTATTTGTTCTTCCCTACGGAGCACAATGCCAAGCACCTTGACAAGGATAACAGCCAGCCTCCCCAACAAAGGGCATACCAGCCCTTTTGTGTAAGATTTTCCGCACACAGAAGCAGAAGGGAGCCACGTGTGGGGCTTTTTCACAGCTGCTCACTGAGCTGTCATGCCACGGGGACATCATCTGCTGCTGAGAGTTCACGCTCTTTCTCTGCTCTTCCTCTCCTTCCCCAAGAAGACGTAAAGCATCTTTAAACCCAGGGTTTCTGTTTTACTTCTAAGCTTGCAAACCGACTTTTTCCTTTCCTTTTTCTGCAGAGAAACAACAGATCAACTCCGAGAGGCTGGTTCACCTGGCAGCCAGGTAGGAGGGCGGGTCCTGGGGGCAGGAGCAAAGCAGCACACTGCCGGACAAAACCCGGCGAGGAGAGGGCTCTCTGCCACCCACCTGCACAGAGGAGCCTTTTCAGCAATGGCAGCCAAAGCAGAAAGGATTGCACCTCCTGCAGTCCTGGTGTCTCCTGCCCTCTCTCTCCTCTCCTGCTTAAGCACCCACAAGGACAGGGAGGAATCCAGGCAGTCTGCCTCTGCGGAGCGCGACTCCCCTAGCAGCACTGAGAGGGAGCAAGGAGAAGGAGCAGGGATGAAGCCAGGGAAAGCGGCTTCCGAGAGTCCATTTCTCTAAAGGCAGTGGGCCAGCAGATCGGATTCACACATTCCCCCTACTCAGAGTTTGTTCTCTGTTCACGTGCTACAGAAGTTTTGACAAACGTCTTCCTGTGCTCAATGTGGTACAGAGACGCAGCAAGGCCCTGCCTGAGGAAACCCACGGTCCGAATTTGAGAAAAGCACCAGCGAGTGCACAGACACGCACGCGGAAATAGGACTGAATTTACTAGCGATGTCAGATGTACGGACTCATTTGTGCGAAGCAACACCATCGCCAGTGGAAGTTCAGTTCCCACTTCCTTTCTCTCAGCGGGTGCAGTCGTTGCTCTGTGTACCCTCGCTAACGGCCTTTGAACCACACCTTTCGCTTTTAGAAGAAACAAACCCTGAGACACCTGAAGAAAGTGGACTACGTGCAGGGCGCTGGCGAACATGCACAAACAAAGACTGAAAGAAGTCTGTCCTCCTCCCAATCTCCTCAAATCTTTCCAACATAGGATCTTACAAGTAATCACATCTAAACAGTGCTTAGACAGGATGAAGATTGAGGGACGGACATTTTAAAAATGAAATTTGGGTGTAATTACATGACCGAGAAAAACTCATTTATTCCTTAGAAGAATCCATACCCTGCCACTCCATAATCCTTCCCGTCTCTCACATGGGTGCAGAAGGGACAAGAGATATTATTAAACGTGGTAGCAGCCTCTCTAATTTATGGCATTCGTGCACCTACCCTGCAGTTCAACAAACAGCCACAGCAATGATCAGACAACAGACAATTAGATTCATCAACTATTTGTGACCTGTCAGGGCTCTGTAATAACCTGAGCCCTGTCTTATATGGGAAAAAATTACCCCATAAAAGCCTTTGCCTTAGCAAAGGAAAAGGAAAAGCTTTAGCTTTTTGGAGAAGCATCCGAGGCAGCTGGTACTGGCCAGCGCTGGAGGCAGGAGATGGTGCTGTGCGGGGAGCTCAGGCAGGGGCTGCTCCAGTCCAGCAGCTCCCAGGTGATACGGACCCGTACCTTCCCTCCCGCAGCACGGCAGGGTTCGTGCAGAAACCTATTCCCAACGGGCACCAGAGAGAGGGGAGGGCGAAGGGTATTGCTAGCCATTGGGTTTCCATTCATAACCACACCGTTACATTTCCAACCTTCCGAGGGGCTCTTTATGAATGTTATTAATTCCCCGCTCCCTGGAAGCCCTTTGGAAGAAAGGGTGGGAGACAGCACAAGAGCGAGTGCTTAGGGAAGGGCTGTTCATACAGTGCCAGATCCTTTCACAGCTATCAGTGTCCATTCACTGCAGCTGAATGTGAAATACACCATGGAGAATAGCTCTGGCAGGCTTGCGCGGGATGAAATGGAAAACTCACCTGACCTCTCCTGACCCTCTCCCCTTCCCCCTCCCCTCCCAAATCTCCTTGACCCCATTCACAGTGTGGGGAGAGGGGAGTGGTCATTGAGCAGGGATGGGAGAACCGCGATTTATTTAGTCTCTCTGAATTAGCTCTGCGTTTCCTTTGAGCTCAGGGGCTCCATTATATCGGCCTCAGCAGCTCAGCTTAGGGAAAGAGCAGCGGCGGGTGGAAATCCCCTCAGACGAGAACAAGGAAGATCCAGGCGCCCCAGCCCATTTGAAATTCCCTCCCTCACCCCACGGTGCACTGTCCAGCAGCCCAGACACCAGGATGTATTAATCCAGGGCAAATACTAGATGCTACAGAAGTGTCCAGAGTTACAGGAAGGAGCAGGTCCCCACGACAGCTCAGAAGACCTTCCATGCAGTTTGGTTCCAAGGGAGACATTTGTATTTGGCAGGACTGGAGCTTGGTTCTTTCCTGCCATGCTACAATTGCTTTGTTGCAGCACCTACGACATGATCACCCTGCTTTCAGGGCTATCTAAAAGCCAGAGCTTGGCTCAGGCCCTTTTGTGCTCGCTGCTCTCCGGATGCACAGACCGATCCCTGTCCCAACAGACGCATGCGCCAAGACTGAAGGCAGTTCGCTACCATCTCCATTTTGTGAATTGAAAGAAGCCAAGGAGAGAAGAAGGGGCCAAGTTTTAAGCACCTGCAGCTAGCAGCTGATTTTCAGGGGGCTGCATCTCCCACTTTCTGTGGGCCACTAAACCAGGCTGCGCCCACTCAGTTGCTGAGCAAAGCTCTTGTCTCCCTTAACTGCCGACCCACTCACCTTCCCTGCAGATGGCTGGGGCTCAGCGAGATGGAGTTTGAGATGTAATCTCAGGTCCTGCCAGGTTCCCGCTGCCTTGACCAGAGGGTGCAAGTTATTTCAGTGCTACCAGTATACATCTGCAACTGCCAGAGAGCAAAGGTAGGGCACAAGCCACCAGTGACCCTCCCTCTACCTCTGGCCCTCCTAACGCCAGAGGCTGGTTAGTCCTGACGGCTAGCAGGGTTGGGCGGTTCCAGAGCCAGCCCAAGGGACTGGTTCACGTCTGCAGAAGCTTTGGCAAGCATTTTTGTCTGGTATCAGGTAAAGGTGCATGTGTGAGGGCAAGTGACTGCTGAGCGTCTTCTGTATTTTACAGGAAGCAGCAAGGGCGTGTGAAACAGGTCACTGTTTGTCCCACATTCATCAACCGGATAAAGCAAAGGCACCAGGGAAAGGCAAACGAAGGTCCCTATGAGATGGTCAAAATATTTGTTAAGAATGGAAGTTATGAAAGGATGCTTTCCCAGCCTGGCAGGCTAACAGCACTGTCCTCGCTCAGCCTATCACACAGAGAGCATGCTTTCCAGGGTGGAGAAAGATCTGTCCCGGTTGCCCTTCACTCTGCACATCTCTGGTATCTCACGCTCCTTTCGGGAGCTGTGCCAATAGCTCTACGGACGCTCTATACTCGCCCCACGACACGAACGTCAAACAGACAGCAGGGCAGCCCACAGGCTCCACTGACCTTCTGTCCCACAACCTGCTGCTTCCTCTGGCAGGCAAAGGGATTGCTCCTGCCAGAAGGCTTTCTCCCAGGCTTTGGCTGCTTTCGCTCCCATGCCCACCTGTTTGACCAGCGGAAAAGATACAGCAGCAAAGAGTGGCCAGTTCCAGCCCATCCTCCTCCTCCTCGCCTCGCCGTTACCACCAGGAACCGTCTGTCTGACTAACGAGGTCACTGACTCAGCAGAGGCCACACTGACGCTTTCGGAGCTTGCCACGCTTCTCAAAGGGACAGACATCAGCCCAGCACACTCCACGATGCCAGCGGGTGTCATTAGCTCTCCTGCAGCTGGCAGGCGTCATTGCCACGTTCACCCTCCCTCGATGCCGAGCGACAGCAATAGACTTCAGGCTGCCTGGGAGATCCTGCTGCAGCCCCTGCTAGGAGGAGCGTGGCCAAGGTAAGACAGAGCGCAAAGAGGAGCTGGGCACTGTGCTTTCTGCAGACAAGCAGGGGCTGAGGCTGAAGGGCTGAAACCTTGCCTCGCTGGTCTGTAGCTCAGCCCCATTTCCATCAGGGATACCGCAAAAGACAACTGCACTGGAGGGCCAAGTTCAGCTGTCATGTACTGAAGGACTGAGTGCCCCAATAAATATCCCATAGCTGAGCTCAGCTGCAGAGGGATCTTCAGACTGCGCTGAAGGAACCGCAGTGGGACTGCTTCTGCCTGCCACACGTTAGGATGGTCTCACAGTGTTCTCCCTGCTCAGAACCGGCATCTAATCACCAAACTTCATTAAGCACACAGAAGCCTCACGTACTCCTAAACACAGGCAATGCAACCAAAGAAGCGGCATCTTGAGCCTCCGCTCTCAAGAGCCTCACTCCCGGTCACCCTTTCCTGAGTCGGCGTCAGGTCTGCTATAAACAACTCAAGACCTCCAGACAAGGTTGGCTGGCTCTACATCAGAGCTACAGCTTTGTTTTGCTGCTGCATGACCCAAGCTCTTGCTTTTATTCATGAGAGGAGCCCCTGTTTTGGAGCGGGAGGGGAAATGAGAGACGATCTGGTTCCGCTTTTCACTTTAGCTCATTTTTGGTGTTTAAATACTGTGCCCATCACCCTGGCATTTGGTCTGAGCCTGCTTCTCCCCCGCCCCCTCTTCTTTTTTTATTATTTTTAGCAGAAGAATAAAAATGTAAATTGAACTGGAAAGGGAAAAAATAAGCCCCCTCCAGGTGCCCCCCTTCTCTACAGCGTGGTAACGGGCACAGATTATATCCAGCACCACATGACCAGGGCCCGTATTTATATGTCAGTGTGTAAAACCTACCCTGCTGAGCCGCCTTTTCTCTGCCTGAGGCTGGGGGCTTCTGCTACGCGTCTAGTCAAACAGGCCCACAAAGGGGATTAAGGAGAGCCCCTCAGCCCCGCAGAGTAATCCATCAAATTATCCCTTGTTGGCGTTGCTGTCCTCTTCAGAGGAAAAAAAAAAAAAAAAAAAAAAAAAGCCCTCCAAAGGCTTTTAAAGGCACTGAAATTACACTTGAGCCTGAAACACTCCACCCAGCTGCTGTAGCCCACAGCACAATGGGCTGGTTGTAAAGGGAATACCGGGAAGCAAGGGGCGAGGAAAAAGAGACGGACACTGTTAAAAAGGGCAGCAGCCTCCCCACGTCTGAAACTCCAACAGGTGGCTCAGACCCCCCCGCTCCTGGGACCCTGCAGCAGAGCCGGCCCCGATAACGCTGAGCTGCACCTCCTGCCCACCCGCGCTCCCCTGTGGAAGGAGGCTCGGGGCTCTGGGATGCGTTTGCTGTGCCCGGACGGACCCACGGGCACGTCCTCATCACAGACGAGGCTTGCAAAGGCAGAGTCCGCACCCAGCCTGAGCCTCTCCTGCCGGGGACCAGGGCTGGGGTCCGGCAGTGCCCCTGACCACAGGCTGTAGCAATGTCACCCCACGCTACCTACACGGTCCCCAGAGCCCTGCAGCCGGGCGGTCCTTCAAAACCCCTGCAGAACACCTAACAGACAAGAAGCTTGTCTAAGGCTCACAGCATCTTCACCGGTGCCCCCAGAGGCAAAGCAAAGCCAAAGAAAGACCACACTCACCAAAACTCTGCGAATGTCTACTTGGACATTGAATCTGTATTTTCTTCCACTGCAGCTACCTGAATTGCACATGAACTTTTGCGGTCATCACCGCCCTATTCGGAGGTATAAAGCTCTCTGTCCGCCAGCTCTGCCTAAGCAAGTACATGGGATTTCATAGGTTTGCATTACTGTAATCCTTCTTAGGGAGAAATGATCCCTGGGAGTGAAACAGGGAAAGCGGATAGTAAAGCACTTACCCCAGCAAACTGGAACTGGCAAAGAGAAGAGCAAACTAGTTCTGGTGGAAGGCTTTACTGCATACAGAGAACACATGGCTGTCCCACTGCATGCTACACAGGTCACCTCGGCATTGAGAACAGTGACACACAACTTCTGGGTTTTAATCACTAGTGCCGAGTAGAAGGAGCATAATTTGCCCATCTGTCACAGAGAAGAGATGGGAAGGCAAAAACCCTAGCTGCTTTACTGCGTCCGCTTTGCAATGCCTGTTCACAGGGCTGGGAAAATGGGAAGTGAAATTGGAACTTCTTGTTCCCAGCGAAAGCACAAATGCTGCATGATGGGACATCTGACTTCTCAGCAAGCTAATGCCGTACTTCGGCTCCTCCTGCCAAGGAGGCACACTGTGGCTCCAAGGCAGCTCTAGGAGTTATACCCCATGACAGAGCTTCATCATTTCTGGCTTTATTTGGAAAACACTGACAGTCATGGGGCCAGCTGAATCTCAGGACCAGCCTTGGGACGGAGTTCTCAGGAAACCGAGGAGGACAGTTCTGATACACTACCAAAAAACCAGGGGCCAGAGCAAAGGCCACGGCTGACACTGACACGTGAGACCGCAAATCCAGACTATCTAACTATGGATCCTGGCCAGCAGTGGCCACGAGCTCTGCAGAAACAAACTGCCGAGCCCCAGCAGGAGGGCTGAAGGGGTGTTCGTTAGCCCAAAGAGCACCCCAACTGCCTGGTGATAAAGTAGCAGTGAGGGGTCTGGCAAATTTAACCACAGTGGGAGCTGCTGCCACCTAACACTGAAATCTAACCTTCCCACATTTTGCCAGAAGTCATGTTTGCCGAGGTCTGTGCCTAGGAAAGAGGGAGGACAGCAACCAGCTAAAACTCCACGCATGGTAGTCATCGGAGAGCAAGAGGCACAGACTTACACAGTCCCTTTTGCTAAAAAGTTTTGGGAGCACGACCTCATGCTCTTCCTCAAAGGATACACTTTCAGTCCTAGACACACACAGAACTAATGGGCTCTTTTGTAATCACATGGTAGTTAGTCCATTTTTTCATGGTAATTTTCTGGTCTGCAATTCCAGTTATTTGTGTCCCTGCCGGAGAAGTTTGATGCTAACATATCTCTCAGCAAGCCCTTTGACCTCCACTGGCAGGTTGGTGGGTTTCTCCCTCTCTGTTTTCTGTCTCTAAAATGAGGTCATGGCTTTGAATGAGACAAAGAGCCTTTGCAGCATGAGGAATAGCCCCAAGACAGCTGTGAGTACAGAACCCCCATCAGTCACATCAGACCCCGAGTGCACGAGAGGCAAGCGAGCTGGGCAGCAGCCCACAGCTCTGCTGGGAACGGCTGGGTTTTACCCCCTCTGCTCTGAGAAGATATCGTGCAACTGCTCGTATCAGAGCGGGTGCAAGAACGGATGTGGAACAGGCAGCCACCCATGGTGGAAGCGTTCAAAGGGGGAGGGAATAAAGCAAAACTCTCCGAATACTTTGGACTGGGAGTCGCTGTAAAATATCACTGTCCCCGCTGCCTGCCCCTCTGGCAGAGTTACCGCTTCCACCCTGCTTGCTGGCTCTCCAGCCACCCGTGTTCCCAGTCTACCCTCTGGGCTTCAGCAGCCAGTGGAAGTGGGTTGATGCCAATATGCCAGACTGTCAGCAAGGCACTTTCTGTCACACCAGCCACAGGCCAGCATCCTCTGCCAAAGGGAGAGGTGAAGAGCACGTGTGCAGGGAATAACAGGATTTCTCTGGGGTGCTTTAAGGTCAAAGACCACGTATCAGAGTCCTGAGATCTTTCTTATAAGAACAGCAGTTTTACATGCCTGGAGTAGCAAAAACTGCACAATCTCTCTGACTTCTGCGGGCAGCGCACCGATTTCTCTGTGTTAATGAGGGCCCTCAGATCACTGCCGGAGCAGAGTCTTCCCCTTATCATGGCAGACCAGTCATGAGGCCTGGGTCTGAAAACATGAGATTCTGTGATTTTACTTCTGCCTGAAATTGTCTGGATAATTGCAAAGATAAGCAATCAGATTTTATTTTTTTAGACAGATAAGTTTCACCGGAAGATCTTTATGGGAAACTTAAGAAGCCTTTTCCTTTCCCCATTCTCACTATCAGTTTAATGCATTACGGACTCCAAACATGCAGGGATTTAACATTAAGCTGTGGCCATTCACACAGAACACACAGCAGCACAGAGTATCTGGAAGGGGAGTTTTCCCCTTTTCAAAAGACAAGGCTCAAAGCTGCCATTTCTACAGGAGGTAAATGGAGCAAGACATTTTTACCACCCCCCTTCACTCCCCACCCCATATCTCCTTATGAACAGGAACCTAACTTCTATTTTGAGCCCTGGAAAGAATACCGGTCCTAAATTATTAGCTTTTTAGTAATTAAGCACGGAGTTCAAGTTCAAAGCTCCCGGCATTTTGCAGAGCCCTCTGAGCAGGGGTGCTCAGGCTTTTTGTTGCACATGGTTAGTTTCTTGCTCTGATACAGAGTACAGACGACATCTATCAAGGAGGACAGGCAGGAAAGTGGTCTGAGCGCTGAAGTTACTTGATGCTTGCTGAAAAAGCCTGCTGTAATGGCAGAGGATAAATGAAAGTTTATGCATTTCAGACCCCGAGTAGAGGCAGAATTTCCTCTCCACGCTGGGCTCTCTCTTGCCCATATTTACTGGAGTAAAGTTCAGTGAGCTACAAATGAAGCAGAAAGACCTCTGATATTCCCGCAACCTGCTCCGGGCTGCCTTGGGCAAACAGCCAGGGCACCCAGGCAGGCACAGTGCTGCTTTTGCCCAGTCCGGCCAGGAAAGGGCTTATCACCAGCACCGTCCTGGGCCATTCTGGCTGTGCATCAGCATGTGCTAACTAGCCTCAGTTACAGTCTTCTGTTAGCAGAGGGGATAGCTAGCATTCCCTGCTCTTGCCCAAAAGGCTTAATATGCTGCTATCAACATTGGCCACAGACAGTGATGAATGGGAGTATCTGGGGGCAGCACAAATGTAGACTGTGTTCACAGAAATCGAAGATGAAAGAGGCCCTGTTGAATCATCTTCCCTGGGGCTGCTGCAGGACTGCTCCCAACAGCACATTCTCCAGTGATTTGTCCAGCCTGGATGGATGGATCTCGAGCATGGAGGTTACAAGAATTTCCCCTGAAACAATATCCATGGGCTAAGAGATTTAATAGCTGGGAAGCGTCCTTCCTTCCTTCCTTCCCTCCCTCCCTCCAGTTATCCCCTGTGTAATTCCTGTGCTCTCCTTTTTATATGCATGGTCAGACCCCTCTCCAGACTACATTTAGCCACTCTCCTAAACCTGGCTTTAGTCAATTCTCATGAAAAGCCACCCTTCCAGGCCCATTAATTGCTCAGTCGGCCTTGGCTGTAGCACAGCAGCCTTTTGTTCTAGCATTGCTCCAGCTGCTCCCACCGCCCCTCGCACACAGGAGTCGTTTGTCATAAACATTCCCAAACACACCTCTGGAGTCCAACAGCAACAGTGCCCGCACAAAGCCCTCCCCTGTCACGCCAAAAGCCGGTACCTGGTACGCACAGACTGCTGCCTTGGAAAGCCACTGTCATCTCATTGTTCCTTTGTGCTCCATCTCTTTGTATTTATAAACCGCTTCTCACCACAGACCTACAAGGAAGCTCTCTCTGTGGCCAGAACAATCCTTTATTCTGTTTGCACAGCTCTAAGCAAAGGGAGAATTTTTTCCAGAATCCAGACCAAGGTAGCACAGCAATAACCAGTACACCACACGGGCAGGGAGACCACTAACAGAGGACACTCAGCAACAGCAGTTGCCGCTCAGGTCTTGCAGATCCCTGAAATGCTTTGGGTTCCCCCTCTCCAAACAGAAGATCACAACAGAAGTGGCACTACAGCCCTGGGCAGAGGGGAAAGAGAGCAGCATAACATCCCGGATCAGTGGCAGATGCTTCTCCAGAGGCAGAGTACAGCCCAGCATTTCCAGACAGAGCATTCCTGATAGAAAAAGCATAAAATCACCAGCAGGGAACTCACGCCAGGTTCCAGACTAATGTTTTGGTCTCTGTGCAGAGAGGACAGAGAACTGAGTGACTACACTTACATCCGCTTTGAATGTAACTGAAGAGCCAGCCAGTTCTGGCCATTGCTGATAAATTAGAAGCAGGCAATTGGGAGGAGGTGGCAGATAAACGTTCGATTTGAGGTTTGATCACTACCTCGGTTTCTTTGATGTAGCCGGTCAGATCCCAGCAGGAATCACTCCTAATGTTTGGTAAAGAAAGAGTGATCCATGGATTTTACTGCATGCACCATTTCACTGAAAGTCTTAACCCATAAATCTAAAGCAAGATTTAGATGTTACCCACAACTATGTACACACTATTCCTGAAGTTGGCTCTAGCCTGCTCTGCAAGAACATTAATGTCTTTTGAGTGCTGACAACTTGCACGGATTTGAGTCACTGCACTCATTATATTTGCATTTTTCTTGAAGTCCTAGATCCTGGAGAGAAACCACCATGGAGAACTTCAGTTTCCAACAAAATGAAGGTGGAAAAAAATCTGCTCTCTTGATTGAAGAGAAAAACCTTAGACCTCACAAACCAAACCCAGTGCCCGTCATTGTTTTAAATTTCTTTTCTCAAATAAACCCCATTATTTTGCCAGAGGCCATCCTTACACCTTCTGAGCATTCAAAACCTGGCAATTATGAGAATTCATCTGCAAGTCACCAGAAGTTGGTTCTTTCTGAAATCGACAGAGCTGATTCCATGTGTTACTCAAACAAGGCTTCCCTGGATGTAAGACAGGGCCAGGTCCTTGAGACTTGGACTAGCAGCAGCTTCTTTTGGTGCACGTACAGTAACATGGAGAAAGAAAAATGGTTCAGAGCTGCAAATCAAGCACCTGCTTATTGCTGTGTGTGTTCCAGCCACCCTCCAGCACTGAGACAAAGAAGCCATTCGGACCACATTCCGACACTACATTTCTTATTTTGCCAGACAATATTCACAGGGGTCTGTTTCTCCTCTTATGCAGGCTGGCAAAATGTTAAACAAATATTTTTGAACTGCAAGAGGAACTGACATTTTAGGATATGAAAACAAGGAGGAAGGGCACAAATTTGAGGACCTCCAAGGAACAGCATGCATACAAATAATAATAATAAAACGGTGACTTTATAGTTTCACTTAGTTATGTTTTTTGAACAAGCAACTTGATAGCTTATTTGGCGGACACATCAGCAACTTCTGCAGCTCTGTAATACAAGATTGGACTCAGATTCTTAGAGCAGTGAGGAGCAACAGCAGCACAAGAAATAGAACAGGTATCAAGGGATAGATACATGGATTCAATGTATTGTCAGTCTTAGATAACTGGACAACACAAGCATCAGGACACAGAACTCCAAAATAATCCTTTGGTTTACTATCTTCCTGTTCTTTTGTTTGTGGTGAGTGCAAGATTTCTTTTATGTTATGCAGATCTGTGCTTATGGGCAGTCTTCCATGAGCACATACATCGCTCGACTACCTTGCAGAGACTGCTTTAAAGTTTCCCTGTTTTTTAAAAGCAACGATTCCTCCGTGAGGGTCTCTGACCCCTTTCTTAGCTGAGCCCTAGGGTTCCTGTTTTCACACGGATAGTTTTGATGTCTGATATAAAGCATTCAGAAATCAAGTCAACATTGAAAACAGTTGACAGCTGCTCACAAGCTTCTCATGACTCCCTTGCTCCACTCCTAGCACAGCCTCGATCATGAGGTTAACTGCATGGCTGAAGGATCACAAGACCCCACAGGTTGGCTGTCCAGGGTTAGTTTTAGTTAAAAGTAGCTGTCTTAGGCTGACTGCCCCCCACCTCCTGCAGAAGCCCCAGGGCACAATCATATGATGTAATTATTTGCAACAGCAGAAGCGAACGGAGGAGATTCGCCAGATATAACTCTTTTTGGTTTCTGCGTATCCCTCTCCATACCGTCTGCCGCTTACTTCTCTTGAGGCACAAGGCTTTTCAACTATTATTGCCTGGTCACCCCTACCACCGCTACCTGCAGCTGCTCTCCTCCCATCCCTCTGGTCCTTCTGCTTCTGCTCCCTTGCAGCCTTGAATCCATCTCAAACCTGCACCACTTTCACCCAATGGGTCAAGTGTTTTCCTTGATGTTGCCTTAGCCAAGATAAGGAGATAGCAACACACACATTAAAGAAACCCCAAAACAGTCAACTACCAAAACAAGACACTCCTTGGATGAACTGCTCCAACATAGAGAAAGGTGAAGGATAAACACAAACAGATGTTACTCACAGCGCTTACAGCTCATCTGAAAAGCTCTACAATCCCACTGTGACAAAAGTGGTATAAGCCTCTGAAGAGACTGAAGTCAAAGGAGTGCATTAATACTATATCCACTGCTGTGTATGAAATATGCTTAAATTGCCTGAGAATATGTAGCTGTTGACAAAAAGAGAGACCATCAGCAAATTACTCTGCAATGTCTGCTATGTGTTTTTTCTTGTCATTTAAGCAAGCTCCTAGCACTGGTCTAGCCTGGTACCAGACCTGACAGCCTAATAGGCAGCTTGAATCAAACCAACCGCTAGTCATGTCTAGGGAAGAATACACAAACCCAGCAGTATTCTGAAGTTCCCTCCCTTAGAAAGGGAGCAACCAGGAAACTGCCACAGGCATAACTTTTCACACTGTCTTCTGTCAGTGTAAAACTGTGGAAGCCAGAGACTGAGACTAATATAAGCTAATAGATTAGAAATATCACGTATAAAGACTACCTTTACAGAGCATCGATGTTTGTCTTCCTTTGCGTTTGTACGTTCCTCGGAAGTAATTTGCAAACCCTCAGAGCTTCTTGGGGATCCAACACAAAAGGCTCTGGGTTAAGATTTTTAGAGCGATGCAGGCACTCTGCAGACAGGCTAATGTTTCTAAAGAAGCTTTGCAAAAAGACACGCAAGGAGACCCACGCAGTTACGTTCGAAGAGCAGTTTTTGCCCTGTCACTTCATCATACAATGCATTTGCTGCTTTTAGAACCAGCGTTTTTGGTCCATGCTCTGAACAAAGCTTCTACTAGCAGCTTCATTACAAAACTGAGCAGCTAAGGTTATTTTTTGTTATTTTTAAGAGCACACACTCACAACGCCATCAGCCAAACAGTCCAGCTGTCACCCTAAACTCCATACAGAGGTTTTAGTCAGAGAGCGGAGATGTATAACTCAGGGGGAAAAAAACAAAACGAACATCCTCCCCCAAACTGCCACTTGAGCGCTCCAGCAAAATAAACAGTTTGAGGAAAAGGTTAGCAAGAGTTTACGCTAGACATCCATGTTTTCTAGGGACTCTGGCAAAAATAAAGCAGACCAAAGCCAGTGATTTCATCTTCTCACACTATGGATATAGCATTTCTCACTGCCGACAAAAATTGACTGTGTACCTTCAAAAAGATGTTGCCAGTGGAGTTTGTCCAGAGTACATTGCAGTACCTACTATTACTCTGTTACATTACAGTGTTGGTAATCTTAGAGTCTGTAAGACGACTGCCTTGTTCACAGAAAACGTTACCACTATCTCTAGGCAGCTTCTATACAAAGCCATGTGGCTTGGGCCTTCCAGCAACTGCTCAATGTTGGGGAACACCTTGAGGTTCAGGTGCTTTAACTGGAAGCCCTTCAAGGAAACAAGACACTCACAGATGACACTGCACAGGCTACGTACATAACAAGCTGTAGGGGAATACACCCACAAGCAGACAGTGCAAGAAAAATCTCCCTACAAGGAGAAGTTTCCTACTAAATCCTAAGATTGGTTTATGCCCTGAAATACAGGGATTTATATCCCTTGTAAAGCTCTCATTTAATTTGCTATTAATTCTGGAGATTCTCGTCATCCATATCAAATTTCTAATCCTTTTTTCAAATCCCATAAGCCAAGCACTCTTGGCTTCCATGATGTTTTGTGGTAGTAAGTTCCAGAGTTTAAGGCACTGCCTGGAATCCAAGCACAGGGCTGGGAATCTGGCATTCCTGGCTCTGCCACCACAGCCACTCCCCACCGAGTGGAAGGGTAGTAGCTACGGATGATGCAAGAAAGTCCAGGTAGCAGCACACATTTTTTTTAAAAAAAAAAAAAGAAAGAAAATTGCAGGTAGGGTGAATAATAGAAGATGTTTAAAGGCTGGTACACGTTTTTCAGGAGTGCCTGCATGACTTCAATGCCCAGGTCATTTGGGTACTTTTGAAGTTCTTACTCATGTTCTATTTTTATAAATTTCTAGTTATTCTCATGTTACACATACAAACACTGCTCCCTTGAACCCACATCTAGAACTAGAACAGTGCCAGAATGAGAAACGGTTTGAGCCTGGCCACTTTCTCTGTACTGCTTGTGAGTCTGACAGATCTAGATGAGAACCGGGAAAGCTGTTCCTGATACGTTTCCCTTCCAATTTCCTTTTTTTTTTTTAAACATAATCATGAAAAGCAAGTGTCTTGCCAAGTCTGGTCATCACCAGTGTAAAAGTATTAGTTTATTCTAGCGCTTTTCTCTTCCTCCCAAAGCTGTCACCCGCAGGAAGATGAATTACTCTTTTAGCTTATGTTTACCATAAAAAAACTAAGGCATTTTACCACCAAAGTCTCTAGCGATGCCAAAGGCAGTAAGCAACGGAATAGCCACATTATGACATTTAGGTACCACTTTTAAGACAGCCTCCTCAAGCTCCTGCTACAGCTGAAGGGGGAAGACAGGTTAACCTGGCAGCAAATCTAGGCAGAAGCTACAATTAGGTGCAACGAAAACTTCCCTTTGTCAAGTGCTGGCTTCCTTTGGTCCTAAGGATTCACTGACCTGTCCTCACAAATCTTCAGGGTTTCTGGAAGTCCGCGGTCACATCACGCTTCCCAGACTCCTCTCCCGTTCAACAATCTTTAAAGCGAACTTGGTCACGGCAGATGCCTCTGGAACGATGAAAAGCACGGAAAAACCCACTCGTGTCACATCCACGCACGAACGCGGCTGAGGGAGGCCTGAAGCGGTGCAGCCCTACCTGCAGCCACCCCTGCTGCGCTTCCTGATGCGCGAGGGAGTTTTTTGGGTTGTTTTTCTCTTCCCCCGGCAAAACCACCGCCGGATCGCAAAGGAGCATCGGCGGGACCAAACCCGAGTCCGCCACCGCCTCGCCCCGAGCGGAGCAAACCGTCCCCGGTCGGGACCCTCCGGAGCACCTCTCCTTTTCGGCTGCAAGTACAAGCGCTACCCTGACCCCCCTCCGAAACCCCCCCCCCAGCGGTTCCCCGCTCCCCCCTCGACCCTCAAAGGGGGAAAAAAAAAGCCGCTCCCGCTGCCCCGGGAACTAACAAACTTCGGCAACCGCATCCCCCGCCGCCGGCCTCCCCCGCGACCCTCGGCGGGGGGCTCGGAACCGCGGTGGTGGTGGTGGGGGTCCCCCCCTACCCACCCCCTGCGCCCCCCAACCCTACCTCGACGGCGGCCGGGGCTCAGCCCGGCCCCCGGTGCGGCACTCGCGCCTCCGCCGCCGTTTAAATGGGCAGGTTCAGGCCCGGCAGGGAGCATGCGCTGCCGCGGGCGGAGCGGGGCCGCCGGGGGCGGGGGGGGGGCTCCGCCGGACCGGGTTGGGCTCCCCCCCCCCCCTTCACCAAACCCTCCGCCGCCTCCTTCAGCCGGCGCGGAGAGGAGCCCCCCCGGCCGCGGAGCGACCGGTCGCCCGTGGGCGCAGCGAGTCCCGCTGCCGTCAGCCTCGTGGGTTAGACACGGAGCGGGGACGAGTCGTTCCACGCAAATAATTTGCGTTTTAGAAAAGCCCTGCTGCTTTGGTTTTTTATTATTATTTTTTTTTCCCCCCTTTCTTTCCTCCTTTCTGCTCGAGAGTTACCCGCGGTATGAATAGTTTCTTGGTTTGTTTGGTTTTACTAATCTATTCATTACTTGTAATTGCTTGGATTGTATGCAAATGGATTCCATGCTATGGGAAGCTTGTGACCTGGCCCCTGGACATTATTCATGGTAGATGACTGCTTAAAAATCACATGGCGTGTGTGCGTGTGTGTGAGGGAGAGAGACAGACAGAAGATAGATGCTGGTACAGAGAGATCTAGACAGCGTATCGGTATCTAACTGGTCTAACCATAGCTGGACAGAACCATGAGTTGAGGAAAAATGAGCGCTCTTATTCATACGTACACCCCTTGAGCTGAGAACCCTTAGAAAGAACAGCTTTCCTTAAACATCTGCATCAACAACTATCTTTTTTTGTGTGTGAGCACTCGCAAACAGAGGATAGGAAAAATGAGACAAGAATGCAGTTGACAAAAACAGCTGTTCTGAAATTAATGTTTGCAAATGCTTGGGCCAGTTCTTCAGCTGATAGGTCATCAAAAGACTTGTGCTAGTTCATGCTATTTAAAGATTTGGCCCTCTGTTTTGCAATGTATTCATCCAGCTCTACTAGTTGCAGAAGCATTATAAAGATTTAGTTATTTTTAATCTTCACAGGGTCCCTCCTTTGAGCAACTTTGTACCTCTCAAGGTCAAAAATCCCATTTCCATGTCACATTTCAGCTTGGATCAGCAGGATAGTCTTGTTTTCACTGTGAGCAGCTGTTCCCTCCCAAAGTTTGCTGAAAGGACTCACCCTACATGGAAAAAGCAGAGAAGCACCTGCATTTGTTGTCACTTGAACTAATGAGAACTCACTCACTGGGGTGGCTGACAAGGAGAAAGGACACTGCTGTTTCCTGCAAAAAGGTTTTTGGCACACCAGATACAGCTAGGAACTCACTAAAAAAAACAACAACAAAAACCACCCCCAAAAAAATCCACCCAAAACCCACTGAAGAGCTAGGCTATGACTTAAGTTGGTCAAGTGCCAGAGTCCAAATTTGGGTGGGGAGAACTGCCCCTGTTTTCTAGTCAGGGAAGCTCACAAGCAATTAAATAGCTGTTAGTGCTGGGTTTTTTTCTTTTTTTTTTTTCCCCCTCTTTTGCACTGGAGTGTATGACCCTCACTAGGTGGATTCCCAAATGCTGTGCCTACACTGAGCTCGAGGAGCTCAGCATTGTAGGGCTCAGTGCTTAGACTAGCAGCTTGAACTTGAGTTTCCTATCTTCTATTCCCGGCTCTGACTCACTGTGTGATCTTGGTTCAGGCACAAGCAGCCAGTTTTAAAAGAGAAATTGCAGGCTGTGGTGGTGGATACTCCTGGACTGTCACTAAGAGGAGGCTCTGCTTGTTTCACTGAACGCCACAGTGTGCTGGCACTGTTTCAAGAGGCCAAGAGTTCTGCGAAGCTTTGCGAGTCAGAGAGCAAAACAGCAGCTCCGCGTATCATCTATACTAACAACAGGAGACAGGGCAAGTCATAGAAAGTCTGGCTTGTTCCTCTCAAAAGTCATGAGATAGATTAACGTTTACAGTTCCATACCAGTACAAAAGCCCAATACCTCCTGGAGACGGACAGGGTTTGTTCAGAAGTGGTGGTCCAGACCAGAGGCAGGGGAACTTAACATTGTTAGCAGGCAGATCACATTTTCTAGATTTACCAGACAGAAAGTGGGTTTAACTATGGCTAACAGAGCAGATCAGGACAACCGATAACTCTGCTACTTCAAATACTAGTTCATTCATGCTTCACTTCAATTCCTAGCACATAGGACCAATCCCCTTCAATTAAGGCACTATAGAAGTTAGGTGCTACTCAAATATTTCAGCCTTCCCACCTCTCATCTCATTTTCCCTTTAATAAAGTAGTGATAACAATACTTATGCACTCTGACAAGCACTTGGCAACCTGTTGATAAAGGCTCCAGTTGGTGCGATGTATGTTTATTGCAATAATCTCTTCAAATTCCAGCCAGAGACTCTGCCCCTCCATGGAAAGCATTTGTGGGTTCTAGCCACAGGTAAACACAGCTCTAGTTCGTCCCTCTTCAGCAAGGCATTTTCACATTTAGCTTAAAGCACACCTTCATCTCACCTGGCTTCTGCTGTCCAGGACTAGCTCCATCCTGTATTAGTTCCTGGTACAAGGAGCGCAAAGGGAAGCCCGAGCTCTTCTACTTGATCTTTCTTTGCACAACTTTTGCCCCTTCCTCTCCACAATGCCACTGCTTTCATTTACTGCCTCCTGCTCATGACAGGTAAATTCTTTGGGACAAGGCCATGCCTTTTTCTAAGCTGACTGCAAGGTACTAGTCCTGCATAGATAAAGAAGAAAACAAAAAATTAACAAACATTACTCCCCTCTGGAGGCATAAGCACTGGAAACTACAGAGAGAGACATACAGAAGAGAGACTAAGGTGGCAGCACACCAGGGACACCACTTGCGTGGCTGCGAGCAAGCACAAATTTGAGTTTCAGAGTCCTGAACACAGCAGGAACAGCTGCAAGGGCAGCTTTTCCCCTGCACTCCCTCTCACCAGTTCACGCACCTATGCAGTGTTTGAGTGCCAATTTCCCAAACACTGATGCTTGCCTACAGGGCCTCAGCTAGGGCCTTCTGCAGTCATTTTATAAACATTACTAGAGGAAAAGGAGGCACGTGTCATCATGAGAAGTAAAATACAGCCACGCAGTGGTGGAACTTCCACTCCTCCCTGCTCAGGTCCTCCTTCCTTCCACTACAGCTTTACAGATCTCCCATCTGCCAGACGACAGCTCCCCACAGCTGAGTAGGACCAAAAGGCTAGGCATTTCCTGAGCCTTCTTACGTGCTCCTCTAACTCATCCACCAACCAGCCAAGGATTTCAGAGCACGTTATAGATTGTCCTGTTGCTGGGCTCCACGCTGACAGCTCCTGAGGATCCCACACCTAGTTCCCAGAAGCACTTTGGCAAGGGCCCAGTAGGATCTTTTGTGGGATCAGCAACTCTGAAAATTTAGACCACATACTTTGGTATCTGAACATGGCAATAAGAGCCTGACATTGTGTACACTACTGGTTTCAGTAGATCCAGTCCTTGGCTTATAAATGGACCTAATCATTTTGCTGAAGCAGGACTAGAAGGTTCAGAACATTACAGGATTGAGCCATCGTGGGAATCTGCAAACTAGATTAATTTATCAAAAGGGGAAATAACAGAGTCAACTGCCATCTCAGCTGGTCATGCCTGATTAGATCATAGCACAGATTTGCCCTGGTCTTATCTAAATCTCATGTACCCGGCCAAGTGGAGCTCACGGTATCTGCTAGAATATTGACAGGGGTTAGGCACCATCACATGTGGCAAATAAAACAAGGAGCCAGAGAGCAGGAGAGCATCTCGGCTTTACCCTGGGCACAGGATACGCTGTGACAGCTCAGACTCTTCTGCCGCAGCTACACGGAGAGAATACACAATCCTGGTCTTCTCTACAGATCTTAATCTTGCTGCACAGAGGGATTTCATGGATGCTCTGATTTAGTCTGGAAGCCCCAACAGTCCCAGATTGGCCAAAGGTAGCTTTAAGCCCATTTTGTGCTTAATTACAGAAAACGCGAGTCCTGAACTTGATTGCAGACTGCTGACTCACAACGCAAACCTTTTGCTCTCTGTAAGCCGAGAAAATAAACCCATCCTCGGCACCCCACCCAGGGAGGTTAGGAGTAACTATTTACAGAGCACTCAGATACCAAGGTGGAAAAGTGTTAGCGAAATGCAAAGTAGAAACATACTTTGGTGGTGCTTGGGGCTGTTGCCTCCAGAATAAAGGTGGGAATTCATGCTGGACACTGAGGGCTTTTAGAAGGATCTTTCCTGACAAGCTGACAGCCCCAGACCTCTCGTGCCAGTCGGGAGTGATGCTGCCAGAAAATGGACTTTGTATAATAGCGTCTAATGCACCTTTAAAGAGAAAAAGCCACTAGAACAAACAAAAGCAGCACTCAGCTGCACAGGCTGTTTATACTTGAGGTAGCCAGAGCAGGCGGCTGCACTTCAGGGCTTATCTTCGCTCTTTTTCTAAACAGGAAATATATTTTTGTCTCGAGCATTTCAGGAGAAGCCACCAGGCTATAACTTTCAGAACGTGGGCTACCAAAAATGAGCATTTCAACTCCCTCACGAGACCTGAGATATGGTGGGTGGGTACCCAGAAGAGCAGGGGTATCGCCTGTAACCTCAATGACAGGAACTTCGCAGGGCCAGCTCTGCTGTGCGCCATGGGTCCCCCAACACATCAGCTGTAGGAAAATCAAGGGATGTAAGTGGGGCTACCAGATCAGCTCTTGTGCATGCAAAAACTGCTACAGTCAGCATAATTGAGGAGGGAGAATTTTGGGCAGGGAAACTACAGAAATTGCATTTTCCATGGCAGTAGGAGTTCCTTGGTAGAGGCATTACCTCTGGCTGGAGCAGTGCCTGGCTGGAAGGTGCCCGTTCCTGAAGACTGAAGAGAGCAGCACACGTTCTTTCTTCCTCTCTAACAGCAAACTGAAGCTGCAACATCCCACAGGTTTACCATCTCCTTGCTTAGCGTCATCATCCCCAACTACTGGTTCAAGCAGCTGGTTTTCTCTGTGTAAGACTGCAGGGAGGACACTGTATCCGCACTGTACTGGTTTTGCACAATTTTTAGCTCCCCCAGTTTTGCCGTAAGTTTTACGATATTTAGTCTCAAAGCACATGGAGTCATGGATTCAGTGAGGTGGGTTTATTGCTGGTTTGTTTTTTTTTTTCTTTCTTTTTTAAAAAGATCCATTTCCACATCTTTTGATTGTGGAGAAAGGCTTTGGCCATACACTGCCAAAACCAGAAGGCAATTTATTTTCTTTTTAATTGGGAGTCTCAAGACTTAAAAAAATCTCATGATTTTGGGGATTCTGCAATGCCTGTCTCATATTGGAAGGGCTGGATTTGGTTAGGGAGATTTTCTTGTTTGGTAGGGAGATGGGGTCACTCTGTACTACTTACTGGATTCCAAGGCCTTTGCAGCCAAGCAAACAAACTTGCTCCCTCGTCAAAATTCTTATTGATACTGGAACAGCTCCCACTGTTTGCCGCTTAGCGTCAACGTTACTGTCCCTGCAGGCGATGCAGAAAGAAGGAAGCTGTCCGTGAAACTGTGTGTGTACAAGTGTTGCTAAACTGGGTTTGAAATCCAGGCATATCTGCTATATTTACAGAGTGCAGGACAAACATTTTAGCATTGCCCCTGCTGTTCCCTGGTCTGCATTCTTAACCTCTGCCTCTTCTAGCCAACCTCCTTTCCCCATACACAGCATCACGTGCTCAGTTGCCTTCCCTGCCTTTCAGGATGTAGCCAGAGTTTTAAACTGTGCCACCCACCAAGCAAGCTCTGGTTGCCCCTTGCCCTGCCAGGAGGACGCTGCAGAACCTGCCAGCGAGGGACGTCCTTGCTATGAATGTACAAGGAGAAACAGCCGAGCACAACAGCAGCACAAAATCCAAACAGCTTCACTAAGGGGAAGTTAGAGAGGAACTGAACAACAGCTCTGCTGAATCCTCTTCCTCCCGCTGTTGCTTTGCCTTTTTTTTTTTTCTTTTTCTTTTTTTTTCTGTCACCTCCGGTGTGCAGGTAAGCCCAAATTTCCTCTGTGTAAAAAGGAAAGCACAGCTCTGTTTCGGTCCCCTGCCTGGCAGCAGCCACAGGCTTCAGCTCTCTGAACATCTGGCTACTGTGAACCTTAATCCTTAGCATTGCACTGCCGTGCCCCCCACACCTGGCCTCTGGCCACAGCGAGTCTTTAACACTCTGCACCCCAAGGACAGCCAGGCACCACTTAGGAAGGCCACTGTAAAGACAAGGAACCCTTTGCACCACCTTATTCTACGACCTACAGTGCATCTCTGATACCACCCTGCCTCTCCTCCCCTGATACACCCCTCCTCACCCACCTCAGTCCTACAAAGGAGGCAGGGAAGAATTTCCCAGCCAGTACCTTCAGCAACAGCCCAAGTAGATGCCAGGTTAGGAGGGGTTCCACTGTCCTCTGATGTAGCTCAAGCCTTCCTCACTAGAGTAATAGAGAATTGCTTGCATCCTGCCCACTTCCCACTCTTACCCCAGGGGGGTAAATTTTATTTCACTGCAGCCCAGAGTCACATTGCCACGGGGCAAAGCAGACAACTCTGGTGTCAGTTTACGATTTCCAGCTCACAGGATAAGATTTGAGGGTTTTCCTTGTGAAATAGCCTATTTTGATTCAAATCTGCTTAGAGAAAGCTGCCTATGGATTGAGCACATTCCACCCTGCATGTTTGGTACCTGCAACTTAAAGCTACTCTCTGCCTTGCCGCCCTTTAGTTCTGCTAAGCTAGAGACAAAGCAATGGATTTCTTTCTGGTTTGGGTGCCAAGGAAACTGTCAGCTCCCATTCAGTCTCCACGCCGTTCCCTGCAACACATTTGCTCAGCCACTTGCAAATGATGCACCCCATGAGCCATCCAGTCAATTTCCCAGGACAGCTTCAGCAATGACTGCTGGCCATGGGACCCTGGGACATTTCGTAGGTAACAGATGAAACCAGGGGCCCTGGTATGCAAGAGGCTGATGACCTTGACTGAACAATAACTTACTAATGCAAGTCCCTCTTGAACAAGGACAACTGGATGAAAAAGCAGGTCTTGCTGTTTGTTCCAGTTGGGGGCCATCTCATTTCTTTAAAGAAATTCTACTTATTTGCAAAGGGACATAAAAAGTTCCAGTTCCTTGAATAAAGCAGGGCCTAAACAATGAGAAATGCCTTCTTTGATTATAAATCCAAACCCTTTCTCCAGGCAGTACCTAATGCCACAGCACTCAGCTCACACTGGAAGTGTCCCAAGACTCGTTCTTGACAGTGCCCTTGGCTTTTCTGCCCCACTCAAATTTTTTTCTTCCCATCCCTGCTTCTCTTACATAGCCACAACTCCTCCACTCGATGTCCTTAGCTTCTGCATCAGGAAGCCCTGCTGCTTGCATGACACTTCTCAGCTTTGCCAGAGAGTTCTGCGCAGAACTTGGAGTCAATTCTTTCAGAGTAATTCTTTGGCTCCATCACAAGCTCTCACGCTCCTGCAGATGTCCTAACAGAAAACAAAAAGGCAGTTCTAGGCCTAGATCTTGACTTCTGAGGAGGAGATAGGACAGATGGGAGTAAAACCTGATACAAACCTGAACCGTCACAAACTCATTCACTAGCTTTCAGCCTGCCATACTGAACAAGGCCTGAGCTCCCAGTCTGAAGGAGCTGTAGGAAATTATGTATGTCTAAATATACATTTTACAGCCTAAACTGAGATCAAACTCCATCCATGAGGTGAAGAACTATGCTTTGTTGTGGATACTGTGGTATTTGCTCTAGCAGCTCAGCTGTTAAGAGCAGTAATAAAGAAGGCAGAGAACTGCCACAATTCATCATTATTGGATGAAACAGGAAACTTGAAACAGAAAACAACTATAAAAGTATTTACAGAAACCATTCCAGCCATATTTGCTCAAAAAGAAATTTGTCAAACCTGTTGATCGAGAAAAATAATCTATGAAACCTTACAAGATTAAAATTTCCCTTTTCTTGACTATTTTATTATACAGTTGATGGGCAGATATTTGCTTCAGGTAAACAACATGCACCCTGTTTATAGCAGACAGTGCAAATAGTTCCCAGCATGTTTATTCTGAAATACTTGTACTGTACAGAGAGGAAGTGACTGCAGAAGAAAGACACCCAAGCTACGCTCCTTTCCAAAGCACTGGCTGGAAGCAGCTGTTAGATAAGCTGCATCTTTGCTGGATGATGAATCCTGCCTTAGAGGAACCGAGATAGTAGAGATGAAAAAGAATGAGGCTATACACCTGTCTGCAAAGAAACGTGAAGAATCCTGTCGGATTGAGAGAACCTTGATTCTATTTCATTAATTTAAAAAAAAAAGGAATCACCAAAAGAATAATAAGAGAGTTTTCCATTCAAATGTCACAATGACAGAACAGGGCAAACACGGCTATCTTATTAGCCTACCATCATCCCAGGTTTCTGTGTCTTCACAGGTCTTGCCCTTCTCTCCCTTTAATCTCTCTAAAAGCTATTTTTCTTTCTGTGTCACACTTCTCTAGAATTTTTACTGCTATTTGCAGCACCAGGAGTCAGGAAGGAGGTATTCGAGAACCAGCCAAGGCATCAGCTCCTTTGCTTCTGCTATTCCCAAACAAAATAAAAAGTATTAATAGTGAGCATGCATTGATAACTTTGTTGATTAATTCACCTCCTAATCAGCCTCACTACCTTAAATCCTAGGGATGACTTTGACCTGAATGTTAAAAATTGTTCCACGATGAACCGTACCAGATATTACTATTGACAATTCTGTGTCACTCCCAGCCATAGCAGCTCAGGAGACTTACTAAGGGGTCACTGGCATTCAACAAATCACTTGTTTAACAAAGGAAGAATGGAAGAATTGCCTGGGGTCAAGACACACAAATATCATTGGAGACTTTCCCCAGCAGTGGTCCTAGACCGAGTCTCCCCTTTTTCCATATGGTAGAGTGAGTGCTCAAATTTGATGTAATGAGCACTGTCAGAATGGGATCAACCACAGAGGACAATCTGTTACCCTCCCTTATTCCCTTTTTCTAAGGGGCCAAGAAACCTCTTCTGGAGAGGATTTAGCTGCCACTTGCCTTCATTTTTATAGGGAAATTTTTCTCTTGCAGAAGGCTAAACATGAGAGCTAGAAAAGGTCAGAAAGCCTTGCCACCAGAATTAACACAGGACCGCTCGTTACCATGCCTCCTCTACAGCAGTACAGCTCAAAAGTCACCAACTGATAGGCCATGGCCACTTCTCAGTAAAATTCAGAAGGAACATCTTCAAGTGCTCCAGCTGCGTACAGACAAGACACATGCTGAGAGGTGCACATGATTCAGACAGCATCCGAGTCAGCCTCATGAGGACAAGCCTCCTTGAGGTTCTTTCTCCTTTTCCTGACTTCTGTACAGCATTTCTCAACTGTTCCACCACATGACCCCCAGTTAAAGAGGGCAGCTTCCCTCTCACTCAGCTGTAGCAAAAGGGCAGGGCTACAGGGAGCCGATATCAAGTCTATTCCTCAGTTAGATGGAAAAGATTCCCAAGAATATAAATAATTTGTCTCAACTGGCCCCCCCCCCCCCCCGCCTTTTTTTTTTTGTTCATGGTAACTTCAGGTATATTCCAATGAGGAATGTGCTGTAACTAGCAGCAGGTTGAGTCCAAGTTTATTATCAAGGCTCACTACACACCAGGACAAACTTTGTCTACACTAACAAGTTTTTAACCTGCTATGCAAGCATAGCCCCTTAGAGCAGATGCAACACGTGCCTAGAGATGGCATTTCTCACCCCTTCCTTGCTGTAGGTCCACGTACTTCAGAGAAAAGCCTAGAGATCAAAGTAAGTTATGAGAAATATTGCAGTATCAGTGAGGAAAAGGCTTTTTTAAAAAGTATGTTATGCCAACACCTATTCTGCCAACGCTGCCAGATAGACCAGGTTTATGTTTAAAGCTTAGTTATTTGTTTTGGTGTCAGCAACGCCTTCAAGCATTTAAAGTCTTGGGAATTTTTGTTTATTTTAATTAGTACAGTGTTCTACCATCAGATCAGAGAACTGGTCTCTTCCTTGTTGGGTTTGAACTAAAATGACTGAATGTGCAAAGAATAATTCCCTACAGCCTACTTCCCACGCTGCACTCATCAGGCACATTGGTCTCAGTTGCTCTCTTTCCAGCCATATGGAGTACTGCTTCAGGGCCATCTACATAAAGTTGTACCTGGGGAAGAATACTAAGAGGCAGAGCTATCCTTCAGCCAGTCAGATTTGCCAGGGGTCAAGGGAGCTGGTTTCTCCTCCCCAAACTGTCTTAGGGTCCAAGCTGTAACATGGCTTGGGCCTGTCTTAAAGGAGAGAGACTTCACAGTTTCTGTCCTCACCTACACTCAGCACAGCCGTCCAGCAAAGACCTGGCCAGTGGAAGGCAGAATCCATGAATTTAAAGCAGACCAAAGATGTATTTCTGGAAAGAAACAATTATCCAACAAGCTCACCTTAGAGCTGAGCCAAGATAGCAATATTTAGCACTCATATAACAACTTGCTTTTTCAAAGTGATCTATTCACGTTAAGAATATTTATGTTTGCATTTAACTAACTTGGGAAAGTGAAATATAAGAGGTAACACAAGTTGTTAAACTCCGCAACTTGGTCTCTTACACTTAAAAGCTCTTGGTGGTATGGGGAGAAGATGCAAGAGTGAGAACAAGGACTTACTCCCAAGGGTATTTTCTTTTTCCTTTTGGCAGCCCTGCTCAGCAAAAGAAGGAAGTGGGAAAAATGTTTTAAAAGTCACTTAAGTGGTATTATGCATTTAAAGGTACAAAAACAGTTTAATGTGAATGACACTGAAAGAACTTGAGTCACTTCCAATACAAGACCTAGTTTGCCTTTGAGAAATGTATCACCTATTAAGTTTAAAACTAATATACTGAACTGTTTCTGGGAACAGAAAGGACCATTTCAAATGCAGTATCATAATCAGCAATGAAGTAAAATTAAAAAAAAAGAGAGTTTAGGGAAAAAGAAATGATGTCTCCATATAATAAGTAGGATTATACTCAAACTATTCCTTCCCTTCATTCATTTCTGAGGAAGTGAAGCAGAAACAGAGTGTGCGCATTAGGAGAGAATACAATAATATCCTCTTTATAAAACAGTCAGAAGACCATTTAGGGAAAAAAAAAAGAAAAAATATCCAAGCAGAAAGAGATTTTTTTAAAAAAATCAATACTAACTGCATCTCACAAGAAAATTAGGACAGAAGTTCTCAGACATAAAACACTCCAATTAATCAAAAATGTTTGTAATGAACAAAGCCAACAGACTCCACTGTTAGGGAAAGCCACTAATTGATAATGCTAACCAAGACCTCCTAACAAGGCCAACTACTTAGTTAGAAATGCTTAAGGAAAAAAGAGAATGTGACAACAGGAAATTTATTGCTGCTGGAACTGCTATCTTATCTACTCAAAACACAAATGTTATTCAACCTGAAAGACAAGAGATTATTCAAAATACCAGTCTCTCTTCAAACTACAGAATTTGCAAGCAAATATAAAGCAAACCCTTGAATATAAAACAAAACTTATAATTTTGAAGGGTAAATGAAATATTATTGAAGAGAGACTAGGAAATGGCTTTGACTTTGTTAAAGATTGTTTTCATTTGTTGTCCATCAAAAAACATGCCCATGCAGGAGACCAAACTGCAATCAGGGTTTAAGGCCAAGGGCTGAATTTGTCCTAGAGACTTTAATTCAGCACTGACTTTAAAAAGGAGCTATCCCTCACTGGTCTTTTTCATTCATGGGGGGAGACTGCATTCCGATGCTTGCCCACAGTGGGATAACAGCACTTGAACTTGACCTATATCTATGGAAAGAGGAAAAAAAACCCAAAACACACAAAACCATTTCCTGGTCTACATAAAACTCTAAAGCTGGAGATATGTGTTAGCCCAGGATGTGGTTATGAACAAACAAGCAGCACTCCCAGATCAAATTCAAGTCTAACATATCACACGTTACAGACATCTGGGGCTTTTCAATCAATGCACAATGAACAGACACCTTTCAGAGCTCTACGTTCTCCTTACCCTGCACCCCCAGATTAGACTTTGTACCAGCTCCACAGGAATTTAGGTTATTAGTGATATCTTTCCATACTTGATTTATCATATTATATGGTACAGAGACCCCAAATACCAGTGAAAGAAGTAAAAAACCTCAAACCATTCACTTTGTGGTTTGCTACATCAAAAAGTACATCTAAAAATACTCTTTTAAAGTACAGGGAATTTGCTGGGAAATCTCTCAATTTCCACAATTTTTCCATGTTTCCTTCAACACGCAAGATGGGCAAGAACAGAACAGCAGCTATTTACATCAACTTCGTCCCATTTACTTGCTCTTTCAAGGCCACCTATAGGGCAAAACCAAGCCGTATGGCAGAAAACAGATCTAATCTCAAATTCCACCTTTTGACTTTATTTTCATCCTATAACCAAATACTACCAAAAGAAACACAAACAGGATATTCCTGAGGCAAAATTCTGTTAGATTAAAACTTGACAGCTAGTATTCTTTGCAAAAGGAATCTTATCCCCCTGGTTTGGTTGTGCTTGCTGTGTGTCCACTTCTCTGATGTACATCCATTCTATGTGAAAACAAATAATTTGTTTCTGGTATTAATTCCCTGTAAATACTACTATAAAGCCAATAGGAACTTTTTAAACTTATGCTGGCACAGCATCTGCCTACAGGACCGAGCAGTCAGTAAATACACTGGGTTCAAAAGAGCAATACTGAGGAGAAAAGCAGCCAAAGGCTGCATATACTAATAGGATGGTCAAAGAGTAGTGGCAGTGGGGAAGAAGAGTAACTCTTTTTCAAGAGTTCACAGATCCTTAGTATTGCACCACATCTTAAAGTAGTGTTTACCTCTGGGGACAGAAGAAGTGCCACACCTGCTAACTACTAATTAATCCTAAAACTGAAGTAGCATAGCAGTACCTGAAGGTAACCCTACAGCTGCTCCAGATAAAGAATCCATGTTAAGACTGCAGCATATAACTGCAGATGCCATAGCAGTGAGGTAGAAATACCTGTCAAGGTTAATTGGCTGGTACATTTAAGAAGAGAAGAATGCCATAAGCTGCATTATTAAACCATTCCGTTCCAGAAACCTGGAGCATCACTGTCAACAGCAGTATCCAACACCAAACACACCTATGTTACATAATCTCATTTTACTACACTATGGAATAAAATAGAACAGGTAGAGAAGCAGAACCTGCAGCCAGGCACCAGCTTATGGCTGTCAGTAAGCGTACAGGACTTTGTGTTGGGCAACAGAGACGGCATTTCACAAAGTACCCCAAACAACCTCTGAAAACAAATACATTAACCAGCCTATGCTGCAACTGGGGACAACGGCAACCCAGTCTCCTGTCCAATTCTCTCAAGCCCCAAACGTCTCGGAGACCACCGTTTCATTACGGTCGAGCGTGCTGCTGAACTGGGGCAAGTACAAGACACGCCAAAATTACTTGCTCAATAAGGTCACGAGTGTAAGTGTTTTGCCACGTGGAACCCTTAGGAAAACTAGGTCCCTTAGGATCCCAAAAAGCAGCTTCATCCTAAACCCCATTGGAAACAAACCACTTCCAGCTCTCCGTCCTGCAGAACCCCAACTTCAGTTTTTAAACCCCAGGGGCGCGCACGCCGCAGCAAAACACAAACCTAACTACGAGATCCACGACTTATCGCGCCGGTGACGACAACACACACCCCCGACCTACACCCGTTCAGCTCAGCCTTTAACGCTGGGGCGGGGAGGGGGGGGGGGAGCGCTCTCCGCCCCCGGGCCGGGGCGTGGCCGGGGCGTGGCCGCCGCACCCCCATCGGGCTGGCGAAGGGAGCGGCGCGCCCCCTGCTGGCGCAGCGCGGAACCAGGCGCCGGCCCGCGGGAAGAGACGGCGGAGGAACGGAGAAAGGAGCGAGCGGTTGGAGGGCTGCCGCCCGGCTTGCCGTCGTCCAGCATGGGAACCAAGATTCTGCAAGAAATCAGACGAAATCTGCTACGACGGATTTCTTAAAAGCACCAACTCGCTGTGCGCCATAACCTCCGGCGCAGGGAAAGGGACCCGCGCCCGGGTCACGTCAGCTGCAGTTGAAATGATTTAGGGCACGTTCCCGATCAACACCTTAGTCCTCTTTCGTACGACACCCGCAAAGAACAGGCTGTGTATTTACTGTCATTGCTGGGACATACATGGCAAAAGAGAAAGGCTAGCGATTGCTGAGGGATAGCAAAAAGGCCCGACACATAAATGACTTCATCTCTCCTCATCATTGCTTTGGTTTGCGCACCTCAACTCCCGACTCTGTCACGGAAGAGCCTGTGAAACCAAGGATTGTGCCCTTTACAGCCAATATGACTTCATTCTTTAAATCTTCCCCTCCACTCACAGGTAGCAATGGGAAGGTCATACTTGCCAAACTGTTCTGGCCAAAACCTGACTTACCTTCCTCAGAAAAAGCACGAGCTCTGCAACTGAATTAATCCCAAAACTACCAGACATCATGAAAAATGAACACATTTTTACATCTCGCCAACACTCACAAACCAAAAAACAACCGCAGAAGAATAATACCTTTGAATAGCAGAAAAATTACACAAGTCATGTTTATGGGTTATAAAAGCCCTTTTATAAAGCCATTTTTAAACAAAACCAAAAAGTTTACAAAAGAAAATAAAAGATACAGAAGAATGAGTTGCTTAATATATTCCAAAAAGGAGAAAAATAAAAGAGGGGACACAATTCCAACATGCTGAACAATAAAGGGTTCTTTTTCCTTGTGGTTTTTTTTAATACAAAATACAAGCGAAGGATACACATACTTAAAACAGAGCTCAGGAGCAGGTATGCAGTCCTGGGAACCCTTTCAATAAAAGCAAAGCAGGGTTTTGTTATTTTTTTTTTTTCTTTCTTTGCAGGTACATACAGAGACTGGAATATGTAAAATTAATTAGCACAAAAGACCATCACACAATTCTACCAATGAATGTTGCATCTATAAATTCACGAACATGGTCAACAGTCATGTTCACTTCAACCCCTTAAAAAAAAAAAAAAGGTGTTGTTTTTATTTTAAATAAAGCATTAATGTTACATTCAGACTTAACTCCTAGTACCATGCGGTAGATCTCAGTATTGTCAAGGTATTGCAAGCGTAGCCAACCCTATCGGGCCCAGTGATGACAACCACATCTGCACACACACACCGACCACCGGCCAGCAGCACTGGACACTGTTTGCAGCTGCCCCCTTTTCTGTCTGCTCTCGAGATTAAAAAGAAATTAAAGGGGGCAGAGAGGGGAACTGCAAAGAGCCTGATTTTTAGAAAAGCTCAACAGGGGATTGCAAATACTCAAGACAAATATTCATTGCATACCATATAATGATGCCTTGCTGATAGCCAAAGGCCCAAGGCCCTACCTGGAGTCTCCTCCTCTACCTTCAAAGTGATTATTCAGGGTTTGCTGTGACACGATGTTCATGGTTAAACAAAAATTATGTAGCTCTTATATACAATTTTTTTGTAACAATTGCTTCTGCAGAAAAAAAAGTAAAACTCACTTCAGAACACAAAGGGAATAAGATGTCAGACACTCCCATGCGCGCACTCACACCCGCGCACTCACACACAAAATACTTCAGGGGCTTTTACACACATTATTCTGGCTTAAGCTGATTGAGTATTTCTCCATCCCACCCACTACCCCTCCCAAAATATATATATAAAAAACCCTTGCCCCAATATACAAAGCATATGCACAATGGTGTTTTGCAGTCACACTGAGCATGCTCAGACTGATGGACCCACTCGATTCACCGCGGCTGAAGGGGGCAGGCAGTCTAGAGAGTTGTTTCCAATAGTGGTTGATACACAGAGTCAGCACATGGTGAGAACTTGACTAGACTTTGAAATATTTGTGTTTTGTTTTTAATATAAAGAGTTCAATGAAAAGACATTCAAATGCCAGTCATCTACTGAAGTGGGAAGTCTAAAACAAGGATACTCTTGATTTGGGGAGGTCTCGAAAGGACACTGTCATCTTTCAGAGCTCTCACACTCCACATAGTACTTAAAAAAAAGTCATCTTGGACAGGAAGAACAGGATAGTTAGTTTTGCTTCCTAGTTTCATTACCAGAACTTGTATTTAAACCTCCCAAAACTGTAGGAAAATATTCAGAGTTCAGGGAAAATTTTCTATTTGATCATATACATATAGATTATATAATTTCCACATATAGATGTGACCCCCTCCCCCCCCCCCCCGCAAACTAACATATCCTATATGCCAGCAACTATTTTGTGACAGTGTCCCTTTAAATATCCATCTGCTTACATTTTCATATCCTGCCTCCCCCAACAGATGAACGTCCACTTCTCAAACATTAAACTCATGGATCAGTTTGTAGTTTTTAAGAACCATGTGTTCAACAATATGATCTGTTATAAAAATAAACACTTCACAAACAAATTACATAAAGCAAAGCACCAGTTTCTACAGCTCAAAAGCTTCCAGCATGTTACAGTTTACTTCCCTCCCTCCTTAACCTGGGTGCCTCAGTGTCTATTGTACCTTTGTGACCATCACCAGCAGAGGGGAGGGGGAAAAAAAAAAAAAAAAAGAAAAAAAAAGAAAAAGAGGAATTCAAGCACATCTTCTGCCACTGCCCTGGTAGTCCATCACCTGCAGATGTAGCCATGTGGTGGCACAGAGGCTGAGCATGCTCAGAACAGTTACCTGGCATTGGTGAGGTTCCCCTAGCAGAAGTCACCCAAGGCGTGCTGCTTCTCTCCCCACACACTTTTCTGCTTTGATGAAGTTAAAACAACAAAATTAAAAGCTTCTTGGCTGCCCCATTTCTAAGTCTTGCTCTCACCCACAATCCATTCTGAAACCCATTTAGCTTGGCATGTTTGGCATTCTCAGGCTCAAACTGAAGCAAATAATTTTTAGTACGAAATTGCAAATTTTTACTGATCAAGCCTTGTGGCCAGTTAAAGGCAATGCTATTCACATGTAACTGCGAAACTCAGTGTGATGGTGTGGATTCAGAAACAGAATGTATGAAAGGATATATAATGGAAGTTAGTTATGAACTACCGTTTTAAGAGTAAGACCAGGGCAGGGCACTAGATTAACTGAATTTTGGAATAAATCCATTTACCTCTCTGCAAAGGCTCCGAAACTACAGCTGTGTAACAGAAGACAATCTTTTCAAAGCCTTCTTCTGTGAATGAAACTTTCTGCTCCATGAAGAACTATTCATGCTCCTAAAGAAAGGCATTTTTACAGCTTTCCTTCAAGAAATCAGAATGCTTAATACAAATTAATTAAAAAGGACATTTAAAAATGTTGCCTGCTGCTACTGAAAAATGTTCTGTACTAAATAATTAAAAAAAAAAGTATTAACCTTCACAATTTTCTTCTACCTGTAAAAATGTAAACTGCTGTATTTCTAACAGAGTAACCAAAAGACCATTAGGGCTTAGTGTTTGCACAAATCAGCAAAACAGTAAGATATAGAAAAAGTTACAAAATCGCAGAAGTAGTACAGGATTTACATAGTGTTTGGGTTGTGACAAACTCAAAGATAAGTATCATGCAGCCTCTAACAGCCATGAGATGAACATATGAGAAAGCAGAACAGTTTGGTAGGATAAAGGGCCAAAATTGCCAGGCATAAAATAATCCAGTCCAAAACCTGAACTGAGAACAACAGAAACAGCCTTTAGTTAACTGTGTTAGAAAAAAACCCCCAAAAATATATTTTAAGTGGAACTTACAAAACAGACTCTTCAGAAAAAAAATCTGGTCTAGCGGGTAAAGAAACAGCTGTTTGACCAGATCAGCTAGAGGTATTCTACGTTTAAGTAATCCTTGTACATTTTAATACCAAAAAACCCCCAAGAACCCAATACACAAGAGTAACTTGAAACATAGTCTGGACTGAAGGGGAACAACTGTGTGGACCAGACATTCACAAAAGTGTATGTTAACCCCAAATTTAATCCAAATGTTTTTTAAAACTTGGCCATTTCTTTTCCCATATTACCCAAGAAACACTGGACTAGGAGTGGAGGGAATGCAAGAGACTCTGCTCTCCCAGAAATCTGGAAGGTAGGAAGAGGTGTGGGAGAGGAGAAGGGATTACATTGCTTAGTTTTCAAGACTGATACTTCACTCCAGCCTTAAGCTGTTCTGTAAAATTAAACCACTTAAAAAAAAAAAAGATTTACAATGGAAACACCGATCATCTTTATTGTAACGGCAACAGTAGTTTCATTATAGTAAAGAATGTTAGAGAACTTAAATTTTTATAAGCCAAGGTAAAGTAATTTATCAGCCTCAGTAAAATCCATGGCTATGAATCACACACGACAATCACTTGGCTGTTATATTAATATTCCGTTCCACATTTTAGGCTCCACACTGTGCTCAGCATCTTCAGGCTCCCTATGCCATTCAGCCAAGTGTCCTTCCTGGTCATATTAGTGTATCACATCTAAAAGCTCTCTAAAATCCAAACAAGATTAAAAATCTGGTAGCATGTGCACCAGAAATCCAACTAATTAGCTGCCTTATGTTACCTTCAAGAGGCTGGTTACAAAATGTGTAGTTCTGTGACAAAAAAAAAAAGATGCAAAGCTTGTCAGCTATAAGATAACTGTGAGCAACATACAGAAAGCACAAAGGGTTTAAGAAAAAAAAAAAGAAAGAAAAATGGCAGGTCCAGTTTTCAGTATTTCCACCAACAAACATGGCAGCAACTCTGTATTAGGGTTTGAAAAAACAAGGCTTGTGTACTTTAATTGAAGTTTAAAAAAAGGATATGGCTGCTTTGATAAAAACACATTAAAATGCCACCACACACATCTCAAGTGTCTTGCATTTAGAGGGACATCCTGCTTTTATTATAAAATGACAGCCCTGCTACACTGCTTCCAAACTCCACTTCCTCCCAGCTTCATCCTTTAATGCTGTTCCCTATTCAGCACTTCTTAGGCTTAGGGAGCAGAATGATGACCAACAGTTAGAAGCAGACATGTCGATGTAGGAGCAAAGCCTCCCACACTGTAGGGTGGAAGGATGAAGAAATGGAAGTGGTATCGTGGTGATGTTCACTATCAATGGAAGTCTGCTGTCCAACACTGTAGCTGGAGAGGCTGAGAGGTATGACTACATAGCCTTTCCAAGGACAGATGGAGGGAGAGAAGAGAAACACTTAAGCGTGACTCATGGGATCCGAGACTGACCAGAGCATTACAGGAATCCTTTGCTTCACATTTATAAAAGGGCATCCCTCGCCCCAAAAGCTGAAGAATTTAGGTTTATACTACCCATTAATTTTTTTCCTTGGAAAAACTTTAAAGACATTTTCCACAATACCAAATGGAAACCAGAGTTTTAAAAATTGTTTTCAATTTCTCTGCCCTATTCTGCCCATCTATAGCCAACCTTGGAAGAAATAAAATAGAGTTAATGGATGAGAGAAGCTTCTAGGTTGTATATCTAAATTTGTATAGAATGAACTGCAATTTGCCTAAAGCAGAATAGTGTTCTATCCAGCAAAGACAAAAGATCTCGCATCCTAATTGGAGGGTCTTTCCTAAATAAAAGACAGTGGACCATCTACAAGTCTCTTGATTGCTTTCCACAAAAAACGTGCCTGAATCCAAGAAACACAGGTTTCCTCCCCATGTTTCCTCTTCCTCAATTGGAATTCGTATCAACTACATTTTTTTCTGAGAGTGAACTTATATCAACAAAAGTCTGTTAAAGCATAGGTTCATTTTTTCCACATATTCAAATACAGAATAATAGTTTTAAAGAACTCTTACCAGCACTGGAAAATCTATTCTACTTAACGATTTGTAAGTATGGTTTCCACGTATCAGTCTCAAACCTTATTGCTTCACAACTGCAGTATCCCTTGAAAAAAATATATATTTAAATGGTCTGTTAATTTGTCTCAAATGGCTTTCAGATTTGGTGGGGGAGGGAGAACGGAATGGCCAACAGAGAACATCGACTTCAAAATATTACTGTATAAGGGTTTCCTTATTAAAAAAAGGATACACTGTATTAAACAGCTGAAAGTAAAGACAGCATTCAAAGCCCATGAGTCAAGCCACAGCCAAAACCGTGTTCTACCCCTAAGTATGTTTTCTTTTCCTTTTTCTTTTTTTTTCTTTTTTTTTTTTTAACAAAGATTTCCTCAACTGCCATTTAATCTTCACCAGAGGGTGCTTCATCTTCAGATCCCTCATCCCCTGACTTCTCTGGTGGAGGGCTGGCTGATTTTTTCTTTTCTGGGGGACTTTCAGGCTCTTCATCCTCTTCTTTGGGGGATGGGGTCTTTTCTTTTGTTGCCTTGGAAGCTGTGGGGCGGCCTGCCTTCCCTTTGCCTTTCACTGGACTGGGGGTCACTGAAAAAAGAAAGAACTTATAAAGGTTATGATCAGCAACAAAGACAAAGTCATGTGGCTTCATACAAACAGGATTTACAAGACACTTTGGTAGCAGGTTTCATTTCACTTTGACCATACCACACACATGGTGTTTTTTGCACTCCATATTAGTAAAGCTGAACTGAAAAGTTAGCTAACAAGATTTAAAAACTATTTAATTGCAAGTCCTAATTAATTACTGGGTATGACATCATAAGCTAACGTAGCTAGCCTCTTGTCAAACCAGTACATACGTCACTATCATGACTTTAGACTTCCTACAGAAATACATCAAATTTTCCTTTGGTTCAGATTTCTCCACCTTCCTCCACCCTGAAAACATCACGAAGTCCATGAGTCCCAAAGCAAGCCACAAATTTTATCACTTGGCTATGATACATAGGAAGTGCAGCTTCTCAATAGGGAATGTTTTGCAATCTATGCAGTTTTTGCCAACGAGGCATAGATATTAACTAAATCTCTTAAAGTAAGAATTAAAGCGACTTTATTATTTCATAGCCCTTCTTTAAATCATGGCACCTTACATGAATTAGCCCTTCAACGTTATATGTGAATGCCTACCAACCCCAAGACTTCTACTGAGTCTTCTGTAGTAGAAAAAGAAAATGCTATCCTCTAAAGCAAACTTTCTTTGCACGGACTCACCTGTAGCCTTTAGCCTGGGCTTCGGCATTTTCTTTTCTTTCCTCTCTGGCTTGGATTTCTTGGAGACCTTTTTATTTTTCTTTTTTGAACTGCCATAGTCACTATCATCATCATCTTCCATGAGGAAGTCTTCATCGCTTCCTGAATCTGCTGAAAGCACAAAGAAATTTAAGGTTTTGGAACAAAGGAAAGAAAGCAGAAGATACAGCTGAGAGATCTGCCAGTTAAAACCGTGGAGACTGGAAAGTAGGACTCTGCGACTTTATAAGCTTCCACCTATCTGCTGTGCTAAAGAAATTTGACATAGCAGAAGATTTTACATTGGTAAGGATAAAGTACCAGTATGATGAAACAGGCAAGTGTTTTGAGGTCATCAAAATATGCTCCATCTCCTTCATAAGTAACCCATCTCAAAATAAAGAGAATCTCTTGACAAAGAGAAGTTACATGATCTTTTCAGTGGTACTCATATTTCATTCTGAAATCATGTTTGCACTCAGTATTTCAGGAACTTGCTGCAGTTCATCGGCAGCTTAACCCATCTCTTCTTATGAAACAAACTGTCCTAGTTTGATCAATCAAGGATAAAGTACTTCATCTGAAAGTAGCATCAATGCCTCAATACCAATGGGATACAAAGCAGCAGCGAAAAGCATTAAGAACTTTACATTAATCCTTTAGGACTGCATAATGACATAAATCTTTGCTGCAAACTTCAAACAAAAATTCTAGATGTGAAAAACATAAGCTTGGTCTGTTGGACAGATACGCAGTAATAAGTAAGTTACCGAAAAGGCAAACTTACGTCTTCACTATCACAGTCAAAAAGCAAACCACGTTCCTTTTGCTGTCTCGACAGACCCATAAACTCATGTCTGGTACTATACCCATGTCACATTGATTTTAACTTTTTACAGTCCCATTTACTCACTCTCCTGGAACTGTGCCTCATCATCCTCTTGTTCTTCCTCCTCACTACCCACATCATCCATAAGCATCTCTCGTTGTTTAGAAGCTGCTTTGGATGCTGCCTGTCGCTGCTGACGCACATTTTTGTGGTCTTCTTTCTCATCCTCGCTGTCCTCTGCAGTAAAAGTCACCAAGTTATAATGAAGATACAGAATACAGACCACCTAACTGTCTTGAGGTAGCATGTGGGCAAGACAAAGGTCAAGTCATTCACGAGAAAGTTAATCAAAATGCTTGCTGAATAACTGAGCCCTGAGGAGAACATAGCCATGTTCAACCTAATAAGCATGTTTCTGTAATCACCCAACAATGATCCTGCACAGTATCTTTCACTGCAAAGACTAGCAACCCTTTTTTCTTTTTTTTTTTTTTACCTGCAGGCCTTTTCCTGGATTTGGAGGCTGCTCTCTTATTCTTTTCTGGTTTAGCCTTTTTTCCTTTTTTGCTTTTTTGTGAGCTCTCATAGTCACTGTCAGCTTTGCCATCATCTGCTCCTAAGTCATCATCTTCACTGCCAAAATCTTCATCTGGAAGGAAAAGGTACAAACATGAAATTTCTTGTATCATTCTGAAATATGGACAGGAACTACAGGGAAGAGATTAACACACATTATCTATCTGTGAAGATAAACTTTATAGCAGCATCATATTAAACAAAAAAATGTTATCCCAAACCAGGGCTGGAAGTAACAACAGTAGAGGCAGCGTCCAGCTTAAGATAAGTGTATTAAGAAAAGTGCATGCTTCTAAAGTCAGAACAATTTCTTTCCTATGTCAAATCCTATTCCTGTAACTCTTACAAACTGGTCTTTATTTTGAACATACACTATCGGTACAATGTATTTAGTTACCTGCCGAGTGTGAATCGTCTTTCTTAGTCTTCACATCTTTTTCTTCTGAATCCTCACTGAAAATGAGAGAAAAACAGGGTTTGACTGCTGTTTTACTTTGATTTCAGTCACTGCGGTATGGAAAATACCAATTTTCAGAGAGCAAACAGATCTCTAGGCTGGGAATATGCACTTTTCCTGGATATTACCAAGTTATACTTCAGGATTACAGAGCTGCATATGTAGTTATCATGGTTGGAAAGATAATATCTGAATCACATACAAACCTACAGAGTCCAGTGAACCAACCAGGAAATAGGTTGAGATGAACCACACACTTCACTCTGAAACCTACCAATAATCCAGCTGTCTTCCATTTTACAGTTAGAATTTTGAAGTTTTATATGCTAATGCATGTCTGAGTCTATAAATGGAACAAAGTTTTTTTCTGAATATATTTATAGTCATCACTTGTCTTTATGTCATTTTCTTCTTTGGACTCCTTCATTCTGTGTACATTGCTGTATAGCACTTAACTAGCAGGTATCTGGTCTACAATCTCTCAAATGATCTGATCTCTGATAGTTTCACTGCTCCCTTCTAGTGGTTTCAATCCTCATCAGAGGGTATCCCCATCAAGCCAGTACTAATGTTCTGCTCTCATCCAAACCCCCATCATTAGTCATCACCACTGTCCAGAGAGAGTTTTCCTTCCAGCATGTAAGAACATGCACTCCAATCAGAAAGTAAACAAGTGTTTTAAAGAGTAATGGTGAATACTCTGTCAAGGGCCACCGATATACAGCATGCTTCAGGAATGGCTGCACTGCAGAGTTTACCAAGATCAAGAAATACAATAGATCAAACCATTGCTACTTTCAAATTTGGCAGTTGGAGCCGACACACAACATTTCTCAAGAACTCTAATAGTTTAGATCACTTGTCACATTACAGCCCCTCAGGCCTGTATGTTTTCAGTCTTGTACAGACAACTGGATTTCAATCACTTAAATACGTAAGTTTGGTTTACATGCAAGCCTTCTGCAATGTTTGTGACACACATGGAAATGCTCTTACATACTGAAAAATCCCCAAAGCTAATGGGACATCAAGGTCAACCATTTAGTTGCTTTGGGAGCTGCCTAGCCCAATTTCTTTATATGTTACACCCATTAAATATTTGACTTGAGGTGTTAAGAGGCATTTGTAGGGCTGAAAATAGTCTCTCCCCCTCAGTTCACAATAGCAGGTGGACCACGCAAATGCTCCCATGTCTACATTCACCTTTCAACTTATAAAACAGGAGCATGATGTGGAAGCCTCTTAAGCACACCTACTGGTAAGTTACCTATATTCCAGCAAACAGAGCAACAGAACAAAGAGATACCTTGGGCTTACAGAATAAGAACCAGCTGGCAGAACCTCCATGCCTGAAGTTGATGCCTGTCATGAAAGTAGTCATTTGACCTAATAGGTCTTAAGGCAATCATTTACTGACCATAGTTATTGTAAAAAGGAAGATACCTTCACTCTACAGGAAGGACTTTCATTATTCAGTAAGGCATCCCTTAGAACTGAGTCCTTTCCCACTGCTGCAGCAACTCAGTTATTAAACCAAGTTGCTTTGTTTATGAATTAGACAAAACTGGAAATGACAAAGAACGATATAACTAACAAATGGCCCCTCCTCCTAACTGCCATTGTACCATCCCATTTAATCTTTAACCACAGGAATGCTCTGAGCATACCAAAAAACCATGGAAAATGAAATGCATCTTGCCATTAACTTACCTGGGTAATTGTACTAGTTGCCAATTTTTCTAACTTGGATCGTATTCCTTCCCATTCCAACTCTCTAGCTCTGGAAAGCTATTTTAATGATGAAGTACTAGTGACAAGTACTTTACACATGATTTCTCTGTCTACTCGGGTAAGAAAGAACCACCTCAATGTCCAAGCTTGTTATGCAAGCTCTGTGATTGAAAGCTCTGTATCTTACACTGCAGGCCTTGAATTCTACTTAAAATCACTCTTCTTAGAAGATACTGCTCCCCACATACAGGACAAGTTTTGGAGACAATGTTCGTAACAGACTGGTGTGGTTTAACCCCAGCCAGCAACTAAGCACCGCGCAGCTGCTTACTCACTCGCCCCCCGTGTGATGGGGGAGAGAATCGGAAGAGTAAAAGTGAAAAAACTCGTGGGCTGAGATAAAGACAGTTTAATAGGTAAAGCAAAAGTCGTGCACGCAAGCAAAGCAAAAACAAGGAATTCATTCACCACTCCCCATCGGCATCAGTGTTCAGCCAGCTCCAGGAAAGCAGGGCTCCATCACATGTAACAGTTGCTTAGGAAGACAAACCCTATCACTCCGAACATCCCCCCCTTCCTTCTTCCCCCAGCTTTATATGCTGAGCATGACGTCATATGGTCTGGAATATCCCTTTGGTTAGTTGGGGTCAGCTGTTCCAGCTGTGTCCCCTCCCAACCTCTTGCACACCCCCAGCCTCCTCACTGGTGGGCTGGTGTGAGAAGCAGAAAAGGCATTGTCTCTGTATATGGACTGCTCAGCAGCAACAAAAAACATCCCTGTTTTATCAACACTTTTCAGCACAAATCCAAAACTTAGCCCCATACCGGCTACTATGAAGAAAATTATCCCAGCAAAACCAGCACATAGATGAAGTGCTTCTTTTACCTGTCCTCCTGAGAATTCTTCCCAGATCGCCTCTTATTTTTAGCCTCCCGGGGAGACGAACGGATTTTCTTGGATGGGGGACCTGAATCTCTTCCATAATCTTCATCTGGACGGGACAGTACAAAATGGTTTTGAATCAAACTCCTAGTTCCCAGCAAACTGACTTCCTCAGCTATAACTTAAACTGACCATTTCATGCACATCAAAAAGAAGCCCTTCAAAAAAAAAAAAAAAGTCACAAAGCTTCAAACAAAACTTTACAGAAGCAAAGTCCTGTCTTAAACTAGTGATTTACCTTTTCTTCTGCCAACACCACAATAAAAATGCCGCATACAATCAAGTCTGACACAGGACTACTAGGAAACATACAAAAAGCCTCACAAGAGGACACAGCATCTCATTTTACAGCTAGTCAGAAACAGAGTTTTTATGTAAACCTGTTAAAAATTAACATCCATACATACTTCTACACACTTTTAAGAGCATTTTATTTACTGTCCTATGATGGGGGAAAGTATGTCGTTATATAGTAGTTTATAGTGCAACTTTTTACAGCTATTACACAATACCTTATAGAATACGAGTAACAGGACTGCAACTAAGAACTATGCATATTTGTTTCCATTAATTATCAGTGGAAACAGTAGCAGTATGTCTGTTTTTTAAGAACACAATATATATATTCCATATGGCTTCCAGCACTATTTCGTTAATTCACACAGAACCTAAAGATTTATTTTTTTTTTAGATGCAATTCACAAAAATGCCTGACATTATGGGATTAACGCTAGTCCACTAAAATAAATTGAAAACATATTTTACTGTAGAAAAAAGTGGCATCAGGGAGATTCTGCCACAGACCATAACATAGGCCAAGGAAGAAGACAGTTGCTGCCAACAGCCTCAAGGCACTACAACAATACAAGCATTAAATAATAAGATTTCTATCACCATTGTTTGTTTAATACAAAACATATGAGAATCATTATATTTTCAAATACTTATTAACAGTTCAGAGACTGTGAAGAGCAGAAACTCCTTAGCATTTAAGTTAAAGATGTGACAAGAAGCAAAAGAATTAATATGCAAAGCAATAAACTGCTCTAGCCCAATAATATTATACTGTTAAGAAAAAAGTAATTTACCAGCATCATCTGATTCCTGAAACTGGGAGTAATCGACGACCTTCCTGTTCCTGTTAAAAAGCAGGGGGGTGAAAAAAAAAAATTAGCAATTCATAATCTCAGAGATACAAAAGCTTTCTTCAAGTAACAATAAAGTGCCATATCCTTGCTTCCAGTGCAAGATTTGTAGCCCAAAAACATCCCAAGAACACTCTCATAAATAAGCCACCTACACCTTTCAAGTCAGAAATGAACACACAGTGTATTCTAGCATTTTCCTAAGGAGCTATTATAATAGACTGGATTATATTCTCAGAATTTGAAAGTGCTTTTTGCTAAGTAGCACACTCTGATGGCTCCTGACTGCAGTGAGGAAGAGCCATCTTATCCTATGCTACGTGGTTCTTTCATTATTAAAACTACGTATCTATCAATATATATCATGATACTAGTGAAAGCACTATTTGAAAGCAATGTCTGCACCTCAAGATTAAAGACGCATTTAAAGAACGCATCAGCCTGAACTTTAAGCCAGAGCCCCCCCCACACCCCGTCTCAAAGCTGTGATATTTAAGACTAGGATTCCAGGTATAAAACAAGTACACAAATATTATCATGAATTAGATAAACATTTCCTAACTGTTCTTTTTTGAATTTCTGTTTCTCACAGCTTAATATAATCATGCTTGCTCTCATACCTTCCTTTCAAGATGTTTGCTTTCCTATGTGATCCCTGTTTCTAAAGCATTTTAAGTTTTCTCCAGGGGCTTCTAGGAGCTTTCTCAATTAGTTACTTTGATGCTCTAACAAGATGTAAGAGAGCTGTTACAACACTTAACTGTATCACTAGGCACAACAATGAAAGAACATACGCATTTCACCCAACCTATGTTTTTGGACAGCTAATGAGCATGGACCCATACTTTATTTATCTCATCAGCACCTTCTCTGCTCTCTAACCTAACTGAAAGTAGCACGAGGTATCATTAACAGTGCAAATGCAATGGCCAATTCTAGACAAAATTAGTTAACTACACAAGCAGCTATTACTGAAACCAATGCCTCACTTGCCAACAAAATTAGATGCGTTTCTCTGACTTACCAAAACCTAAAAAACAAAATCTAAGTAACTGTTGGCCATTTTCTCAGCACCTGTCCCAACTACTTTATTGACAAGACATAACTGCCCTGTAATACAGCTACTCAAGGGAACCAATACAGCTACGTAATTGATTTATATTTGAGTTCTAGCTGATAATGCCTCAGTCAGACTCCAAACATCTACCTCTTATGGCTGACATACAACGGGAAGATGAGGCACAGCTGAAAAAGGCACTAGAGATTCAGGCAGCCCTCCACACACTTTTTACAATCTCTTTGACCCAAAGCCAATGAGGAACTTGATTTTGCAGTAATCATCACATGAGCTCACTGCTACAACTAGAAAAGTCAGGCAGGTGATAGATTAAGTGACCTACCCAGCATCACAGACTCGAGGACTGCTGCAAAGAGAAGCCAACACAAGCTCCATCCAGCAGATGAACCACAATGCACTGCAGAGCATGACTGCTGAATTTCACATTCAGTTCCCATAACTAAACTGCACTTTGAGATTAACATTGTGCACTGCTAATAAGGCTGATACCCCAAAAGTCACTGTTGTGTTCTGGCTTTTGATACATTTGAAGTCAATTATAAGTCACCCTCCTGTACAAGTACCCCTATATTCATGGCTTACAGCAGCAGCCTTCAAAAGACGAAGGAGCATAATTATTTTATTTCAACCCTACACCAAGCCTCTTAAAAAAAAAACTCCCCCCAAACCTCCCAACCCCTCAACAACAAAAAAAAAAAAAAACCAAAAAACCAAAAAAACAAAAGGAAGGCAAGACCAGTCATTAGATTTCTACAGGTTGGATCCCATCCAAGCTTCAGAGTATGCATGAGTGGAACAAAGTACAACAGCAATGCGCTAGAGTGCTGCTCACTCACTCACAGTCCGAATATGGTAAAATACCAATTTAGAAATACAACTATTGGCACGCCTTGTTATGGTGTACCATCCAGGGACTCAAATTCTTGTTGCAACAGGTAGTCTTCCTGAAGATTGCCTCCTGACCCATCTCATGTGAAAACACTGATTTTATTCTGGTAAGTATACAAAGGACAATAAAGTTACTAAATAAGATGTTTGATGTGGTACAAGTATCAGGTATTAGTTTTTTTCCTCTAAAAGTGTAAACGGGGCGGGGGGGGGGGGGGGAATAGTATTGCCACATATTCTGTTCTAGCAGTTTTGTAAAACAATGGTTTCTGACATCACTTATCTAACAAACAAGATGGAAATTGCAATATTGCCGCCTTGTAGTAAAGTGGTCATACACAGCTTCATCTTATTTCAGTCAGAGACCCATATTAAATCAGGTACTGAAAATGTAACACAGTCAGATAAAACATTAATGAAAAACATTGTCCCTATGGAAAACAACCTTCTTTCTAAGCACTGTACCCTCTGTTTTCAGCTAGAAAGCAAATCCTGCTGGGCTCTCACTACCTGGTGAACAGGAGTAGTGATACTTGTATCGAAAAAAAATAATCACTATGGCAGAAGAAAACAAAAGAGAAGGCTGTTTGGCTTGCTGTATCTTATTTTGCAGGGCAAGGAGAAAGGTGGAGGAAAGAAGGAATATTTACACTGGTATTACTGAAGATAGAAACTTGCAAGTCTTCCCAACAAAACCAGAGAAGCTCACAAGGGCAGAAACATCAAACAAACTGCTCTTGCATCTGCCTTCTCCTCACTCCATACTCATCGTTCACCCCATTTAGATCAACTTCTGTTTTTTCTTTAGAACTGTCAACAGCACTTATGTGCAATGCTTAATAATTACAAGTCTGCAAAGAGAGACTGCACCTTTTATTACACCAAGGTGATAAAAACACAGTAGATAAGCTACCTGGAGTTAAAAGCCTGAAAAAAAAAAGAAATTGCTGGTTTTGTCAATGAAGAGTATCTCTTTGCCACCAGCAACCATCTAGAAGATGTTAAGGCAAGCAACCAGACATAAAAATAAACAATTTGTTAAGTTCAGTTAGACTGAGCATAAAAAGACAGTCTAGTAGACATCTGGGATGGATATTGTTCAATCTGGTTTAAAATATGCACTGAAATTTTAAGATAACTTACTTACTAATTCAGCTTAACAATTAAAATGTGCATGTGAGAAGGAACTGGGGGAGGAAAGGTATAGAGAGAGGTCCCAATAGCACAAGTTTTTAGTAACAGCTGTCAGTCCAATATTTTTGGAATAGAGTAACTCACCAACACATTATGTAGGAAGCACCTACTTAGCAAAGTAATAGTCAAGTAATCTAGTAAGAACTCAGAAATGCACAGTAATTCGTACAACCCATACTCAATGCCTACCAAACTGAAATTTTGAAATGATGAAAAGCAATACTAACATTTAAAAGGATCACTAAATGCCTATACAACTGAATAAGAACTGTATGGTAATACCCTATCTTCAGCTAGTGAGGTCCCTAAATCCTCAGTCTTTGCAAGTCAACACGTCAGAATGCAACCTAACGACCAGTTAGAAAGTTTCTGGTTTTTTTAGAAGGGAATACCGAGATCCCCAGATATTTCCACAGGCATTAAAACCCACAGATAGTCTAAGTTTAAAAAAAAATTACATATACTCCTGAAAAGCAGTGCTAGAAGGAATCTTCAAAAAGCTAGTAACTGATCTCATCACGCACTGAAGAGGAACATTTAGGTTAAATGATTATCAGCAGAAGTAAAAACCTATCCTCTTATACAATACTGCAAGTAAAATGCATGACAGGTTAAATGGTAACTGAGGGTTTTTTTTGTTTGGGGTTTTCTTGTTTGGTTGGTTTTTTTGTGTTGTTTTTTTTTTTTTTAAACTACAGCATTTAACCAATATAACCATCAAACTAAGCATTTGTGAAAAAAAGTTACGGAACTTCCTTCACTGTAAAGGCCTGTTGCAGGTCTGGCACAGAGCGGTCAGTTTCACTTTCTGGTTCTCATTCCAGTTGGTAAAGGTGTCTCACTGAGGTCAACATATTATCAATAAATAGTGCCATTAAAAGCACCCCTCTGGTGCCTTTTTTATATAGAGATAAGCAAAAAGATAGATAGGAAATGTTTCTTATAGGTATTTTCAAAGTTGTGCTAAACAAATACGCAGTGCTAGATTTAGGCCTTAAATGAACATTCACTTACAATTATGCATCAGAAGTTGAAACATTGAAGCCTAGTGACAGTTATGTACCTAAAACACGTCACTATGGTGTTAGTCTATTCAAAAATTGGCACAACTGTACTCAGACAAGACTCACCGACTAGAGGTTCCCAATTACAGAGGTCATTGTTTGGGTCTGGACTTGGTGTAACTCCAAACGTCTGTAAGACTAGGCACTGCTCATGGTATCTGCAGAATTTTTAGGGATACACATGACTTGAAACTCCGTAAAACAATTAAATGATTTATGCAGCAACAGTTTTAGCAGTCTTGTGCCCATCCTCCATTTGAACCTAACTACAATCGAGAAGAATTTAAAATATAATATAGAAATGCTCTGATGCAGATCCAGGGACAAAAAAACCAAAACAAAACACAAGCAAAACCAAACAAACCCCAAAACACACACACACACACACACACACAAATCAATTCTGCAACCCGTGTTGTTCCTGGTATTTTGCTTTTTATTGTGTTCCTACCTTGCTCTCTGTTTCCCTTTAGACTGACAGTTTTCAGAGCAAGGATCGTATCTTTTTACTTATCTGGAAAGTGTCTATAGCTTATCTCTGGACACTACCACACGTTATTACTCAAGTTAAATGCCAATCCCCAAGGAAGTGTTGCTTTTCTGCAACCCCATGGAAGTTTTCCAGAATCACAATATTTATACTTTACATTGTCCAGGTACAACACTGGCAACAAGACAAGTTACATTTAATAGATAAATCTATTTTTTCCTGCAAGTAAAATCTCGAAGGACCACCCTTCCACTGTAGTGCCAATGCAAGACTGGGATTCAAGAGTTACTAATAAAGAAAAATTAAGTACCTAAAGCCTTGAAGCACTGAGATAGAGCAATTCATAACTGGCTTTAATCTTAAAATGAACAAACGAAAAACCCCTATGATTTCCATACTTGCCCACACTGTTTCATTTTGCAATGCCTGCAGGAGAGGAGTACCAGCAAGTGAAAGTGACCAGCAAGGAAAAGCAGAAGCAAGCTCCATCAAATTTAAAGTAAAAATTCTTACTTAAAACGTATTAATTGATGCTCTATATAAAAACAGTGACTCAGAATGTTTTATTTAATTTGTATTCAAGGACAGGGATATAATAACGTAGCCGCCAGCTCCAAATGCTCTTTTTGCAGTACTACAGAAGAGTTAGCCACAAGATGCAGAGGTTCAATAACTGTAGGTTCCTTTACTTCTTGCCATTTCCTAACAACAGTGCAGATACCAACGTTATCCACCCGGAAGTTTAATTGTGTAGAAAGTACTTGGCTCTAAGTGCCAGGCACATGAAGCCTGTAAATACCAGGACTTTATTACTACTTCTTAACAATTAGAAAAAACTGACTTCAACAGCCAGACTCAGTCTTAAGGCAGTCTGCTACCAACAAGTGGAGTAGAAACTGGGGATATACGTTGGATTTTATTAAGTTCATTGTTTTAGCTGCGCATATATATATTCACAACAAACTAGCAGACATCATAACTCAATGCAAAGACCACTGAACAGAGGAAAACTTTTCCAACACTAAATCTTATTCTGATGAGGAACCTTTCACCAGGCTTCCATATTGCCAACAATTAGCTAAGATATCCAGAAAAAAAAAATTATACAATTTTAAAGTTTTGAATTTAAATCTGTTAGGAGAGTTCTCCAGTTACTACCTAGTAGAGCAACATAATGTACTTGCCACTGAATATTTATATTTTTTTCCCCTGAAAGGGCTGCTCAATACAGCTAGATAGCAGAATGCTATCCTGACAGATCCCAAAAGGTTTTCTGCTACTCACAGCCTGCTGGACTTTGGCACTTAATTTTCCTGTAGACCAGTGCCTGTCAACTGAGGGTAAGACAAGTCAGACCTTTCACAACACTGCAGGATCGTACAGATTTATTTTTTTTTAAATAATTATTTTTTTTTAGAAATGGTTGCTTATAAAGTTACTTAATACCAGAAACCTTAGAAGCTATAGCTATACTTTTAAAGATACAATACTTTCCTTACCTGTAGCAAGACTCCAGTGCTGGCAAGTAAATCACCAGCAGAACATACACCGAAGTGTCACCCTGAGCAGCAAAGTCACTGTATTTCAGAACACAGGCACTGTCATTCAAGATCAGACCACTAGTGCATCTAGTCCAACATTCTGCCTTGCAAAAAGCCAAAGCCTGATGCTTCAGAGCAGGGTATATCCAGTCCTATTAATCCACCTTTTGGACCTGAGACAATTCCCTAGGACTGGAACTCTGAGCTTTATTTACCCTTACCTTTGCATGCAGGACTACACTATTGGTTTAAAAAAAAAAAGCCACGAAAAACAACTGTTTCACTCATCCCTGTGCCAAACTTCCCTACTTAGCGAAGTAGTCCTAGTTTCCGTTTACTTTTTAAACTCTCACATATTAGAGATATTACTTAAAAACAAAGGCTATCACCTATAAATGTATGTATGTAAGTTTTATAGCCGCAATTCATTTCATACTTATTATTCCAAAAGATCCAGAATACCTAGGATCCACAGCCTAGATCAGGCTTACTGGGAATAAAAGTACAACCAGTTACTTAAAGTATCTTGAGAATGGAAAAAGGTCAGAGCGTTCGAAGAATACCTTAAGAAACCTCTTACCTTTTCTAGAAAGACAATTTAAATTGCAAGTTCACTCTCCGAGTACTTTCCAGAGAAAAGCAAAAAAGAATACACTCCTCCCCCCTCAGTAAACTTCCAGATACGTGGCAAGCTCTCCATGCCATAGATTTTCAAAGTTATCACGATTCAACAATGTAGTTAAGATCCCCCTGCAACTGCAGGTCCAACGCTGTCTAACTAAAGACACAAACACCACAACCCACCTCATGATTAATGCTGGGGAGAATACAGCCCGTTTAGCTAAATGGCTCACGGTTTCCTCCTCCCCACGACCTAAAAATCAGTCCCCCCCAGGGGTTGGGGGGAGGAAGGGGGGAAACACCAGTAGGAAACCGACCCGGGGAGAGCAGTTAGCTACCAGGAGAGAGGAAAAGGGCGTGTGTTCAATGCTGTTCCCACCAGAGGGGGCGGCTCCTCCGAACTCCTCCCCTAAACGTGGTTTAACTTGTATGCACAGCCCCTCTCCTCCAGACCCTCGCTGGTCACGGCGGATTGCATGCGTGTCCCCTCCCCCAACCAGCGTGGTCTGCTCGGCTTCCCCCCCCCCCCCCCCCCCCCCCCGGCCTAGAAGGGGGTGCAGGGGGCTGCGACAGAGGCCTGCTGGCGAACACCGCCTCTCGCCCGCCCGTTCTGCGGGAAGTGGGTCACGGTGGATGGCAAAGATTCACTTTTCCCGTTACAAAATGGGGGAGGCCGTACGCAGCCTTTCTCAAGGCCTCCTCCTTTGCACCCCCCCACCCCACCCCGTAACGCGCTGCCGCCTCCCCCTACCCCCCCCCCCCCCCCCCCCAGCAAAGCCCGGGGCGATGCACATCATCCTGCACCAGGCCAGCAACCAGGCGCGTTGCAAATAATAATAATATTTATAAAAAGTTGCAAGAAAAAAAAAAAAGGGGGGTGGGGGTGGGGGGAAGGTAGGAAATACAGGAGCAAACGGCCCGTGCTGCATCCGCGCGGCCTCCCTGCCCCCACGTTCTCCTCCCCACGGCCACGCAGCCGCCCCTCGCCCCGCGGGAGCCCGGCCGCACGCCTGCCCTCCAGCCAACGTGCACCGTCCTCCGCGGCTCGACCGGGGCCCGGCCTTCCTCGCCTCGGGCTGCCCCGTTCTTCCTCCCCCCCCACCCCCCATGGGGCAACGGCCTACGGTGAGGCCTTTGCGGGAGGGCCTACACCGCCGGCCCGCCGCCGCCGGGGGCCGGGCCCGGGAGGAGAAGGAGGAGGAGGAGGAGGAGGAGGGAGAGGAGAGGGAGGGAGGGTGAGAGGGAGGGAGGCAGCGCTGGCGCCGCGGGTGGGAGGAGAGGCGGGAGCGGGGCCTCCGCGCTCCGCCAAGGACTCACCTGACAGGCCTGGACATTTTCCCCGGCGGTTCGGGCCCGGCGCGGGGGACGTCGCCCAGCGCTGAGGGGAAGGAGGGGGAAAAAAAAAAACCCAACCAAAAAACCCCCAAACCCCAAAAAACCCCAACAACAACAACGGGGGAGAAAAATAAAACAACCCCCACCCCCCCAAAAATAAAACCAAAAAACAAACGGGGGCCTGGTGCGGGCTCGGCGTCGCCCGTCCCCTCCCCGGAGCGAGCGGGAGCCCTGGGCCCAGCGCCTCAGGCCGCGCCTCCGGAGCCGCCTCTTCCCCCTCAGGCGCTGCCCGCCGCCGGCCCGCGCCCCACGCCGCGGGAGACGCCCGCTACCTCTAGCGTGGAGCTGCGTGGGCCGCGCGGCCCCCCCCCCCCCACCGCCCCCGGTCACCGCTCCTCCGCCGCCGCGGTCGCCGGCGCTCGCCGATCCCCCCCGCAAAATGGTCGCGTTCGCACCGCCGAGAGGATGCGAGCGAGGGGGGGGGGGGGGGTGGGGGGGGAGGGAGAGGGCGGTGCAGCCTACCCCGCTGGCACCACCTCCTCCCCGGCTCATTGGCCGCGGCGGGCGGATGGCCGCGCGCCATTGGTTAGTTCGAACCATCACGGCGGGCAGACCCTGCCCACTCTCCGCCGCGGGGAGGGGAGGGGGGCGAGGACGCCCCACACGGCTCAAGCTGCTGTGAACGGCAGAGCGGGCCGCCGCGCTGCCGGCAGATTCGCCACCGCGCCGCCGCCGCCCCCGCACCGCCGCCCCGGCCCGGCCCGCCCCACCGTGCCCACGCCGCCGCCATCCGCCGCCGGTACCCGGCCCCGTATTTCCACCCACCCCCCCCCAGCGGCTGCACGGCGGTGGGCCGGCGGGTATGGGAGGGGTGGTGGTGTGGGGGGGTGTCTGGGGACCCGACCCGCAGATTCGCCGCGCTGGGGCCTGGCGTGGTTTTGGAGGGAAAACGCGGGGAAGCGCCGCGCCGCCTCGTCAGCGGCCCCGGCGGCCGTTCGAGGGTCCCGCAACGGGTTTCCCCTGCACCCACCCCCCGGCAGCGCCGCTTCCCTACCGGCGTCCCCGCCGCAGAGGGCCCACGGGGCCCTGGCAGCCCGCCGGCCTCCCCTCAGGACCTCGCCCCTTCCCCCCCCCCCCCCCCCCCCTCACGCCACGGCCGCGGAGCCTTCCTCCCCTAAGGACCCGCCGGCCTGAGGTGGCTGCTCCCGTTTTTCTCCAGAGAGGGGGTGTCCGGGTCACCGTTGACCCCACGGGGCTGGTGGTGGGGAGGGGGGAGGGGGGGTTTGACAGGAGCAAGGAGCCGGGTCTGGCGGCGGGCCCGGCCGGTGCCCTGGGGGTATGCCGGGCTTATCGCGGCTTAGGAAAGGAGGTTAGGGCCCGGGAGGGTGATCCCGGCGCCGTTCCTCCAGCCGAGGGTCCTTTGTCATGGAAGTGTGGCGCCATTCGGGGCCAGACTTCAGAGGGGTCTGCTGAGGGAAGGGGGGGGGTGTGGAATACACAAAGGGGTGAAGCGTCAGGACGGGCCAGCGCCGTGTCTGTGGCACCCAGAGCCGCCTGCAGCCAGTGCCGGACAGACGGACACCGTGGAATCCCACCGCATTTCCCGCCTGACTCCTGCGTTCTCCCGCACCTTGACTCCGGGGCAAGCACCTGAAGCGAGCCCCCATAGCAGGCAAGGTTACGTTGTGCGATGGGTTTTATAATAAACCTACGCACTTCCCTGTTTTTACAGCACATCACCTTTTTTTTTTTTTTTGTGGTGTTGCACCGATCAGCCCTAGATCCGGTGCGAAACAATTTTTCTTGGGAAGAAACGCAGAAAATTAATTGCAGCAGGTGTAGATTTTACTACCAGTACTGATTTCATGACCACCGCCACCTCTCCCAGTGCTAAACAGCAGATACAAAGAACACGCACAACTCCTGCAAAGTCCAGGGAAGGTTTTGGGTTCTTTAAATTCCCCAGAAACCCGAAATTGCGCATTTTGTTTAGAAAAGGAGCTGCTTCTGCCACAGAAAAATAAAGCGAATTCCGCAGTCCGTTAAGATGGCAGCTTCTGCAATAGCAAGTCACTTTTGCTTTGCACTTGAATCTTTAGGGAGACTCATTCCTCCATTTTATTAAAAACAGTACTCAAAAACATTTTTTTATAGGTCAGGTTACCCAAGAAGACTGGTTTGACAATAAAATATGGTCAGCTTTTTACCTAATTATAGGAGTAATCTGAGTTCATTTAATGCCCTGCTTGAGCTTAATTTGTCTCCTTTGGAATTGCTGCCATTTTTCTGATCAATTCACATGTGCCCTGTCCTTCATGCAAGTCAATACTCATGAAAATCAAGCTGATCTGGAAAGAAAGATAGGCATTCAGAGCAACTGCCTGCCTGCATAGCCAGCCCCAAAATACACTGTGTAAATTAATGAGCCATAAGGAGGAAGGTGTTTTAACAACAAACCACATCAAGGAATTCTTTTCTTTCTCCCTTTAGCTGGATATATTGGATTAAAAGCCACTAGGACTGATTCACAGATGCAAAAGTTTTGCATGCTTACGTCCCGCCCGTAGGTCAGTAAGACTACAATAATTGAGACCGAAAGATGTTTCAGTGAAAAGGGTCTAATTTGTTTTGCTGGCAACATAGGGCAGTTCACACTGTATGCTTTATACATCCCCTTGTTATTGACAGCCAGACTGTTTCTAGTTTGAACTTGTGAACCCATTTGTAAGGACTGTTGAGACAGGAAAACAACAACAACAACTACCGCACAAGCCATGTCAAACTTTTATTTCAAACTTTTGCAATACTGCATTAGTTACTGATTGATATGGAGAAAACCACCCAGCAGTTTCTTCTCTTTATATAAACATAATAACACTGCAGCTTTACAGTAATCAGAACCCTGTCTCTAAAATACTTCTGCGTAACTGCAAGTGGTTTAAAGAAAAAAAAAAGGCTAAGTTTTGATATTGTTGACTTACTTCTGAACTATAATCTGCCCTCATGCTTTCAAATTCTACTGCAGTGAAAATTTCCAGCTATGTGGACCCATAGTGTGCTGTCATCAACATATAAAATACACCATTAAACGTCATGTGGGTTTGAGTCCCATGACCACAAATTAAAAGTTATAGGAATGAGAAACAACATGTGGAACAGAAGGAAATGGGTATAGTTGGCCCAGAGTCACACACAGAGTACAAAGTCAAAGTAGGCACTGCAGAAGGGAGGATCAAGTGCCTTCATTTTCAAAACAGGTCACCCCTGACAAAGACACCAGTGAAGCACAGTTCACCATAATAAAGACGAGGCTTTTCTGATTCATATTTGGAGGACTGAAGTTTTTAATCGGTCTGCACCAATGAGACTTAACTTTGTTTAAAATAATTGCTTAGAAACTGCTTCACTCAAGCTGGCTTTTCCCTTTCAGTTGTTTTAAAAATGAGAATTATTTCAGCTAGCACATGCTGGGCACAATCAATTTCACAGGCAACTATTCTCTCCACACTGCCCATCCCAGCAAAGAGCAGGTTTAGATGGGGCTTTTGAATCTGTTTGTTTTACAGGACTAAATCAAGGGGGGGTGGGGGTGGGGTGGGGTGTTTTGTTTTGTCTTGCTTTTTTAAGCACCTTATGTGCCACAGAGCAAGCTCTGAAAAAACACATCTGCACAGTAAAATCGTTTTCCTGTCTGGCTGGGTTTTTATACCAATCTCAAGCAATGACTGTTTCTGTAGTGCAGGCTTGTTTTTTGACACTTGTCTTCTGTGTCTATTAAGATGTTAATAAGCAGTAAGCAGCGTGGAAAAAAAACCCAAAAACCCAAGGCACACACTGGTACCGGAAACCACCAGGCAGAACAGAAATTATGTATAATAGAAGAAAACCTTCAAAGATTGGCCTTTGGCTTTTTGTTTGTTTCTGAGAGGCACTTATGAAAAAAGAGGTCCAGATTAAGAGGCCCAGGCACCAAAGAGGCACTGGTACCTCTCAAACTGACATGCAAAAGGTATCAAGATGCTTTCCTGCAAGATGCACGGCCTGGCAGCTAGGCCATTGAAACAGGAATCGGAAATTTTCCTTTCAGGGCCAGGCTCTTACTGACTTGAGTAGTTAGTTGGTCCTGGGCAGAGATTTCCACTGCGTGCCTTGGTTTCTCCATCTGTTAAGGACAGCTCTAACACTTGACCTCTTTGCTGAAACACTTTGAAGTACATACACAGAAATCAATAAATATCACAGGAATCTTAATGGTTTCATGACAGATCCTTTAGAAAAATCAGACCCTTCTCCCCATGTTCCATAAAGAACTAGAAATATTTATAGGATTAAAAAAAATAATATTCTTTTTCTTTTTAAACACAACATTTAGGAAGTAAAATTCAAGACGACAGTTCACTTTTGTTGCTAACCAGTTCTACGTTTCACACGTTTCTACAGTGAATCCAGTGGTGCAGAAAAGGGTATATTTAAGCACCTGTAAAACCGAATTTGGCAATATTTGCACAACAGAATCCTAGCCCAGACATTTTAGCTTTTAATTAAAACAGTGAAACACAACACTAGTTCTAAATTTCTTAGCCATTACTTTTACTTATCAATCATTTTCAACTCCAGAGAATGAAAACTCAGAATTTGTTGTGCTTAGTGAAGGCAATTGGTTCCTCTTCTTACCACCTTCTCCCTTCATAGACTGTATAAAGTAAGGAAAGACTGACAGAAGGAATACTTTGCCAAAGAAAAGCCATCCTAATTCAGCAGGAATTGGGACAAGCCAATGTATACTCCTGTTTCCAAATGAAACTACTCAAGAAGGGAAAAACGTTATTGACGACCACTTGTTCAAATTCTAACCTAAAACACGGGCAAGACAATTCCATAGCATAGCACGCTTGTATAAAATGCACAAACCGCTATATAACTCCAGCCCTACAGACCGCATTTCCTGTTAACTCTCCTGAGATAACTATCTAGTACGCTTTTACCAATTTTTTTGTTGTCGTTGGCAAGAACCATTCTCAACGAGTACCTGGGGATATGCTAGGGAAAGCAGGCACCAAAAGGCAAGCGGGGAGCAGTTCTCTTCATTTCCTTTTGTCCTGCAAAGTCTTCTCCTTCGCTTCCCCCTTGCACCACTAAAACCAGCAGGTGGGCTTTCAGAGAGCTGCCTTTCCTGCACCATCCCTGCTACCAAATTCACTCATCGCTACAGAATAATTGTGGGAAGGCAATTCATCGGCAGTTGCAAAGCTATTTGAGATGGTAGGATACGGCGTGTTCTAAAAGTGAAAAGGACTGTTGTTCTGTCATACAAAGGAGTTTACAACCTATTCCTCATTCAGCTCTCCGTGCCCTAATAAAGTGAACAGCAGAACAGAATACGCAGGATTGTGCTAGACGGAGGGTGAGTGAGAAGGAACGAACAGAAGGCAACTGGGCAATTCTTGACAAAAATTTGAGGTGTCTGCTGTTAAGCACCACAGTCACTATACACGAAAGTAAGGGCTGTGCTACACCATTTCTCAAATTCACACTGATAATTTTATAGGTCTGGTTACGTGGGACACCACGATAATCCACATCTGGCTTTACATCTTAAGGACAGTTAGTGGCAATGATGAGGTGTGTTGGTCTCTCCAGGACACATGAGCAGACGTATGTAGTTCCAGAGCATGAAGTAAAGAGTTTGCTGTAATCCCACGCTGGGAATCCACAGGCACAGAGAGACCGCTTGAACTCTGTGTGTGTCAAAGAAGGGTCAGCGTGACGCTTCGGACTGGTGCTTCTGTGTACGGTGGGTGCGGGCAGTGGGGAATAAAAGGTGCAACAATATTAAAAATATACCTTCGACATCCTTCGCCCTGCCCGAGACAGGCCATCACATGTCAGAAGATGAAGTGCTCAAAATTTAAAAAAACATTCATCCAAGCCATCTGCTTGAACACGGACCGTGCTACATTACTAGCAGCAGAGCTCCCAGTTGCTACTACACTAGAAGAAAGAGGAATCTTCTCCCTCTCTTCTTTCCACTCCTCGCTCCAAGTCATTGTAGCAATGCTCTACTGAGAATGACCATGCGCTAAACAGAAGACAGTTCACGATCATGTAAAAAAACCCCAAACAACCCCAAAACAGCTACAGCCAGTCTAGGAGAAAATGATGATGGTAATAATAAAAGGACATTGCTGCTAGACCCAAGGCAGATGGTGTGGTCAGTGCATCTAACAGCAAGCCCAGCCTGGCGGGGTTGTCTCTTTTATGTTAATATAATCCCCACTCCCGGCAGCAGAGGAACTTCCATCACCACTGGATGAGGACATCATCTTTTCAATCAGGACTCTAGAAGACAAGCATATGTGAGTTTGTTTTGGTTTTTTTAAACAAGTAACATCAGGCCACAAGGTTTTTCAGCAGTACAAAAAATAAATAGCAATTCATTCTAGAAGGACACGAAACTCCAGAACTTTCAAGACTCAATGCTCAGGTTAAGGAACCTCATAGCACTGACAACAGCATTACTGCTATTACCTGGCAGCATCAAAAGACTCTGCGGTGACCAGATAACTAACACCACCTACAGCAACCACCTCACCTCGGGTCCAGTTTAGGACTGGGACACAGCAACAAGATTCCTAGGTACCAGCTGCCCAACCTCAATATCAGGTGCGAATACCTTTCAGAAAAGGCCAAATTCTCCATCAAAGGATTGGTGCATTACAGGAGAATTTCTAAGATCTTTGCACAAGAAGTCCCATCCTCCTGGTAGAGGCCAGCATATGAAAAAACATCCCTGGTGTTGTTCAAAGAATTTCTGTTTCCAAAAGCATGTCAGAGCTTAACAAAGGAGAGAAAAAACTTCTGACCTTTCAGAATGCAGTTTCCCTTCGGGAGATTTACTTGCATGTTATTGCTGCTATTTGTTACTTACTGACAGCATCTCCCTTCACCTCAAAGATGGCTGTGTCTGAAAGAGGGAATTAACTCTTCGCTGTATCACCAGTCATTGTGCCTACCTCATGGACTCATTAATGTTCTTGTTTTCCTTGACAGACGTCTCCACCCAACCAGAAAAGCCGTTTTCTTTGCTGAACCGATCCACTTCATCTCTTGTCACTGCCCATGGGGAAAGGTCACACTGTAAAACAGGAATCAGTCATTTTAAGTTTAGCCTTTTAATTTTTAAGCTGGGAGGGGAATTCTCCCTCTCAGCCATTTTCTGCCTGTGTGCAGGCAGGCAGGCAGGCAGGAGGTAGGCTCAGCCCTTCACATCTCCCAGATTGCAAGCTGATAGAGAGTTCTTCGGGCAAGGTTCTTAATGGGATGTTGCAAGCAGCAATATATCTATCTCATCTGAGATACTGACACACCTCAGTCAAGCACGCATGGAATGGAGGTTCATCCAGCACAGGACAAGAAAGCATTGTCACTCATCCAAAATCTGCCCGGCCTCTCGGCAGCAAGGAAACGTGCTGCCGGTGCGGTGCCACCGCGGCGGCCGCGCTGATGCCAATGGGACGTACGAAGAGGCAGTGAGGAAACCTGTCCCGTAACAGCTTGCCGTAGCGTGACTGCAGTGTGTACGGTCGCACACATTTCCCTAATGCAGGCGAAAATGTTACCTTAAAACAGCTATTGGGGGAAAGTGTTATTTGGGAAGAAGTGGAGAAGAAAAGCCACTCTCCTGCCCACCCATCACGTTTTTGAGTCGTCTCCAGTTTTAGGCTCTCTCAAACCAGGCAAGTCTCAAACTGAATCTGGAAAGGGCTGCTGAGCCAGCGTTGGCACGTGAACAACGTAAAGGTAGTTTTTGAATGAAAGAAAAATAAATCATTAAAAGACAGCAACCAATCTACACAGTGAAACTTGATGCTGCATCCAAATGAAAACTAGACATCCCTCTGGCAGCTCTGAACCTTTACCAGCAGCATCATACATAACCTTCCCAGGCTACTGCAAGTTAAAGGCCCCCTCCAAAAAAAGAAAAGCTTTACAATCCAGCAGATACAGAGCTCGAGCTCCAACAGCACAGCACAAGGCACTGCCTCCTAGGGCAGAGCAGTTGCTAACTTCTCCTAAGTGCCATCCACGCATTAAGTCCTACCAGTGTCCTAGTTACGGAGGAGAATCCTTGCTAGACAAAGAAAATTCAAGGAGAGTTAAGGGAAGGATTAAAAAGACCACAGGCTTAGGCGAGGCTTAGTGCCAACGGCGTCTCCTTCCATCTTGCACTCCCCTGCACACACGTGCACACATACAAACGCACAGCGCGCGTCTAGGGCTGCTCACTTTGTTAGCCAGCAGTAGGCAAGGCACGGGGTTCCCATCTGGCAGCATGAGCTTGCTGTCCAAATCCTGCTTCCACTTCTGGCTGTTGCTGAACGTGCTGATGTTGGTGACATCAAACATGATAATGCAGGCTGACGCCTCCCTGTAGTACAGCCGGGTCATAGACGTGAAGCGTTCCTGCCCTTCAGGATCAAAAGGAAAAAAAACTTACCCCCCAGAGTTACCATTTTTAGATTCGTTCACGCAAATAACATGTTTATCACGGTACATCATTTTTTAAGTTGACACTAACAATATCCACTTAAATAATGAGGAGAGACAGGCACTGAGATGCGTCCTGCCTGGGGTACCTCAGCAATGCAGCGACAGAACTGGAACAAACTGGGCAGCTCTTAATCCTGACCCAGACACTTGGATGACCCAGAAATACTTGCACTCCTCCCAGCGTAACAATTTAAATTTAGCGTCCCTGACCACACATCCACCTCCCCCTGAGCACAAAACCACCAGCAGCAGGGTACCCGGCCACCACCAGCCATCCCCGCTCCGGCAGGACCGTGCCACCAGCACTGCCACGTGCTGCTGCCTGCTGCGGGCACAGCGCTACAGACCAGGCTCTCCGGAGAGAAAAAAGTCAATTACTAGAGAGCATCATAACTCACATACGCTGTTATTACTGTTTACACCTTATGGCCTGCCTGTACTACCAAAACCGCATCCAGAGAGTAACTCTGCCATGCTGCTGCGTGGTTTGGTTGTACTTGTGTAGACGGGGACACATCGCAGAGCGGTCACATCGCATCACACAGGTCAGGGGCAGGGCAAAAACCAGCGTTTCTGACACCGGAGAGATTTCACTGTGGGCTCCCATGCAGCCCTGTAGCTGGTCAAGACGCTTTTTTTGCTCTGAAGCCGCTGAGAACTGAGCACTTGAGTTACCTCAAGCCATCCGACTGCCTTTGCACACCTGTGAGGTGGCAGGGACTGCCGGTGCGTGCGTCCCCTTCTGCTTGGGGCACGCCAAAACCACCGTGACCAGCGCGGCTCCTCTGCTTTCCAAATCTTAAACGCCTTTTTGGGGCCGAAACTGAAGTCAGTCTCTTGCTGCAATCCTCTTGCTGCAAACTTCTCCTTCCTGTTTTCTTTTTAAGGATTCCAGACACACATGTCTGAGCAGTGAAACCAGGGGAAACCACAACCCTGTTTTCGGCACCCTTCTAGATCCAGAGGTGCCATTTTAGAGACGCTACTGCACCGACCTGTCCTCGGTCTTCCAGTGCTAGGGAGATTCGGGAACCACGTTTCTCTGCGCCTCTCCAGGGAGTGGGTGCTCCTCACTCCACTTTATCACGTATAACGCTGAACCCTGGAGCGTGCCCCACTCCCGACCCAGCCCCACCACCTCGGGGGCACCCAACGGTCTCCTCTTGCCATGATGGCTCCCGGGGGATCTGGTCACTGAGCAGCCAGATCGCAATCCTGATCCCGGCAGCCAGAGCGGCGCGAGGTCAGCGGAGCTGCTCCACGCAAGGTTCAGGCGTTCCTGGCTATCACGCCAGAAATCAGGGTTTTCACAGAAGACTTGGAGCTGAGAAGTTACATATCCAAATAAAAATGAGCCTGTTTCTCCATTCACTCTGCTCTGGCTTTGAAATTGAAAAGAAAGGCTCGATAGGATTTATCATCTGCTCTGCTGCATTCTTTGCAGATGGACTTTTGATTAAATATTTAAATTACTTACTGCAAACTAGAGACAGCACTACAAACCAGAGAAGTCCTGCCCCTTGCTTTGACAGGCTTTTAGGATTTATTTTTGTAGCAGACTCCTACTGAAAGAAAAAAAAAGGAGGAAAGGAGGAAAGGAGGAAAGGAGGAAAGGAGGAAAGGAGGAAAGGAGGAAAGGAGGAAAGGAGGAAAGGAGGAAAGGAGGAAAGGAGGAAAGGAGGAAAGGAGGAAAGGAGGAAAGGAGGAAAGGAGGAAAGGAGGAAAGGAGGAAAGGAGGAAAGGAGGAAAGGAGGAAAGGAGGAAAGGAGGAAAGGAGGAAAGGAGGAAAGGAGGAAAGGAGGAAAGGAGGAAAGGAGGAAAGGAGGAAAGGAGGAAAGGAGGAAAGGAGGAAAGGAGGAAAGGAGGAAAGGAGGAAAGGAGGAAAGGAGGAAAGGAGGAAAGGAGGAAAGGAGGAAAGGAGGAAAGGAGGAAAGGAGGAAAGGAGGAAAGGAGGAAAGGAGGAAAGGAGGAAAGGAGGAAAGGAGGAAAGGAAAGGGGCCAAGCCATTGAGAGCTTTAAATTCCGCTCCTGAGCAGCTTTGTGGTTCTTTTGAACATACCTGCAATGTCCCAGAGCTGAAGTCGCACCGTCTCCGATTCTGACCACTGGACCACTTTCAGAGCAAAATCCACTAGACAGTCCCCAAAAAAAGAAAGGAAATATACTTAGGGGCATTCTGCACCATGGGACTTGCTCCTCTGCAGCCTCTCACCATTTCCCAGTGCAGGCCAACCCAGCAAACGCTTTCACATCCACAGCAGTTTGTACTGGACCATCACCCACGCCAGCACAGACCACACACAGAGCAGGAGGGGCTGCAAGGGCTGACTCCTCTCTTCCATTGCAGAAAGCTGCAAAATAAGTGTTAAAACCAGAGGGCTCCACACACTCACTGCTCCACACCCTGCAGAGAGGATGACCACAGGCACACAAAATGCCTTCAGATAAGCAGAAGTCAAGCAAGTTATCAGCATCTCACCCCTCCCGGGGATGCTACGCTGGGCTTGTATAACTTCAGATTAGAGAGCTAAATAACACGACGAATGGAGCAGCACTTCTCCCTGTTTTGCAAAGCCCAGCCTGGCAGGTCTGCTGTCAAAGCCCTTGCAAACGGTGGCAGAGATGCTGCTCTGAAACTCTGGGAAAGAAGAGAGCAAGGTGGAATATTTCCAGCAAACTCCACTCCCCCAAATCACGGGGCTTCTAAAAATCCTGGGCCACCAGGGTCTGTAACCATCCCACGCACAACTCCCTGCTTGTGGCAGGGAGCTCAGACACCCGTTCCTGATCTCTGGAGTTGTAACACCAGCACTAGAGACACTAACCAAGAGCTAAGGAAGCAGAAATTAAAATGCTCAGGACTAAGAGTTCCTCCAGCACATAACCCTGAACAACCACGGGCAGACGAAAGGATACTGGAAACCTTATTGCCTGGAGAGCTTTAAGGAAAGCTTCCCTTGCCTGACTCTAAATGCCAGTAAAACGCTGGGTTTGCTGCTGTTGCCTGTCTTTGCTCTGCACTGCCTAAACCATTCAATCGCTGGTATGTGGAGCTCCGTGTCTCCTTCACAGCCACCGCTTACCACCACCTACACCTCAGCTGTCACCAGCGCAGAGAGTCGAAAGGGGAAACACTGCGTTTTTCTCAGATTACGATGCATCAAGTTTTCACTGCAGGGGGAAAACTGTCCAGCTATGCTGCCAGCCATGCTCAACAGGGCTGGAACTTATTGAAGCCAGGAACTAATTACAAAAAAAATTAAGAAAAATAAAAACATCTGCAACTCTTACTTCTGGGTGTGACAGTGCGGGCACAGCCCAAGCACTCTGCCCCAGTGGGATGTGGCTCTCCAGTGTTTTCAACTTCTAATTCATCCCCTCTCCATTCACGAATAGGAAAATTCAAACAGCTGTGCTCGGCCCCCACTATTTTGGGTCCTCAGGGAGATTTACTGGGTAAAGCCTCAGCACCTCCCGCTCCTTGGAGGTTATTCTTTTACACTGATGTTAAACAAAAACCAACCGAGCCCTCTCAACCTTGTTCCCAGCCTCCTTGTTACAAAGCTGTTGGTTCCCCCACCATCTTCCCAGAGCCCTGCCGATACTTCAGCACTGGTTTCACGCTGTTAAATAACCACCAAAACAACACTGCTGCTGTTTTTGCTAGGAAGAGCCCAGGCTGTAACCTCAGACTCTCCAGGTTAAACCTCCCGGGGGGTGGTAGTTGTTCCCGGGGGGGGGGAAGGATGGGGCACCCCGAACCAGCCGTGAGGAGGGACAGGAGCCACTGGTTTGTCCCCGGGGTCTCTCTGAACACGGGCTGCGAGCACACCCGGCGCCGCATCCCGGAGCTGCTACAGGAACCGCAAAATAAGAGTAACCACGGACGGGCGGTTGTTCCTTCTCCAAATTCTCGCCTCCCCGTCCGCAGGGGAGGGAGAGGAGCGACTTTCCCACGACAGCCTGCGAGCCAGGGGTGCTTAAAGCTCACAAATGCCGTAGTTCCACCGGCGCTTTCAGCCCGACGAGGACCCCGCTGCTCTTCAGCGGAGAACAAAACCTGCGGCCCGGACCGCCCCGGCCAGCGCTTGGCTTTGCAAACCGGACGGCAGCCCCTGCCGGCCCGCCGGTCCTGAGACCCACCGGGACCGGGACCGGGACCCGCCGGGACCGGGACCCAGCGCCCCCCTCGGAGCCCCGCTCACCTCCCACCGTGGATTTGTAGTGCCGGTTGAAGCTGTCGTTGGCGTACCGCTGCACCAGCGACGTCTTCCCCACCGTGGCGTCCCCCACCACCAGCACCTTGAACATACGATCGCGCTGCCCCATCCCGGCCCCGGTCCCCGGCCCGGTCCCGGCCCCGCCGCCGCCCGGCGCGGTCATGTGAGGGTCAGGTGGAGGCAGCGGCGGAACCGCTGGCTGCCGGGGGGGCTGCCGGGACCTGTAGTCCGCCCAACGGGACCTGCCCCGCCCCGCCCCGCCCCGCCCCAGGCACCCGGTGCACCCCCGGGTTTTGCCCCCTGACCCCCTGCACCCCCGCACCCCGTGCTCTGCACCCCCGGGCTCTGCCTCCTGCACCCCCGGGCCATGTCCCCTGCACCTCCGGGCTCTGCCCCGTGAACCCCCGCACCCCGTGCTTTGCACCCCAGGTTCTGCCCTGTGCACCCCCGGGCTCTGCCCCCTGCAACCCCGAGCCATGTCCCCTGCACCCCCAGGCTCTGCACCCCCGGGGTCTGCCCCGTGACCCCCTGCACCCCCGAACCCTGTGCTCTGCACCCCCGGGCTCTGCCCCCTGCACCCCCGGGCTCTACCCCGTGAACCTCTGCAGCCCTGCATCCTGTGCTCTGCACCCTGCACCCCCAGACCATGTCCCCTGCACCCCCGGGTTCTGCCCTGTGCACCCCTGCACCCCCGCACCCTGTGCTCTGCACCCCCGGGCCATGTCCCCTGCACCCCCGGGTTCTGCCCTGTGCACCCCTGCACCCCCGCACCCTGTGCTCTGCACCCCCGGGCCATGTCCCCTGCACCCCCGGGCTCTACCCCGTGAACCTCTGCAGCCCTGCATCCTGTGCTCTGCACCCTGCACCCCCAGACCATGTCCCCTGCACCCCCGGGTTCTGCCCTGTGCACCCCCTGCACCCCCGCACCCTGTGCTCTGTACCCCCGGGCTCTGCCCCCTGCACCCCCAGGCCATGTCCCCTGCACCCCCGGGCTCTGCCCCGTGAACCCCTGCACCCCTGAACCCTGTGCTCTGCACCCCCGGGCTCTGGCCCCTGCACCCCCAGGCCATGTCCCCTGCACCCCTGGGCTCTGCCCTGTGAACCCCTGCACTCTGTGCTCTGCACCCCCGGGCTCTGCCCCCTGCAACCCCGAGCCATGTCCCCTGCACCCCCGGGCTCTGCCCCCCCAGGCTCTGCACCCCCGGGCTCTGCCCCGTGACCCCCTGCACCCCCGCACCCTGTGCTCTGCACCCCCGGGCCATGTCCCCTGCACCCCTGGGCTCTGCCCCGTGAACCCCTGCACCCCCAAACCCTGTGCTCTGCACCCCCGGGCTCTGCCCCCATGAACCCCTGCATCCCTTGGCCCTGCCCTGTGCACCCCCGGGCTCTGCCCCCTGCACCTCTGCACCCCCAGGCCCTGCCGCCTGCACCCCGGGGCTCTGCCCCTTTGCAACCAGCAGACAAATAAAAAGAATCCACAATGTGCCCACGCATAGATACATATTTTTTAAAGCAATGCTACACCACTGTAGGGGATTCTGTCAGGGTCTTCAGTTAACGCCAAAATGTTTCTCTCTGTTCTAGGTGTTCAGTAGGTTCTCCCAACGCTCTTTTTCCCCAACCAGAAAAGGAAAACACAACCCTCCCCCCATTCCCCAGGAGACCAAGATATCGAATGACCCACCCTGCGCATCAGCACTCTCCTATTAGCGTGTGTGGGAAACCACCTGCAACTTCGGGTAGCACAGCCCAGGGCCGGAGGAGAAGCTGGAGCCAACAAGGCCTTGGTTGGCTGCGCCCCAGTCCCTGGCGTTGCTGGGGCTTTGTTTTAGGACTCTCCGACAAGATCCTTGTTTGGGTGAGCAGCCAGGAGGCACAGCCCTACAGGAAAACAGCCCACAACAGCAAATCCCGCAGCTGGGGAGGGTGGGAGTCCTTCGACAGCCACTAATTCCTGCAAATTCAGGGGCTTAGTACGCCCCCAAAAGCGTGCAGAACCCTTTTGTCTTCGCATACCTTAACGAACAGTCAGAGGCAGAGAGGCCACACGTAAGCCAGGGCAGGGCTTCTATACACAGCGAGCGGCCGAGAACAAACACCTGCGGTTCCTGCTGGGAGCCCCCACGCAGCTACCTGGATCCAAGCAAGGGCACGGCCAAAGCCAACCTGCTAATCTGTCATTTGCACAAATCACAGTTTGCTTCGTGCACAGCAATTTATTTGATTTTCTTAACTCTCATTCCACTGCGCATCAAAAGAGTTTCAGTGTAAGCTAAAATAAGCTGCAAGATGTGAGAGAGAGACCTTTAACCACGTAGAGAGGCGTTTGAAGGAAAGGCACCACAGTCCACATAAATAAATGTCATCTTTATTTAACCAAATATAATTTATCAGTTAAGTTGACATCTGTCAATTCAGTTATAGGAACTATAAATAATTAAGACAGTCTTTTTCCTTTAATAAAAAGAGTAAACCAGTATTTTTCATTTGCAGTCAGCTGTATAGTAGGCATGCATTTGAGTGCAACTGGTGGGAAAAGTTTTTGACCATCCATATTCTTCAATTTTAAATTAGTTTCTTCCCTGGCCTATTCCCCCACCACACCTTAGACCTTATATAAATGTACGGACACCACCAGCCCAGCAGCACGACAGCTCTCAATCACCTCTGGGTCTCTTCATTTTACAGGAGACCACAAACGGTAGATTCTTCCTCTGGGGAATCTTTTCTTGGGAAACTAAATAGTGATGTGACACCTAAAAGACCAGGAGAATTTCTCATATATATATACATAAAAGCTTAAGTGTTAATGGAAGGAAGTCTCATATCTATTCCTCAACATTAGGCAGAGAAATCAGGTGAGCAGCAGAGAATACTCCAGAAGTCCCTGGGCTGAGACTTCAGTACAGCAGGGTGTGAAGGTTGGGGGTTTTTTTTCTCTTTTTTTTTTTTTTTTCCTCTCGAACAGAGCTTTGGCCAAACGAGATCTGCGAGAAGTCACGTCACTAGGGTGGAGAGCATGAGGTTCCAAGCTACAGCCATAAAGGACATGTTGCAAAGATGGGAAAGGGGAAAGCAAGCTTGATGTTATTTATATTAGCAAGGGAGAAAGGGGAAAGCCGTCTCAAAAATATAATCACCTGCTCTTCTGAGGGTCTGATAGCGAGCAGCCTGACCGGGCAAGGATTCCATCTCAACCTCCTGAACACTACAAACAGCTTAGGCAGTAGGAGAAGGAGAACCCAGTATACACCCACTGAAGCAGGAAAGGATTCTTCTGCAGCTTCAGAGAGGTCCTTGAGCAGGCAAGAGCCTGACTGCTGTTTGGTTTGGATACATCTGCTCCCATGGCTTTCCAGAACTGGTTTCCCACTCCCTAATCCTGACCTTCCTTTCCAACACGCTCTTCTCCAGGGTAGGGACCAGCTCTGCAACCGGGTCTCTGGGTTGGGACAGCGCGTGATTCCCGACTAACTTTGGTCTTGACTTGGACCATAAGGGGTGCATTAGCTCTCTTTTCTGGGGGGTGGCAGGAACCGTTCCTAACGAATCGCTCCTTACCTAAAAGCAAAACCGTCTGCGCTTGGGCAGGGCTTTGCAGAGCTCAGCTAGTTCAGGCGTTGTCCAGAGTAACAAACAGATCTCCCAACCCGGCCTTATTTCAGGTGAAGATCAGCATTCCCAGCACCACATCGCACCATTTTCCAGCTGAGCAGAGATGCCCAGCGTTGCTGGGACAGAAAGACAAAAGGAGAAGACAAGCATTGGTTTGTATGAGAAATACAGAAGTTAACCTGAAGGAGGAAATTAGGACAATCAAGGATGGTTGTGTTCTTCTGTGAGGAACACACTTAAAGCAAGAGGAAAAGCAGACAACCACAAATCCAGCAGCCTTCAGGTTATGTTCTAGAGCTGCAAGTAAGCAGGACAGGCAGTGTCCAGACCAGGGGCAGAACTGCAGCACTCCAGGCCTGCACGGCTAACTAAAATGAGAGCTCTTCTGTCATTTCAGGATCAGGATGCAAGGTGCTACTATGCTGAATACTGTAGGCATTCCCCCAGCATTTGGGAAGATACTGGCAGCTCCCCAAGCTTTGCGCAGTGCAGCACTGAAATTAGGCTCCATGGGATATACTGTATTTTCTCCATCCTTGACAGATGTTAAGAGCTTTCCCCCCATGCACACTTATGCATTCAATTTATATTCATGCATTAGAGCCTGTTTAATAGCGCAGTCTGCTTGAGCACATCATTTAAAACTTGGTGTAACTGGGTGAAGTTTCCAAGTCGATAAGACCTGCTTACATCAAACCCCACTCAGTTTACTGAATTGATTTATATCCAAACGGGAAAACTAAAAAGCGTTGAGTGTTGACAGCGTTCAGGAAGATCATTTACAAACGCCTTAGTCACACAGCCAGAACAGGTTTTCTCTCATTATGCCACTGCAGACTGCATGAGAGTCCTTCCAACACACTCTAGCAGCAGAGGACAAGGCATCTTGGCCATCGCCGAGCTGAACAGCACAAAAAAGCGGAGGGGAAAGAAACAGAGCAGGGAACCCTGCACTCACGGTGCTCGGCCAGCGCTTGCAAGCTGGACCGTAACCCTGATGCCAGATTTTACATGCCTGCTCAAGGGCAAGCAGGTTCCTTTGCTACAGTCCCATACAGAGAGCTGCACTAAGAACCAGGACTTCAGAAATCTGTCGGCGCCCACTGACCTGTTTTCCAGCTGGTGCCTACACAGAGAGAGAAATCCAGTGGCTGAACATGGATGTCCTTTTCTAAAAGACACCAAGAGCTTAATGCTCCCAAATTTGAAATGCCTCAGGCTCAACTGGGAGAGGTATTGGGCGACTTCTTCCCAGCTGCAATGGACCCGTCAGCAGCACTCAGCAATTGAGAGAAAATCTTAACACGCAAAATAGGACCTATTTTTCCATCCACCCCTCCAGGAAAGAAAAATCAACTGAACTGAGCATGCTGCCATGAAAATAGTGCTGTGCCCATACCAGCACGAAGGAGAGGCTTGCACACAGCTTCCCTGATGGCTCCAGCAGATCCTCCAGCAGAGCACAGGCAGGTGGAAGGGGAGAAGGAAAGATGGGGAGAGCTCACGGCCTCTTCAGACAAAGCGCAGAGCGTATCCCTTTGCATGCAGCAGTAGCTGAACTCAGTTCATGATGAGAGGCAGAACAAGCAGTCTGCAGTTTGAGATGCTGCCGGATGGTTGGCAAAAGGGAGCCTAAATCTGTCAGCAGAGACCAGCCTGCTCACAGCCAGATTTCAGGGCTCTGCAGTCCTCAAACCCAAGATCACTCGCTTTCCTTGTGCGCACACAGGAATGGGTGCTGAGGCATAGAGGACCCTTCCTCGCCATCTTCGCTAATCCCTCTACCAGAGACTTGCATGCTTTGGATGCTAGGCACAGGAGGGGGATTCAGAGAGCAAACACAAGGGAGGAGGGCGACAGGGCAGAGAAGACAGGAGATACCCCATGCCCTCATCCATGAGGTTGTACTTTGCTAGAAGGTGCCTGTTCAGTAAAATAAATCTGAACCTTACCTCCAGTATTTAAAACGCTTATGAAGCGAAAAAAGCAGCCCTTCACCTCTAGTGACCGGGACAGGGTGGGCTCCCTGCATGATCTGACTGATCAGTATCTTCACTGTAACCTTGGTTCAGACATAACTACTATGAAATTGCACTTGGTGATTGTCTCGTTACACTTATTTTGTCCTTCCTAAAACTAGATTTATTTTCTGTACAAACTTGGCTTGAAATATAAACCACATAAAATTCCCATTGAAAATAATGAGAATCCAGTATCAAAGATGAAGTCTCAAGAGAGACAGGGTGGCGGGAGAAAGCGAAGAAGAGCAAGGGTGGAGGAAAAGAAACAACAACAACAAAATGAAAGGAGGAGGAGGAGAGCTGTAAGGGGGAGGCAGCAGGGAGAGCTAGTCTCCCACATCGGAGTCCCGGTCACCGATGAGCCAGAGGATGTGAAAGCTGAGGGCGAGGAGACCTGTTCCAATCAGGTCCCCCAGTGCTGTCAAGTATGGGATGGAGAAGTTGTCAGGATCAAGGTCCCTGCCCCACATCCAGTGCACCATCCAGTCAGCAATGTACAGGAGAATGAGAACCTGGGAGGCAGGAAGAAAAGAGCCACATCAGCCACAAAACCCTGACCGCTGCAATCCCAGTCTTCATAGAGCATCAGCTGGGGCAACTGCAGCTGGGCAGGTCAGGCTCAGAGAGGCACAACCTCATCCCGAGAAACGGAGCTGGTGGGAGGTCAGAACCATCTTGCTGAGCGCCTCACTCCAGGCATTTAATGCGGGCTGCATCCCCAAAGCAACAAGTACAGCACAAAGAGGAACCTGGCGAGTTTCAGTGGGCCCCTGGGCATCCAAATCCCCTGTATTCTTAACAGCCTCCGCCCTATCCTTCTTTAGCTTCACATGTCACCATCAAATTTAGGCTTAGAAGGGAGGAGAACACTGGCATCCAAACACCAACAAGTCTAAATTTTGCATCTCAGTTTTCAGATCTAACCAGAACAAGCTTGAAGACATACGGGGCAAAGAGGGGACTCGGAAACACGCAGGATGCTCGGGCAGGGACAGCAACGCCTGGCTTCCAAAAATAAAGGAGCAACTGCCCAGCAGCTGAAACTACCAGAGTGTGATGTTCTCCCCAACTGCTTCAATGCAGCGAGAGGCTCATATCAGTACCTGAACACAGAAGAAATCTGCACTGAATCCTCTCAAGCCTTAGATCTGGGACAAGATTTGAAGCAGCCACAGGCCTGTTGCTAATGCCTCTGCTGTCTCCGGGGCTGGGAGGGTCTTGCTCAGGACACAGCGGAGCTCAGGACCACAAGAGTCAGCACATGGTGGTCCCTCTGCCACCAGCTCTTGCTCCGGTGCTCCAAGCCTGCAGGCTGCTCATAGCAGTGGCTTTGCGGAGTGGCTGTGAGCGGAAGCCCCCTCCAAGTGCCCAAGCACCCAGCAGGAGTTCACAACCTAAATTTAGCCTCCTGGATGACAGCACTCTGCTCTCGCCTCTGATGGATGCTCTGACTCATTTCCTCACGCTGGCTTCAGTTGTTGATTTTCGGGGACACTGAAACCAGGCACAGCTTCCACAAGCGGAGGGGGTGAGCAGGGGGAAGTGTAGCTGGGCTTAGTAGTAAACTTCCTAACCAGAGTGTCTCTCCGTGCCTTCCAATGCATGCAGCCAGACTCCTGCAATTGGCCGCTGGATTTCTGTAGCATGAATACCCTGGTCTGTGCATTACCCTCCGAACAGCCATCGCTATGGGCTCACACAGCTCCTGCGAGGAGACTGGGAGCCTGTGCTGCAGAGCTGGCAGGTCTCTACCCTGCAGGGGAGGCAGGGAAAGGGCAGGACAAGCCACACAAGGCATGGGGTCCCTGCAAATTCCACATCCTGTTTTCTTCACCAACAGTTTTAAGATTGCTAAAGCACCTTATAGGATAGATTAACACACACAAGGTAAACACTTCTGCTATCAGAAGGACTTAAAAGAGACAAAAGACAGATTAAAAACTTGCCAAGAATGGTAGGAAGCAAAAATTGTGTGTACAGGTATCAACAAAAAGAGTTATGCAGTTTGATACTGGCTTATTTCACAAATAAAATCTACCTGGCATACCTCTCCCCAGCACATACATCTCATACCTAGGGATAGGGCCTATCGCTCTGCCTTCAGCAACTGCCTTCTACAACTTAACTGGCTGAATAGGTCCCCACTGCAGATGACATGGCAGCATCCCCTTATTCCAGCCTGAGGGGTTACAGCCCCTGGAAGGGCTCCAGCTTACCTGGAGAAGCGCAGCTGTCATGTAGAAGACTATGAAAATCAGGGTGAGCGTAGTATGTCCACCTTGCATGGAGCTGATGGTGTAAAGAAAAACCAAGTGTCCAGGCACCACCAGAAGAAAAAGCACACGAGCAGAGCGGGAATTCACATCTGCAAGGAAACAAAGATGGAGTTCAGGCTTAAGATTAGGCTTGAACACACAGGAACTCTGCAACCTTCCTGGGCTCCAGGGGACAAGGCAGCACAACTATGGTCAAATCAGAAGTAGGGACGAGCACACTGAACCCTCATCCCCACACTACAGATTTAGGCTGGAAGGCAGCACCCTGAACAACAATCCAGCTGTCAGGACACCCAAGGGCTCTTTGCACCAAGCTCAGTAGGAGAGCTTAATTCTGTACCCAAAGCAAAAGCTGTTCACAGACCTCAGCTGCCAAAAGGACTCATGTCCCACCTCCGACAGTGCTCAGTACAGAGCTGTCAAGAATTTACCGTGAGCATTGAATTTCCTTGGAGCTCTGTCTCAACTTTGTCTGGTGATCAGTTTTCTAACAGATCACCACCACATTGGAGACCTCTTGCCCCTTCTTGCTCTTCAGGGACAGTCTTGGCCCAGAAGGCCAGGAGCCAGGCTGCCAGCTATCAAGCCTCTCTAGGAAGCCTGGAGAGTAACAACCTCTGCCCACACTCTGTGCTGGAACGCAAGTTTGGGCTGTGCTCTGCCACACAACTGCCACAAATAAAAGAGCTGCTAGGAAGCCTTTGTAAGTGAGAAGCTTTCTGTAACTGCAGCTCTGTAAGCCCAGCAGAGCTGCAACACTTGAGCAGCCTCCAGGCAGGTTTCAGTATCCTGGACACATCTGGAAAAGATTTAGAGGGTGGAGGATTTACAGTATTAGACAGTCAGGGCACAGGACTTCTGCACCATGTCTTCCTCATCCAGCACGGCTATGTCCTCTCACACAGTGGCTTTACTAAAGGTCTGACCGTCTCTAGAGGGCAGGGCAGGCCAGAGGACCAGCCACATCTGTGAGCTAACAGCTGCCTCTGAGCAGACTTCAGCCACCATTTCCTATGACAGTGCTCCAGCGACTGTCACAGACAAGTTCAGCCAGGCAACTGCAGCAGCTGCTGCTGGCAGAAGTCAATATATTTCAACACCCAACTTGGTTACCTGAGCTGAAGAAAGTGCTGCAAGGGCTGGGGCACTTGCGAGGGGCTGTTTCAGAGCTCTCTCCAGGCATCCCACTCATGTGCAGGTAAGTGGAGATGCGACTAGCCTGCACTGCCACCAGGTTGCCACCCACACCTGCAGATAAGGAGAGAGCAGTAAGATGACGTCTCAAACACTTTAAAGGAAAGGGCTATTTTCAACAGCCAGCAGATCTGGAATTGCCAGGTGCTGCAATAATGTAGGACAGTCTATTTTTGACCTGAATTCCACTTTTGCAGGATGTAAAGAGTTGAGACAAAGCACACAGTTCTATGGTTTCCCCTTAGGCCCCTTAATAAAATAGATGCAATTCTATTACTGCAGCTTTCATTGGAAGAAATACATGAAACAAAAAAATGATGAGTCAGCCACCAAAACAGACACAGGAAGTTTGAAACTACTATTTTTTGCATGAGGAATAATGAAACTGTGGAACCCACTAGCACAAGATACACTGGCTCAGAATTAACTCTGTTTATTGCAAAAAGTAATAAAAAACCCATTTCCCTGGTTCATTAGGCAGAAAGGAGGTCCAAGCTTTATACCAGAAGAAATTAGATTTCCTGACTCTGAGTTGCAAATCCAAATCTTTACATCGCCAGGTGCCACAAGGCACATATATTGGAAGATCGGGGTCTTCCACCAGCCAGGAGGAATCAGGAAATTAGTACAGTTTTTGTTGGAAAACATGTCTTTTAGGCAATAACGAACATCCCAGGCCAGCCACCCTCTGGTGAAAGGCTGGCACCAGGGGGAGCCATGCTGCTGTAAAGCTTGAGTCAAACCCCATGTCTCACTGACAATCAAAAGGGAATTAAGTCTCCTTAAACTGCCTGAAATAAAAGCACACGGGACAAGTTGACTGTTTGCCAAGAGTCTCCAAGAGCTGCAATACCAGAGTGGAAAGGAACTCACCATTAATAACAGGTGTGAAGACAGCCATCCCAGCAAAGTTTGGATCTGAGACTGTTCTGTCCAAAATTAAACCCCCAACACTGCAAAGGGAAGATTGAAGGGGTCAGTGCTGAAAGCTCATTAGCAAATAATCAGACAAAGCACTGAGGGTTCTCACTGCTGCAGTGTGTGCACCCAAGTTTGATATATACACCTATTAACATGCACCTATGGTTGTGGTTGTTGCACATGATTTTAAGCGTCAATATTTGATAACAGAAGGCAGTTTTAGCACGGTCTTTTCTCATTGCTGCCGAAAAGATCAAAGATTAAATCCTCTCATGTACAGTGCACTGCAATGCAATAATCAAAAATAATCCTGCCCTTCAGAGGGCAGAGAGGGGTCCTGTGCAGAGGACTGATAAACAGGATCTGTGTTTCCTCCGTGGCCATGCCAGAGTCTCCCTGTGCAGCAGCTGGGACATTGCTAAGGCCCTGGATTCCAGCAGTCAAGTGCTTAATCACTCCTCTGCCTTGGGACCTAGAACCCCATTGACTTCATCTAGAAAACACAAAATGACCTCCAGTTTCCTGGGAGTCCGGACCAGGGAAGCAGAAGAGGTTTGGATCTCTCTTGGTCTGGAATCTACCAAGGGCTAAGAGATTGAAAGGGCTGGGGGAAAGGGTGCGTCGTCTGCCTGTGTTTGGGGGAAAGGAACTCTTCCATGCCTTCCTACCTGCTAATAGCCATTGCGATAATGACTGGCTCCCAGCCAGAGTACAGCACCTCCCGTGTTGCTGCATTCTTCTTGGCAATGATGATCCAGATGGGCAACAGAGCTATGAAGAAGGCGCATACCAAAGGATTCATGTAGGCTTTGCTCTCTGAGGGGGAAATAAGCAGAGGCAACAGATCAAGGACACATCCCACTGCAGTGAGGCGGGGTGCTACTTCAGCTGAGTTCATCAAGCCTGCCTACAGACTGCTGTCACCCCTGGAGTCAGAAACTCCAGTAAGGGCAGGCAAACTAGACCAGACCAGCCTCAGCTCTGCAGGACATGGCATTTCCTTCTCCTGGTATACTCACAGGGACTTTATCAACAGATCAAAGTGAGATCTCTTCAATTTCAACTGCTCATTCCCACTTCCCACTCCTGGGCAAGACCTCCCAGTCTTGCTTCACCTTTGGCTGAACCTGGCTGAGTCACATCCCCTGCATCCCAGCCGCCAGGGAAGGAAGATGGAGGGGAGGGAGGAGGAAGTCTAGAGTCTACAGCTGCAGCTCTGCACTGAGGGTCCCCAGCTGGTGCTGACAGTACAAAAGATGAAATCCAAAGCTGCCTTCTCCCACTGCTTCAGTCACAGTCAAGCCCCTGGCACTTGGAAGGGGACAACCTCTCCCTTACAACTTTACCTGGTGAGAAGGAAGTATGCAGATCACTGCCAAGACTGTCTGCAGCTACAAGGCAGTAAGAACGTCCGTTTCCTCCCCTTATCAGTTCTGACTAGGTCTCACTAACTGAGGTAGCTTCCAGGCCAGGCATCCTATATACCCCGAGAACAGAAAGGGTAAAGGAAGAGGGTGAAATGAGAGGGAGACGCAGCAGCACATGGAAGGACCAGAGAGAGACAAAGGCCTTTTGTTGCTCCTCACCCAGCTCTTTGTATAAGCCCCAGCTGATTCCTGAAAGCAGAGCCAGAGTGATGAGATCCCCCAGGCTGGCAGCAATTGGTGTGGCAACGTTATCGGGATTGATCCCCATCTTTCTGGATCCGATGATGACCCCAATCATAATCATGCCTACAGCCAAAAAGAGGAAGAAAACAGGATGAGGCCAAGGGGAGCCCAGCATTTTAGGAAGAGTTGCATGGAGGATGTGCGGGGTCTGTCTCTCACCCAGAACAAGGGAAGCAATGAAAGCAGTAGCCACACTGCTGGCACAAAGCAGGACAGCATGGTCAATGCTGAAGTGCCCATCTGGGATCCATCCGAACACTACGGCTGCAATCGAGGCCAGGAAGCCAACCACAGTAGCCTGAACCTGAAAATAAAAACTAGACAGTCACCAAGAGGATTAGAAAGCAAAATGGTCCAAGGGTGAGGAAAGAAGGAAACACCACCCAGGATACCATTTCAGGTGGATTAGCATCCAGCAGGGAAACATCAAGTCTAAGCTATAGGGCAAACCGTTATGATGACTCTGGGACAAAAAGGTGCCATTTACCTCCCCGTTAGACATGGAATATTGACAGCTGATAGCAAAACCAGGCATTTAAACCTTCTGACACTTGTCACAGTTGGGCTTGCACCAGCTACCAATATTTTCACTTTCTTCTCCTTTCGCTTTTTCTTACCTGTATCAGAGCCATGTTCCCCGTTATCATCCTCCAGAGCTCTTTGGGTGTATCCATTTGGCCAATATTAGCCTGCAAGAGGACATCGCAACATCATTAAAGACTGACAGCATTTTGCTCTTGCTAACAGTCCAATTCCTGCCTTCCAGCTGCGCAAGTTTGTGCCAGGAGCAGAAGAGAATAATGACCTCAAATCCTTAGCTCTTATGGGAGAGCAATTCAGTAGAAAAGGTGCACGTGTCTGTGTGTGCATGTATGTGTGTACAGCTGGGGCACGGCTCTGCAGTAACACCCCAGTCTGTGACATGCAGTTCTGTGAATGTTGATTGGGCCATATACCCTGGGTAACTATGGTGCTTCTTCCAACAGTTACTCTGTTCTAGTACTCCAGAACACCAAAGCTGTTCCCAGTTTCAGCTTCAGCACCTTCTCCTTCCCAGCTGCAGGAACAGGCTGACACCCTCCTACGCAGCAGGAGTAGAGCCAGACCCACTACAGAGGGAGTTTTGAAGGGAGCGTAAAGGGGAATCGACGTCAATAGAACGTCTGATGAAAATCTTGCAAAAGCAACAAGATATACTTTGTCCCCATGCAGAGTCACGCACTGCTGCTTATTTACTCATTGAATTCACTCCACTGGTGATCAAGCCAAGCCTGGCTCAGGCCCATTTGGGTCATGCTGCCCCTCAGGTCAGCCAGCCAGGAGGGAAATAGGGGTGTACTGACTCTCAGGTCAGCTCTGGGCCCCAGCTCCAATACAGACCAAGGCCAGAGTAGCATCATGCGGGCAGAGGAAGCTGGCAGCAAGAACTACTGTTTCAGTCAAAAGCTGAGTAAACAAGGCTAATGGCACGTGGAGACCTACTGAGTAGCGGGAAGCAGCCATGGCACACGGGTCATCTGGCACCACTACAACTGTGGGAGATGCTAATCAGACTAACCAGAAGAGATGGAAAGTTGCTTTAATTCCTTGGCATACAATCCAAAATAACCCAGCAGAATCACTGCAGGTTGCTGGTTACTGCAGAGCATAGAGGTTCTGCTCCTCCCTAGCACCTTCTAGGTCTTTATGGAAAGTTGGAATAATGGATAAGCAGAGATTGTAAGCTTATATCCAATCTATCCAATCCTGTATTATTAGAAGCTGATAAACACGAAGAGGAAACAAGGGAGAGGCTCAAACAATCTGAAGTGGTAAATGCATGTTGGAGTTACTGGCTGACAGCATCAAACTCAAACTTCTGCACAATAATACAGCAGCAATTTCTTCCTCTCAGGTTTCCTTGCTGGTCTCCGCAAAAAACACAAGAAGTCATCGATCACCTAATCCTTCTGCTCTCCTTACTGCATGCACTTGAGAGAACTGCCAGCTCTTTTCAACCAGCACTGAGATGCACCCATCTCTGGAGTGAATTATTCTGGTCAGTTTAGTGGAGAGGAGGAAGGAATGGGGAAAAACCAACAAAAAAGTTGACTGGAGTAGCACTGAGCACATCCAGCACAGGAATTTGAGCTCCATGTGAAGCCTGACCTTAAAATTCCAGCCACATGGCAATTAGGTTGGGATTAACATAACCTAGCTGTAGTCACTGGCAACAGGATTTTAATCCTTTAACTAATGGGAGAGTTTTGCTTCTTAATTGTGAAAGGAATTTCTGAGATGCCTTAATGCAGCACTAATTAGAAATCCACAGTCTGAGAAACCATTCCAGGCTGCTCTCCTGTGGAGAGAGCACGAGACCCACACCGTGAAGCCCTGGTCAGAGGGGAGCTCCCTCTGCATGCCTGCACGTGGGTCCCTCACGCTGAGGGAAAAACAGGGCAAGGGAAAAAAATAATAAAAGAAGGAAAACCCAAGAAATTGTCCTATCCCACCATGCACAGATACAAGGAGGTAGAGTGCAATGCTAGGGGGTTCGTGTAGAGGCAGCACAGCCTTCTTTCCTCCCAGGGCACAGGAAAGTAGAGGACAAAGCCTAAGTGTTGGCCCACGAGGCTAATACCACCCCACAGTCATCAGCTCAGGGGCAGGAGGAGGCACCAGGATACCAAGCTGGTGCAAGGACAGCAGCTGCTTGGCACAGACGGGCAGGTGAGCCGGACGGGCGTTCTCTGTGCCAGTTTCCTCGTGATGCTGCTGCAGCCACCAGAGCAGATAGGGAAAAGTTTTGTATTCCTGTGACTTTCTGCACAGTCTCGTTTCTCTGCCAAGCCTGCCCCAACATCACTCCATGCCAGCCCCATAAGGGAAGAGGATGGGGAAGTGCCGTGTTGCCTTAGTCCCAGGAGAGCCAAGCACTCACCCTGATAAGCCCATGCTCAGAAAGTGCAAGCTGGCCAAGGCCAAGAGGGAGAACGGCCTGTGTCTGGGACAGCAAGGATCCTGACATGATCCGAACAATAGAGAGGGAATAAAACAAAGGGATTTGTTTCCCAGAAAGAAGGAGCAAACAATGCTCAGCCTGCAACACAAGCTGCAGTGCTCAGGCTCTGCCCCTGCAAGCCCTGGCACCAGAGCACAGCTGGGCCAGGGGCAGCACGAAGCTCCCAGCAGCTTTGTCCTCCCCAGCAGTGCCTGGGGAGAGGAGACCAGCACGGAGGGGAAGCAGCCACAGCCCGCTTCTTGCCAGGTAGGGCTGGCACGGCCATCCCCCAGGCAGCTCAGTGCCCTGCTCCTTCAGAGAACAAAGAGTGAAGGCTGAATCCAGGAAGGAGGCAGTCCCCACAGTTGGCAGGAATTGGCAGGCAGGGGCTGAGGTGCAGAGGCCAAGCCAAGGGCTAGTCCAGGGAAATGCTGTTTGCCTTTCTGCCCCCCAGGGATTGCAGGGACAACCTCAGACCCTACAGAATATGATGCGCATGTGCCACTGGTTCAGTGGATGAGAGCAGCACCCCTTAGGGCACATACAGGGAGCTACTGCGTGAGGCACAAGAGGGGCTGCTGGTGACAAAGGCTGCATGAGCAGCTCAAGATGCTGGCTCTGCCGCCATTCAGGAATGCACCAGAAATCTTGGGCCTCAGAGGCCAACAAGAAGCTACTGAGGAGCAAAGAGTCACAGCTGGCATCACCCCATTGCTCAAGATGAAAGAACTAGAGAGGACCCAGGAGAACAGATATACAGACCTTTTCAACACTCTCCTGTGCTTTCTCCTGCAGCGAGAGGAAGGCTGAGAGGAAGGGAGCATGCTAAGCAGCAGCTCTCCGCTAGCTATGCTTGCTGCTACCACCCAGGCAAATAGTTTTCCAACCCTATATCTCAGTAAGCACTTGCTGAGGAGCTCTCTTGGGCCAAGGCGCATCACCTCGTTTGCATTGTCAAGGCCAAGACCAGGCTGCTTGCTGCAATGGCTCTCATTTCTAGCAATTCACAGCATAGAGACAGTAGAGTTAAAAGCTTGACAGCAGGCAGCTAGCACCTTGCAGATAGAAGATTCAAAGCTGTATGTACTCCCATCATGGGAAACACAGAAACATCAGGCAGTCACTTGCTATCGTGCTTGACCAGAAGATGCTTTGCAGAAGGACGGAGTATTATTGTCCCTGTTAGGAGAAGATGTCAGTCTCTCTCCAGCGCTGCTCAGCTACAGAGACAGACTGCTGTGTTATAGAAACATTTAAACACAAAGCAATTCATTTACAGCTGGACTAACACAGTATTCTTAGGAGCTAACAGAGCCTGCCCCCGTCTCTCACAGGGAGCTCACTGTTTCACAGGAATTGGACTGAATTCTAGCAAGAGAAATGCCCAGCCATGCCTCTCCATCAACTTCAAGAGGCTGTCAATCCACCTGCTAGCTCTCATTGCAAGGTCCCCTCCATTTTAGCCTTTGCCGTACAATTCTCTCCAGACTATCTCCTAGCTCTTCCGAACCTAGCTTGTTTTAGTCTGCTTTGATGACATGCTTGCACCCAGCTTCCTCATGAAGAAAACTGGATCCAAGCACTCCAGACAGTAAACTGCCAAAGCCAGCTCACACACCGTGCCTCCAGGCCCACGAGCAGCTATGACAAGGAAGTGAACTGTCAGCAAAGCTTAAGGACTATTAAGCCTTCAAATCTGATCAGTCCAGTGGAATGAAGACACTTTCCTAGCACACTAAACTCCAGGCTCTGGTTTCTGTGGTCACAAACTGAAAGATTTTTGTCTGCCCAGCCACCACACACACACACACATGCCTTCCCACCCCTTCCCAAATCAAGTATCCCGCTCCCTCCCTCAACTCCCTGGATACTCACAGCTGTCGACAGGCGAGATGCCAGAGTCATCTCTAGGTTCCCCTTCAGGCCCAGTAATGCAGGTACTAAGATAAATACCTCAGTCACATACTTGAATACGTCCCAGTGCTGTAAGATTAAAACAAAGACAGACCATTAAAAAATAATCACGGCTGTTAGAAACCCTTGCTTTGGACTGAGTGCCACTTACTCATCCACCTTTGCAACCTGGCCCTGCCAGTGTGCGGCCCTGAGCAGAGACAACCCAGTTCCCCTTCTGGTGTCACGCTTTGAATTTTGCGGCAATTTTACTGTTTTTGACATTCATGTAGTAGTGACCACATGTTCCTGCTGAGCTTAAAAACCGGATCTCAGCCTGCAACTTTCAGTTAAAAATCCCCCAAAGATTAACCACTGACAAAATGTTTATGCATACGGAGGCCAAAATAGGGAAAGATGAAGAGACTTTGCCCAATACTTGCAGTTTTTGGCAGAAACGAGCACTGAAGTTCGGTCAGTCTCAGCTGAGAGCCATTCCCTACACTTACGTCTTACAAATACATTTTGGAGCAGGGCATTGCTGCTCCCTGATCCTGCCAGCTCCAAAAAGCAGCCCACCGTGGCCTCTGTTCCCCCCTACCTCACCAAGGAGATGTGTGCCCTCCCTCACCTGGTACCTACATTACTCAGGTATTTACTAATTATTCTAGCTCTACAAACAAGTCAGCTCCCTTGGGCATGAGGCAGAAGAGGCAGCCATGTTTATTTAGGAAAAAACGAAGAGTAATTGCAGGGTAAGCAGTCTTATAGGAGAACAGTTGGCTTCCACAAAAACACAAAACCACCCCAAAAAACCCTTACAACCGCATTTAAAAAAAACCCTGCAATCTACACAAACCTCATTGCCCGATTCTTTATTTTCACGAATGTTTTGCAAGAAGGCCCTGTGTCCAAAATAACTCCCACTTCCCACATTGCCTGACTGCCATACTGCTTAAAGGACACCGAGCATGGCTGGAATTGCACTCTCAACAGCCGGCTGCTGTGCTGAACATGGCAACATGGCTCTCGCAGCTTTCTTCCTGCAAGTGTTACCTGCAACAGGCTCCATCTCTCACAGCACTCTCCTTGGCAGTGTCAGACCATCAGGTTAACTAGCCAACAGGACAGTATTTCTTTCTAGGACAAGGAACACTGTCGGCCAACACCTTACAGCAAATACAAGTCACTCTACCTGCATGACTAATACCTTCCTGTGGGGAAGGACTTCAGTCATTTTTGTTTATTTTTCCATCCTTTGTGCTGCTTGCCTTTACCACAGAGCCAACAGATTCCAGTTTCCTGCCAGGTCTTCTGCAATACCACATTCAAGCTGCACTCGCTTGAAAAAACACTTGAGAGAAAACTGTGATCACAGGAGGCAGGTAAGTGTTTGAGATGGATGAACTGGGACCATCTTTCCTCAAAGGGAAAAAACTGTTTTCCAGTCAATAAAAATCTCCTTAACATTTCTGACAGCTTGGTAAGACAAGCTAGCCACGCTCTCCAGCTCCCAGGTGCACAGATGAAAGCTGCTCAGCTATTTCAGGCACAGCCACAACCCTCTCTCTACTCGAGGACAAGGCTCCTGAGCATACCCCGTTTCCAGACTCTCCCAATGCAATGAACACTCCTTTCCCAGCCGCTGTGATAGGCAGCGCCTAAGGAAACCACCATGGTCCTTGTAGCCCCTGCTCCAACCACCCTGCACCCAGCTAAACTGAGCTCCTGACTTAGAAGACCTTTCCACCACAGCCAGAGGAACTCTGAAAGGGTACGGCTCTGCGTGACTCTCCGAGCAGGGGCACATTTTAGTTCAGTGCTCACTGCTGAGCAGGGCAGGAGGGAGAATCAGTCTGAAATACTGCATCCAACACAGTGGCACATCAGGCTGTGCTTCCTTTAAGGTCACGCCTAGGAACAGGCAAGCTCAGCTCTCCTCAGTCTATTTTTAGGCAGGCATTATGATTATTTTGCTGCTTGTTGTACAAGTGAATCCTTTGCTACAACTTCCCTTAGCAGCATCTAGAATTCAATCAGCAAGCAACATGCTCCCACTTCCCACAGGACAAGCTGGGTGTCACCAGAATCACTTAATGAAAGGAACATCGTCATTAGTCAGACCACAGGCTGGAAGCGCTGTGCAAAAGTTTCCTGGCTCTTTCTGTCTCCAGAGATCACAGAAGCAGCATCAGGCAATAGCTAGCACAAGTTCACAGCTCTCCCTCACCTTGTCCCAACCCTGGCTTTGTAAATTAACCTTTAAAGGAGGCTGCACTGCAAGCCGGTGCCAGAAGCTGCTGTAACTGGAGCCTGCTAAAGCAGCTCCCTGAGCAAGACAGGGGTGTTCCTGGAGAAAGGAATAAAAGCCATCTTTGGGGAAGGAAAACAAGGAGATTTCTGCAGACATCAGCAGCTTGCTCACTGCAAAGAGCAGGACCCATGGGCTCCTGCCAACTTTCTTAATATAAGATGTTATACAACACTGGTCTACAGGCATTTAGTACGTCTCGAAGGACTCCCTGGCTCCTGCAGAGAAGAAAGCTCCCTGCAGAGACGTGTGCCCACGATGTGGCTCCAAGGGGAGAACCTGAGCCAGGCTGTTTGGGGAAGACAAAAAAGGCAGAGAGAAGAGGAAATATGAGTTTAAGTTCAGGACATCGAGCTGTTAAAAATCCCTTTCCCCCCTGTAACAGCCCCTCTGAGAAGCACAGAAATAAGCTGTTTCCAGGGCCAAGGAGGGAAGCTAACACAGCACAGATTGTCCAGTCTGCTCCATGCAAAGGGGAACACACTGCACTGGGGAGCAAGGGGGTTCCCGGCTGGCTTTCAGCAGAGCTGTGGAAGAGAATTACAGGGAGAGGCACTTCACCTCCAGCACCTCCTCCCTGCCCTCTGGGGACAGGGAGCAGAGAGAGTATAAGCGATCTAGGTTTAACTTATTTCAGCTTCATTTTCTACTAAGCCTGTGGTCCATTTGAACAGAAATCTACCCAGATACCATAGCCACCGAACCCCAGTCTCTCCTGTGTAGCACTGGAGGGACAAGATTGGACTCTAGCCTGCCAGAGGTTCTGGAAGAAACATCAAACTTCAGGTGGTGTTTTGCAGTTTCCTCCAGGCTTGCTGCCTTTCAGAAGCTTTGCACCTGCAGACAACAGATATTTCCAAGATAACAGCTGCCTCTCAGCTGCTGTCATTTTTAGTCACCGCATACGAAGTTAAGGCTTACAAGAGTCATGAGTAACAGCGTGCTTTCACTCAGATTATAGCGGGACGGTGATTCATGACAGCTCAGAGGGGAGGGATGTGCTATAGGTTGGAGCTATGACTGCCTTGGTGTGGCTGCTTAACATATTGCACTTCTCCCAGCACTGCCCCTCCATAACAGCAAGGAACAAGCTGGTCTTAACAGGAGAGCTACAGCTCCAGGGCTGGCACTCCCCACTGGCCCTGGCTATGACCCACCCCAGAGGGATGCTAACACCAGAGGTGGTCAAGCAGGGGAAATGAGCAGACTCCCTCCTCCATACGAAATACTGTCCATCCCATCCAAAGAATCTCCAGGGAGCAGACAAGTCTGGAAAACAACAATCGAGGCTCTGCTGGGAGAGGGGACTGTGCCAATAGTCCTCTACTGTACACAAAAAAGCAGCTGCTATGCTCACATGTCACCTGGCCCAAAGGCCTTTGCAATCCCAGAGGGAGCAGAGGCAAATTCTCCTCCCAGGAGGCAAATTCATAGGGATGCATTAATGGGACAGCATGGCCAACGGCCAGGGCTGCTTGTTTTCACAGTGGGGAGACCAATCACAGCTGGCTGATTAGTCCATTTATCCAAAACGGAGGAAATTGAGTGTATGGAGGCCTCCATCCATCGCAAACCATGGCTGCATCCAAAGCAAGGGGACTCCAGTCCACCCCAGTGCACCAGCTATCCACTCCACAGGCTTCCCTCTTTTCATCCAAGGCTTTGAGTCACTGGGAAGCCAGTTATCAAGATCAGCTCCCCAGACTCTGCAGGCAAGCAAGCTTGAGGCCACACACTTCCCATCTCACTTTTCCACCCTACAGCATTTAGATGCCTCATTTAATCCCAAGGCTAAAGGGAGTTAGAGGAGTTGGCAGAACAAGCTGCATAGCCACATGCTGAGCTGCTGTGGGACAGAGGAATTATGAAGCTTTATTTCTAAAGGCCACAGAAAAAAAAAAGGAAAAAAAAAAAAGGGCAGGAGAACACAGCATTAGCTGCAGTATCCCACTCCTGCCCCACTCCTCCCCAGGCAGGAGGGCTGTTCCTTCTCCGGGAAAGGCTTTAGGTTGGGTTCAAATCACTGGCTCCGGGAAATTGCCAGAAGACCCCCACACAAGTTTACAGGGACCTTGCGAAAGGATACATGTTTGAAATGTCTTTATTTTTAAGAAAATTATTCCAGTAAATCTCTCCTGGGTTAATTCAGCACAGCCAGCCTTTCCTGTTTTGAGTCACTTCACAGCTCTCTCAACACATTGCATCAAGAGAAACCGTAAGGATGACCAGTGTGCAAAAGCATGCAGGGAAGTAGCCATTAGGGGCAAGAAAGCAAGAGAAGTGTCTGCTTGACCACCCACAAATACAAAAAAGCGCCTGACTTACCCTATTGGCACACAGCTTGGGTGGAGATGATCGTAACTGCCAGCAATATAGACAACTGACCGGCATTCGAGTCTTTCTATGCCAACACTGTAAGGGCTTGTTTACCCCACTTAAGCAAACAGAGGAGCTTCAAGCAGAGCATTTTTGGTTGACCACAGCTCCAAAATGGCTGCCTTCTCCATCCAAATAATTTCATAAACCTACACTGCACAGATGATTGAGTTTTGTGCCTCAGTCACTGTTTTGGGCTGGGCGTCAAGACAACTCTGCACAGTCTGTCTTTCAGAGCAAAGGAGAAGAGGTTAAGCAGCTGATCTGCTGCCAGAGACACACATGCTTGGAAAACACACGCTAGAGACCGGCACAGGACCCATGGTTTGCAAAGTCACATTTCCCACATAAAAACCCAATCAAGCTGCACGGCTGCTGGGTTCCCACAGTGTCACATACCATGAGACCCCGAATGAGAGATCGTGTCTGGTAACACATCAGTTTTCATCCAGAGGTAACAGCCTAGCTGGCCTTTCCTAAGGATCACCTCCACACATTGCTCAGGATGAACCACCCTGTTAACCCAGTCGCCCCTGTCCATTTCAAGAGCACGAGAAGGCAGTGTAGGGGCCACTCAGCCAGCCTTCAACCTTTGGAGGGAGCCACAATGCAAGTGTCCCGCACACACTGTGACAGGCGAATCATCGACCTGGCTGGCACGAGCCCGGCATGCTGGAACAGTGCAGCAAACATCAAAGATGGAAAAGGGACACAGGACCTGTGGAACCAGCAACTGGAGCTGCGATGTCTACAGCCACCATCAGGGAAGTGCTTTATTTCCAGCCGTGATGCACAGAGCAGTCTCAGTTCCCAGGCAGGTGCTTTGGCTGCACATATACCAGCTGCAACCTCCTCCTGAGCTGGAGCTGGGCAGCTGCGGTGCAGGGGTGCCTGCAGCCTCTCCTCCCCTCGCTCCAGACATCACTGAGGTCTCCCCCTGTCTCCCCCTACCCCAACCAGCATATGAGGTAACTGGTCTCCTTCCCTCACAGTTGTTATCTGCTGAAATAGCCTTGGCATTTGAGTCCCTCCTGGCTTGGGATCAAGCCATGGTCTACAGAGACAGGATTCAGAACCCAGTGCTATGCCAGGGAAGTATCAGTCCTACCTGCACAATGTCCAGCACCATTCCAGCAGCAACTGTCCCAAAGCCTGCCAGGAGGAAGGGAAAGAGGACTTGCAGCCCGATGGAAAAGGAGGTCTCCTTGAGGGGCGAGGCTGGCTCAGGTCCTCGGTCTGTGCTGGTGTCATCACTTTCATTGCTCTGGCTGCCATTTTCCAGCAAGGCATCTTCTTCTCGCACCCCTTTAGCATTGGCACGGGACTCCAACACCACCACTTCTACCGTGTCACCATCAGGTCCCAGGAAATCTGAGGGCTCCACCAGCTGCCCCCGGTCTGGACTGGTGAGACAGTCCACAGGCACAATGGGCAGCACAGCCCCATTGGCCTGGTGGGTGTCCTTCTGCTCTGACTTGGAAGACATGCTGCAGAGAGGCTATCCTGACCCTTGGCTTAGTGTGCCTACAGCCAGCAGCTGTTCCAGAAGAAATCTTCCACCAGGAGCTTATACAAATGGCCTTTCCGGCATCTAGAGGCAACCTCTCCTATCCCTGCTTGCCTGCCTTTGAGTGCAGAGACTGTTCCTGCAGCAGAGATCCCCATCAAGCAAAGTCCAGGAACAGAGGACACCAACCACTGAGCTAGCAGGGAACACTGCAGGAACTGGGAACTACAGCAAATTCACTCTAGTTCTTCTCCCTTCCAGCACTGTGAGGTACAGCAGCCAGCGAGACAGGATCCAAGCCTTTCTTCTTTGATGTATGACAGTTTAGTGCATCTTTCTCCACGTCTTCTTCCAGCAGCACGACTGCTGTGATGGGGCACACAAGGCAGAGAGAAAAACAGATGAAGTAAAGACCACTGAATAACACAGAAGCTTAAAGGGATGAGGAAGCAGAGAGTAGGTATGAGAGGGACTAGCTTTTAGGTGATACAATCGAGAAAAGCTCTTCTTACTACCAAGGCTTTGTCACTTTCTCCAGTGGCACTGTCCCTCTGCAGAATCTGAGTCTGAAGGCTCCTGTGGGCTTTTGCTCTCTTTCAGCCTGTTTTGTGCTCTCTGCCAAAAGAGCCAGCAATACCAGCAAGCTCCAAGTGTCACTGTCGTCCTCCTCTTCCAGAAGAATTTCTCACCTTACAGCACGAGGCAATGAGAGGTCTTATTTAAAGTAACAGCAAGTTCCCAGTTAAGGTTACTTACTGAGCTGAGCAGGCTGTAGGGTGGGAGCTGGCATTTAGACAGCCTTAGATTTAACGTCACTCTCCAAGAACTCGTCTTTCACCTGAAATATAGAGGAGGAAAACAGACATTCTATTGGGTCTTGTGGCAGTCAGCGTAACGTCTCATTCACTCAACAGTATTTTCATCCAATGTACGCTGAAGGTACGGCCTTCAACGTACAGCTGTTAACTGCACTATCCCTTGACTCTTTAAACCTTCTTTCACAACCCTTTAGAGGGGCTGTATCAGAGGACGTTTTGGGAAGAGCAGCTCTCTGCTCCCTGCGCCCCAGAACCAAACGCCCAGGAGGGACCCCCAAGCCGCAGGACAAGGGCACCCTGCCCGGAGGCCAAAGCCCCGCACGGAGCCACCGGCTACAACCACGGCAGCCGGCGCTGCCTCCCGTGAGCTCAGCGCAGAGCCGGAGGAGGCCTGCGGGAGCGCGGCCCGGGGCTCTCCCCCCCCCCCCTCCCGGTGCCGCAGCGCTGGAGGTGCCGCAGAGCCCCGCAGTCCCGTGGAGCTGGGCGAGCGCGGGGCCAGCGGGCGGCCCGCACTCCCGTAGCCCCGCTAGCCACCACCTCTAGACCGGCCCCGGCCGAGGCCCGGCCCCGCCGGCGCGGACAGCGGCCGCGGGGAACCGAAGCCCCGAGCAGAGCGGAGATGCCCCGAGCAGAGCGGAGATGCCCCGAGCAGAGCGGAGATGCCCCGGCCGACCGGACCGGACCGACCGACCGGCCGGCCCCCTCCCTGCGGCAGGGGTCTGTCGCGGATCCCCCGCTAAACCCTCCTGCGGCCCCGGACTCCCCGCGGTTCCGCCACGGCCACCACCCGCCCGGTGCACCGGGCATCTCACCACCGCTGCGCACTCGCGGCGCTGCCCGCTCCGCTCCGCTCGTCTCCGCTCTGCCCCGCCGCGCTGCGCTACTGCCCCGCACCGCCCTGACATCACCGCCCGCCAATGATGGCCCTGCCCAGCGCTCTGCGCGCCTCCCCCATTGGCCAGGCCAGCGTGGCGTCAAGCCTGACCCCGCCCCCGCCCCGGCGAGGAGCTCACTGCCCACGCAGCCGTGGGTGGGCCGGGAGGTCCCGCCCCTTCGCAGCGCGGAGGCGTGGCCTGGGGCGGTCACGTGTCGCTGAGCCCACATGGAGCCGGCGGGGCGGCCGCCATCCCGCCCCGTCTCCTTCCCTCTCTCCCTCCGCCGGGCTCGGAGCGCTCCCCGGGGCTTCACCTGCTCCCGGGGCACCCCTGACCCGTACCTGGGGTTCGATAGTGGAAGGAAAGGCTCCCGCTTCCTTCTCCCCGCCGTCCGTCCGCCCGATCGCTCTCGCTCTGCCGAGCCGGGGGAGCCCCTTGGCTGTGGGGCATGGCGGTGCCCCCGAGGTCTGGTTCTCCTCACCTGGGGAGAGGGGGTTCACAGGTCACAGAGCGTTCCCCGGGCCGGGCAGGGGTGCGCTGCCATCCCACCCCCAGAGGTGTTTGGATATATCCCCTATCCAGGGAAAGGCAGCTGGACTGACACTCAAACCTCTCCGCAGGAGAAGGCTACTTCCAGCTGTACCAATCCCTTGGGTCAGCTGAAAATAACTATGAAATTGCAACCCCATGGCATTTCATCATTTTAACTCTGTAAATTAGTAATTAAGCGCAGCTTTGGTACGTTGTCTTACCATTTTGGGACCGAGGCCCAGGAGCACCGATGCGGTACAAGCAGTACCTGCTGGCTTTCAGGCCTCTGTGCCAGACTCAAAGCCTTCGCTGATGTAGTTCAGCAAAGAAAATCAGGAATACTGTCACATTAGTCGCTTCACATCTGTTTACGCCAAACTGTCCCACAACAAATACAAACATAAAAGGCAGTAACTCCTGCTACAGAGGTCAGTGCCTCATTGCTCTGTAGAACTCTGTATTCTTGAATGAAACCAACTCTTTGGATTCACGTTTTCCTTTTATTTCCTTTTTGTTTCTTTTCTTTTTTTTGCATGACTGGAACTTTTGACCAGTTGTTGTTTTTCCTTCCTGCTTTTCCTTTCCTCCCAGGAAACAGTCAACAGCAAGTTATTACCCAGAATGATTACGTGATCCCCAGCCCCATGCCTTGGAGACAGGTCTTGAGCCAATAACGGTCGCTGTGACACAAGCATGCGTGCGAGGGGAAGAGGGAGGGCAGCGCAGGAACTGCATTCCCCCACAGATACACTGAGTCAAGTGTGACTAGAGCTGGTGACTTCATTTCTTAAAATAAGGAAAGGAAGGTAGTCGTGGTCAATGGCAGCAAGAGACCCACTGTGATTGAGTCCCCTCTGAAGATGTAGGCTGTGCTACTTCATTTCTTTCTGCTCATATTAAAAATTGAGCACGGGGAGCTTTCTTTCCTGAACTACTTGTTGCTTTGGAAGAACAGGATGACTGGCACACTTGAAGCAGAGCAGGATATACAATTATATAAAGCAGCACAAAGACAGCTCAGATAAACCCACTTAGGTCTTCTAATTTTTCAGGCACAAAAACCTTTGCAAATGTGTCTCTACTAAGAAAGCTGAATTTCTGGAGCAGGTGAGCAGAGTGCTGCTTTCACTGTGTGACTGGCAAAGTGCACTGGGTTTTGTACATAACTGCTGCTACACAGTCTACTTGAACCCAGTATTTCGAGGTGTGAGGAACATCTGCAGTCATGCAGCTAATTCTCAGGACCTCCTGCTGTGACACCGGCAAAGAGACATCAAGGAAATCTTGAGACATACAGAGATGATGTCTTAACTAACGCAATAGCACAGTTCCACACTCAAGCTGGGAGTGGAGTTCCAAATCCTGCCTCCAACCCTAGCCTCCATTTTCCTCTGCTCAAATAAACCTGGTCTGTAAGGCTCTCTTTCTGCCTTCATTTTTCCTTCCTGACTTGGAAAATCCACATCTCCCCCGCAGCAACCATTCTTCCCCCACCCCCCCAAAACCAAAGTGCACCAAAATGTGACCTTGTTGATTAACAGTCCGGCCAGCTGCACGCTCAGGAAGTGGAAGCACAGAGACAAAAGCCACCCGAGACAAGAAAACAGAAATAGATAAAATCCTCACCAGCGACGTTGACGCGTTGAGATCAGAAAGGCAGAGGATGAAAGGGCAGGAAATGGGTTTCCAATTGCAGGGTAGCAGGTACCAAAGGCAACAAAATGCTTGGAAAGGAAAGAGTTTACCACTGAGCTACACTAGATCATGGAACGTCGTGCCCATGTGTTTTACAGCAGCCACGTGACTTAGCACTACCAAGCTGTCCAGCTCTGGGCAAGCACTCAGTAATAGCCCAGGAGGCCACCATGTGTATAGGATGATTTTCCCCCTTTTACAGAAGAATCCAGCAAAATAAAGTGGTTCAGCCTAAGTCACTCAAAAACCCATCTAACACAGAAGTGATAGTGTCCCGAGAGGTCCATTTGCTCTCTGTTCTAGCTCCACTGCTGTCTGTCACAGATCTAAATGCTGATCTGAATGGAGTGCCAGTTGCCTTTGACCAACGATTCTGAGGGAACCTAGTTCTTAATTTCTTGTAACCAGGAATCTCAACAGGCAAACTCAATGACTGAATAGTTATGGATAATGACCTACCCCTACAGATGTTAGTCCAGAACCAAAGCAGTTCATGGGGGCAGGCAACAATGTCAGAAGCTGACCCTAATCTGGTCCTGATCTGGGAGAAGAAATGCAGACCACAGAAGTTCTGTTTTGCCAGCCTGGAAGCAAACAAAACCATCACCATCCTTTTTTCCAAGGTCCAAATAACTACCGCTCCCAACTGTGTTCATGTGTCACCCACGTGCTGTGCCTGCTGCGACAAACACAGGTCAACCTCAGCCAGGTACATCCCTAGGGCTTTTTGCCATGTGAGAGCATCTGGCAGAGAGGAGCTGAAAGGTCCTCGCTTCCTGCGCTCCACAAGGCCAGCGGTTCCTGTGTCAGCAGCTGCTGACCCAGCGATAGCATGGACACCTGTCGTAGAGGCATTGAGGACATACCTTACATTTCTGCTTTGTTCCGGATATAAGCTGTGAATTCATTTATATTCAGAAATTAGGCCGAAGAAAGCACTAACACCACAAGGCTGATCACAGCAGAGACTGATATGAAAAAAAAAAGTATAAATTAACTTCACCTCTTAACTCCGCCCTATTTCTTACTCTATGAAGAACCTCTCACTTCCCAAAATCCCAAAGAGGATGTTGGATTAACCTTTTCTGATGTCTATATACAACTAGGCAGTACTGTAGTAACAACATTTAAAAATCCAAGTGGACTTGGAAGGATAAAAGTGCTCCAGGGCAAATAATAATTATTCTTCCTGAGTACTTATACAGCTTGTCAAGTAGGCTGAACTCAGACCTATACTGAAGCTAGGCTAAGACCAGTAGGTGAGCTAGTAAGTTTAAAGGTAGTTTAGATATGCACATCAGATGTAGTGGCTGCAGTTCAGCCAAAATAGTTAGAATTTGGAAAAAAAAGTTCACGTTTTCTCCTGTGGGCTTTCTGGAGGAGTTCATATCCCTTACTCTAGCCATTGGATCAATCTGTGATGGTAATCCACGGCTGTCCTTTTCTAATCATCTTCACCATACAATATTCATATATATATATAAAAATAACCCATGTGGCTGTGGTAACTGGATAGAGAGCATGCAGAGAGCCTCAGCACTGACACAGAGTCAGCACAGTTACCGAGCAGAGGATTACTGCCATGAACTAAAAGGACTTTTTTTGGTTACTCTGTTAAATAGCTGAACTGCAGCCAGGCCCCTCCATGTGGTTGCCTTTCTAGTACAAGATCAGGCACACTGTTCAAGCGATCCGAGTATTTACAGGGCTACAATAAACCACACAATTGTGTTGAATTAAAAATATAAATTAAAAGATGTGTGAAAAGCCCCCTGGGATATGCTACATGACTTGCATGTTGCTTCTCATACTCCACTGCCCAGGCCGTGACCAACTCTTGGGTAAATCCATCAGTGACAAAGAGCATTTACCCTTTGTCCCCTACCCCCTGCATTAACCACCCTTCCATGTGGTCATTTTCCTTCCTGCCGAGAACTGACTGCAGCTTCCTCTGGGGCCCACCATCACAGCTCTTAAATCAGGCAGAGTGATCTCTCCTGAGTGAAGCAGGTCACTCCCTTCCTCACCATGCTGAGCTCTTTATCTCTGCCGCCCCTGCTACCCTGGGAAGCTGTGGAACCGGAAAGCGGAGCCAAGCCCCCTGCATGGCAACTCAGATGACACACAGCCTTCACTGTGGTGTTCAGTTAAGGAAAATAATTCTCCAAGCAGCACTTCTGCACACCTCTAGGCCTTCCTACGGGCACTGAGAGATGTTAGCATGCAACTACAAATGCTGTACTAGAGACCTCACAGGTCATGACAGTGCAGTTTCTTTAAAGGGTTATTGCGAGAGCCTGAATTTGGGGACTAAAATAACAAACATGCCTGTAAAATTTTCAGAGTGCTAGCAAGCTCTGCATAGGAGCTGCGGATGAGGACTGAATGCACTGGCAAGAATCCATGCAGGTTCAACAAGGCAGCAGCAGGTGGAACTGAAGACCACTGAAGGTCAGGGGCACAGGCTGAGCTACAGGTGAGGACTGCTTCTGTAATGGCAAAGGACACTGCAGGCTGACTGAGCGGTCTCCACATTCCTCAGTGGATGTCTTGCTCTACAGCACTGGTAAGACTAGGGCTTGGTGGCACGGGCTGAGCTGAGCAGGGAAGTTTTCACAGCACCTGCTTGAGAAAATGGATTTCACCAGCTCCATGAAATAGTAAACAAAATGGCAAAAGAGGAGCCAAGAATGCAAGTGTCAAATGCAAGGCTGGAGGAAACAACATTGTAAACACCTTGTTCCTGCATTCTCCTCCAGCTCCGTGCCTGAACTCTCCATGGTCACTCAGGTCTGAAAATAAACCAAGAGCTTTTAAATAGAGGCCAGCAACAGAGCTTTCTTTAGGAAATGCAGGTGTGGAATGTGACCTTTTTTCCATCGTGTAGCAGGCCCACCATGACCCTAAATCAGGTGGTCTGCTAGCAAGCAGGCTGCTACAGCTGGACAACTACAGACACGTTACTTTGAGTAACTGTTGTCAGAAGAATGGCAGCTTTGTAGACTGGGCTACAAAGCAGGGGAAGAAAGGAATTTGCTATGGATATAAGACAGGAACATGTTAACACACTGGAATTGGACTAATACAAACACCGTTCAAAACCCCATTAGGTATGGCACCAAGTTATGTGCCTTCAGAGCAGAAAATCAGGCTTTTCCTTCTTTGATGAATCAGAAGTAATTGCTGTGCATGCTGAGAGCACAGTGACTCATTAAAAAAAAAAAAGCTAACAGAGCTATTAGTCTTGTGTTTTCATGACATACTTAGCATTATCAAGTAACTACTCATACAATGTGAAGTTGTATACGATCTTAACAGGAAAGCCCAGCGCATCATCCTTATGCTGTTATTTACATGATGACACTAAGATTTGAAATACCACTCAAGATGAGAGACATTCTCTGAAAACATCTCATGGGAGCAGTAAAACAGGGTGGAAAGAAAACTCTTCTGTCAGGAGAGGTGTGCAGATACCAAACCATTGTGCAACCCTTCAGAATTGTGCCAGATAAGCATGACATGGCAGCTAATATGATAAAATAAAGAGACTTAAGAATACGAAGGGCAAAGCTGCTGCACAGAAAAAAGCACAGACAATTATCAGAAGTGACTGGAAAAATGGGCAGAGATGAGAAATGTGCTTTTTCACCATTGCATCCTGCAAGATACAGTCTGTTTAAGGCACTTCAGTTTAGTGGCTTCAGGCTGCAGTAAAGCTCTGTTGAACATTTACTCAATGCAGAGGAACTGCATGATTTCAGCACTGGCTGATGAGCAGCACTTAATGAGGCTCTACAACAAGCTGCATTAGCGAAACCTCACAGCACACATTTGCACAGTACCTGCCAAAACCAACCCTGTCTTCCCAGCACTGTTTGCCCTTCACATTTCCTTCAGCAGGAAAATGAATCTTCAGATGAATGTTCGTTAAAGAAACAATCCTCACCAAAACACAGAGATGAGTGATTTTTGGTTGGGGACAGGAGATTACAAAATACAAGGGATGCTTTATGTCTTTAGGACCCATTTGTTATTACAAGAGGCAACAAATCCCTCCTTCCACAACACTGCCTTCATGGCACAACAGCATGACCCAAGTTAGGATTTTGGCAACCTGTGTCCTACAACAGAATCACAGAACAGTTGAGACTGGAAGGGATCTCAGGACATCATCTAATTTTTACACCCAGGATGCTGTTGGGCTTCTTTGCCTCCAGGGCACATTACTGGCTCGTGTTCACGAAGGACCTCTCTGACCTTCTCTGCAAAGCTGCCTTTCAGCCAGCCAGTCCCCAGCATGGGGTTATTCCTCCCCAGGTGCAGGACTTTGCACTTCCCTTTGGTGAACTTCATGAGGGTCCTGTTTTCCCATTTCTCCAGCCCGTCACGGTCTCTCTGGGTGAGTCAACCATTCCTCCCAGTTTTGCATCATCTGCAAATTTGCTGAGGATGCACTGTCCTATCACCCAGGTCATTAATGAAGATGTTAAACAATATTGACCCCATACTGCCATAGTCAAAGCGAAGGCTTTAGACTCAGTCGTCTTTATAGAGATTTGTCAGAGAAAAAACAAACAAAACTTTCCTCCACCTCCCACTCCCGGGAATGTATTTTATTCTGTGCTGTATCCTGACACATCACTTTTGCTATGTCTGCAACAGGAGTTTGCAAGAGGAATGACACCTTCACAAAAGAGCCACAGACATGTGGCTAAACAAATTAATGACGTTAGGGCACACAGACAAAAAGCAACAAACCGTAAAAGATGCAAGCTATTTACTACCCAGCAGTGCACAAACAGAGTTAGCTAATTTTGTATAGAAAGGGGAGCACCAGGGAGGGTGCAAAGATTAAAGCAGGCAGGAAAATATGTGGATTTGTTTTGATGGAAACTTTATGACTTGCTCTAGTGTAGAATCAGGTGTGGAAGTGACTTCACTGCAATTATACAGTTACATAAAAAGACTAAATAATAATCAGAAAAGAATCTGCATGCCTTGTTTTATTAGATGAAAATGCTGATCTAGTTTCAATTATTTAGTAGATTGATACAGTTTTAGCCCATTGGCCATACTGATAAGATCAGACTGCAAATAAATAAAGAGAATGGTGAACGGAAAGAATAGGAATCACAGTTCCATCGCTGTTTTTCCGGATACGTTTCAGGGTATTTCCTGTACATTCCAGTACATTTTACAATATGAATTTAGAGCAGAACAACCACCCATTCCAGTGTATAATTCAAACTCTGAAAGAGACACACATCTCTGCAACAGTGCAATAGGAGGAGTTGGACTAGTACCTGCAGCACAGTCTGCATGTCAGTATAACAAAGCAGCTTTCACCCAGTTTTTACTTTGGCTAACATCTGGTTCTTGATTCTTTCTTTCTTTAATTAATAACAGTAAACCCAAGAAAAGAGACTATCAAGGCCAGAAGAATGCTTAACCCTTTAGTGCTAACAAAGATAGGCATGCTAGTGCAAGAAGTGCAAGATGAAATAGAATCAATATCCATGGCCTGTCTACACTAGGATTCCCAAAGAGCTGAGTCAACAGAAGTGCTGCAGTAAAGTGAAAACTGCTTGCATAGGCAGTGAAGGAACAAAGACTTTCTGCTCCCACTGAACTGGAAGAAACTGAATGGCTTTGCCATCTTTCATAACCAAGTTCTCAGAGAAGCAAAAGAGAAACATCCACTACAGAAACTGATTCAGTGAAAAGAGAATATATATGAGCAGACAACACTGATTTAATTTCTTATTTAAAGCTGCAATTCCTTATTCTGACACTCAGCTGCACAACATACCCTGGGCCATAACTAAGATTGAGAGAGGGGGAAAAAGAAAAAAAAATCACTGAGAAGTCAGGAGGAAAAGTTTTCAGCACCTTTGATATCAGGGCAACATCAGTTAAAGCAATATAGCTAGAACTTCTGGAGCTCAGTATTTAAAAAAAGTCAGAAATCAGTGCATTTATGGGAGAACTTAGTGGTATCAAGTTAACACTTACACTGGTTGAGAGCACCGTTGATGCCAGTTGAGAGCATCACCTGGGGGAGAAGCCCATACCAAGCAGCAGTGCAACAAACTCTTAGTGTAACTCTACCAATTACATGAAACCTATGCTCTGTCACAAGCCTTTCACGTGAGCTTTTGACAGAGACATCATTTGTGAAAAATCAATTAACTGTATAAAATGAGTTTGTCGAAAGCACACATAGGAAGATTCACCTCTTTTACTGATAGGTGAGTGACTGCTGATTATAGCTTAGATTTTTAAGTGCCTAACAATTTCAAAGGCTTAAAGAAAGTGCTGAAAGAATTAATACCATCAGATTAATGGCTGCATGTCAGACCAGAGAAGAACAGAAATCAGGGTCATTTGTTGTATTTTGCCCAGTTTCTTATCACTTTCCAGCAAACTGTAAATTTGCCTAAAGCAGCAACCAGCAGTTTTTCCATCTGTACATAAACAACAACATACAACCCCCAAATTCCAGATGCAGCTCAATATGCAACACACAACTGAGTCTTATGGCCCAGACCCCTTCTATCCCAGAGTCCACCTTAGTAGCTGCTTGTCTCTGGTGTGTTTCTCACAGCTCGTGGGAGTTTGCGTGAGGCTCCGGAAGCTTGTCAGTATCACAGTTCTTTATCAGCTGAAAGAGGAACTCGACCTGTTTCTCATAATTCTCAACTGAGATTCTCTCATTCAACCCATGGATCCTGGAAGAAAAAGAAGAATGTTTTTCATTCCAGTGTGCATTTGTGACCCACCTGCATATATCCAGCACCTTACTTGTCTGTTCACTTCATAAAGCAATGCACAACATAAAAATATAGCAATATACAACAAATACTATACTGTAACTGCAATGTCTGTTCCTTAGGCCAACCAAATTTAACGATTCTAAGGCTTAGAGCACAACAACTAAGTCCGTGGTGTATGTGGAAAAGAAAAAACAGTATTCCAGCTCTCCACCCATTTCTTGGCCATTTATGTCACTGCGCTGTACAGTTACAAGAACACTCTACTCCTGTATAATCTGCACCTCAATAAAACGACAAATCAAGTGCATGCTAAATAAACAGTCCCTTGCATGATGATGTTCTTTGTTATCACTTTGCTCCAGGAAACCTAACTGCCAGCTTTAAGGAGCAAATAAATTCAGAGGGACATGTGTCCAAACATATAGACAAACCTCTTAAACAAGGCCAACCACCAGAACAACATCTTTCACACTGCTGCGCTATATAAAGGATCCAGTTAGCTTCACAGCATTGGTCTACTACCGAATGGGACACCTAAATGAGGTCTTGTATGCATTTGAATTAAAGAAGGGTAAGGGCGAACACTCTCCCAGTGTAATTACCATCCCCTATTTGTGCAGCACCCAAATCTGCAGGAAATGGGTGGCCTAACAGAATGTGAGGCAACACCACCACCACGCCAAGGTATACAAGGTTGGGTTTCCTTCTTCTGCCTAACACATATCGATTTTCTCTTTGTCCCCACCCCAAAAAGCTGCCCACACGCAGCCAGAATACAGTACCTGGGAAGATCATCTGATTTCAAGAGCAGTGGGTTAAATCGATAAATGGCATTTGTGACGTTAGTGAAATGCCTGCTGTCTGTGTTTCCAATACATGTGCCTGGAAAACAAACCTCAGGTTTACTTTGCATGAAAGCAGCAATTTAACAACCCACACTTTTCCCAGGAGAAAGGAAAGGCATCTGATAACAGTTCTATATAACCTCTAGCTACAACAAAAGCAAAATCACTCAAACAGTTTATCGGTACATCCTGGAAGAACATTCTCTCTATGAACAGGAGGAGCTGAACATACAATTCAATCATTCTAAGAACAGCCATGATACTCAGCCTCCACAACAGTTTAACCTTAAAACTGCAGTCCAACAAACAGTACAGAACTAAGAAGGAGCTGCGAGAAAGGGAAGGGGCTGGGATCATAAGGAACAATACAGAAAAGCAGCAATGGCTTTGCCAGCTATGAAAACAATAAAAGAAGAGCTAAAGCAAGAAGACCTCCTACTCTCCCTCACAATTCCTTTCTTCACTGAAGAGATTCCTTTGTATGTGCAAAGAGTCAAATTCAAGGCTCATTGTTTCTGTCAGTTTCCTGTTTGCTTTTTTACTTCCACTACTAAAAAACAACATTAAAACTTTTAAAACATAAAAAGGGAATGGAATAAAAAGAGGAAAAAACAGCTGTTTCCAGCAGTTAACAGCTGGGGTGGAGAAGTACACAGAAAATGGAAACAAGTCAATATTGGGGGATGGGGGAGAGAAAAGCAGGGCGGAAGCTGGAGAGGAAACAATAATCATCATGTGCTTGCTGTTACCTGGGACTACACTGTCAACATCTGGGAAAGTATCCAGAATCGTTCTTTGAAAAATATGGACTCCAAATGTCTGGTCATCCCAAGGACTGATGGGGAGTGGGTCAAAGGCCTCTACTACATCAATCTTCACTCTGTCATCAGCAACTGTGTTTCTAACTATCTCTAGTACCTATGGGTAAAACACAGAGATTAAATAAGAAAAAAAAAACAAAAGAGAGCACATCCCTTCTAGATATCAGCAAATGTTCCACTTTCCAGAAAACATTTGTCCATGATCTGCCAACTGTGGCTGCAAACACAGATGGATAGTTAGGAGTGAAACGGTGTGGCAGTCTCTCTTCCTCTTACTCAGTGGATGGCTGATACTTAAGCTAATTCTTTTAACGCCAGTGCAATCAGATGCACATCACTGTCTCAAGGTATTCCTGAACTGCTTCAGTCCTGAAAGGCAGGTGGTTAACCTGCTCCTACTTGGCAGTTAGGTCATCCAAGTAAATAATCCAGAAAAAGCTTCCAGAGAGGTAAACTTTCAGCAAAGCCTTGGGAAGGGAACATATTATTTACTGACAATGTTTCACAGCTGTCCTTGGCTGGACAGGCATGTATGTCGTACCTACTGAAGCGTGCAAGATTCCCATATTCTCACAGGTCACAAACCTTAACGCTTCCATTCCATAATCACATATGATCCACGTGCCCTTTGGCACAAAAAGACTTCTGAAATCTGCTCGATGCAACTGCAAGGCACGCTTGCAAGTTTGGTCTTCCTCTTGCTCTGCTCCACATTCAAGAAGCCATAATAAACAATGCACTTTGCAATCTATCTCAAAGGAGAAGAAAAGACCTTAGATAAGCTGTGTTTCTGACAGTCTCCATAAAGGAGCAATTCCCAAATCTTCCCCTTCTACTGCTTGTATGAATACAGGGAGAGACGAAAAGAGTATTCTTACAGAACAGATCTGCTGCCACAAATGGCCCAGTGTCACTCTGCTCAGAAAGGGATGGAGAACAGCCTCCCATCTCGGGGTACAGTAAGTACCTCAGTGGCCTTCTCTGCAGAGTGGATCCGGAAGTTCACGGTTGCTTTTGCAGAAGATGGGATGACATTGATCTAGAAAAAATGAAGGACCAAAACTTAAAAGAAAGTTAAAAACAGATTAAAATGCCAACTGAAAACTCAGAAACTGCTCAAACGACTCCAGGCCTCAGACTAATCCTTCACCATTTCCACTAAGTGTGATATCTCTTTCTGTACTCTGTGTTAAAATACCATAAATCTCATCTATAATGCAGATAACTACACAAAGAAATATTCATCAATTCAACAAAAATGAAGTTAGCTGTTATGTAGAAGTTTTCTTCTTGAGATAAGCCCTCTCCCTTCAGAAACTTTATATCGACAAACTCTGAAAGCTTGTTGGTTTTAAGCAATATTTTTACCTCATTGTCGTATTACTTTTCCCCAAGTATGTAAGTCACTTAACAAACGATGTTGCTGAACACACGTAACTCTTCTTTTCTACAGAATGAGTATTTATAATTTTGTTAAACAAGAAACCAGGGTGTCACTTCTCTCCTGGCCACTCAGTGTCACTGTTCAGCCACTGCATCTTGTTTTCTTGTCCAGTGATGCTTTTCAGTAACAGATTTTTTTCAGGGACACACCAAACAGCTTGTTTATTTTCCAGGGGTACAATATTTTTTGAAAGCTACACCTCCTTATCAAGGCAAGATCCGGCTGTACCAGCCAGAACCTGTTATCTCTCAGTCCAAGGTGCACACTAATGTTACTTGAATGAAGGTAAACGCCAGACTTGTGCTCACAAATGCAAGACCCCATCTGGACTAGGCAAGTGTTTACAACTGTGACAGTTTCAAATACTGTCATTGATACTTTGTATGATTACACAGAAAACTCTCTTTCTTGTCCATCCTAAAATATAAACAATCTTAACACTGGTTTACAGAGATCTTTTTGTGACAGAGATCAGATACTTCTGAAAGTTTTCAACTGTAGCTAAACCCAAAATCTAAAGTAAAAATGAGACTGGTGGTGACACCACACAGGGTCTAACACCAGGGCCTGTACTCATCTCATAACTGGATATAAATAGTTGGAAAGGAAACATCCTAATTGTCTCATCGTACTACATGGAGAAAAATCAAAATGAAGCTACCTTGATTCCTGCATTAAACATTGTGACTGCTGTAGTAGTTCGAATCAAGGCATTGGTGGAAGGTTTCCAGGCAAGAACTCTTACAAAAAAGAAAAAAAAAATTTTCAAAAATAGTAATATTGATAAAGCATAAGCACCACAATTACATAGGCAATAAGCTGAATGATGGCCTATTCAATTAACAAAGTGGTTATTAATGGTAAAGCACTGACATTGTCTAAACTATGAAATGGTATAACTGATTTCCTGGGAAGACTAGAAATGGCCCGTGGTCTTCATCTTTTAAGGGCGAGAAGCTGGGAATGGTCATCAAGGATGTATTTTCTTACCTGCTGACAATGGGTGAAAACAGCCATAGATTGCTCATGATGAGATTGAGAGGAAACCTGAACTAAGTGGAAGAAACAAAACCACAAATCAGAAAGTTCCTATTTTTTAAGAAGACAGAGTAGTCACTTGGCTATGGTTGAAACAATTCCAGCAGAAACAGTTAACTGGGAGAAAGGCCAGCTCAAGTCTTCTCCTTTCCAGGAACTACGTAACTATGCTCTAAATTCATATACTGGGTTACTCTTCACTTACTAATATGAAAATCTGAGAATGAAATCATGGTTCTTTCCTCACCTCTGATGCAAGGTGCTCCACAGTCATGAGTTCTGGTCCATGGCCAAACAGATTGCGCAAGGGATTCTGCTCCAGTCTACGGCAAAGCAATCAACACTTGAAATTTAAAAAAAATCTCTGACTATTATTGCTCCAGAAGGTTGATAGGAATTTGATTTCTGAAATGTATCCATGTATTTGAGATGCAATCACACTTTCCTCTCCTGGTAAGTACATCTGTGAGCACACCTCCACGACAGATTTCTGAGCATTCTAGTCACATGCAAAGGCTTTCTTTCAAGAACAGCTGAAAAAATCCAAAAGCCTGACTCTTGTAAAGAATACATGGAAATCTAGAAAAATATCACACCAAATCCCATCACATCTGGACATATTAAGTTTTTCTAAAATATGTATTTATTAGCCAATTTGATACCTACACAGAGAGGTAATGAAGATTTACCCAGTCACATTCTGACTTTACACCATGTTTACTGGCTTGGATAATTACCAGCTAGAGGTAGCAGGTACGTGCAAGAATAAATTCCAGAGAAATTCTGCAACCCAGTCAAAGCAATCTCTATCACTACAAAGTAAATTATGGTAGACATAATGACGCAGCAATTGTCTTGGTTGTAAAGAATCAACTGACACTAGGAACAGTTGAAGTGAAAAGACACTTCAGATACTTGGCAATTGTCCCGTTGCTGGGGATTGCATTTCTGCCCTTCAAAGTGCGCTACAAATTTCAATTTCAAATATATAAAGGGGATTGCAAAATACTATAAATACAAATATTAAAAAAGAAAGTCACGTATCAGTGACTTAGGAGTCTGCTTGACTGTCTTTGATGTCAGACAGCGAAGCTCTCACCTGGACATCGCTGCTGCAAGAATGCCAATACTTGTCTCCTTAGGAGGAAAGGATGAATGTCCTGGCTCTTTTTCCACAGTGAAGTTCAGTGTTAATGAACCCTTTTCTGTGACAGCAATTCTGGTCAATGATAAATAAATAAGTAAAACATTAATGCAACTCCAAACACATGCACAGACTATAGGTAAAATGAACTACTTTGCCTATTTTTAGTATCATAAAAAACACCAGAGAAGCAGCAACAACAAATCCTTAACACAATCTTTAGATGTTTGGAGTACTGATGTCTTGGCTGCTTCTCCAGTGAGCAGACTCTACAGCATAAAATTAACATGCTTGCACTGGCTAAGTGGAACATTCTGCTTTTGTCAGCACAGCTGTGATGGACGGCAAGCAAATGCTGAAGGTCCTTTGCTTGCACTTTGTGCCACTGCTGTAGCTTTAGCAACACGAACACTGCCACATGCCTTGAAAACATATTTTACTGACATTAGCAAGGTCATTTCCCACAAATTAATTACTGAAAATGGATCACTTCCATCATGGTCAATTGCATTCTCTCTTACACAGCTACTGGCTTCTTCACGCCCGCAATGATGCCATCTAGTATTGCGCTTCCCTCATCTAGTAAGAAGGAGAGTTTCACTCCTCTAGCTTCCAACAGAGCTGCAATCTTCATTGCTCCCTTCCGACCAAACACCTGTGAGAATCCAGAGAAACTGATCAGATTAAGCTATGCCATTGGGAAGAATTCTGGAAAACATCTTGCTGTTGACAGTGATCAGTGCTACAGTGCGAAGAATGCAAGAAATCCCCTAGTGAACAGCTCTAGAGCAACCTGTCAATAAAAGATTCTTTATAGCAAAATTCATTGGAGATTGTTAACAGCCTATTAGCAGATGCATTTATATCCACACTGAGGAATGCTCTCATTCACAAGTCACCGAACGTTACTTTGAATCCTACTAGGTCTTGGACACAATGGTATCTCAGAGCTTTAAGCTCCACAGATTAGTCATTTTAAAGAGGTATTCATTTTAACTATTAACAATTCTTTGTCTTTATATTTTGAAAACTAATAAACAAAACCACCTCATCTGTCTTTGTACCTTTTACTAGTGAGCATACCCACAACAAAAGTGGAACATTTTTGTTAGCTCTTCCTGATCATTTGGAACAGCTGTGTAAACCTTAAGCCAGATTTTCATATACTATACTCCAAAATGCAACTCCTGCTGCACCTTCCATGCAGAAAAGAATTTGAACTAACATTCTACTGTGTTCTTTTCCCTTTGCTCATCACACCAAACCCTTTGTCAATGTAATTTAAACCCAAACAATCAATATATAATTATCACCACGTGCCTGACACAGTATCTACCCACATAACCAAGAAAAACAGGAAAGACTTTCTAGCTAAACAGTGTTTAAAAATTAAGCCTTGCTACATACATGAACAACTCAAGCAACTCATTATTTCGATGAAATGAAAGAAAATACCTCTTCATCATGTCCAATACCAACATAGAAAGATCTGCGTGGTCTGTAATGTCTTTTCAGCAAAAATTCTAGAGCTTGCAGAATACCCTGCAGAAAAAAACTCAGAATGTATTGTAATACTTTTGTGTGTTAGTAAGAAGAATAAATGTAAAAGAATGCAATGTAACGTGAAAGAAATGTGATGCATCCACAGCCTTTAAGGAGACTTTGTCCTGTTCACAGTTAAGCTTTTATTTCTACAGCTCCTACTGATGATATTCGTATTCTCTGGAAAACACGCTACAGTTTTTTTGATCAATAATGCTTAAGACTTAGTGTGCTACACAGTGTCAGTGTACATACACAAAATACAGTATAGGCTTGTTCTTGCTACTGATGAAGTCAGTGACAAACTGCACAGGAAGCACAACAGTTACAATTATCCAAGGAATTCACTGTTTCTTTAAACTGCCTATCCTACACACAGTTTGGCTCTGACTTGAGCTACCAAATCCATTTATTTTAATGAGCAGTATATTTTGTACAAAAATGCTAAGATGACAGAAACAGAAGAATGAGAAACTTAATCTGAAGAATGAGAAATGAAATCTACCATTTGCTATATTATTCCATCTCACCTGTTTTTTCAATTTAAGCTAGTTAATTTGTTACATTAGGAGAAATTGTATCGCTTCTACCTTGTCAGCACCCATTTTTGCAGCATTCACTGAAATTGCTGATTTTTATTGTCCATTTGTGGAGTTACTTGTGCAGTTCACAGTAGAAGGAAGCACCAAAACAAAGTTCTAAGTTGCAAGGCTTTGAGATTGATGATTAAACAACCTGAATAAACTTTATAGGAGTATGGCCTATGCCACAATAAGCAGTCACAGCACCTGTGACACTGGTTTGCTAAACAGCTGTTTAAATTTAAATACAGGGCTGTCATGGTAGTAGTCTTTGCAAGTCACAAAGGACTATTTTCCTTATTAATTTTTCCACCAACCTTTTCCCAAATAAGAAATCCTTCACAGATCAATCTTTTTTGTACTTTATTCCTCCCAAATGTACTTAGTACAACAGCTCTTTGTTCTGCCACAGACTAGATAAAAGATACAAGGCTATTTGACTGTAATATTAAATAAACATTGTTTATTTTGAAACTCAAGTCTTTTCAAAGGGCCAAGTTTGGCTTTGAATGCCCATGTGACACCTGGGAAAAAGTAAAAGGTCTATCCCTGATTTCAAACACAGCATTTGGAATCAAATTTAAATATGTCATTTAACCAAATAAATTTGCATCTGTGAATATGTTTTTCTGTATCTCCTAAGAGCTTTAACTCTGCTTTCTTCAGTGACAAAAGAACACTCCGCTTCTTCTCTAGGAAAAATCGGGAGAAAACTGCAGGGCTTAGGGCATTTATCACTAACATCCTGCATTTAAAGAGGGGCAAGAGAGACAATATAGTAAATTTCAAGAGAATAGATTCCTCCAATCTGCCTTTTTCAAGCTTTGTATCTCTCTGAAATGATATTACCAAGATGACGTACTATGGCAGAGTTTTTGTTATCCAGCGTTCCTCGTCCATAGATGAAACCTTCATGCTCTGCAGCTGAGAAAGGAGGGAAATCCCAGCCCTCTGGGGGAGCAGGCACAACATCCATGTGTGCAAGCAGCATATAGGGCATCATTTCAGGGTTAGAACCCTGAACAGTAAAGAGATGGCTGTATTTCCCAACAATTTCATGTTGAATGAACTTTGAAGAAAATACAGCCGGGAAGACTGTTAAGAAAAAAATTAAAAACAAGTGAAAAAAGAAAAATTAACAATAACGTCCAATTTTATCATTATACACTCCATAGAATAGTCACCTATTTAGACTCAATGGGAGCACTGTAAATAAGACTGACCGCAACAAATTTCCTTCAGGAAGCAGATGTGCAGCTTCATTCTCATACTTCTACCAATCCACCTCACTTTGTATTTAAGACTTTCCTAAGCAAAACCAGGAACTGTTGTTCACCAGTGCTGCAGCTGTTTTGCAGGTAGCAATGACAAGACTGCCAAAAAAGCAGGCTGAAGCAGGGGTAGTCTTCCTCTTTTTTTTTTCTTTTTCAATGGCAAAGTCATTTAACCAGCTTGAGGACCAAAAACCACCACTGCAAAAAGACATTGGAACCTTGTCTGTTCTAGCTTTGGCCATTGCTACACCAAAGTACACTGTTGCAGAGGTGACTTATGTATGCCATTTTGCCAGTCCTTTCCTGAGGAAAAAAACAAAATAAAAATCTGTTCCATTACACTCAAGAACCATATATTCTCTTCAATTTGTTTACAAAAATAAACTTGAGCAGCAGAGATTGCTAAGAATGAAAGTTCAGTACCTTTCTGAATGTAATTCCCAAATTCTGCCATGGCAGTTGTATTAAAGTCCTCTGGAGATACGGAAACAGTTGGGATTTTAATAGCACCTTCAATGAAATACAAAACAGAAATCATTCGACACTACAATCAGTCAAACAATACTTGAATTGCATTTCAAAAGGGAAAGTATTTATGTTCCTGAATATTTTCCAGGCTTTAAAGATTATTTCACAGATAGCAAGAGCTGCCACTATCCAAAAAGACTGATGTATTCCAGCTGAGCTGCGCGCATGCAGCACACCAGTATTTCCTCCCAGTTTCAGCCAAGGTATTCCTCTAGATACTTCAACTCCATTTTTAAGCCTAAAGTGTTGAATGATATTGTTAGAAATGCTACTGTCCAGAAGGAGCTGCATTTTGCTCAGGTGACCTGATTCCTCATAGTCATAAACTTCTGGCAGCTAAGCAGGCAGCTTAGTTGGCAGTTCAAGGTTCTTTTTTCAATAGTAAGTCAAGGTTGTGATGGCAAGATTGTTTATAACACCTTCTTTCATACTGCTCCAACCTATTAAGACATATAAACAGACAGGTCTTTTGTTGGTCCTTCTAGTCTGCTCTGTCATTTAAACAGGGTCAGACAAGGCTGCCCTCCAACATCCAGCGACTGTCATGCAAAACACTGGTATAACTTAGTCCCAATCACAGCTGCCTTTCCTAAAACTATCTGTCAAGTGAGGTTACAAATTCTTTTCAAGGTCGTGTTATTCAAGAAGAAACACAAAAATAAATATCTTTTGTATCCCTGCATTTTCCCATTAAAAAAGTATGTAAACACAATTTTCTAGGCAATAAATCTTACACGCCAGCAACATATGAGATTTATAAGAACCCAACTCCTACTTGAACAGTCCAGGACTATTGCTTCATGACAGATTGCGGTTTCCTGCAAACTGCCAACCTCATGAGATCCAAATAGCCTCAAAGGCTTCTGCAGAAGACTATGTCAGAGAGCACAAACACACCCTTGTTACAGACAGGCTGCCTGCAGTGAAGCAGTGTGCAAGGTTTCAGCCAGCAAGAAAGAAAAAACAACCTGACAATGATTTATCCAGTGGACAAAGAGACGCCTAGCAAACGCAGTCACGGGGTGCCTGGTGCATTCTGCGGGTGTGAGAGGGAAACACTGAAGAAAATCAACACAGGAAGAAAGCTGGCTTTAGGAGAACAAACAACCGGTTTCCTCCATGGGGAAAGCACCTGAGGAAGTGTCCCTCTTCAGTGTTGTCCCCGTTCCCACCCGTGCCCCACGGCCGGCTCCCTGACGCCGACCTCTCTCCCTGTGGAGAGGGCCGCCACAAGCCCCAGGGCGAGCTCGGGACGGCTCAGCCGCGACGCCGGGGAAACAGGGGGCCGACAACAACCCCTGACCCGGGGCTGGAAGAGGGGCACACAGGCTGCAGGCCCCCGAGGAGGCCCGGTGGGCCGGCAGAACGGGGCCAGCCAGGGCGGCCCGCCGGGCCCCCTCACCTCGCAGCGCCTCCTTGAGCTCCAGCCTCTCGCCGGCACTGAAGGAGACGGTGCCGCCGCGCCTCGCCCACAGCCGCGGGATCGCCGGGGAGCGCAGGAGGTAAGCGCGGAGCAGCACGGCGGCCACCAGCGCCAGCAACACCGCGCACAGCCCCAGGCCCGCGGCCCACGCCGCCACCCGCCGCCGCCCGCTCCCGCCCGCCATCCCCGGCGGACTTGGGGCCGCCGCTGCCGCCCGCCCCGCTGAGGAACGGACGGGCGTAGCCGAACGCCAATCGTCACGCACCTGCCCGAGAGGGTGGCCAATGGGCGGGTTGAGCCCGCCCCCCACCGCGAGTGCTCACGGGAGTTGTAGTTCTGCGCCGAGGCACGTTCGAAATGGCGGCGGGCGGGAAGGTGGGCGGGCGCTTCGGTTCTCTCCTCTTCGTGAAATCGCATGTTCCTTATCTCGAGGGGACGTTTAGGAGCTGTGGCGAACTGTGTCTGGTACCCACAGCAGCAAGCGATAATGGGAATGTCCCCTCACCCTGGCTTGGGCCTGGAGCCCGCTGGAAGGCCGAGAGCGCTGGGACTCAGGATGCTGCTCCCAAAATGCGGGGTCCCTTGGAGGTAAAAGGGACACCTGTGGGGAATAACCACCTCCAGGTTCAGTGAGAGCCCCGAGATGGGGAGGAGGATGCTGGTGAGGACCAGGCCGAGGGACGGGCCTCAGTCGGGCACGGTGGTGTGCACTCAGGTGTGCCAGCCCCGCTCCTGACAGGGTTTAAGTCGGCCTGGCTTTCAAAATGCATTGCTTCTTGCCTGGTTTCACCAGGGAGCATGATGGAAAAACTGTTCTTCCCTTCTTTACAGCTGTCTTGTACTGAATTTGAAGATTTATCCCATCTTCCCATGGCATAAACTGTCCTGAGATGCTTGATACTGGATGGGAGCTGCCATGGAAAGCCTGCTCTCGAATCAGTAGAAGCAGCAGATGATTGTTCACACATTCTTTATTATCAAAAAAGAACAAAACCAATATTAAATTAAATAAATTACAAACATTTCTGAGCTGGTTATACATCATGCATTTATCAAGTAAGGCTTCAGAGCCAATACACATCAACATCACTGTTACTTTAAGAGCAATAAAGGGGCACTGGAAATTAAAACTTTTCTACCCCAGCCTGAATTCGAGCTTCCCTAATTCTCTTGCCTGGGCACTTGGAAATTAAGACTTCGAGCTGGGTTCCAGCAGTGCCATTTGCCCACTGATGTTACATTTATTGCCAGAATTGGCCCATGGCTGCAGAAATGAGGTATTCTTCTTCCTGGGTCATCAGAATCGGAGAGCATATAGTCACTGCTGCTACTTTCAAGCCGTCTCTCTTGACATCCCATCCATTATGCTTGTAGGAACTTCAAGAAATACAGTCTATTTTTATACAAGGTCTGTTGCTCTGAGGCTTCCTGCATTTGGCCTGTTGGCCCCTGAGACTGTGAAATCAGCCTCCTATAATTAACCCTGAATGAAGAACTGGAAATTGGAATTTTCCTCATGCAACATGATGCCACCTCAGAGATACAGAAATACTGATTAGCTACTGTAGGATAGTTTCTTGTTCCATTGCACCAATTTCTTTGTTGTTTTTTTCAAACGAGCAAGTAAAAGAAGCACTCAGGCAGTAACAAAAGACCATGAGTAATCACCCTCAAAGATAATTTAAGAGAATTAATCTCTTGATTTTACCTTATAGAACAAGCTATACATGTTTCTGGAAAAATCACTGCTAAGATTAAAATAAGTAATAACCATTAGTTAGTGGGGTTTTCCTTTTGGAAACTAACCTCCTTTGGTTTTATTACTCTCTCCTGCACCACATAATCAGAAACTGAGGTAGAGAAATGGTGACTTAGTTAATGAGGTGTTACATAAAACCAAACTGGCGGGGTCCTGATGTTGTTTCCTTTAATGGTTGTCTAGCTGTGATGGTTCATGAAGCTCTATTTTCCTTAAAAATGAGACATCTGGGAGCTGTAGGAAAGCCCCACTTTCTCTCCCCAGAAAGCCTCCTAGCAATCTGCTAGTGAATCAGCTCAATAATGAATATGTACTTCAAAACTGTACATTAAAGCTTGCTAATATTTTTAATATCTTAGAGTAATAAAATAGAAATAACTTTTAAAAATATAATCTACTTTCATTATTAAGGCCACTCTTTATTTTTTGCATTCATGGAAAGATAACAGACTGTTCACTTTTACTTCCATTACTGTTCTGTTTTTCTTGTTGACTCTTGCATTTTATCCCAGTGCTGGAAATACTTTGTAAGAAGACTCGAAATTCAAACAAAAGAAATTGTTTTCATTGCAATTGAAGACATACCAGTATGTGTCTTTATCTTATGTTTTTAAAACCTTATTTTCGTAAAAGCCATATTTGAGGTTGAAATGCACTGAAGAAATATTGTCATCTTGTCATTACTGTCACAACATCAGCACTGGGTAAGAACGGAAGGCATCGGAAAAGGAAACTAAAATAGCAGTTGTTATTAGCATCACTCAAATATAAAAGAATGTCAGATTTTTAGAAATTATTAAGATCTCAGCTGTCTGTCTCTGGGTTAGTGAGGCAAGCTTGTTTGCCTGAGAGGTAGATGGTCCTGGTAGCATCAGTCTGTGGTGAATTTTAGTGAAAATCATCAAACATGTAGTAGAGAATTGTTATGGAAATATCACATACTATACAAGAGTTTTCTTTTGCTGCACAAGTGACCATTTGAGAGCTTATCACCAGAAGCCCTGCATAGCACAGGGTGTCACGTGGGCTTTTCCTTAGTTGCAGGCATAAAATACACTCAAATTTCAGTTTTACTGCTCTGGATCGATGGCATCATGAAAAGTGTGCAGAAAGGGCTTCCTTCCCTTTCCCTAGAATTTGCTACTTGTGATCAAAATGATTTGGGAAAAACATCTTTCCCCAAAGCACTCATCCATGTTCTAGTCTAAATCTTTTAGTTGCTCCAGTCAACAAGAAGATGGGAAGAGTCAGAATGCTCTTGGGATTAATGCTTTCATGCCATTCACAGTCTAAGAGCCTTATCTGAAGCGCCATTCAGTCAGTAGAAAGATCCCTAAAAATCTTCAGAGGGGATTTGAACTGGACCCCGGGTCTTTTGAACACATACTCAACCCACTGGACAGGCAGGACAGTATGTGCATGTAACACACAGGAACAAGGAATTCTTATTTCTGGTTACAAGCTAGTCCTATTAGTAAGAAAAGAAAAATGTAATCCAGAAAGTAGCCCTACTGAGAGATAGTACCAACGTCTTTGGCGTAGCAGAAATACAGCATTGGTTTGAGGCAGTGGTTTCTGGGACGCTGGGTCACAAAGGCAGCAGTGCAGGGGGTGATAGAAGAGGGGTCACAGGAAAGGCAGAAGTGGTGCTACACAGACACGCAGGGAAATTCAGGGGTTTGCACTTACTGCGCAGACACCCCGAAGGTCAGTGCACGTTTTAGAACAACATTGCCTTACAAAGCTGCATCGCTGCACCTTGCAAGAGTTGCTTTTGCTCGTGAATCAAGGCCATGAGAGGCTCTTGATATTTGCTTGTATTTCACTTCATCAGGAAAAGAGGGAGGAGGGAAAAGAAAGAGGGGGGATGCCTGAATTACGTAATGCCTATGTGGGCAGAAGGGTGCGATTGTGCGAGACAAAGGAGAGCACTTGGCAATAATGACTAATCGTCCCATGTGTTAAGGCACCTGCCTCCGAATAAACTTGCTTCTCTTCTGTAATTAATGAGATGGCATTTCCTGAGTTCCAGCTTCCGTAGATTTCTGTTGCCTGCTCCAGAGTCCATTGCTCTGAATACCAGAAGCAGAGCAGGAAGGAGGGAGGAATTTATCAGTTCAAGAGGCGCGATGGCCCCTTGCTTTGCAAACTTATTGTATCCCCAGGTAGAAGTGCAGCTCTTCACGAAGGGATGGGAGAGCGGAGTCTGTTCAGGAGGGTTTGCCCACATGCTGATGCTCCCTGTGTGCTCACAGAGCTGTCTGGGTCTCTGAGTGGAACATGCTTCCAAACATCTCCTAAAGGGCACACAAGGCACGCTGGGTTAGGGATGATACCGTGGCACAAACCCAGCAGCGCAGCTCAGGAGTCATTCAATCACAGAGAGAAACAGCACCAGAAACTCCAACCCTTCCCAGCCCTCCTCCACAATGGAAAGCTGGTGGTGGGGAGGTTGCTCTGCTTCCAGCTGTGCATGGATCGCATGGGGAAGGTCAGCATTGGAACAGATCTCCCCCCAGGGACCTGGGATCAGTGGGTGCAGATCACTTCGGCGTTAGGAAAGTCTGTGCTGAAAAACTTAAGCAGTGACCCTTCTTTTGGGCTTGAGCTAAACCTGGTTCTCCAAGTTTATCCCAGGGCATAGAGACCACAGGTCTGAGTGTGAACTGAGCTACGTGGCCCAAAATGGATTAAAGGATTCCCCTGTGGGGTAACCTAGCTGCTCCTTCCTCCAGGTGCCTGCCAGAGCTCCTCATGACAGGGATTTTAAATTATTTTTGAGACTAACTTTTCAAAGCTTTACTGTTGCTAGCAGTTTGCCTGGCAGTGGCACAGGGGACTTCCCATCTAACCAATCCCAGCCATGACTTCTGATTTCCACCTTGTGTCCACAGCTGAAGAAGTGACCCCTGGCACTAGAACTAACCTCCTCCAAGTTCTTGAACTCTGCACTGCTTTCATCCACGGACTCATCATAGATGGAGAGCTCCGTCTGATTCGGCATCTGTGCAGGAAAGAATCAAATCCACAAATTAGCAGAGCGCAGGGTTGAAAGGAATGAAAAAAATTACTAACCCAGGCTTAAAACATCACGCGTGCTCAAAGGGAAATGCCCAGGAAGAAGGGGCACAGAAGGAATCCTCTTTCAATTGTTTATCTCCTCTGACTGAGCTGGCATTTACATATCTCTGCCAAGATATGAGATACTTTAACTTACTCTCATGAGATAACTGGCTAACACTGCCCTGATTCCAACTCCAATTACCATGCAATAAACCAACCCATGTTTGGGGAAATAGCCTGTCTGACCCTGTGTTGTCAGCATGTGCCACATTCCTGCTTCGGCCTTTTCTCCTCCCACCAAGGGAAGCATTCATGGATGCTGGGGCTATTCAAGGACAGGAACATGTGCTTTGCCTTCATTTCCAAGGGCCAAATTCTGTCTTTGTGTGCAGCTGCATGTTCCAGCCAACACCAAACCGAGGGCATAGTGCTGGAACAGCTCTTTTGGCTTCTCCAGGCTGGGACAACATTCATCTCCCAGCTAGGGGTTTGCAGAAGACATTTACACTTCTGAATTCCCATTGAAATCAATTCAGTCTGTAGGTACTTGGCCCGTACATGAGAATTAGGAGATGAAATATTTTGTTGGATTGAGACCTTCGCCACTTGAGATAAATAAGAAACTTATATTACGTGCAGTATTGAGTTGTTATTCTTCCTTTCTGCTGATGCAGTGTGTAAACCTAATAGTACAGTACCGTGAGCTGGAGAAAGACTGGGGAGCAAGTTTACCTCTTCTAAGATGGGCGGGTGGACAACTTCTTTGATATTGGCCAGTGCAAACAAAACAGCATCATGGATCGTCAAGAAGATGTGACTTCGGTCCAGGCCTCCTTCCTCAAAGACTCCACCTGTGCTAATGTCATTGTACACCTGAGCTGAAGAAACGAAAAGCACATGAACAAGAAGGAAATGAAAGAAGGAAGCCTTTGATAGTACACATGGCTGACGGTGGTCCTCTGAGCTAAAGCAAGGCTGGGATGCATAAGGAAGAAGCAGGTTTGCTATAGAAAGGAGAGTGTAGGGATCTATTTTTCTACGTGCTAAATGTGGTGATGTTCCAGTCATATCACTTCCCAAATGAAAGGACCTATTTCACACACAGAGAACAGTGTTTCCTTTCTTCTGTTCTCTTCTTTCATCTGTTCTGGTTTGGTCCAACAAAAAGCTGACAGCTCACACAGTTTGCATAAAGAACACAAAATGATCTCCTGTCTGTCAGGAGCACATAAATGGGGGGAAGATCACATGGAAATGTGTTCTTCATGGATTCTTACCATGCACGTTTGCCAAGAACACTTTAATCCCAATCTTCTGATAACTGGAACACAACTAGAAGGGATGAGAGGGGAGAGAGAGGATTAATAACACTGCTGCTCCAGTTTTGTGTTTAGACATAAAGTCTTTTATCCAGGGCTTTACACGTGTCCTGGGGAAGCTGAAGGAGAAAGCCACACAAACCTTCTCTTGAGGAGGGTAAACATCTTTATCTGAATTGCCCAAGAGAGTAGAAGGTACCTGGTTGATGTGTTGCTTGGCTATGTTTGTAGTACAGAACTAACCTTGCCCAGTGCTTTTGTGCCCATGAGGTCAACAAAACACACTCCACTCATGTCCAGAATGATGGTGTGAAAGCTGATATAGGGCGGTGCTGTCATCATAGGGTCAACATCTGCTGTGGGCATGACACTGAATGTGCTTCCTTGCAGAGTAGTGGTGCTGCCCAGCTCGCTGGAGGTGTGCACTTGCCCAGCACCGTTGGCAGGTGGACGGAATGTGACGTAGGAGATGCTGGCACCATTAGCAGTCGTCTGGTTGTTATTGGTATCTGTTGGAGAGGTGCTTTCAAAGTCTTTCTGGAGCTCTTGCAAAGACAAGGTCTACAGCAAAGCAGAAATGCACAGTCAGGGCAGGGCACAACTTATCAGCACAAGCTGAGATCCTGACACGTGAATGCATCTATTCAGTGGCGTGAAGTGTTTTAATCTGGACTAACTCCAGCCTGGTGGTAGACTTGGGCTAGACTGAATGTCCCTTGGGGTTGGAGTATGTTAGGTTAATTTTAAATGATTCCTGTTCACATGCTTCAAGACTGCTCAGCAATGCAAACCAAATGAAGCTGGGATGACTGGGAAATGTGCTTCAAAGGGGCACTTTTGAACTGAAATGCTGACATAGATGCATCCTTAGAGAAAGAGGGCAAGCCCAGTTTCTAGCAAATTGTTCACCGTGTTTCCATTCTAGCCGTCTCCATGGCTTTCTTGCTCCCAGCCATTTCCAGTTCTCCTGCATCTTAAAGTTTTGGCTATTGGGAGGAATGGATATGTGGATGGGAAGGAAAGAGGGCAAGAGGTGGTAAATGTGGCTAGGAAGAGAGTGCAGAAAATCCTGTGTCAAGAGGAACTGTTTGATGGGGACTTGGAGTCTTATTCATCAACACAGGAACCCAAACTGAGTTACCTTGTTCTGCCTCAATAAGAATTTTGGTAGCTTTGTTGGTGGTTGTGCTGTCCCCTTCTCCTGCCGTTTCACATATTTCTTCCTGGCTAAGTACACTTTACCAGGATCCACCCCGGTCTGTGGAAAAGAGAGGGAGTTTTATCTGAAAAAGTCCATTCAGTCCCGTAGTCAGGGGCTGCTGTTTCTTTCCTGCTGTTTCCCAGCCTGTGGCATGTGGCACAGGAGGACAGCGCCAGCTGTACACCAGAGTGAGGGGATCCTGATGGCAACCAGACAGCATCTTCAGTAACTCAGGGTACCTGCACATGCAGGGAGGAGAGACTTGCAGTAGCAGGATGACTCTGCTCTGGCAGAGCTTGGAGGAGGATACCTGCCAGGATGCAGGCATAACCTCTAAAACGAGGTCTACAAACAGTCCTGAAGATCAGGGAGAAAAGGATGGAAGAGTAGAGGATGGACGTGACCATCTTTCGTGAACATCCTAGGCTTAATTATCTCCACGGAGCAATACAGGAGAGACCAAGGGCCATTTGGGATTGGCTGCAAGCAGAAATTTATTAGAGCATTGCTCACCTTGGCTATAATCTTCTCACGGAATATCTCTGAGTTGGCAAAATACAGTGGCGAGCAGTAGGTCACAATTTTAATCCCATTAAGTTCGTGTACCTGCAACAGAGACAAGAGCTCAAACCACGCCTGACGGGGTGTGTGTGGCGTGCAGGGTGGCTGGGATTTTGGCCAGAAGATAACTGGGAAGGTCAAACTGAACAGGAGCTCTCCTGCTACCTCTGAAACAGGCAGCAAAAAACCTCGCTGAGACAGAAACATGGACTTGAGTTTCCTGATCGCATTGGGTACCAGTGGCAAAGAACAGCATCTTCTCTGAGGATGCTTTAGTTTCTGCTTACCTTGTTGTAGGCTTTAGGGTTCTTGTAGATGTCAGTGGAAGTTACTTGGCCCAGGGCAGAGCCGTTACGGCTAGGAGAAAAGAGGCGATCAGAATTAGAGTAAATGTTGCAAGGGAAGAAAACTGCTTTGCTTCACATTCCATACCAGGATTTGAAAATTTGCTTTATGAAAATACTTAGATTTCATCCCTGCAGAGTCTACAGGGCAAAAAAGTCAGCAGTTTGAGATCCCAGGCTCGGAAATATTAATAAAGGGCTTTGATGGATTAAAAATGGTGTGAAAACTTCACGCCAGTCTCTGCACATATATGGGGCTCTTTCTTTTTATGAGCAGGATTTTCTGCTGGGAACTATGCAGGTAGCTTTTCATGCCGAAGTAAATACCTGCAGACTTCCCCCTGCCTTGGGATGTGCACATCGCTAACTGTGTGCAGGAGTGAGAATGCAGGCAGTAAATTAGCGCCTGCCATTCCTGTTTGCACATTCCAGGGGCCGGGGAGGACACCTGCACTCCCCCAGGCTCCTGCCGCACGTTCCTTCGAAACATGGGCCAGAGGTCGGTTATAAAAATAATCTGTCGTTTATTCTGCAACTGGGAGATTTTCCTTCTCTTTTGGTTTTTTTTGTAGCTACACTGGTACTTACAACTGGGTATGGAAAACCACAACCAGCACGGAAAATCCCACGCCCACAGCAACTCCATAGGGAAGGCTCAGGAAGAAAGCGGACAAGAAGCTCACCAGCCAGACCAACTGCAGAAAGAGAAGAGCATGGCAGATAATTTTACTGTACCACAGGCTGGAGCATGGTGATGGATGGAAAATGGCAATGTGCTGATATTCTGGACCTCAAGAGCTACACAGCTGAGGATCAAAAGACCAAAGCCTGAATTCTGCAGCTATTCTAATGATACACTTTATTGCACGCTTTCGTGTGAAACATCACTGCTGGGAAGCTTGCCAGAAGCCCCATTTTTTCAGCCGTAAAAGTAGCTAGTGCATAACACCCGCACCACTCATTCAGTTCAAAAAGCATCAGCCTAACTAGTCAGGAAAAGACTCCTGCAGATCAGACCATCTGATGCTCAGTAACTGCTCCTAACCCCAAGAAAGCTCCTGCTGTCAGAGCATTTCAGGAGGAATGAGCATCGATCTGAAAACCGTCTGAGCACCTACTATAAATGACCTGAACACAGAGCAAATTTGATGACAAAGTATGACAGAGCATACCAAATCCTGCTCCACCTCTCAGCTCAGAGCTCTGTCATTTGTCATTTTTATGTATTAGCACTCGAGCATCTCCCTCTGTATGAAATTAGTCCTGCCTAAGCATATAAACATGCCCTCTGAGAATAATTATCAGGTTATTACAATCCCATCCTCAAAACTGATAAAACCTAACTTTGACCTTGGACAAATCAGGGTAACTTTGATGACTTCAGCTTCTTAATTTATATGCATTGTGCATATAAATGTCAAGTAAGGGCTTCCGTCCATCCAGAGTTCACACTGGGCTGTATCTGTGGAGTGATCCCTGCAGCTAGCGCTGAAACACAACCAGACTTGTAATGAACACTGATGGTCTGACATCACCCAGAAATGGTGTTCCCCATTTTGGGACAGGACACTGAATCTAGTTCAAATTCCAGGGAGATTAAGGTCAGGGGAATGCCGTTCACTCCATTGGCATCTGCCTGGTCCCCACGGTCCCTACACCTATAGGCTGTCTGTGGTTGCTGGTAGCAAGAGCTTTGTTCCAGCAGCTCAGTGGGAACAGCACAGCCGGGTCAGTGGGTCTGGCTGTGCCATGGAGGAGAGATGATTCATGTGGGGCAAATCAAAGAGGTTTCTGAGAGCCGTTCACCTCCGCTGTGGTGGCCAAGTCTGGCAGAGACACGCTGGCAGGGTGTTCCCCAGGCAGCACCATGCATCTCTGCTCAGTCCAGTGTCCGCTCAGGTGTCTGCCCGGACTTTGGGCTGGGGGCTGTGGAGCCCGTGGGGCTGGTCTGTGCTCCCCTCTGCAAGCTCTGATAAAAGGCAATAACTTCACCTGCCCTCACATGAACTGCCAGAGCCGACCGAGACCTTCCATCCTACCTACCAGGCATCAGCAGAACCTATTCAGAGATGTGCTTAAACTGCCATAAAGGTTCCTGACAGAGAATTGCATCTTCCCATCAGCAAATTTCCCACTCTGCTGCTTCTTGCCTGCATAACCGTGTCAGCTCAGATGTCGCACATCCCTGGTCCAGTTAGTCTGCCGGGATCACTCCTAAGCATGGACCATTTTTTTGTATCTCATGCCCTGTGCTGGAGTGTGCCTTCATGTCATGATCACACTCCTGTGAAATCTCTGCCTGGACTGCTAATCCATCTCTTCTCCAGCACCTGTTTGAACAGTATTTTGGGAAAGCTCTTGATGACTCAGGTCAGCCCCTTTGGACTCCTGATTTCTCCGATAAGGCGGTTTGTCGGGACCTGACAGGATATTGGCTCAGTGTCCACACACACCACTCAGCCGTGGGAGTCCTGTTCAAACACTGTCTTTTTATGTCAGACATTTCCAAATTCCGTTCTCACTCCCCTGCACCCCCTGCCTGGGTTTATACATCAACCAGTGCCTGGAGTCCTTATCGCTGTGAAGGGCTCTCCTCACCCTGGAGGGCTATTGTGTGAGTTTTTAAGTCATGACTCCCAGATATTGAGCAGGGCCGGTTTGGCTAGTTCTGGGCAAACAGGCTCCCGCAGTTGATTGGCATTTAAACAGAGCAGGTAATAGTTCAGGCCTCTCTGATATGTGCGCTAAGCATGAGAGTGCTCAGCTGGGCAGGACAGGCTCCGCCGCTGCTCGGGACCTCGTTGGTGAGCGGTTGGAAGCACGATTGCACCGAAAGAGTGAAACCCACCTCCTGCAAAAGCCTGCTGGGGGGCTAGTCTGCTCGCCCTGCCTCTGCCTCACGCAGCCGTGGGCTGAGCAGCCAGTGTAAGGCAGGCCGATGCCTCCCACCCGTCCCCAGGCACTCACGCAGTCCAGCTTGCTCTTCTTCCACAGGTAGAAGGGATCAGCCAGCTGCTTGAGGGAGTTTTTCAGGTTCACCGCGATCAGAGCTCCCAGGACAGACTGCGGAGGAGAGGGGAGCGTATCAGCTAGGATGCGGGTGTACAGTATGGATGTGCCACGTTTTGCAGCAGGTGCTTTCTGCAGTGTCTGCCTTCCTTGGTCCAGTTACCACAAGGGAATGGGAAAGGGTGATGCTCACAAAGATCCCGCTTGGAGCCGAGTATGGTAATTTAGACTATTCTTGCTTCCAGAGACTCAGTGCAGACAGGACCCCAGGCCAGGAGCAAACGGTGCTGTGCAGCAGTTTGCGTCAGGGGATTTTGGAGCAAGGCTGTGCCTTCGCTTGGGTGTGTAGAGTATGAGATGCAATGGCCACGCTGCCTGCACAGTTTGTGTTACCTTTGGAAGAGGTTCAAGGTAGATCCCCAGAGCCAGCATGGTCACCATAACCACCAAGGCCACAAAGAAACTTGCCACCTGCAAAAGCGAAAGAAATCACTTCAGCAAACGCCAGGGTCTTCCTAAACCCCCCCGGGTCTTTCGTCTCCCGCTGCTTCAGCCAACGGCAAAACTGATCACTGCAGTATTTCATGTGAGCAGACAATTGCCTCCAACAAGTAGGCTAGGATTTTGCAGATCTCACAGATAACCCCAAAATTCCCTCACGTGGTAGCTCTGCTCAATCGGGGGAACTAGACTGGGAATGCAGATTTACAGCCCTACATCTGTGACCAATCCAAAGAACCATCCAGGGAACAAAATGGGGTTGGGGAAGGAGGAAATTCTGCTTTAACAACAGCAACGTGAAGCACTTATATATGGAGCTTCTCCAGACCCGTAGCAGCGATGTCAAGCTGGCAGCTTGCAGCAGCTATAGGGGTTTGTGGTCAAGTAGGGTCACGTAGGGAAGAGAGGAGGAGGAGGTACTAACTTGTGATTTCCCTCCTGCCCCATCGACGGCGAGAGTGACAGAGAGAGCACAGCAGATCACGTGGATTTTGAAGAAGGATCCAAAGAAGTTGCTGCAGCCCAGGGCCAGCATTTCCTGCGGAGATGGGGGAACATGGTCATCAGAAAGGACAGCCCGTCCTGCCCTGCCAACGCCTGTGAGCTGCCAGGCAGGAGAGCAGGTACCCGAGTCTGGGGTTTGTGTGGCCAGGGAAGGGACCTGGGTTCCCTACGGTGTGTCCCAGACCCTTTCCTTCCAGTAAGAGCTGGGATGGGCTCTGGTATAGCAGGGAAACCTGGAAGCACAATTCCACATAAACACGTTGTCATCTGTTGACACACTAAGGGCAGGGCTTCATGTGGTATGTGTGGCTGTTATTGAAAACTGCCACTGTGCCAGTGATGACAAAAGAGGATTATTTAATGTCCTGCCTCTTACAGTATCTGGGTGACACACCACGAATCCAGGTCTTTCTCTGCTTGGTGAAAAATACATGCGCCTCATTGTGCTTCAACAACCTGCAAAAATGCCATCTGTGCCAGCACTCAGGGCTGAAGCCTCAGGTCAGGAGGGAGAGCAAAGCAGAGAGCTCAACCTAAAGTTTTCTTCCTTTTACAGTCTGTCTCCAGTCCATGGGAGATGGATCTGCCATATCCTTTCAACCCCCACATGGCAAGCTGCCACGTGAGCCTGCATGCATGGGAGCAGCACGTCTGTTTTAAGCAGAGCACATTTGAAAGCTTCCCATTCATGCAGCGAGGTTTTCCTTTCACGCCTGAGAGCAAGGGGAACGGTCTTTGTGTCCTTCCAGACCAAGCGTTACCTGGTTGGGGTCCACGTCGTAGCCATGCTTGGCTGCCAGTGTTCTCCCCATGGCTAAGTTGATCACGTAGCTCACGATGGCGAGCGAGAAAGCTGTGCCGATCATGTCTTTCCACTTGTTCACCAGGGGCAGGGTTGGCGCTGGGAACCTGCACTCAGAGTGGAGGCGAGAAGCAGTTGTGACACTAGTGTCCGGAGGCCGGTGAAGTGGGTGAGGAGCTTGTGTGTTCAGGAATGACATAATCCGTGTCTACACCGTGGACAGCTTGAGTGGATAGTGGCAGTTGTGTAACAGGGCGCAGCAGTGCTGCCTGACAGTCCTGGAAGGGGACTGTCATACAGCAGGAAAGAGTGAGCTGTTTTCCAGGCTGCAGGAGGAGGAGAGGAAGGAAAATTATCTGGAAGTTGAGTCAGACCTGCAGATGCACTTACCCCATGCTGATCTTCCCAACTACTGGCATGCCATACTTCTCGGGCATGTTGAAGCTGCCAGAGATTGCAGTCGCAACTATTACCTGAAAGTACAGAGAATAAAAGAGCAGTAAGCAGAAAGAGCATGAGCTCTCTCAGAAACACTGAGCTTGCTGTGCTCCTGGGGCTGACAGTAGAAAATTAGCACCGAATTCAGGCTTGGAAAGGAGAGAACCTCCCCAGCAGGAGTTATGTTCCTCATCCTCAGCATCACCAGGATGCAGGTACAGTCTAACAGGGATGACCTGAGCATCAGAGGTATCCTCCATGAGGATGGCCCAATTTCTGACCCCAGCCCACGCGAGGGTCATGTCAGATTCACTGTGTAGATGCTCTACATGATGGACCCTCTGTGAACACAAGTGGGTGTCCCAGGGCTGTAAGGTGAGGGGAGGGACTGTCTCCTGGAGGGTCCGAGGGACAGCTCACACGTCACTTACAATGATGATCTCCATGGGGATGGGCATCCGGATCTTTTTCATGTACTTTAGGTTGAGTTCCTTGACAATGATCAGGAGCACAGCACTGACCAAGGCATAGACCAGGGAGGCCACGTTGGTTTTGGGCAGACCTTTACAAATATCAATGAATGTCTAAAGGGGAGAGAAGAGGAGAAAGTGTCATGGGGAACCAGAGACTCTGGACAAGCACAATGGAGAACACTTTTTACCATAATCAACTGCAAACACCCCGAGATGTGACGAGGGTAAGAAAAATGCTAGAAACCCTGCTGCTGAGAGATCAGCAGCCAGCCCTGAGTCTGTGCTGTCCAGTGAAATGCGGTTCTAGCTGCATCAATGGAGGATGCATCCATGGAAGATACAGAAAAGCCCAGGAATGGGTAAACCTGTCCATAGGAAAAGTTTCTGTTGCTAACAATTTTGCAAGACGCCTGTTGTAAAGCTACACAGTTCATATTCTCCCCAAATTGCAGACCCGTTTCATTATGTCTGATTAGAAACTAGCAGACAAGGGCTCAGATAATACTGTATAGGAAATACAATGGCAGCAGCGTAGGTGTGCTGGACAGGGAGTGGTGCAGACAGGCGTATTCCCCCTCCCTCCACCCTTTCCTTCTCTCCAAGCCCCCCTTTCCCTTGCACGGGTGGCAGCGATGCCTGCGGTGTGGTGGTCACTGGGGGAGGAGGTGCAGGGAAGGCCCTTGTCCAGAGCACCCACTTACATAGACGATAGCTAAGGGCCCGGTGTAAGATGGGACTGTCAAGCCGAAGACGTACTTGAGCACGGAGATGAGGATCTGCAACCCTGCTGCTGTCATGAAGCCCCTGATGAAAGACTCTGAGAGGTAGATAGCAACAAAGCCAAACTGCACGAATCCCAGGCACAGCTAGGGTAGGACAGACAAGGCGTTATTAGAAGCGTGCCAGCCCGAAAGGGCGAGGTGCAGAGCCTGAGCGTGCCTGTGTCGGGCAGGCTGCTCTGCTGGGAAGAAGGATGCATCCCTCCCACGCAGCCACGGCACGGGCTGGGCTAAGCAGACCGGTCCGTAGCAGGGGTGGGGAGAGGAAAGCTGCAGGGTGCTGGGGTGTCATCACTGGCTGCGATCCTGCCCCAGGAGATCACCCTTGGCTAGTCCGTTCGGAGAATTTCACACCACGACTGCAGCTGGGGTGGGATCCCCAAAAAACTCTATGCTGAGGCATCATCCACTTAGAAGTGGGGCCTCTTCTAGCATCTGCTACCACCGTCTCTGCTCCCGAGAGAGAGTTTGGCTGACTCTGTGTGGGTCAGCTCTGGCCAGAGGACACAGCACAGGCGGTGCAGCGAGTCCTTACTTGTATGATGGCTGTCAGGCAGGCTAACGTGGCAGAGATCTCCAGCCTGGCTGCTTCCAGGGCTGTGGTATTCACACTGGTCTCATTGGTAGTATGGTTGAAGTACTGGAAGTCTGACTCCGGAGCCAGCTCATTGCAGACGTTGCCAACAATAATGCTGATGACAGCAAAAGTACCTACAGCACAACACAGTGATGTCAGTAGTTTTCTCTGGAGAGCATCCTGTCCTGGAAGGCACTTGGACAGGTTAGGCTGTCCAGACCAAACCACCCAGCCCATCACTGCAGACAGCCCCACGGCAAGATGCGGCAATAGTTCACTGGGGTGAGATCCTGCCATGCAGCCAGAATCAGGAATCCCGTAAACCCCTGATGGACCAAACATACCCAAACGTCTCTGTTCTGGGACACACCAAGTATTGCCAACCAGTATTTAACTGCCCTGTGCAGACAATTGCTCTGCAGACTCTTACCTGGGACCATCTGATGGATACCGCCAAGGAAGAGGTATGTTACCAAGGGGAAGAAGGAGGAGTAGAGCCCGTTGACGGGAGGCAGATTGGCCAGCAGTGCAAAGGCCATCCCTGGAAAACACCAAGGAAATGGGCAGGTCACCCAGGTCTCTGCAGCTGGTGTCCGCCCCCTGCCCTGCTCACACTCGCATCAGCTCCAAGAAGGTGCCGTGGCCAGCACAGACTGCTGCTTTCTGGGCAGGAGAGGCCAAAGAGGCCAGGGAAGGGCACCGCAGAGAAATATAGGGATAGCCAGGTCAGAGGTAGAGCTTAGGTTAATACGTGTCAGCAGAAAAGGTAGCTAACCCCCCCAGACTGGACATCAGCTGTCATCTGCAGACCTTTACTTGAACTGGCAAAGTGCTGTCCCCTCTTGGTGACCCAGAAAGTCGTTGCATCTCACCTTGTGGCACTTGAATCGTCCCCGCACTGAGCCCACCGAGAACATCAGGCAAAATGTAGTCCTTAATTTTATACTTGGGAAGCCACACAAGTATTGGGAACAGGCTAAAGAGGATGAGTTTGAATCTGGAAGCTGAACATCTAAGGGAAATGAAAAAAAAATAACGCAAATAAGTAAAGAAGGAAGGAAGCAAGTGAGCTGGGAAGTGAGCAAGCAAGGGAGCAAGGAAGAATCTTTCTAGGAATGTCTCAGCCTTTCTCCCACACCAAATCCTGAGCCCAATATTTGGTGCACAGCCCTCCCCTGCGAATGTGAGGCTCTTGCAGTTAACTAGCTGGACATGCCATGGAGGATTATTGTAGGGATGTTCCTGACTCGGTGGAAGATCTCCAATGCTGCCACAGCTGGAAGGACAACCTGCACAAAGTGAAGGATTTTGCTCCCCAATATCTTGATACCCTTCAGACAGGGGATAGGAAAGCCGTAGAGAGGAAACACAGCTCAGAGATTCATGGGGCAGTTGGACAGAGCCAAAGATGGACTTTTTCAGGTGCTTGGTCAAAAAACCCCAAGTGTCTCTGAAAGAAGATTGTTTCTGGGTGGGTTGGCACATGCAGCATCTCACATCTCTGCGTGCTAACACGTATGTTTGCTCTGTTTCATGTCTTACTGCTTTCATTTTTCCAAGAAATGGAGCTAGATTTCCAAGGCAACAATCAGCAGGATTATTCATCTTTCTTTGCATGATTTTTCATCTTTCTTTAAGAAAAGCCAGAACTGTTTCTAATCAGAAAGTTGATAAAAGGAAATCCCAGCTGGAAAGCTTAAAGAAATAATCCGCACACCCATACCTACATCACCAATAATGCCTTTTTCATTCTTAAAAAAAATTGGGAAACAGAACCCCAAATCCCAAATTCGCTTGGTGCAAACTCTTCCGCTTATTTGCCCTACAGTGTAACAGCTGAGGCAGTGAAAAGTCTAACCAGTTTCACTTGCTTCAGTACAATTTGCATTTCTCCTGTGTCTTTCATCCATCAAAGCCCTGAAGATCATGGAGAAGGTTTCCCAGGATAAAAATGGGAGCTATATCCCCAGGTCTGAATTATATCCCAATTCCAGACCAAATCTGATTTACATTTGCCCCAGCTATAGCATTCTATGTTACCTGAAAAGGTTTTTCAATTTTTCCCCAACGGGGTAACTTCTACTTTTCTTCTCAAACTCTTCATCGAAGAGGCTGACCGAATATGCAGGACGTTCGATGACATAGCGAGGCCTGGCGTGGTTCATCTCTGGATCATTTAAATTTTTCCCAGAAAAAAAGAAAAAGCAAAGCCAAGAATGTGACTGGAGCTGGCCCCACCTGCAGTATAACAGACCGGACACCTCCAGCGTCTGGGAGCCCTCCCCGAACATCTCCACCCTAAATAGTTTCCCCGTGGCGCAGAGGCAGGTCCTGGGAGTGGCTTCTCCCAGCACCGGGGGCTGCTGCTCCCCGGCACAGGGAGTTTTTACCAGCTATTTTGAGGTGATGCTAATGAGCAATGCCGCACCAAGGGGACCGGAGCGCGTCCTGGATTGTCTGGCAGATGAGCATGGGTGTTAATCTTAGCTCTGCCAGTGACTGCCTTTTTGCCTCGGGCAAGTCATTTGACCTTTCTCATGCCTCAGTTTCACCATGTGCCGGTGGGGTTGGCGAGACTTTGCAATGCTGGGCAGCCCTGACACAGTTTGCAATGGTAGATACTGGCACTGTGATTAAACGCGGTTTCCATCCGAGATGTTCCTGCTACGCTGCTGAGTGGTCTCATTTGCATTCAGCAGCCTTCCTATCTCTCACTTGCCATGGGAGGCTGTGGATGACTCCTTGGTTTATTCTAGGAGGTGATGTGCAGAAAGATAACTGTTGCTAATTCATTTCAGTGATGAAGATGTCAAAACATCTGGATGGACTAGTCCTGCCCAGTATCTGGGTCTCACCAAAGAAAGGTGATGAACTTCAGAGAACCCTTCCTTATTTTACTATGACCGGCAATGCCTAGGAAGTGTGGAGAATCATTACAAACTGGAGAGGCTGGGAGTGGAGGGAGGAAGTGGTCAGATATAAAACAAGGATCTTGGTAATTATTTGTGGTATGGCGTGTATCTAAGTGGGTCATCGCCCAACACAGGAGTAGAAGAGGGGGTGGAAAAAGCTGGTGATTCAGGCAGGAGAACGTACCAAGAAACAACATCCAGGTTGCTGAGAGCTTACGGAGTGATCTGAATGTACCAGATTCTCCTCTCTCCCCTTTTGGCATCGTGAGTACTGTTGAAGTCAGTGCACACCTTGACACCAAGTTCATTGGAACCAGGATGACCAAAACGTTCATCCGTAGGACTCATGTCAGTCCTCACTGATAAGCAGTTACCTTGGAGTGGGGGCTGGAAGACATGAGTAATATGTAGCAGAGTGGCCCAGCAGTCCAGGACAGGAAGGAAAGTATGATGCAGGCAGCCGAAACTTTTGGGAGAATTTAGGTCAACAGAATCATTACGCAAATAGGAGCTAATGGGTTTAGAAAGGGAGGTCATCAACCCCTCTCTTGCGGTGGATGCTTTAGTGATCACAGGGGCAATCAAGTGCAGTTTGCTGTAAAACAGCTCCAGCAATGGTGTGTTTCTCATTCCAGGCTCTGATGTGCACCCGTGCTGCCTCGGGAGGGACCCCAGCCTCTGTCTTTGGAAGGCCAGCTAGGTGCCAGCTAGCTGAAAGAGGAGACATGTCCCTCTTCCTGCACTACCAGGTGCTTAATCCAGTGCCCTCTGCAGGCATGCACACACTGGCATCCCTGCTGCTCCTTTTCAGCTAGAGATACCCTTCCAAGAGCAATTACAAGCTTTACCTTTTGGAGGATTGGTGCAGGCCAAGACTAAGCAGTGTCCTAGGCTCTTTCTCAGTCCCTACGCTCATGCCAGAAGCCCATCTGATAAATGGTCATTCCCTGGTTTTCCCACGTCAGTCTGCGCAAGTCTTGTCCCTGCCTTGCAGCCTTGCTCTAGATCCCATTGCTGAACAGATTCCCAGCGTGCCCAGGCTTTCTCCAGGTCCCAGCCCCAGAGCTCTGCTCTAGATTTCCAATTCTCCCTTGTGAATATTTTGTAGCCCAGGTCCAGGCTTAGCAACAAGCTTTTAAGACGTGATAAACCCAGCTGAGTTTCGGGTGCAAGAAGTCTCGCTCAGCTTTATTTCTCGGCTCCATCACTTGCTGAGCAGCATGCCTGCCATCAGACAGACTGAATCAGCCAATTATATCACAGCTCTTTAATGAATTTCTCCTGCTGAGCGAAAGTGCCTGCAATCAGGAAAAATAATAAACAAGGCAAGTATAGAGGGAAAAATATCCCCATGATTAAATTCCATCTTAAACAAACAGGCTAATGATGTCAGCATCTCGGACAGAGTCAAGTTCTTGACTTGGCTTATCACTGGCCTTGCCCTAGATCAAACACCAGGTTAAACCTTTGAGATTTCAGAATTAAAGAGAATGAGCTGTGTGACTGCTCCTTGAACAAAAGGCAAAACCAGCTGTCCTGGTGTTGATGGGATATGACCACAGCAAGCTGCAGAGCTGGTTTAAATCCTGCAGCTGGGGCAGGACACTGAAGCAATGCAATGTGTGTGGAGAGAAAAGCAGAGTGCCAGTAAATTGCTGCGTTGCAGGGACCAGGTTTTTCAAGAGCTCTGTGCCAGTATGGGCATGGAAATAAAGGACGAGGTCTGGGGGAAGAGCTCCAAGTGCAGAGCCCCCGTTACAAGCTTTTCAGGAAGCCCATTCCTCCAATGTGTCAGCTAGAGTGGATGATGCTGAGAAATGTGAAGTTTGGCTTCACTGATAAATCTACTGAGCCTGGGGTCTTGGAGAAATTGTGGCACACTGAATACATAACTCGGAGCAAGCAACAAATGAAGGCAGAACTGCTTCACTCCAAAGAATATGAGGTGGGTGAAATGTATGGTCCCGGTAGGTCATCAGCTAAGAGTCCCATCAGTTCATACCTGGCTGATCCCTGCCACGTCAGTCTCAAACCAGCCTGTGCATCCCAAGCACAGACCTTTTTTCCCAGTGTTCATCTTGCAAATGCATTTACTAAGCCCTTATCTTCAGTCCCTATGCTGGTGATAGCTGTGTTTGGGAAGAGGAAAGTCACATTGAGGTTTCTGGCTAGTGTTGATAGGAGCAATTGGCATAAAGCCATTTTCCTGAGCTGGCATAGGCATAGAAAAGGGACTCCAGTCCAAGGAGTGCGAGTCAAAATTTAGTGGGAAAGCGATCTGATCGCTGCCTTATTCGTAATACAAGGGCCCAAATTGATCCCAGTGCAAGAGCTGAACATTCAGGGAATGCCTCTGCTACATTTTAGGGAGAAAAAATCTGCTCTGGAAATAATGTTTCGTCCTTTGTCTGCCCCCCTCTCCATCCTCGCTTCTCCTTGCACAAGGCGATGCACAAGCAGATCTCCTTGCTGATTGTTTCTCAGCTGATGGAGTTCAGAGGTCTGGTCTCTTCCATATCCTGGGCGAGTCTTCATTAAAAACATCTCTCTCCCAGCTCCATTGCCCAAGGAAGGGTTATAAAAAGCAACTCTCCCCTACCCCAGGAGACAAGGTCTGCCTGGAGAAGGCAAGCACAGGTGCAAGGGTTTGGTTGCGACACCAGGACAAGGTCTTGACTCCTGTTCCCCTGAATCAGTGCCTTTAGCACCGTGTCTGCCGCAACTCCCAACCTCCCGCTCCCAGCTCCAGCTGCAGGTGCCATGGAAGCCCTGGGGCAACACGGTGAAAGGGCCCAGGTCTCGCAAGGTCAGGCGAGGAAGCCCTTACCTCCTCCCCTGAAACCTGTGCTGTGCTTCCTCGCTGACGCATGGCATGGGGAAGGACAGGGCGGCTGCAGTGCCGGGCTCTGCAGGGCCAGATGCTGCAGTGCCAGATGCTGCAGTGCCGGGTTCTGCAGGGCCAGATGCTGCAGTGTCAGATGCTGCAGTGCCAGATGCTGCAGTGCCGGGCTCTGCATTGCCAGGCTCTGCAGTGTCAGATGCTGCAGCGTCAGATGCTGCAGTGCCGGGCTCTGCAATGCCAGGCGCTGCGGTGCTGGATGCTGCAGTGCCAGGTGCTCCCCCAGACTGAACTCTGCCTCACCCTCCTGCCGCACACCCGCTTCCCTCTCCCTTTCACGCCTCTGGTGTCGAGCTGGGCTCGAAAAGCACACAGGCAGGAGGAAAAGGAGGTTTCTGCTGTCAGTCAGTTCAGGTATTTCAAAAGGATGTTGTATAATTCACCTCTGCTATCGGGCGCCGATCAGCCCAGCGGATCCGCCCCCACGGTCCTGGCTTGTTCGCTCTCTCCGACCTTCTGGCATCAGGGACAGGCCAGGACCGAGTCCGGCTGATGGGCCACACTGGGAGCTCGTCACCAAGGGACCCCCGGCATGTTCGTTCAGGTTAGTGTCTTCAGATGGGCCCTTTGACTGGGCACTCTTTTTTGCTCACGGTTAAAATTGCTTTGATCCGATTTAGTTTTCTTTTACCTTTGGCTCTGAATTGCCAGGGTTCATCTGCAAATGAACTGATTCAGGAAGAAAGCACCTTGCAGTGGTAAAGCCAGATCTGTAGTCCCACATTTCTGGCCCAAGTGTATTGGTAAAAAGATCTTTCCTAGTAATCTGGGGAAGAGGCAGAAGCAGGGAAGTGGCGGTTGTGTTTCAGGGGCTGAGCAGCCGGCTGCACGCACGGTGCCACACACTGAATACACACAATTTGGCCATGGAATTTAACTTTTTCTTAACCTCTGCCCTTTGGAAATAGAAGAGGCTGATGCTAGGAGACCATATAGATCAGTTATGCAAAATACTTTATCCCAAAAATGGCTTTTAGTCTCAGGAAAGGCAAAATGCCAGTCCAAAAAGTTCAGTCAGAACTTTGCTGTTTCAGTCAATTTTCCAGGAGCAGCACGCAGGAACCATCATGATGGCTGGTGGAATAAAAGCCAGAAAGAGAGAGAGAGGGCGAAAGAGGGAGAGACGTGCTGGGAGCTGCTAACTGGCCCTGCCTGACCGTGGTGAGGCATAGACGGAGACGTATGCCATGGGTGCAGGGGCAGGGAGGAGACATCTCTGCTTCTCTCCGGTTCCCACCTTCCCATCTCGTTACACCGTGCTGCAGCCTCGGCTTTAACGTCCCCCTCGGGAGCAGCCGTCCCGTTCCTCCACTCCTGCGCTTTTGCCACGGAGCAGCCAGGCATTAAATCTTTTTGTTTAGATTAAATATTTGGTGTGTTAAATAGGTGATTTCCATAAGGCAGATGGCCCTTTTCTTGTTTTAAACGACCCAGCCCAGCGCAGGCACTGGGCAGGAGCGCTGCACTGTACTCTTGTTCCGCCGTCGCTGGGCCAGTGCCAATGTTTGATGTACCACTTCACATGAGTTTCTAACCAAACTAGCTCTGCACTTGGTAACCAGAATAATAAGATCTGCAGACATCTGCCAGCTACTGAAGGTGAAGCCAAAGTGTTTGGCTCAAAGGGTGTTTATTAAGTAAAATGCTTATATTCAGCAGCTCGGCTTCTGCTCTTTTTAATGCTGTCGTAAATGCACCAAATGCTGTAGGCACAGGGGATCTGCTCTGCACTGACACGGGGGTAAACGAGCCCAGATTTGGCCCGCTCTTTCTGTCATTTGTTTGATTAACCCACTTATTCCCAACCCCACCCTAACTCTCCATGACTTTTGTAGTTGCATCCAGCGCCGTACCTCGCCGAGGGAGGGCTGGGCTGCGGTGAGGCAGCAGGTGCATGGCCTGGGGTGCTGCGGTCCGGGATGTAGATACGTCCCCATCATCATCCTCCGAAAGCCACCAACATCCCTGTCCTGCAGTCCCCCAGAGGTGTCACCTTGCTGAGTGTGGCACAGCGGTGCTGGGATCAGGCTGCTGGCCCCTTGGCAGGCAGAGAGCAGTGCCTGACCTTAACGGCATCTGAGTCTGTCCCCTGGAAAGTGGTGTGTCCATCCTCGCCATCCCCTTGCCGCTCCCTCGGCATACAGAGCCGTTGGGATGGGAAGGAGGGAAGGCTGGAAAGTGCACTTAAAAGAAGTGAAACTTTGGTGTCCCTGGCTGCCGTGAGTCTCTGCTCTCCGCACGCCTCTGACACAGACCTTGCCCTCCGCCTTTGAAGAGCAGGTAGGCAATGCAAATCCCAAGGAATTAAAAAGTTTGCAGACTGCAGCATTCTTGCACCGCCTGTGAACACTTATCCGGGATCCTGCTGAGAGCTTGCTCCTGCACGTGCTCCCCGCCCCTCCGGATTCTGGGGTCACCCGGTCCATCCTCCCCCAGAGGCAGAGGACGGGACAGCATTTCTCTACTGGAAATCTCTGACCTGGGGCAGAAATACTGTGTGGCCAGCCACAAATGTCACTCCAAGGACTTGTCTTCAAGGGAAAGGACTGGTCCCCAGCTTAAGTTTTCAGCTTGCTTACAAATGAGGTGTGGACAAATTTTATCAGGACAGAGCAGAAAGCATCCTAGCTGCATGAACAGCAGTTTACTACAACAGAGCAGGTTTATGGGGATATTTTCTCCTGCCTATATATGAAGAAGCCTGCCCAAACCGGACCTAAACATCCCATGAAATGGAACTGGGAGGAGCTGGAGACCCTGCACCCAGTCTGACAGGTCTCAGTCTGGGAGCGCTTCTCATTCCCAGCTTTAAAATTCCCTCCTCATCTGATTGCGTGCCCAAAGCCATGCATCCGTTCACCAGGATCTCCTGTGCAGCAAAGACCCCTTGCCTAGGTTAGATTCCTATGCACAACCAGTGCTCCTCAACCATAGCCTACAGGCACTGGGCTCCACATCCTTTCTCACTACGCCTGTATGTGCAAAGCCTAATTTGGGCTGCAACATCCTTGGGGCAGGGACCATTTTATGTAGTCCCATGCACAGAAAGTTCTGATCATAACAGGGATCCAGAAACAGAGGGTCTCTCATCAGTATTGCCTCTCCTATACCGGGCAAATTCCCCCCACAGATCTCAGCAGGAGCCAGCCAGGATAAGATGGCAGGATTTATTCTAGTAATAATTAATTCACATATTTGGCTCTTCCAGCCTCTCTTCATAAATCAAGCTCTTGGATCGTTGGTATTGCTAATTCCTCAGTAAATCTGCTGCTGTAAATCCTCTTTGCAAAAGGAGGGAGAAAAAGAGAAGGGGGAAAAAAAAAAAAAAAAAAAAAGAAGTACCAGTTCTCCAAATACTGAAACTCACACCCAGTGGCTGTGCAACCAGAGTGTAAATCCCCCACGCCCACCCAGACAAAGAGCACGATTGTTGGAGCTGGGTTACCTGCGCCTCGCCGGGCGGAGAAAGGGCCGATTCTGCGAGGGGAGCTGCAGATGTGGCAAGAAAGCCCAGGCAGAGAGGTGCTCCCAAGGAGGTGTGCAGAGGTCTGTGCTCAAATAAGCCAGTGAGTCATTTATAAATCACCTCAGTCAAGGGGACCGAGGGCTGTGCTCGGCGCCTGATTGGCTTGGAGGAGCTAATTGCAAGCAAGTACACCCAGGCTAAGCCCAGGAGATAGCCAGGGGAGATAAGGAGAGATCTGAAGAGGGACAAGGGCTTTTTTGGATGTCCCCCCTCACCCCACCCCTTCCCGCTCCAGCCTGGGCCGTTTGATCACCTTTGCGGGTCCCTCCGTACTCCGGGCTCTCGGTGACAATAGCTCATATTCACCGTCACCCCGGGGCCCCCTCCTTCGCCTGCTTCGGACTCGGGGCAGGAGAAGATGCTTTTGTTGGCCTGGGCGAGCTTCCCGGTGCGGTGGGTAGCGTCTCCCCGGCCTTTGTGCTCTGGCCGACTCTCCGCCTCCGGAACGGACAATGGTGCGCTTTGTGCCAGCACCGGACCCCGCCGCTCGGGCTTTGAAGATGGGATTGGCAGGGGAAAGCAGTTTCTTTCTTATTTCCAGGTTCAAAGGGATGAGAGGAATGGGAAAAAGAGGCGAAGCCCCCGCTACCTGCTCAGGAGAGAGGGCGAGGGCTCCGTTCGTCTGCGCGGGGAAGAGGTCGAAGCCCTCAGCGGCGCGGGGATGTGCCGGTGCGGATCGGGCTGGGCTATCTGTCATCAGCCTTGCAGGCACGGTCCCCAGCGGGAGCCACACCTGCGCCACGTGCTCGTCTGGAGGAGAGTTTGACAAGTTCTTCGGATGCCCCTGGCAGTGGACAGGGATGGAGCAGGGAGGTGCTGGGATGGACCGTCTGGGAGCTGCAGACTTGGGGGTCACCCCCCAGAGTTACCGGTTCAACCTCCCGACCCGGGGTTTTGCCGTTTTCTTGGGAAATGCAGTGTTTGGAGCTGAAAAAGGCACGCGTGTGACGTGCGTGTTGGCAGGGAGCAGCCAGCTCGGACTAGGGGAACGGGCTCGTCCCCTCCTGCCACCGTGTCCCCAGCCCGTGCCGGCACCGCCGTGCCGAGCTGTGTCCGGGCTCGTGGTCTCCTCTCCTCCTGGAGGGATTCGAGAGTGCAGGAGCCTGGCACCGGCCAGGATGTCAGAGATGATGAGATGGATAGGGACATCAGCAGGGGACATCACTGAAGGAATAGGCCCCTAGAAGGAAGCTGTGGGGGGTATTTGCTGTGGAAGGAATTGATCTTTCATGTTCCCATCATCCCAAGGACAGCTCGGCATGAGCTGTTTATAGGGGATGGCTCTGTTGCCCTCCCTGCTCCAGGCTCAATCCCAAAGTGCAGACGCAGGGCAGGTGGGATGTGCTGCGACCTCTGAGTGTTTGTTGGCCTGCGTATGGGGAAAATAATGGGAAAAGGGAGAAGGGAGAGAAAAGGCAGGAGATCAAGAGAGCGGGGAGAAGGAGGGGGGATATGGCTGGGATGGGAGGAAGGGAGAAGGCAATGATGTGGCTTTTGCTGACTCCCAGAATCTGTCAGAGTAAAAATCTCTGGTACCTTGTGCATGCACAAGGCATCAGCGTTTACTGCCAAGAAACTTCATCTTATGGGAATCGATCGTTATGTCCGGAGCATGCTGAAGGAACACCCTGCTGGAGGGTGCCAGGGGAAAGGGGGCTGATTCATTGCCATCTGATAGACAGAGGTAATAATTGCCAAGTGGTTATCCTGTAAATATCATTAATAACCCATATCAAGTGTTTTTTTAAAAGGGCAGCCTGATATGCCCTGAGCCCTTTGAAACGGAAACACATGACATGGCAGGAGGACCAGCCCTCACGTGCACGCAGTGGTCCCTGCTATGGGGCAAATCCAGGGAACCCAGAACACCAGCACCCAAAGATCCCAGCCACAGGGGTCCTGCTCGCAAACACCACAGAAAGAAGGGAAACAGCACCTCTGCTGCAGAGGTGATGCTGGCATTGATAAACTACCTGGGCAGTCAACTAATGCTAAAAGGAACTTTTTTTGCCATCACTGAACTGGTGCTTTTCCTAGCAGAGCTACACCAATAAAAGATTTCCCCCCCCCCTCGCTTTCCTAAACTAACATCCCAGTGTGGGCAGAGCTGTGGAGCTGCAGAAGTGGCCATGGGCATGGGGGGCGTAGGTAAATCACTTGTTTGAGATCAGTATCTGCGCTTGGAATAGGACCACAGAGCCCTGAATTTAAGTTTCCACTCTAATCACAGCCATCTGCCTTTGAAAAACAGAAGCTGCCAGGCAGAAGGGCCGTGCAGCCAGTCTGTGCATCCAGAGGGGACAGGTCTCACCTTGGGGACCAGCCCACCTCTGAGCTTTGGGAGCAACGTCACCTTCATTTCAATCTAGCCGGTGTGAAAAGTAAAATCCCAAAACTGGCTCACTGCACGAGTGAAACAGGAACAGGTCCAGGTGAGGAGGCTGCGGGTGCTCCTCGTCCTCCGAGCTGTCTGCTCTTTGCATCAGGCCCTGGACAGGCACGTTGTGTAGGACCTGGCAAGATCAGCAGTGGGAATGCCAGGACCAAGGGAACGTCAGCGATCCCTGTCAGACAGACAGTAAAATTCAGTTACACTGGGATGCAAAACCAAACCAGCCGAAGGGACTCAGTGGTGCAGTTGCTCGTGGCTTGGGCTGGGACATCGGCGGGGCAGAAGTCCGACTGGATGGGTTTCTTGCCCACCCCCCATTGGCAAAACCCGAGGAAGTTCTCAATCCTGTGCAAAGCAATTTTCCCGCAGGAGATGGCTTACACAAGACCTTCAGGCTTGCTCTGTCCCCTCCAAATCCAGGTGTCCCTTCCGTACAGACAGAGTCACCACTGGTTCCTACTGCACGGGGACAGGCGAGCTCGTGGGGAGGGCTGGTGGCTCCCCATTGCAAGAGCTGCTATTCCAAAGTCCCAGTGGGTGTGATCAGGGAACTGCAAGGTCTTGCCCTATGGAGAAACCAGCCCCATACAGCCACCAATGGTCCTTTGGCATTTCTTGCAACGGGAGGTGCAGTCCTGGTCAAATTCCAGTTTCAGTAACTATAAATATGACTCTATTCTGCCTCTTTCTGCTTCAGCCAAACTCACCGCGCGTGGCCAGGGCCACTCTGCTGGGATGTGTCCACCAACAAACCGGCCAGGACGATGTGTAGGGCAAAGACAAGTGTCTGGGGAACAGTGGGGCTGCCCAGAAAGCTGGGAGGCACTGGGAGATGGAAAGACACCATAGGGACTCCCCTGAGTCAAACATGGAGCCCTGGGTGCAAGGACTGCTGAGCTGTTTATCTTCTGGTCTGATAACAGCATACCAAGTGCTGGAATGTGTGTATTTATTAGCAGATTATTAATATTAGCAGATATATTGCACTTAATGAGGGTAATGATTCAGTGGTAATTTACTGCTGGAAATTATGAGAAAGGTTCTTGGAGCCCCGAGGTTAGAGTCGGTGGGGAAAGGCAGCGCATCCCCCAGGGAGGAGGGGGCTGGTTCCTGGGAGCTTTGCTGGTGGTGGGACCTGCAGGCAGCTCCCCCCCCTCCCTGGGACCTGTGGCTGGAGCTGCTTCTTGCTTTCAGAGAGTTTTGCCAAGGAAGCGGCGCTTGTGCGGCCACAGGCACGGGTAGGAGCCAGGGTCTGGGATGGAGATGCTGCAGGTGGAGCGGGAAGCCTTTGTGGAGAGAAACTGGTGCTTCCAGGTGGATCTGGGAGGTCCTGAAAAGCTGTTGCTCCACTTGGCTGATGTGTCGCTCAGGCTGTGACACCTGCACAGGGGACATCTGACGTTAGGTGGACTGTCCTGCTTCTCTGTCTGTCTGTCCCTTCGGGAGCTTTTGAAACCAGTAGTGTACCTCAGCCAGATGGGAAAGCAGAGATTCAGGCTGCCAAATTCCTACAGGAATGAGGAATGAGGAATGAGGTGGCCGTTCCTGCAGCAGGGCGTTGGACATGCCCCATACTGTAGGATGCTCTGGGCTGCTGGCTGCAAGCAGAGGGCAGGCAGGGCTTGGTACCCGCCGGGTACCCGCAGCGCAGCGAGCAGTGTCACCTGCGGGCACCGCGTGTCACCGCACAGAGCCTGGCTGGAGCAGTGACATTCCCAGGGCTGGTTATCATCGTTTCCTTCTCTCCCAGGAATGCAGCTCCTGGGGCCGGGCTGGACGCCATGCTTTCACTGGCAGACGTGGCCGAGCCGCCGGCTCCGCGGTGCCAGGCGATGGAGACACTGGTCCCGCTTGAAAGGCAACCGCCAACTTTTAACGCTTCCCAGGCTTCCCCCTTGGCTGCAGGGACACACGGTTGGTCTCACCAGCTGGCACAGGGGTCAAGGGCTTTATCCGGGGAGGAATGAGGAACACAATGTCCTGGAGGGAGACAGCGGGATTATTTACAGCACCAAAATAAAGGATGGAATGCAGAAAGGCATCAGGAGGTTCAAAGCTGCCCCTATGGCTCAGCACCACGTGGATGTTTTGTGCAGTTTATTTCGTGGTGTGAACTTAGAGCCGGGGAGAGGCATACAGCTTTCTGGTTATCTAGCAGAGGGAATTGTCGTGTCTCATCTGCGCACGGCCTTTACAACCTGCCTTAGCCCTGCAGGAACATCTCCAAAGGCAAGGGAAGGGGCAGCCTCCTGATGAGACAGTGTCCCCTGCACGTGTCTTTTGAATAATCCCTATCACATCAGTGCTGGCCCTTGTCTTCAGAGGGAGACCTCCTCGCGGGAGAGCCCTGGGTCACAACAGCAGGGCTGGCACGAGTGCACCGTGCGAGTGCATCCCCCAACTGAAGGCTTTGCCGTGTAAGACATCCTGGCTCGAGGAGTACAGCACGTTCTGTTGGTTAGTCAACCCCACCGACTCTGATCTCCCACTGGAGCACAGCAAAGGTCTCCGAAGCAAACATCACCCCTGAGAAGACCCTGCCCAGCACAGGGGCAGCCCCCGGAGAACATCGTGGAGCCGGCGCGGGCTGTGCGTGGCAGACGCTGGGCTGTTTGTCCTCGGCAAAATGCTGAGGCTGGACGGCGCTTTCCTGACAGCCCTCTTCTCAGCTCTGCCTCCGGTGACCTTGAGCAAGGGCTGTTATCTTATTTGTAAAATAGGTGCAAGATAGCTGCCTTCTCCAGGGGAACACACAAGTACTCAGCAAGGTCTGCCCAAGGCCCAGAAACACGAACGGTGCTCAGCAGCGGGGTGAGCTGCTCCCAGGGGCTGGGTGGGGAGCAGCCCCAGCCCACACCTTCAGTCAAAAATGCGTGGCGTTGCAGCAGCTCCGTGGCCGGGGGGGGGGCCTCACCGCCGGCAGGATCGCCCCCCAGCCCGCAGGCTGCCGTGCGGAGGATCCCGCTCGCCTGGAATCTGGGCTTGGGGCTGGCTCCAGGCTCTTCTTCCCCCCCCAACCGCTCATTGCTTCCCCCCTCGAGGCTTTCTGTCCACTCTGTGAATTAGGAGAGTCAACCAAAATGAGGCTTTTTTGCACAATTGAATTCCAGTGAAGGGAGGCTTTCCAATTTGAAAAAAAAGAAAAAAAAGAAAAGAAAAGAAAAAAAAAGAAAAGAGGAATCTTTCCCCCCAAAAATGTGGGAAAGTGTGCGGAGGAGTTTGGGAGAAGCTCAGCAACGTGCAGCTGCTCCCTCCTTTATGCCAGCGCTTGTGCGAGGCAGTGCAAAGCCGGGGAAGCTGCAGGAGCAGCGGGGGGGGTACGTGGAAAGCAAAGGGGGTCCTGGCAGAGCAGGAGCCATCGCGTTTGTACCTCACTGCCTGCTACGTGGCCTTGGGCAACTCATTAAGGCCAAAATGCTCAAACCTCAGTGATGGGAGATAAAACATCTCATTGTTCGGGGCTCTGAGGTCAGTATCTTCAGAAGTACTCAGGTGTTTAAGGTGAGGATGGCTGCGATGGAGGTCTTGTCGCCCCTGGTTAGAGAGATCAGGATCCAGCTTTTAGATGAAAGAGCCGGCAGCCCGCTTGGGCTTTTTCAGAAGTTTTAGGCAGGGTGTTGCCGATGGCCGGGTGCCGGTGGCACGAGGCCAGGAGCCAGCTCAGGCTGCCAGTCTGCCTCGAAAGAGCCAGTGGGCAGCAGGCATTTAAAGCTAAATAAATAATTTTGGGCCAGAGGGATGCAATGCCTGGGTGAAATCTGGTGGGAGCATGATTCTCTGCCCTGTGCCTCACCCAGGGCTTGGAGGGAGTTCTGCAGCCTTGGTCCATGCGTGCCCGGGGCTCCTGGTCTGGTCTGGCCATGTCCCCAGGGATGCTGGTGGCCTCATGCAGGCTGTGCTTTGCAAGACCCAACGGTGCTCACGAAGAAGTACGTCTGCACTTTCCCTTTGGGAAAGGTTGCAAGTCACCATGGTTCGCATCTGTCCACGCTCTGAGGAGCTGCTCGTTCGTACAGGACAGAGTCTAGCCCATCTCAAGCCAAAAGGACGGGAATCTGGGGGCAGCGAGCTCCTCATCAGGCAGCAGGTACACATCAGCAGGAGGCTGAAGCTGCTCCCACTCTCCAGCTGCAGACAAGTACCGAAATTCCTTAGCGAAGACAATGTCCACCCCTGCGCAAAAGGCCACATCCACCCTGTGGGGAGCACTGCTGCATGCTCGATCCTGCCTCGGTCACTGCCAAGCTGCCCGCTGCTTTTGCTTGGATTTCTCCAAGTTGCTTTTGCTGCCATTATTCCTGTCCGTGCCTTGCCCGTGGGTCTGGCCCACGCACGGGACCCTCTCCACAGCACTCAGCATTTCTGGAGGGCTTTGCAAAATGCATATCGACTGCAAAAAAGGGTTGAAAAACCCTCCAAGCAGAACACTGCCCTAGCTAGTGCCCCACAGGACCGTGTTGCAGCCCCGTGCCAGGCTGGCTGGGGCAAACCTGCCCGTCCCAGCAGACTGCACTTTGCTGCTGTCCCGTGCGCTGCGGGAAGGACGCCCGAGGCTCAGGCTCGCTGCTGACTTCAGCATGTACCTTAGCTGACTGGGGGACTGGCCACAGCCCTTAATCCTCTCTACGTGCTGGCTCGCAGACTTGCTGCGTCCCCCGGCCCTGCTGCTCGCAGCCCCCGGGGCTGGGCAGAGCTCTGCGGCCCCGCACGACCCTTCAAGTGGACGCTCGCCGCAGCTGGGACGCGGTAACAAAAGCTCCCGTGTGATGGGTTTGAAGGAGAAGCATCAATATTAGCCATGAATAGGTGGATAATGAAGCAGAGGGCAAGGGGATGGCTTCAAGCAGGGGCTAATTGCACGTCCCTGGCAGTTGCGGGGGGGACAGTCACATAAATCCCATTGGTGACACCCGCAACAGGCTCACTGCTGGCCGGTTGAGGTGGAATAATGGGGCAGTGATTGAAGAAACAAAGAATAGTCATTCAAATAATTAATAGCATCAGCCGTGCTCATGTAAAGAGGTGCCAGTGTGCCGCGGGATGCTCCGGCGCTGCTCCGTGCCCAGCCACGCCACGCCACCGACCCTTCGTTAATGAGCGAGCGGTGCCCGGCACGGGGCTGGTGCTGCCGCACGCGAGGGACCAGGCGCGTCCAAGTACGGCACACGTAGCCTGCAAAAATCTGGGCTGACACCCTGCAGCTGCAGTTGCATACCTGCTGCCCGGTTGCACTAGAGGGCAGAGGTAAGGCTTTGTGTGATGCCATGATTTTATTTTTCGTGTTTGTAGTTCTTGAAAGGTTACCTGTAACTTCGAACCTCTGGGGTTTGTCAGGTTTGCTTTTAAGACCAATATCTTGAAGTGACTGGAACCGCTGCGTTACTCTCAATCCCAGCTCCAGGTTAATGGGGCTTCTCCTTTGGAACAGGAAAACTTGATTTTTTAAAAATCTGCTTTGCAGCTTTTTAAGCTACTTTGCAGTGCCTTTGTTTTAATTATCACAAGTTCAGTAAGAGAATTTAATTCCACCCGGTACTGGGTGTCGCAGGCTGGGGTGGACGGACAGACACTGCTGCCTGTCCCCGGACTGCTGGGACATGTCTGCAGGCGCGGAGCTGCAGAGCAGCCGCTACCTGTCAGCGCTGCAAAGAGGCAGTTTGCGATGCAAACCCACAGGCTCTAACCAGACTGCCACACCTGGAACCAGTCAGAACTCAACCAGTCTGGTTACACGAGATAAAATGGAGCGCATGCTGCAGTTTTAGAGCAGACGGGATGGCGGAGGGTGGAAGAGCTGTTAGGAGTCATTAAACCTCAGAAGCGCTGGAGCAAACTGCGGTGGGAAGTCAAGGGTTTAGGGTGAGTGTCAGGTGCTAATTCTGCAAATACCAAGGGCAGCTCTTCTGTACATGCCGACAGGGTAGGGATGGTTTCCGTTTGGTGATCGGCATCCTCAGGGTTTTACCCATTTTTGTGTGTAGCTTTGATCAGTGAATGAAAACCTGTAAAGGCAGAGGTACAGCCTGGCTGAGCTGGCCAAGCTGAGTGAAGCGCAGAGCCCAGCATCACGGCTGCAAAGTATCTCTGACTTATTAAATACGGCAGTGTGGGGTAGGACAGCGGGAGGGCAAGAGCTCGGGTTGATTTGGTTACTTCACTATCGCCATGGGCCAGGCGCTCCGCTGGGGTGAGCTGGTACCACTGACTGCACAGGAACTCACTGAGTCACACAAGGCAAATATTTTTCCCTTTGATTTTCACCCTGAGAAAATCTTGAGCTGACCTTGTTAATCCCGTGCGTTACAAACCTCCCCCTGTCCTTTATCAAGTTTCGGCCACGGGATAGTATTACCAGCTTAGCACCTCTGGCCGCTCCTGCCAGCATCCTGCCTGGCGCGGTGCCACCCCATTCAGTCTCCCGGTCTTCCTGGAGGAAGGATTCCCGGAGCGATCCCGACTGTCCCAGAGCTGCCGGTCTGGCAGGACCACACCGGTGGTGGAGGGAGAAGAAAAGCTGGATGGCTGCGGTCAGCTCCAGCGTGGTGCTGCACATCTGCAAGGTGCGTTAACTGGGGTCTCTATAGGGTGGTGATGCCATTAGAGATCCTGCCAGCTCCCGAGTTTGCAATCTCTTACGCAGTCTTAATTCCTGTGTCTGGAATGATGCTCCACGGCCACACAAAGTGCTCGGGCCCCGCTATTCTCCATCCCCTTCAGCTCAAGCCCAGCATCTCAGAGCCTGAACAAGGGCTCTGGAGCAAGCTGTGCCTGCCCTCGAAGGTCTGACCCCAGCTCGACTGGGTGCTGCGACACTGAGATGGGTTGACCCTGGCTGAACACCAATACAGACGCTCCTGCCCGTGCCTTGCCAGAGCAGCCCGGTCTGCAGGTGGACCCCCAAGCCAAACCTGCAGCTCCTGCCTGGCTCCGGCTCCTGCCGCTCACGGGCTTCGGCACCCACAGTAGCCCTGGGCACACGCCAGTGGCTACTCAGCCCCGGCCGAGGAAGCACCCGCTCCACTGGGTGCGTTTGTTCGACCTGCTCGGCGCTGGGTGTCCAAATAACTGCTTGCTGGAGTAAAACAGATCAAGTTTGCATCTACCTCCAGCACTGAGAGCTGCCGGAGAAAGGGTGTAATTAGAAACAACATCGCTATTGACACAGCCTGCCATCCAAACAGACCTGGCCGAGCGCACTGGCTGATGCTGAACCCAGAGCTGTGCCGGGACGGGGGCTCCGGGCAGGCTGCAGAGCCCGGCTGGGGACTGGGGCTGCACCAGCCAGCACTGGGAAGGTGCCTCGGGGGATGCAGGGGGAAAGAGCGTGCGGAGCTCGGCGAGGAAATAGTTAATGCCCCTCTCCTCCCAATATTAAGGGACAAATCCTTTCCCCGGCCTGGTGCCCAAATAAACAGGCTGAGTGTTGCACAAGGAGGAGGGTGGGAACACCTCTACGTGCCTCTCTGGAGACTGGCTGTCTAATTACGGCGTTGTGGCCCCCCGTGCTGAGCCCCCCCTTCGGGTTTCGCCCTGCCTGCACGCACCCGCCAGCCCCGTGCCCTGCCGCTGCCACGGACGGGTGCTGTCACCAGCACAGCTCGATGGTCCTGGGTGGGGAACAGCCACGATGGGGCTGCCGCTCGTGGAAAGGTCTGGGCGATGCCAGGGCAGAGCCCCCACGGCCCCTGGGAAGCTCTGCGGGACCACTGCAGTCGGCGTGGATGGGTCTGGGGGAGGGTGGAGAGAGGGCAGGAGGACCCAAGGAGACCCACAGGGCAGGGTGCCCACCCGGGGGTCTCCCTGGGTCCATCCAACCCTACGGCTCTGCAGCGAGCGGGGTGCCGCAGCCCCAGGGATGCGGCTCCCAAGGCCACGGGGAAGGTGGCACGGGGTGGCCATGGCCACCTCACCGGCCCCAGCCTGTGCCTTGACATGGTTTCTCGAAGGTGCCCAAGCAGGAGCAGGATGGATGCAAGAAGGGAAGCCGGTGCCTGGCTCGGCTCCCAGCAGGCTCCCTCTGCTGACAGCTGCCCCGGCCAGGCTCCCATGCCACCACCGCACACCCTTGCACTGGAAAAAAAAAATCCAGCCCCAAAATGCATCCCTTTGCCCCAAGAAGCTGGCACAGGCTTAGAGCTCCTGGCCTCGCCGGAGGAAAAGCTGGAGCATGGCCCACAGGACAGAGCAGGAGTCCGGAGCCCCCACCCCGTCCTCCTGCTGCCGGACCACAGTAGCATTTCACGACACATATATATAAATAAAAATGAAATATTTAATTTCCTTTTTTTTAAAAAAACGAATCCCTGACAAAGTGCTTTACAGAGCATCCTCACCAGTGAGGTGGGAGGTGGAAGGTGTTTGACAGGGGGTGTGCATGAGAGCAGGGGAAACTGAGGCACGGAATGGTTACGTCCACAGCGGCTGAGCCCGGGAGGGGACCCGGCTGCTCTCACGCCTGTGCTGTGGCCACCAGGACAGCCCATATGCACCGTGAGCACCGTGAGTGCCGTGGGGCCACCAGTCCACGCGTGGGGAAGAGTCACCCATGGGGCCAAGGTCGTGGTCTCTGGAAAAGCATCAGGAGCATCGTCCAGCTCCCCGGCACCGTCACCGCAGGGGGATCGCCCGCTCGGGTGCCGGACGGCAGCAGATCGAGGGGGACGAGGCCACTGTGACGCAGCGGCCGTTTGGGAGGCTGCTGGTTTGGGAGTGCAGCTCCGGAGACGTGGGGAAGCGGCAAGTCCCGGGATGCGCAGCCAGCTGGACCCGGCGCGTCGAGCAGCGGCCGTCCTGTGCCCTGGCTTGGCCAGCCTCTGCGGCCGGGCTGGGGCGGCCGGGGGGCACGGACCCCCCGGGCAGGGCTCCAGCCTTGGGCATCGTGGGGTCCAGGACACCTGGGCCGTGTTTGCGCAGGACAGCCCGGAGCGTGGCAGAGTGCCCGGGGTCAGCAGCACCTCTTCTTGGGCTTGTCGTTGGGAGTGAGTTTGATGGAGTCGGTTAAATAGCTCTCAAAAATCCCTTTATGCTGGAAAAAAACCCCAGAGAAGAGAAAGGGTGAGTGATGCCAGCTCAGCGCCAGCTTGAGTGGACTGAAGGACTGGGGAGCACAGGTTCACATGACAAAATCCAGGGAAAAGCCACCTGGCTCAGCCAGGGAGCAGGGCTATCCCGCTTGCTTACTGCGGGGACACGAAGGTCCCCGTGGGGTGGCCACTAGAGGACAGCGCTGGTGCGCTGTGCGCTGCCGCACACCCGGGCAAAGAGAAATAGCGATTCTTATTCTTTTCTAACTGGTTTAAGATCTATTTTAAGAAATCAAGCACTGATGCAGTTCTCTTTCCTGGGGCTTTCCTACACGTTAGAAATAGAAGATATTCTGCATCAGAGGGTGAGCTGGGAGGGTCTGTCAGATCAGCTCAGGGGGGTGGCTGAGTCCGGCTCCCACCCAAAATCCCTGCTGCCGGCACAGGCTTGGTGCAGGAGGGATGCTCACCGTCATTAACGCCTGCTTTGCGAGGGTCTCGAAAGCCTCTGCGACGTTGATGTTGTTCTTGGCACTGACTTCAAAATAAGGGATGTCTTTCTCCTTGCACCAGGCTGAGGCAATCTCCTTGGGTACCTGCGGGAAAGGAGGATGGAGCCACAACCCAGCCCGGCGCAGGGCTGCCCGGAGCTGCCGGCGAGTTGGCAGAGGGGACCCTCCTCGCCCACCCAGGCACTGCGGAGAGAGGGCAGGGTGCTGGCAGTGCAGGCAGCTATCTGAGATGCTTAATTCCTGCTGTCTTCAGCGAGGACAATCTCTGCCATAAAGGACAGTGGGGGGATGCTGCTTATGCCCTCCGAGAGGCATGGGGGAGGCGGCAGCACCAAGTGCCCAGCAGCTCCTCGCCCAGAAGCCCTGGTTTTCATGTGAGCATCAGAAGAAGCCTGGTTCTGCAGGCAAAGGATCAGCGCTTGTAAGCCATTGGGGCACTAAGGTGTCCCAATCCACACACCCCACTGTCTCTCCTCCACCCTTACCTGCCGATCGCAGATGTCTATTTTGTTCCCCAACACGACCATGGGGAAATCTTGCTCCCTCGGAATGACCTTCTCCAGAAAGTCATCTCTCCAGTTGTCTAGGGACTCAAATGACTCCCTGTCTGTCACGTCGAAGGCCAGCACGCAGCCGTCCGAACCTTTGTAAAAGGTCGACACCATGGACCGGAATCGCTCTTGTCCCCCTGTGTCCCAGATCTAGGGAGAGAATGGCATGGGTACAGACACACGACATGCACCGGCGTTTGCAGTCCTGTGCTCTCTTAAGCTCAGAGGACCAGCTTCAGGGAGTGCTGAGCCCCCAGAACTCCTGTGGCATTTCAGTATGGTCCTTGGATGCTCGGGGCTGCTGAAAATCAGGCCCTGCAAATCCAGCCCCACACCTCATGACACCTGTAGGCATTTGGGGACAGCAGGATATGGTGGCACACGCATGCCCACGGGATCGGGGTGGGCACCCCGGGCAGTCCCAGCCCCTCTCACCTGCAGTTTCAGGGGGGTGTTGTCCACCGCGAGGACTTTGGTCAGGATGCTGGCGCCCAGCGTGGTGCGGTAATCTTCGTAAAAAGTCTTGTGCACGTACTGATGCAGGAGGGAGGTTTTGCCCACGCTGGCGGGACGGAAGGGACGTGGGTGAGGATTTGCACTGCAAAGCCGGGCTCGGGGGGTCTGTCGCAGCAAGGACAGGGGCTGCGTACCCACAGGCTCCCAGACCAGTGCACACGTGGGGCTTCCCTCCCATCACCAGCACCGCTCCTTACCCCAGAGCTCCTATGATAATTATCTTCAGATCCACCTTCTTGCTGGCATCCATGGACAAGCCCTGCGGGACAAGAGGGGGTCACCCGGCTGCGGAGATGGGACCGGCTCCCGGCGAGCCCTGCGGCGCTGGTGGAGGTGTGGGAGCAGCCGCTGCTCCCCACGGCCTCTCCCCGCTCCCACCCCAGCCATCCTAGGGCCCTGGTTGCCCGATGTCCTCATCGTGCCAGCACCGTGTCCGTGCCGTGCCAGCACCCAGATGCACTCACGTCCCGGCGGTGGTGGGGGCAGAAACCCCCGTGCTGAGCCCAGCCCGCGTCACTGCCTGGGACCGGCTCCCGAGGTGCCGGTGCACGTCCAGGCACGCCACCGCACCACACCAAATCATCGCCATTAAAAGCTGCTGTGAGCAACTAACTTCCCTGCCTCTCCCTCTCCCTCTAAAGTGCAATCCCTGCACCTAAACCTGGCACACACCGGGGGTCCTGGGGAAAATTACAGTTATTAAAGAAGACCATGGTCGACTGGACTTTCCTGGGTACCCCAAACACAGCCCAGGGATGCCATCCAGCCCGGGAGCACCCCAAAAGACTCCCCACAGGCTGCATCCCCAACATGTCCTGGTGTCCCCACGTGCTCTGCGCCCGGCCATCTGGAGGCAGGAGCCCCAAACACCTCCAGCAAACCCCCTCCCCAGGCGGGGACGAGCATCCTCCGGCGGTCTCAGCAGCCCCGTCCATGTGGCAGCGTCAGGCACAGCACTGGCCAAGGTGCAGATGGAAATACTTACTGACAGCCTCTTCTCTGCATTTTTCCCCGATGCGTTGGCCAGTCCTGCGCCATTCCCCCTTGGCACATCGCCCCTGCCAGGGCGGCTCTCGGCCGTGGGATCCAGGCTCTCCCGCACCCCCTCTGCCACCCCAGCCCGGCCGTGGGCAGCAGCCTTGGCACAGGCAGAGCTTCATGTCTCAGCATACACAAATTTTCCAGTCTTTTTTGCCAGTGCTGGACAGCTTTCTCGGAGGCCAGGAGGTTTTAAACTCAAAATGGAGTTTCCCAACGTTTTTGCCCACCGGCTGTTGCTCTGGGGGTCCCCTGCTCAGCCGTGGTCTCGGACGCAGCCCTGGGGGCTGGAGGGCAGTGCACTCACCTGCCGGGGCATCCGTCTGCCGGGCGGCCAAGGCTCTCGGCTCCTTTCCAGCCTGCGTCCCGGGGAGGGAAGAGATGAAAGAGGAGGATCCAGGAAAGGGCGGCCGGCTCCGGCGCTGATTCCCGCCTGCTCGCCGCCCGGGGAAGGCGGCTGTGGGGCCCCGCACCGTGACATCAGCAGAAAGGGGCCGAGATCCTGCCGGAGCCGGCGGAGGAGCCACGGGCGGGTGCTGGGATGTCACGGCGTTTCCCTCGGCTCTGGGGCTCTGCCAGGCGCTCCCCGGCTCAGACTCTGATAGAGGAACGAGAACAAGGCTCCCCTCATCCCCCGGGCTTTGGGATTGACTTTTGGCCTCTTCTTTTGCTCAGGATCCCCCAGTACCTTTTACCCACCTCCCCGGGACTCCTTATCTGCGTTCCTGCCGGTAATTACTTAGGTCTGAGAACAAAAGTCTGGCAGGGCTATCAGCAGCATCCCTGGAGCCCGTGGGAGCCACCCTGGACTTTGCTCAGGCAGCTCAGATGATAGCGTGGGATGGGATAAGTGGCTTCAGGAGCTGGGAACAGTGGGGGACGGTGGCAGGGGAGATGGGGCTGGGGGCTTGGTCCAGCAGAGAGGGGGGAGCAGATGGGCAGGGGTCCCTTTGAGGGGGCTGTGGGCTCTGTGCAGCTTCATCTCCTTTTGCAGGCAGGAGGGGCAGGGTGGAAAGCCGGAGTGTTTGCAGCCCCTCGGTACACTGGGCCATGTCCCTGCAACCCCCAGTCTTAGGGCTCCCACCCCACACCCACGGTCAATGCCAGCATCCCGTGAGCACCCTAAAAGGAGGGGACCATGTCAGGATGGGAGCCCCAGTAACCAGAGCTGGTGGCAGCTCCTGGAGGTTGATGTGTTCAACCTTCAAGTAGGATTTTGGGGATCTCAGCTGCCAGCATGGAGCAACCGAGGAAGCCTCTGGATGTCTCTCTGAGCATCGGGCTGCTGGCCACAGCTCTTTGACGTGGGAAAACCCACTTGGCTGTGGCTGCAAAGGCAGAGCTGTGCTCCCTGGTGTGCAAGGGCAGCTCCTGAGCCTTTGCCAAGCATTCAGTAGGATTTGGGGTTTGCACTGGGAGAGGGGTATCCCCTCCATCTGTGAACCCTCCTGGCTCCCTCAGCCTGAACAGCAACCACTGGTGGCCTCGGAGGGACCCTGTGCCTGGGGACACAGGGGGAACCTGCATGTCCCCCCCGCGTCCCCAGGCATGGGGTCCCTCTGAGACCACCAGCTTTTGCTTTCCCACTGGCTGCCTCATTTTTGTAGACTTTTTTTTTTTTTTGCCGTAGTCATCCCTTATGGGATCTCAGGGAAGATTGCTGCACTCAGCAGGACAGCCCTCCTCCTCCTCCTTCCCAGGTGTAATTTTGGGACCTGTCTGGCCAGAAAAATCTGTTTTTTCCCCCCACAGGGCAAGCGCAGGGAGGAGCTGGGATGAGGCAGGAGAAGCACCTGAGCCAATTCTCACCGGTGGTGGGTAAAAGGCTGATGTTTCCCTTACTCCCTGTTTTCAGCCTATTTTCATCATGCCGCTTCACCTTTGCCCTTGCAGCAAGACTCTGTTGTCCAACCTCCCCCCCCAACTACTTCTGCCCTCATTCCTCTCCGCGTGTCCCTCCAAGCCCGGTGGGATGGAGGTTGCTCACCCAGTCAGATGATCGGTGCCGTTCCACGCTGGTGGAGATGGGGTTTGCGGTCACGTTGCTACAGCTGATGCTTGCAGCCACTTCTGCTTCTGGGCAGGAGGGGCCATACCCATTAGGGTGCCCAGCCCGGGCTCAGCACCGGCTCCAGCTTTTGTTTGATTTCACAAGAAAAGGTATTTTCCCAAAGCTCCTGCTCTCCTTACAGCTCCTGGTGTGAGCTTTGCCCCACATGAAGGCGGTGGGAGCAGTGGTTTAGAGGAGGTGATGGCCAAATTGTTGCTCAGCAGCTCCTGCAACCACAGCTACAATCCTGTCCTGATTGCTTCACCAAGTCAGCAATTCTGAGAAAAAAACCGTGGGGTTTTGTGCCCTGTGACTGTGAGGAAGATCTCGCAGCTAGGAGACGACGAAACACAGACTGGGACGGCCACGTCCAGAGGAAAGGACAAGGAGAGGACGGGCTGTTCCCTGCAGCAAGGCTTGCAGGGCAGTGACAGTGAGGGAGGGGGAAGAAAGCTAAAAGGCATCCAAGTGACTGAACTGTTCCCTATGGCTGTTCGGCCACCTCTGCTCCCCGGGGGACAGCGGGAGGCGGGTTGCTCCCTGTTGGGATGCTCTGTATTTGCTGTAGCAACATCCCTTGAGCATCTGCCGTGGGTGAGGAGGAGGGCAGGAGAGGACCCCCCAAAACCTGCCAGGAAGACGTGGCATGCTCTGGGATCCCAAGAGCATGTGGCAGCTGAGCAGTCCTGATCAAGTCCAGGCTGGGCCACCTCTCGCTGCTGGCCAGTGGTCCCTCGTCATGCTGGGGAAGCTGGATGCTCCCCCGCTGCCTACAGCTGCGGTGATGGGCTGGTGCCCAGCAGCACCTCGGCGTGCTGAGAGTTAAGCTGGAAGACCTTTGTCCAGCTGCCCTGGCATCTTATCTGTGCCGTGCCTGGGGAAAGCACAGCTGAGGTGAAGTCAATACAGGAACCGGTTACAGAAACCATATGCTGTCAGTGGCACAATCAATGTTTCTGAGTAAGGCAGATATCTTCTTCTATTGCAAACGACAAGGCTGAGCTGCAAAGTTTACAATCAGATCTGAATTTTCCAGCACTCACAACCCTGAAGACTCCTCCAGCCTGGCAAAGATGCAGCAGGCACGAAGCCTGGCCCTGGCCACGGGGACCCTGGCACCTCGACCTCGATGCCAGCCCTCTGCAGGGCCTCACTTCAGGAAAGCTGAGCAAAGGCACGGACAAAAATAACCCTTCTCTGTGCTTCCCTTTCTCGCTGCCTTCCATGCGTGTTTCGGGATGCATCATGCATGAGCCACGATTGCTCATGCTTTCTCCCGCATCTCTTGCGCCGTCAGCAAGTCACATGCGCTGCAGTGACTCTTGGGGACCCCCGTGGCCAGCAGCCCCCCGCAGCCCCCCGCAGCCCCCCGCTGTCCCTCACAGCCCCCCAGCCCCTGCCACCCTCCCAGCCAGTGCTGCCCTCTCTCGCTTCGTGCACCCACCAGCCACGTTGTCTTTGCAAGCGCCCCGGGGGATTGAAGCAAAATTCACTGGAAATCACTGGTTGTTCTGGGATTTTGTGGCACAGAAAGAGCCTCAGGGTGTCTCCAGTCTCCTCGTTACCTTTCGGGCTCGGCGGGGAGCTCAGGGATGCCCACAGCCGCCTCTGGGGACTTTCTGCCCTACCTGAGCAAAGTGTTCTCTTCTGCCCGGCTGGAAATCCCAGCTGAGGACCACAGAGGCTGACCTGTCAGATCCAGCATCTCCTGCACCACCAAGGCTCCCTCCAGAGCAGGGAAACTCCGGTAACACTGGGCACGCAGCCCTGGCAGTGCCGTGGGTGCACCGAGGCTTTTAGCTTGCCAGGGAGGAGGGCAGGGTCTGGGCAAGGCGGATTTAACACTCCAGTGCAACCCAGTCGAGATCTGCAGGGTTACTGCTCTGCTAATTACAACATGAGCATGGCAGGTTTTGTTTTATTAAAGCTTTTATTGACCCGTGTGTGAAAAAAGAGAATCTGCAAAGCAGATCACAGAGCTGCTCAAGACATTTTTATATTTGTTATTAAATGGCTTCCTGGTGTGGACTGAACTTCTGCTGGGCTCTTCAGCCGCAGACCCCAGGTGTCTTCATCACCTCCAGGGACACCGATGCGGCGGTGAAATCCCCTGCCCTGCCCGAGGGCAGCAGCCCAGCAGCTCCGTTCCCCTCCTGCCCCATGGGATGCCACAGCCCTAAGGGGTGGCAGGGGCCAACCCCACCCTGTTATTTCCACGGTCAAAGACGGAGTAAAACTGACGGATGAAAACGTCTCCCAAAATCCAGAGGGGTCCGGCAGGAGGGGGGATGTCCAGCCCCTGGAAGCCACTGGTGCAGAAGGCCATGTTGTCGCTGTACTCCTGGGGAAGGACAAGTGCAAAGCTGGGGACAAACCCGAGAGCCTCGTGCACATGGAAACACGCAGGAATGGTGACTGCAGGTCCCGTGCACGAAGCAGCGGGGCTTGAATCCGCTGGGACTCGTGGCTCAGCTCCCGGCGGGGCTCTGGGCCACCTTTGTCCCCGGAGCCATTGGGAATTGCAGCCGTACCGTGAGGGTGTAGGCCTGGGCACTGAGCGTGTAGGGGAGCCCGTTGATGGTGAAGGTCACGTCGGGCATCACGTTGAGGTTGCTGCACTCCACAGCGTACTGCGAAACAGCCGGGGGGCTCAGCGGTGCTGCTCCACGGCAGGTCCCTCCTGGTGGGATGGGGGTCCCAGGGCTTTGCCCCCCTCCTCTCCCTACCCTCGCTCTCACCTCTCCATCCACAGGTGTGGCACCAATATAGCTTTGCAATTCTTTTATATCCTTGGTGGGACCTGTGATGAGCGACGTCCCGGTGTCCACGATGGCCTGGCAGCCGTTCACGCAGAAAGCCACTGTCCCATCCAGCTGGATGCTGGAGGAGGTGGAAAAAGGACCAGGAAGGACTTGTCCTGCTCCCCTGCTCCAGCCCAACCCTTCCCTCCCTGCCCAGCACCACTCACTTGTCCAACTGGATCTGCCAGTACCCTTGCTGGGTGACCGGCACCCAGTTCAGGGTCCCCGTGAAGCGAGAGGGGTCAAAGCCACCAAAAAGCAGTTCTCCTCCCAGGGAGGATTCAGGATTCCTGGAGGGAGGAGGAGATGTGAGGGGTTTCCTCTCTTTTACTTTGCACATTGGATTTCAAACGGGTGGATTTATACCTACTTGCTTCCCACAAATGCTTAAGGTCATTTGCTTTATTCCTGTAAGGCCTGAGCTCTGTGATGCTCGGCACGGTACCAAAAAAACCTTTTACTATCTCAGTAAAACATCCTTATTTTAGCAGCTCCCTCTAAAAGCAATGCCTGAGTCTAAGCAAAAGCCCGGAGCAAAGCCGTGTCCATACGTGCTCAGGTAGACGGAGAACATCGGCAGCTCCACCAGATTTTGTGCTATCATGTTGTCAAAGACAGGGGTGACCCCATCCACGGCCAGCGAGGGGTAAGCCAGCCCCAGGATCCCATCGAATTCGGCATCCAGGAAGGCTTTTCCTGGCTCACTGACGCTCTCTGCAAACTGCTGGTTGCTCACGGTGAGGCCCTCAACCTGTGGGGAGAAGAAGGCTTGATGGTGGTGCTGAGTCTGTAGGCAAGTCCCAGGCATGTCATCCAGAGCAGGAGAAACCAAAAGTGACTCACAACTACTTGGTCAGATCCGATGACCCCCGTCAGACTGCCGGTCCCGTACTGGATGGAGAAGGGGGTCCCTATCGCCTGATACGTGCTGGACTGGGACGGCTGAAACTTGGTGTGCTTAGCTGGGGAAGGAGATGGGAGCTGTCAGCAGAAATGCTATTTATCTGCGTGGCCATGGATGCCAGGAGCTCTGGCCATGGCCTCGGAGCAAACCGATGGGGCAACGTGGCGTTGCCGAAATGCCTGCGTCGTGGGCGTGCTGCTGAGGGAAAGGGCTGCTCATGAGACGACAGGGCATGCTGGCATTTTGAGGAGGGATAAAACTTACCCTGTTTCAGTCTGCCTGAAAGATGTGAGGTTTGTTAAGGGGAACGGGATTAGCTCGTGCAATATTTTTATGAGACCTGAAGATCAGCACTGCTGTTCCTGTTTTACGGACAGAAGCAGCCCCACGGGCACTGCTGCATCCAGCTATTTTTCCCAACCCCTCCTGGGTTCTGTTAGAAGAACCCGAGGAGCCCTGGGGCTGCTCAGAGATGCTCCACATCCCAGGGCAGCAGGGCTGGACTCGCTGGGGCCGGCTCATCGCCGGCAGCCCAAACAAGCCCAGTGCTTGTCACCCACCGAGCCCGCGGGCAACCAGCCCGGAGCCGTGCCGTGCTCTGTGCCCGCCTTGTTCCTGCCACCCAGCCCCTTGCTGACAGGCTATATTATGTGCTATCATCTTTGCTTGTTTGTTTAAAGGATCTCCCCTAAGAATGGCCTAAAGAGCAAGTCCGGTGCTGGTGCTGTGGTTGCCGCCTGCGCCTGAGCAAACAAATGCGCTGAGGCTCCCCCCGCTCACCCCCCCGCCCTGGATTTCTGTTATCCGTGTGTGCCTTGGAGGGATCAGCTGGGTGGGGAGGTCCCCCCAAAGGTCCCTGGGCTGTGTGTGCTGATGACCCCCCATCAGCATCTCTGGGGCCACCCCGGGGGTGTCACCCAGGGTCCCACTGCAGCCGGCTGGGGGGGGGACACGGCCGGTCAGGGAGCCCCCTACTCACCGCAGGCTTTGCTGACGCAGTAGACGGATGGCACCCAGAGGTTGGAGGAGCCCGTGTCGAATATCACAGTGAAGTTCTGGGGGGGGGTCCCAATGGAGATCTCCCCAAAATACTCCATCTAGCAGAGAGCGGAGCCGTTAGCCGTCGGCACGGCAAGAAATCCTGGCAAAGGGGAGCCTGTGCCAGGGGGTCTGCAGAGGACTGATGGGGTTCGGTGCAGGGGATGGCTGGTAGTGGGGCAGCGTTTGATCTGTCATGGCCACATCATGGCAGGTGAATTAAAGGAGCCAAATATTTAAGGCAAGCCGAGAACAAAAGGCAGGACGACGAGTGTGGGCACCATCCTCTTTCCGCTGGATTCAGCGGGAAGTCTGGGCCCCGAGGGGACCCTCATCAGCGGGATGCAGACAGTGGCAGGGGCTTTGGGGACAGGACCCTCATGCTGTGGGGAATGGGAAGAGCCTGGGGAACACCCTCCGCCTCTGGCTCTGGGTCCTTTGTGGTGGGGTCTTCTCCGATGAACGTGAAATGTGTTAGTTTTGGAGAAAACCTGTCTTGTCGCCGTGTGCCCGAGAGCACTGCGGGCTCCGGGAGTGCAGCAGGCAGGGAGAGGGCTGGCAGCGCCTGCCATGAATGTGGTCCCTTGTCCCCTCTCATCATCACATTCCCGGGAACAAAGGACCAGGCAGGAGCGAGCAGGCAGCAAGCCCTGGCACGCTGGGGCACTGGCTGCAGGCATGCTCTGTTAGCAGGCGTGGGCTTTATGGGAAGCATTTGGGCATTGGGGACCGCTCATGCAAACTAATGTGCTTTTGGGGTGTCTGCGGCACGCTGCTGGGACTCGGTACCCCCCAGCCCTCGATGCCACCACGCTTACGTCCAGGTAGTTGATGAGGGGCTCGTTGGCCTCCGTGAAGGCAGTGCAGTCCTCGCTGTACTGGACCATGTCCAGCCTGTGGGATTTCCAGAAGTGGGAGAGCTGCCCACGGTCCCGCAGCGACTTCTTCAGGGAGGGATACCGCTTCAGGGTCACCCTGGGGGAGCAAGGGTCCTGGTCACTGACCCACGGCCACGGATGCTGCCGATGTCCTGCAGTCCCCACGTCCACCCTGAGGGTCCCGGCACCGCCAGGATACAGGTCCAGAGCCTGCTCCCCTGCGTTCCCCACCGCAACGCTTTCTAACCGAGGCGCAGCGAAACGGGGGACTTGTTCTGTTTTAGGAGACAGCAAGTCAAGGGCAAAGCTGGCAGGAGAGCACGCCCGCCCCAGTGCAGTCCTGCTTGCAGCAATGGGGCAGGCAGGAGCTCCACCGACCGATGGAAAAGGACCTTCAGGCTGGGAGAGGGGACCAGGGCCAAGGTGAATTTCTGCCAGCGTTTTCTGCCCCGGCTGCTTGCACAGACCTCGGCTGCGGCTGGCTGCTCGTCCTGCAGACCTCACCGCAGCCCACCGCTGCTGACGGGGTCTGCCCAGAGGGATGGAGACCACCACGGAGCCGATGGACTGATGGGAGCAAACCAGCAAAGCACCGCGTGGTTGGTCCCTGCGTGCCGGTGCAGCCGCAGGGTGTCCGTGCCGGGGGGAGCTCAACTCTGCCCGTTCACCACTGCCACGCTCGGCGCTGGCAGGACCCTGGGGGAAAAGCCCCTCTGAGAGCCCAGGGAGCTGGGGTGCACCCTGGGGGACCCTCTTACCTTTTCAAGCTGCTGGCCAAGGAAAGGCAGAGCATGGCGAGGAGGAGGAGGTGCTTCATGTCGGCGGCTCGGCAGCAGTGCTGGGCTTGGCTGGGGTCTGCGTGTACGGGCAGCAGCGCGGCTTTGTTCTTATACCAATGGGTACACCCTCACCGGTGTACCAGCGCCCGCGATAACACCCTTTCAATGTCAACACAGGGCTCTGGCAGTAGAAATGAATCACTGGCCATGCCCCAGGCGAGGCAGAGCGAGCGCACCGGGGTCAAGTTTGCTTTTGTGGGCGAGTGGCTGGTGGCGGCCGAGCAGGGCGGCGCACGGGGACCGGCCGGGCGCTGGGCTGTGGCGGCCGCTTTTGGGGCCAGTGAAGGTCCCGCGGCGGGAGCAGAATGGGATGTCCGTCCCGGCACCAGCCCCTTGTGCACTGGGAATCGCATGGACCAGCTGAGCCGGTGGAAGCCCCCCCAGATGTGTTTCCCCTTGCCTTTGCCCCCGCAGCCGCCCCCGGGGACTTGCCCGTGGCCGTGGGGTGCCCCACAGCCCGATAGCCGCAGGGAGGGTGCGGGAAAGGGACGTGTTCATAGCACGGGGCAGCTGCTGAACAAACTTTAAAAGGCAAAGACTAATTAGCAGTGATGAACTGCTCAGGAATCTGCAACCTTCCCTTTTAAATAGCAGTCAGTGCCATCAAAGCACGGTGGGGAAGAAGTGGCTTTGCATGGGAGACAGTTACACGTTGCTTTACAGCCACTAATGGGCTCTTCCCCAGTGGCTGATTTTTGTTTAACACAGGATGGCCGTCTCATTAAGCCTCTGTGAATGCAAATAAAAAATGCTAATGAACAAATAAAGCCTTCAGAGACGAGGGGAGGCGAGTGGGGGAAGGCGAGGATTTTCTTGCTGCCACCATCTCTCAGACACGCGGCTGAAGGCTTGTGATGATGCCGTGTCGTCCTCGAGGTTGTTTTCTGCGTTTATGCCGTGTCGTCCTCGAGATTGTTTTCTGCGTTTATGCCGTGTCGTCCTCGAGGTTGTTTTCTGTGTTTATGGCACTATAGTAACGGGTGAGGGGTGCCACAAAGAAAGGTGTTTTACCCAGTGAGCGCTGCTCATGTAACTAACAGGGTTTCTACCCTTAGCACGGTGCTAATCGATTTTGCATTTACCCCGCTTAGTATATTTTATCTAATTAAAGTCCTCGCCCTGGGAAATTAAAGTCCTCATCTGTGAGGCACAGGTACCAGCGGGGCTGAGAGTCCAGCGCAGCCACATGCAACCCTGGCTAATAGGGGATGGCCCGAGAAAGAGCCGAATCCTGTCTCCTCTTAGGGGGGGTCTTGTGTCCCCATCCCTGGGAGATGCTGCTGGGCTCCTCCACTCCTCGGCTTCGCCGGCAGCTGAAGCTTAAAAAAAATCTTATCAGAGGTTTCTTTAGTGTGAGCGCAGAGACGCTGGGCACGGCAGAGTCGACGCTGGTGGCAGATACAGCCATTTTTTTTTCAAGCCAAATGCAAATTCCCTGCATTTCCCCACGCCTAGGTCGGTAGCTGCAGTGTTCTTTACTGAGTAGCTTTAACACAAAGTTATTATCTATTTCCCTTTTAAGATGCAGTTTAATATACCGGCCTCCCTTCTTGTCCTAATCATATATTCATAGAAGGGATTTAAAAAAGAAAAAATCCTAAAACAAAACCAACTGCAGCAAGTGCCAGATCAGCCGAAAGCAGCAAGACGATTGTTACGGACATGGTTTATAACCTGAAAATCCTGTAAGAAAATCCAGCCTGAAGGATCACTGGGCTTCTGAGATAAACGTGAGTGTGAGCTGTAGTACAGACAAGCTGAATACTTCAAGCAAAATAGTTTATTTAGTGGAAAAGATCCCCAATTGGATCATCATAATCTGCAAACTCGTGACAGTAGGTTCAGCGTTAAAATATGAAGATGAAAGAAATAAAGAGGCCAAACCTTTCATTTAGAAATTTTTGAAGTTAAGCAAAACTATTTCTACTTTTATATAGTTATTTTAAAAGTAATTTTAAACCCCAAACTCTTAAAGGTAAATCAAAAGTTTTCTTTAAAGTCGAACAAAATGGTTTTTTTTCTCTTTCTTTTGGGAGCCAATGCAAGACTCGGCCGTATTTGTCCAGAACATTGGGAAAAAAAGGCTTTGCTTCATACATACTTTCAGCCGTACCTCAGTGTTGGAAGTACACTGCGTTTGCAGATGGAAGAGCCGCACCATTTTCAATACTTGGTGCTCCTCACCTCACAGGGGTCTGCTGCGGTGCTGCCTGTCCCTGCCCGTCCCTGCCCTTCCCTGCCTGCTCCTGGGGCATCCGCGCTGCCTTTATGGCCCCTCCTGATGTGGCGGAGAAAGCCCAGAGTGACGGAGCCAAACATGCAGAATTATTTATAAGACCGGGAGCCTTTGGACCCGCCTTGTTAATAAAACAGCAGAAAAAGTGCTTACATTCAGTAGAAATGTAATGAAAGGTGACTGCCAGCTACTAGAACATCCCAGGTCTTATAAGTAATATATGGCCTATATATAGTGCTGTATTGCTTAAAGGCAGTAGCTGTCATAAAGTGTATCTTACCCCATCCAGCTTTACATACTTGTCCTCAGATATGTTAGAAATAGGTTATGCATCTTGTGCGGAAAACATGCCTCTTGCCGGTTCAGCATACAGCGCTTTACTCATGTTAAGAAACCTGCTTTCAGGCTAAAAATATGTTATCAGTATTCTTTTTTTATATTTCCTTTAGTTTAGCCACTTCCACGATTAGCTCTGACTGGTTCAAATCACACCCAAATAGGGTTTTCTGAAAAGCCTTTTTTCTCTGTTTATCAAATACTTCTTCCACCTGTTAATCTGTTTATACATCAGTGAGCACTTGAAAGAATGAAACCCTGCAATAGGAAACACTTTAAAAAAAAAAAAAAAAAAGCAACAAGCAAGCTTCAGTTAAATATTTACCCGTGGCACAGAAGCTGTGGGTAAAGCAGGACTAAAATCGCCCTGCGATGGAGCTGATGGATGGCGTGGTCCCCGCGGTCCCAGGGGATGGGGGGGCAAATGCGGACAGCGATGGTGGGGACCTGCCAGGGGACCCCAACTCACGATGCAGCTCCTGGGGGTGAACCCCAACGGCGCCTGGCAGCTGGGGGTACGTAGTTCTTCTTAGGAGTCGGTCTTCTCTTTGCCTTTAGAAAGTCCCAGGGGATTCACCGAGATGCCAGGATGTTATCAGCCCAGGAGAGGATTGCTATGGGAGTGTGAGGGCGATGGAGATGTTTAAAAGACAGCGGGCACCGTTCCCATGAATCAGGACCCCGCGAGAAGGGGAATCTCTCGCTCCCTGCCCATCTCCTGCCCAGGAAGAAGCACAGGAGAGGTTGGGCTGCTGCAGGGCATCTCCAGCACCAAAACGCTGCTTCAGTGCGAGAGCTGCAAAATCAGTTCCTACGGAGCAGTGGCCCAGCGCTCCCCAAATCTGCTGTGATCCAACGAGAGTGAGTCTGCGTCTGCTGTTTGCACCCTGCTGTTATTAAGTGATGGTGCAAGTTACTACTGACCAGAAAATTCTTCCAGAAAATGGACAGGTGGAGGCCCATTCACCCCCAGCTGACACCAAGCCATGCCAGGCTCTGCAACCATGTCCCTTACGATTTAAAATGTTTTACCGCTATAGAAGACTTTAACTTGGAAGCACCCGGAGCGCTTTTTGGGTGGCAGCTGAATTGCTCAGGGCTGAGCCAGCTCCACTGCTGCTGGCAGAGCTCTCTGCCCTCGGGGACCGGCTTTGCTCCAACGATGCTCAGCTGCATTTTAGCACAAAACTGCTGGAAGGTGTTTTTTGGGGGGGACACCTCCAAGGAGAACCGCCCGGGGGATACAGCGTCCCCAGCCCTGGATCAGAAGTGACCGCAGAACAGCAGAAAAGCACAAAACAAATATATTTAAATGAACCAGTTGACAGAGGGGAAGCGTCATGGAACCTCTTGTGGGCTCGTTCCTGCCATCGCCATCGAGGTAGAGCGAGACCGCATCCGGCACCGAGCCGGCGAGCGCTTCTGCACTGCTGGTCCCCTGTGGCTGCACGGCCACCAAAAATGCTGCTGAAACGTCCTTAATTCCTGCTCCCTCCAAGGCCCCGGCTGCCCAGGTCCTAAGGAAAGGGAAGGTACGGAAAGCTCTGGTCCCCCAGGTAAAACCCCGTTGGATATTGCGCTCCATCAGCTGTTGCACGCGATGCCTCGGAAAGCGGAGGGGTTGTACATCGGGACGAGAGCTGGGTTTGGTGACCGTGACTGGGGGATGTCTGCAGGCATGTGTCACTGCCAGCCTGAGCTTTAGCCTTAACCTGGGTCATCGAGGCCCGAGTCAAACAGGATGAAAATAATTTGAGGCATTCCTGTGATTTTGCTTACCTTTTGACTGAGTGTAGATGTCTTGAATTCACTACTTGGTAACCAGCCGAGTAGGAGCTCTTTACAAGCCTTGATTTCAGTAGGGCATCTTGCTTGAGAAAGAGTTAATATCCTGGGGGCTGGTGGGAGGGAGGCTCACAGCAAGTTACCTGATTGATACACCAAAAAAGTACATGGGCTGCCAGCATCGTGCTAGCTGTTATCTTCAAAATAGATATTTCAATACGCATACGCATATCATCTCTTCAATCTCACCATACCCCATCTCAGCAAAGAAGCTGCCTGCTACTGATATTTGGATTTGGGTCTTATTTTGCAATTTCCTTTTGAATACCTCATTTTTCAGATTATTATCTGCTGCAGCAGCATCTCCTGCCCCACTGTAGGAAATGAGCCATTTAAGAATGACAGCCATTTGAGAAGGATATTTGGGGACAGATCAGTTCAATAAGGGAGGGGGGAAAATTCCAGCAAGAAATGGACTTCTAGCTTGGCAGTTCCCAGACTGTTGGGGTAAGTGGAATTTCACAGGAGATTGGTGAGGTTATCGGAAAAGCTTTTAATGAGTTACTCTCAGAAATGTGTCGTAGAGGAAATTATAGAATCTGATCCATAGGATGGGTAATGCCTTTGCTCTAACTATCAATCTATCTGTCAGTCTATCAGTCATATTATATGGTTCCTTTAATCATTGTATCAAAGCTTTAGCTGAAGATACCTCCCTATGTTAGCCATTTATAAATAGTAAGTATATAGGCATTGAGTGAAAATTTAAAGTACGTTTTTGGAAGTGAAAGGTCACAAAATTAATGACCCCGATTGCTGTCCTTTATTATAAATCTCTTTAGTATTATGGCCGAAATTCCCAAGCAAAGGGGCCCAGTTCAGGCATATGTGTTTTCTGATTATGTGCCTTAAGTTCCCTTAACTTCAAGAGGATTTAAGTGCTCACCTAGAATTAAACTTGAGGTGTTTCAAATGCAGAGGTGTCGAAGGGCCTCTGACCTTTCTGGCTGGATCTTGACTGATGCAAGTGCCTGCCGTGAAACCCGTGGCCTTCTTTTGGTTACTTTCTTCTATGGGGTTTTTTTCCAGATTATAGTTATCAAATATTTCTCATGGATTAAAAAAAAAAAAAAAAAAAGAAGCGTGAGAGAGGATAAAAGCAAGAAGAATAAATTTCAGTTCTTGTTACTATCAGTGCCACGGCGGAGCCCAGAAGCTCCCGTCAAGTATCAGATATGACTGAGGCGACAGTGTATAAAACCGTTAAGCTTGATGATAACGGCCGGGAGAGCCTGGCTGTGTAAGGGGTGCATACGAGAAGGACTTGCACATACAGTAAGAGCCTCGCGCGGAGGGAAGGCCGGGTACGTTTATTTTACGCCTGCAATGTCAGACCACTGCTTTCAAGTGGCGAGCCTGATCTTCAGTTGATGAGGAGCAGCGTGAAGCTCAATGGGACCATTTTGGTTGATTGCCACCAGGGCTAGCTGCCTCTCTCCGTCCCCTCCCAAGACCTCCAGCGCTTCGCTGGGCGTCACGCCGACCGCCGAGACGCCTCGCGGGGAGGATGAGCGCTTGCGAGTGGTGAGTACAACGCCCCGGGCTAAAGAGCGGCCGGCAGCCCTTCTGCGGGGAGAAAAACGCTCTAAGATGGAAGGATAACCGTTGCTACGTGGCACCTTTCTGCTAAGTTTCTCAGTCCTCGCTTGGCCGGGCTCTGGCTGCAGGGATGCTGTGCCCAGGGTCCGGGAGCAGCGGCGGAGCGCGGGGATGCCGCAGCCCCCGTCGCCGGTGACACCGCGCCGGCTTTTTGGGGTGCTGGGGAGCAATGACGTGTTCTCGCTGGGTGGCCGAGTTTGGCAGAGTCTCAGAAAGGGCTCGTGAATTTGGCGGGAGCCATATTTGTAACTTCTCTTTTTCAGCAAGCACTGCGCAACCTGCCCCGCCCTGGCAATGAGGCTTTTGAAAAGACGGGCACCCAAAAATGAAGTGCAAGGAGCACTAGTCATTTGTGAAAATGAAGCCCCAGATTTTTGGGCACATCGCCTTAAAGACAAAAAGCAAAACTAAAAACTGTACCAGTGTCGTGGTTTAACCCCAGCCAGCAACTAAGCACCATGCAGCTGCTTGCTCACTCCCCCCAACCAGTGGGATGGGGGAGAGAATGGGAAAAAAAAGTAAAACTTGTGGGTTGAGATAAATACAGTTTAACAGGACAGAAAGGAAGAAAATAATAATAATAATAATAAAAGAATTGGAATATACAAAACAAGTGATGCACAATGCAATTGCTCACCACTTGCTGACCGATGCCCAGTTAGTTCCTGAGCAGCAATCTGTCCCCCGGCCAACTCCTCCCAGTTTATACACTGGACATGACGCCACATGGGATGGAATACCCCTTTGGCCACTCTGGGTCAGCTGCCCTGGCTGTGTCCCCTCCCAGCTCCCTGTGCCCCTCCAGCCTTCCTGCTGGCTGGGCATGAGAAGCTGAAAAGTCCTTGACTTAGTATAAACACTATTTAGCAACAACTGAAAACATCAGGGTGTTATCAGCATTCTTCTCATACTGAATCCAAGACTATACCAGCTACTGGAAAGAAAATTAACTCTATCCCAGCTGAAACCAGGACAATCAGCAAACCTTGGTCTAAAACATGCTTTGAAGCAATGGCAGCTAAACAGATTTAAAATAATTTGGTTATTTCTTTCACTTAGACAAAATACTTTTCTCTTGTTCAGGTGGGTGCTTGCTGTCATCTCAGCTGTCACCTTGATCCTATACGCTCTCCTCTTGCTGACACTTTACATCATGCTTAGCAGGAAAATAGGTAATTCACTATCTTGTTGGCTTTATCTGTTGTGTTCCTCATTCTCACTCGCAATCGTCCAGTTCAGAGGGGGAAAATCATTTGCCCAAAGCTTCAACATCCCCCAGTTTGTAAAGCACAACCAAGTCCTTGTTCTGGGTCTGGTTCTCGCTCCCGCTCCGGGGAGTGACCGGCACCGCTGCGGAGCCCACATGGAGCGAGTGCGGGAGCTGGGCCCCCCCAGGGACCCGCCGGACCCCTGGGTGGATCGGGCACCGGCGTGGGACGGGAACAGGGCAGGGCAGGGACTGAGCACCGGCATCGCTGCGCTGTGCTGGGGGGCCAGACTGCGGCTAAGGGAGGCTACCCCTGTGAGCAGCTATAGGTGGTGTGGGCAGTATCAGATAGGGTTATACAGCCTTTTGTTGTTTCAAAACCATTTTCTTTTATTGCTTTTATTAGCAAAGTGGTGGAAAAATACCATCAGAACCCATTTGCTAAATATTAATTTGGATGAAGCTACAATTTCCAGCAGGAAAATCTTTCATGCAAAACTGCTGCCCGCATTTGTACACAGACAAGCTCTGCTTGGCCCCGTGGGTCAAACTAATTTCAAACTTGCACAGGAAGAGGCCCTGATGCCGTGATTTAACACTGGAGTCTTTCATCACGGGAGAACAGGGCACGCACTTAATCATCCCAGTAACTGAACTGATAGATATTTGCCTGCTCCAATACATAATAATAATTATTGCCGTGCCAGCGGCTTGCACTGAACTGGCTTTGCTGTGGGGCAGTGCTGGGGCTCGGAGAGCGGGTGGGGGTCCGTGTGCGGGGTGCGTCGGACACAGCCGGCGTCTTGGGCTGGAGCAAGGTGCTAACTCACCTCTTGGTTGCAGCCAGCCATTCCTGCAGCAAGCGGGCGAGCAGCAGCCCTGCAGCGCAGCCCCGGCAGCCTCCGACCTCTTCAGCGGGAGGAGAAGGGGTACAGAGACCGACCTACATGGGTAAGGGGATCCTGCAGCGATGGGGTTTTGTCCTCGCACATGAATGGAAACGTATGGTATTGCATTTGTGCAGGACTCTCTTCCTTAACCAGCTGGGAAGACCCTCACCTGCTGGTTTCGGGGTGGAAGAAGGAGCGAGCGGCCGGGCAAAGGGCAGACGCAACAGCCGCTCGCAATTCCAGTTTTGCCTCCTGCCTCCTCCGGGCTTCCCTGCCCGGTTCCCCACGGGCAGGGGGATGACGAGGGGAGAGATCACACTGATGCCTTTTGGTTTTTCGATTTTCACTCTCGAGGGTGTTCGCTTTTTCTCCCCGATTACTTTTTTCCTTTAATCCCCCCTCAAGTAGTGATGGAGGTGGTAATGTTTCCTCTTTTTAAGGGAGCAGCGACACGTCTTCAGAGACCTCGGATGACTCGGACAGCAGCCCTTCCAGCCCGAAGGTACGGCCGTGGCAGAGAGCCTTTGCCAAGAGCAGCCTTGAGACCCGCAGAGCAGCAACGGGGGACGAATGCATCGAACCCTATTGACATACTGGCAGTGAGGCTGGGGTGATGGTTGTCACCTGCCATACACAACATTCCCCGTTTAGAGGGAAGCATCCCCAGGGGCCAGGGAGATCCCTGGGCACATCCCGGGCACCTTGAGCGGCTGCACGTCTTTGTGTGGGTTCAAGGGCAAATCCATCCCCGGGGGATGCCGGTGGCTGACTTGGGGTTTCTGTCTGGTTCTGCAGGGCCCTTGCGCAGAAGAAAAGCTCAATTACACGTCCCTGGTTTTCCCGGGGAAAGGCTGCGGGCCAGGCTCCACCAGCGACTACGAGAACATGAAGACCGGGGCGGACTACGTCAACGTGGACCCAAAGAAGAGGAAAGCAGATTTCTGGACCTGCTCCAGCCCCGTGACATCCAAGTCCATCGAGTACACCGAGGTGAAGCTGTGACACCCAGGATGCTGCTGGCGGGGTTTCGGGTCAGACCGCCGCCGGGACGGGGAGATGCCCGAAGCCCCCAGCAGCCACACGACTGGTGCTTCCCCTTCCCCTCGCCTCGGTCAGCGCCTGGCACCGGCTGACGCCTGCCAGCTTTTATTCCTTGTAACACTCTAAGCCGCTGATACAATTTGCTTGGTATTTTACTTAAATGCATCACTGTTCCTGAAGGCTGCTGAGCGTGGGATGGCGCAGAGAAGCGTTCCTCCTACCCAGGCTGAAATATGCTCTCCAGTTTTGCGTGACGGCCCTTTTTCTCATTTCATGAAAGCAAATGAAACATCCCCCCCTGCCCCTCAAAATGGGATGTAGTTCGGGGAGGGAAACGCAGCGATCTCCAAAATATCCACCCAAACTGGCTGGCAGCTCCTCTGAATGATGCTTTCTTTGCTGATCGCTGTCATAAAATACTTTTAAATACGGTTCCTCCACCAGCTTTGCCCTCGCTGCCCAACAAGCCCTGATTCATCGCCCTCCCCTGCAGCCCTTTTCCACTGATGCTCAAAATCTTTCCAAGTCCCCGTCACTCCCAGAACTGTCACTGGAGCTGGGGTGGCCATGCGGGCAGCTTGACCTCCCCGACCACGCATCAGAGTTTCCTCCACAGTCGTCAGCCCAGCTGGCAAACGGCCGATGGATTCCCAGGGGATTTATATCCCTCCTTTCCAGCTGGTGAACAGGGGTTGGCTGCTGGTCCCTTTGGGCTGTGAGGGCACAGGACTGGACCACAGGTTTCCACGTGAGTGTAGGCAAGTGGAATCCCACTGTGTCTTGTGGGGAGGGGCACTATTCCCTGTTTCCCACCTTTTGCTTTTCCTGCTTTGTTCCTGCACCGAATGCCCTGGATGCCGGAGTCGGCTTCTCCTCGCCTGAGCGATGCCTGCACCCAGCAGAGCTGCAGAGGGGGGGTCAGTGCCCTGGGCTGGGGCACACGCTGCTTGCCCCCCGCCCTCGCCGTGATCTGGCACCACGTTTCACATTTTCCTTAAGTATTGGTTTAATTTCCAGGGGACTTGAAGTAGAGCACTGCAATTTTCTTTAACAAAACTGAGTTGGGGGCCTTCCAGCTTGCAGAGATAAGCTTGGGATTGTGAACAGAATATGCTTGAAGGCTGTTATCTTCTCAGAGGTGCTGTTTCCCCTGCTTGACAGTGATTATATTTGTCAGGTCACCTTCATGCTCCCGAGGTCCAGGAGAGCCAGTGCCCGGCCAACCCTCCCCATGGCTGGGGCTCGCTGCCCTCGCTCTGCTGCAGCAAATTGCTGCTGCAAACGGAGCTGGTTCCTTCCCCTCCCTCTGCATTTTGTTACTTATGATTTTTTCAAGAAATAACTTTCAATGTGCTGGGAAAGGGGAACGGTGCAAGAGCTGGGAGCTCTGTTAGGGGGATGGAGCCGCTGCCTCCCAGCACAGCCCCCCTCCATCAGGGATGGAGCTGCCCCAAGTGCATTTCAAATCGGCTCAGCCACGATGTGCTTTAATGAAAGGTTGTGAGAGAATTGATTTAGTATCGATCCTGGGGGCGTCAGGCACTCTTGGGTTTATGACCTTGTTGTGCAGATCTGGCCCAACTTGAAGGGCACATGAAGGAAAATGTTCAAAACCCCAAACAATCTCTGGAAAACTTTGCTAAAGGCCAGGAGAGGTGCGTTAATGGAACTAGAAATGAGGTCAAAAGCAGCTAGGGGGAGTTTCTGGAAAAACTGATTCAAATGCTTGGTGATTAAAAAGTGAAAATAATTTAAGATTTCAAAACACTTTATTCTTAATGTCTTATTTTGACAGAGTTAGCCTGCGATAAGAGAGGGAATAATGCACCTTTCTTACAGGGAATCCGGTACCCTCGTGCTTGCTGGGGCACCTGTACATCCCCCATCACTAGCTTTTGAACTGGACTCCCAGAGCAAAAGGATGCTCTTGCCTGCCTCACTCGTGCTTTCTTCTTACAACAAACAGCTTCTGGGAGACCCACAACACGCAGGGGGAAGGACGGGGGCCAGGCTGGGACTGCAAGGCCGTGGCTCGGTCCTGGCTGCCAGCCACCCCTCCTCTGTGCTCCCAAGCTCCCTGAAGCCGTCCCTGAGCCCTGGGTGGTTTCAGCACTCTGATCTCTGCTAAATAAGACAAAAGCAGCAGCAATTTGAGAGCAGCTCTTTAATGGGATGCAGCAGCTGTTGAACAGCGCGGAGCAGCCCTGCGCAGCGGCTGGGGGCTGCAAATAAACCTGATGGGAAGTGTCAGGGCACCGAGGGAGGCAGGATCTGCCTGGGCAAGCTGGAGCTGAGGCAGGGCTGCTCCCAGCAGCTCTTTGGTGGTGTCAGCGCTGCGTTTCGGATGCTCGCACCAGCCCGGTGCGATGCCGCTGTGCGCAGCGGGAGAGGACATTTCTGCCCTGGGGCTTTTGCTCCATCCCTGCCCATGGGGAGGTGGGCAGGGGGTCCAGCTCCAGAGCTGCCTGTCAGCTAGAAGGCAACGCTATGCCGCCCAGAGGGGAGAGCGTGGAGTGCCCCAGGGCGTGGGAAAGCTGTGTCTGCTCTGCCCGCAAAACCCTGAGGATGGGAGATGAGTAACTTGCTTGCAGGGAGCTCTCGAGCAGATGTAGCCACGTTGCCTCCTGCTGTGCTCAGGCTGCTTTGCTGGCATCTGTTAAACACCCAAAGCTCCAGTCCCTCCAGGAAGATGTGCTGGTGCAGCATCCCTTGGCAGACACCTGGGTTGCGAGGCATTCCTGGAGGAGAGCAGCCAGGCACCGAGAAGCTTCCTAACGTCCAAGGGAGGTGCATGCTGTGGTCAGGCAACAGCTGACGGGGCTCTGTCTATCGTCCCCGATGCTCACAGCAGACGCAGCGTGCACAGTAAGCAAGCACGCAAGGGCAAGGCGGACGGCGATGCTTTCTGGGTGAAGCACGCAGCTTTCTGCGAAATGAGATGCTACTAGCTGGGGAGAGAGACAGCTCTGCAGCGACAACGTTCGTGGTGTCACATCTGGTGGCAGCTGTCTCCAATGGAGAGATGTGCCTGGGGACATCCGCAGCCTAGAGCGTGCCCGACTCGGTCACCACCTCCTCGCAGGGTGGGCAGAAGTCCTTGGCGCTGCCCCCCTGCAGGGGGAGGCTGGCGGGGCTGGTGTGGTGGCTGTGGCTCAGGATAGTGGTTTTCCTGCTGCAGAGGCTCCCGGTGGACGCCTGTCTCCGCAGCCCGGGCCGGGGGCCGCCCCAGCAGGACAGGCAGCGTGCTGCGTCCTGGAGCAGGTGCCCGCTGAAGAACATGTAGATCCAGGGGTTGCAGCAGCTGCTGAGGCTGGCCAGCAGCATGGTGATGGTGAAAGCCACGTTGGTGGACTCTGGGAAGGCAAAAGAGAGAGAGGTGAAACATCTACCAGGCTAGGTATGATCCGGGCAGGGTCCCAGTGCGCAATGGGCAGGACCTGGGGATCCTCCTGGCTTGGGCGCGTGTCCTTTGTCCCGTTGCCATCCCATCTGATGGGCGTTTCTTTGGGTAGGAGAGTTTGCAGCGTGGCAGGCAGAGCTGGGCTCTAACTTTGGCTGTGGGTTGGAGGTGGGTGATGTACTGTTAATGGGGATGCGCTGGAGCACATCCTCAGGGAGAGCGCTGGGAGATGAGACCCGGCAGCTTTTGGACCTTCCTTCAGCCTGTTTGCTGGCCAAAGCATCTCCCAGAGGCCTTTCAAGATCTTGGATGAAGATCCTTCTACCCATGAACAGGCAAGAAGAGCTACTGAAAACTTTCAGAAAAAGTTAACTATGAAACCAGAAATCCACTTTTGAAACCTCTGGAGCTGGCTCAGCAGAAGCCTTACGGGCACTTGGTGTTCCACACGAAGGACCTGCTCCAGCAGCACGGCTGCTCCCTGAGGCCGTGGGAGGGTGGGAGCAGCCGGCACAATTCAAACCCTCCCTGCAGTCACGTAGCAAACACAGCAGCTCCTGAAGCAAATTCCCGCATGAGGGGAGAAACACACACGGCAAAGATATTCCCACGCCTTTACACGACCCTACAGGTGATGGGCAGAATCCATTGCTTTTCAGTGGGTGTTCTGGTGAAAGAAATGATTTGACTCTGCAAACTGTTTTCTATAAATAGTACCGGGGAGCAAATCTGTAGCCATCCCCATGATTTTTAACACGACAAAATAAGACAGCTCTTGTTTGTTAAAAATGCAACGAGTATGTTGTGTGCGTTGGGTGCCCAGGGCTCTGCCTGCCGTGAGCTGCAGCCCAGGATCCCCACCGCTACTCACCATCATCAGGAGCATCCTCGTCCCACACCGACCACATCTGCATGCTAAAAAACGGTGCCCAGCAGGCGACGTAGGCCACCACAATGACAAAGGTCATCTTCACCGTGCGGATCTTGGCACGGGAGATGGTCCGCACGCTGCTTACCCGTGAGGGCTGCCCGCTGGGGCATTGCCCGCTCTTCTCGGAGGAGCAGGGAGCAGGAGGGGCAGCTGCCGTGGGCCCCCCCGAGCTGGGGGCACCGCTCTGGGTCTTGCCCTTGAGGTTCTTGCAGATCTCGTAGCAGATGAGGCTGTAGCAGACGGTGAGGATGCTGACGGGCAGGATGAAGATGCACAGTGTGGTCCAGGTGATGTAGGCTCGGGCTCCCCATGGGTACCTGAAGTCTGCCCAGCAGTCCAGCACCCCCGAGCCCTGGCGTACCTCCCGCAGGGAGAAGATGAAGATCTGGGGCAGGCTGAGCAAGCAGCTGAGCAGCCACGTAGCCCCGATCATCACGTAGGCCTGGCGGCTGGGCTGCTGCAGGGTGTGCAGCGGGTGGCACACGGCCATGTAGCGGTCCAGCGTCATCATGATGAGCATGTAGGTGGAGGCGAACATGCTCAGCACCTGCAGGTACTTGACCGCCCTGCAGAGAGGGTCTGGGCCCAGGAAGCGGTACGTCACCTCCCAGATCATCTGCGGCAGCACCTGGAAGAGCGCAACGCCCAGGTCGGTCAGCCCCAGGTGCAGGATGAAGAGATGCATCCGGCTCATCTTCTTCCTCAGGCGGTACATCGCCAGCAGCACCCCCACGTTGCCTACGGTCGCTACGGCCAGGATGGTGGCCAGCACCCCGATCTCTGCCTTGGCCAGCTCCTCATCCCGGGTGTGCAAAAGGGTCAGGTTGGGGTCCCCTGCCAGGGTCTGGGGGCTCAGCAGCTCCTGGCTGTGCCCAGACCGGCCGCGATGAGTGCTGTTCCAGCCCCATCCTGGCTCCATCCCTTCAGGAAGCTCTGCCGGAGCACAGGCAGCTATAACGCTCGTCTCTGAGGGCCTGTTAAACCCTTCCCTGCCTCCCCAGGGCTGAGCTGTCGGGGTCAGCGCTGCCCCCGAGCGCCGCTGCGCCAACTCCTCTGCCCCCGGTCGCGGGGGGGCTGGACATGCCTCCTCCAGCGGTCCCCAACACCGGTGCAGGTTGTCACCTCTTCTGCCTTGCGCTCCTCAACGTCACACTAATCCTGTGCCGCGTGGCTGGGATTCCCCTCTCTGGCTGGGCTGCTCCGTGCAAATATTCCCGATAAGTGAAGAGGTGCAAGAGCTCCCGGCTCAGTCCTCGATCTTTTTCTTATCTGCACTAAACATTCCCAAATCCCTGTTTCCCCCTGGACTGCTCATCTTGTGTGCCCCCTCTACAGCCTGTGCTGGTAAATTGAAGGGGAAAGGGGAGTCGTCTTTGTTGCTTCTTTTTAGTGCAGTAAAAGTAACAGGAAAACGCTACAGAGGCTGCATCTCTTTGGCCTTCTCGTTCCAAGAATAGCAGAAGTCAGGCGAGCAGTGTCCAAGCGCCCGTGTCTCTGCGGGAAGCGGAGCGACCGTCTGTCGGCGATGGCTCTTGGTCTCCGTTTATGTGTGAACGCCGTCCGCCCGGGTCTGGGTTTTATAGCCTGGCAGCTCCCCTCCCTGGCTGGCCCCAGCCTCCTGGCTCCACCACGCCGGCTCTGCCGCCGCGCTGTGCCGAGCGCTGCCGGACGCCGCAACGGGCAGGTGAGAGCCGGTTCCCCTCCTGCCGTTCTCTCGGGAGCTGCTATCCATGGGCTTTGCCAGGGGCTTTTACCAAACGCGATTTCTGGGCGAGAGCCAAAGGCTGAGAATCCTCCTGCGCTTCCACCCTCGTCCCCCGCATCCCCTCTTCTGCAGCGTGTCAGGGCTGGGGATGCTCTGCCCCCAGTTTGCACCGTCCCTACTGGTCCGACCCCCCCCAAATCTCTACCCTTGGCTTCTCCGGGCCCAACAGGAGAAGCCTCTGTCCTGAGAGCCTGCGCATGGGGGGACGAGGGGGTGCGGGTCCCCCAGAGCAGCTTGTGCAGCAGGAGTCAGACATCCAGCGGCTTTGTGAGGCTGGGTCTCAGCCCCGCAGCAAAGTCGGCGGAAACATCATTTACTGGCTCCACGTCGTGTTTTGATCCGCTGTCCCTTTCCTCCTGTGTAGGAAGGGGATTGAGATTGTCCCTGGGACATGGCAAAAGCCTGAGTCTGCCTGCTTAGTCCTCAGCTAAGCGCTGTTGTTTTACTCCACCTGACAGAAAACCACCCCGAAGGTGCGGAGCGGGATGCTGCTCATCCGCAGAGCAGGCTCTGCCTCGGGTCGTCAGTATTTGCCCCATCCCTCATCTGCACAGAGCCTGGAAAAATTCACGGGAAAGGACAAGCTGATGGGGAAAAGTGAGCTGAAGGGGCCCCATCAGCTGCAGACTTTAGGCAAAGGTGTGGTGTGAGCCAGAGGAAAGGCGATGGAGGAGAGAAGCACCCCCAGCCAAGGGACAAATGCGCTGTAAATTCTGTGGCAGAAAATACAGACGAGACTATGCTGAAATGGTCTTGCACCTCGCCTGCCTCGGCTGAGCACGGGGCCGGGAGCTCGGGGACCTGCTCGCCTGTCTCTTCTCCTGATCTTCCCTTCCCACTCTTTTTTGAGCCTTTAATGTGTCTTCCCACACGGTGTGTGATTGCAAAATATTTTCATTGCATACATATACAAATATAGGGGTGTGTATACACAATTTCACTTTTGTTTTGCAACGTTAAGACTTTGGTTTTCCCCTACTGGCTGTGGAATGATGTCAATAAGAAATAAAGCCACACGTCCATTTCCAGCATTCTTTCCTTTCTCTACTGGAGAAAGACAACAGCAGCAAACAAAAGAAATGCATCGACACAGGCTTCTTTCTAGCGCTTGTCTGCTTGACACAGGCTTCGCTGCTTGCAGAGCCTGCTCTGGCTCACTGGCTGTGATATTACAATTAAGTTGCCTGTAAGAAGGCTGTTATTTGCTGAATAAAGGTTTGCAGATCACCTCTAATAACCATAAATGAGCGCAGTTTGTATCTAATTAAAAGACATTCATCCTTATAAGAGACCCTATGGATATAAAGTACCCATCACAGGAAAGTGCCTGGCTGAGGTGCTGGAGTTAGAGATAGGAAGGTATTTCAGCGAATAATGTAATTTTCTATGTTTGTGATCAGACAGCTGATTTTCTGGAAGATTAATAGAGGGCAGTGCAAAAAACCTACAAAGCAATGAAAAGCTGAGATGAAGGCAGAGATGAAAGGGCAGATTCTGCAGAGAGAAAGAAACACTTAAAAGGTTTTGGGGACAGACTCGGCTTTCACTGGCACCAGTTTGACTTGGGAGCAATTCCCTCAAAGTTAGAGCTTTTACTCCAGATTTACCTGAGTTTAGTTGTGGGGAGAATACTTCTGCAAAGGTGCTTAGAGGAAAGTGAAGCTAATTCACAAAAGAAAAATGATCCTTGGAAAATAGAAATTCATTTTCTTTAGAGAGATTATCACAGGAAGGAATTTTTTCAAGCAGATGGATTTAAAAATAAAGTAATTTTCTTGCATTGGTTCCCTGAACATTTTGACACATCACTAGTATTACCAGGCTGGACGTGTTTCAGCAAAACCAGAGCTGGGTTCTCCAACTCGGCAGCTTGGGAATTACTCGCTGAGCACGGTGCTGGTTTGGTTAGTGCTCTGGGAACCCCTGGGTGGTGATGGCCCAGCTGTGCCCAGCTGTGCCTGGGCAGCCCTGCCCCGCCCAGCCCCGCCCCATCCCACCCAGCCCTAACTGCAGCTATTTAGGCTGTTTCCCATATGCCAGGCCCTGGGGGAGTTGGGGTGTAGTAGTAGTAGTAAAAAAAAAAAAATGCTGCTTTTTTGTGGTAATGGTGGGTTTGGGTTTTTTTTTTTTTTTTTTGCTTGGTTTGGGGTTTGTTTGGGGTTTTTTGGTGCTGCAGTGGTTTGTGTCCCCAGTGGAGGGAGGATGGGTGTGCGGGTTGGAGATAACCCTTAGGGCTCTGCGCCGCTGGCTGTTGCTGCTGTGGGGTGATGTGAGCCCTGAAAGACTGTGAAAACTGTTGTCACAAGGTCTGTGTTTCCTCCCTTCCCTCTGGGTGCGATGCTGAGGTATGGGACCATGTAACTGGATTTCTAAGCTCTTTAAGTTTGGTTTGTCAAGGTAACACTGTATTATGTGGCTAATTTTTGGTAGCTGGTAGCATCAACACACCATGAAGCATAACGTGTAAAATGCTGTTTCTATTGCCAGTTGGTATCCTGTGCTCTTTTACTGTGGAGCACAGAGGTAGAGGTTTTGTGATTGCTAAATCATTTGGCAGAGTAGCCGGTTACTTTGCTTTGTGGGTAGCTTGCTGGTTAAATAAATAAATAAAATTTGTTGGCTTGGGTTTATATGCTGATTTGGCTTGCTTTTCAACACAAATATTTTATTTGTGGTATGTGATGGTGTTAAACTTATTGCTGACAGCACAAAGCATACTTGGTCTGTCTTTAGCATTTAATTAGTGAAATGCCTTCTGTGGTTCAGGTCAGGAAAAAGCAAGATTTGGTCATTTTGCGCTGGTTCAGATCCTGTAAAATTAATGATGTTGCAACTGCTTTATAGCAGCTTGGGATCATCTCCTTGGAAAAGCCGAGGACAGGAATGAGGGCTGGGAGTTCCTAGTATCTAATGCTACTTTTAATGCCAAGTCTCTGTCAAAATTAAGCCATGAATGACTTCCCCTCTATCTCCTGAAAATAGAAACTGTTGAGACTTTCCAGTTCTTAAAGGCTTCAGGACCTTTAAAAGCCTAGCTCGCTCTTGCCATTGCTCTAACTCCATGTGGGACTGTCCTTTGTTTTTCTCAGACCCGGGGAGTTTGGAAGCTGAAAACTTGATATAATTCTATTTTTTTTATGTTTTTTATTTTTAAATTGCTTGTGATGTTTGTGAAGCGTTCTCAAAGTGACTTTGCTGTGTCTGTCTTATTAGGGAAACAAATTTCTCTGCAGTGTGGTCATTAGACAGAGGATGTGACTGCAGCCTTTACTGGGAGTGCCTTGGTCCATCCTGATACCATGTGAAATGCCCCCAAATATTAAACTGTTTCTAAATGGACACCTGGTTCAACACTTGCACCATGACTCCCATTACCCTCCAGAGGGAGAAAACTCTGCTGTGTAGTTGGGCAGCGTTATCTGTCATACAGCTCTGGGATCTGACGACAGGAGCTTCTCTAATTTTAAGGCAATTATAAGCCAGATGTGTCAGTCAGTCTCCCCTTTCCTCCTGCCTTTCCCTCATTCAAATTTGGTTTTTCCATTTAATTAAAACATCTGATCCTGCTTAATATTAGAGAGCATGGCTGGGTGCATAAATAAATATGCTAAACACATGGCAAATGCCCCAAGCGGTGCCTGTTAGGGACACTGCTAGGCAGAACAAGCGGTTTTGATTTTAATGGAAAATCCATGTGAAGCTGTAAAACTTGGCAAGTGGAATAACAAAAGCTGACAGTGTTGCATTAAAGGACTAAACTTTAAAGTATCAGCACTTAAAAACATTGCCTTGAACATAAACTTGGGAGGTTGAGCTGCTGTCCCTGGAGGTGTTGCGTCCAAGCTGTGAATTTGACTCAGCCTCGCTTGTCTCAGAGCATCGCTCCCTTCGTCCTCCATGCTGCTCCCCCTGTCTCTGCTGCTTGGGGACAGACCTGCCCACCCAAACTCTCCGTGTCTCCCAAAACTGAGCCCAGAAGCACATGTCGTCCCCCCCCTCCAAAAAAAAACCCCTGCGGAGGCAAGCCAGCCTGCACCGGTGGGGTTTGGACTGGCCTCTTCTCCCTGGCACAGGCAGCAAGGTGAGCCTGAAATGCCTTGCAGGCTGGTGAACAGCACCAGGGGATTTCTGCTGGATAAAATAAATCCAGTCCTGGGGTGTTATTGCAGCTGATAACTCTATTACAGTTTACTTTTTCCTTGTTGTTTTGCTGTGTCTTTTCATTTGACCCATATGTGTGGAAACAGTCTGCTTAAGTAGAGGCAACTGCCAGAGGAAAAATTGAAGCTACAGACATCTTCAAGATAGCAAATTACTTGTTTATCATCCTTACGTTCTCCCTGTGGGTTTTCTTGTGTAGCCAGGGATGTTTAAAGACTTTGGTAGCTGTGAAATGCTTCAATTTACTTCCCCACTCCCTCATCTCCTTTTGCTGTTATCATCATTAGCATTTAAACCCCAGACACAGCCAGAGCATTTACAACCTTAAAATCAATAATAAAAAAACCAAAATTACATTTCAAGGCTGGAAACAAATGGCTTTTTCCTGTCCTCTCCTGACAGGCTGCTGTGGGGAAAATATATATCTGTTAGCTCTGGTGTGGACAGACAGACAAGCCAGTTAACAGCCGTGAGGCGGCAGGGGCAGGAGAATTCGCCCGCGTTAGAAGTCCCACCAAGGCAGCAGTGACGCCGTGGCCAGGCTGGGAAAGGTACTTTTTTAGGTCCTGTATTTTGCTTTACACAGTAGAGGTCTGATCAGTGCATGGGATTTTCAGGCCCTACAGCCTATAGAGAAACCAAGATGGTTTCTGTTGGTTTTTTTGTTTGTTTTTTTTTCTTTTTTTTTCTAGGAAATTTGCGTTGGTTGCTCAGATCACTCCCAGGCTCCGGTCCCGAGCATGGCTGTGTTGGGGACAGGTTTGCGTGGGACCGGGCTGGCAGAGCTGGTCCCGCAGGCAGTTCACGGCAGGGCGGCTGCTTGGGCTGCTTCGGGCATTGGCACCTACAGCGGCTTCAGCCCACGTCACCTTCCAGCATCTGCAGCTGAAATCGGGGTTGCACTAGTCCCGCTGGGCACAGGGATGCTGGAGGCGTCCTGTGCCCCGGAGTGGGAGATGAACCGCTGGTCTCACCCTCCTCCCTCCCCTTTGGTGCAGGCAAAGAAGAGCCCAGGATTTAAGATACATTTAATTGAAAAATCTCAATACAGGGGGGAAGCTCGCAGGAACCTTTCCATGACCTCAGATCTGCTTTGTCTACTGTTCCCCTGCTTGCCTGCCGCAAATGCTGCGGTTATTCAGAACCCATTGCCTTCCAGGTAAGAGAGGCATCAATCAGGATTGTGAAAGGAGAGGAGCAGCTGTTTCAGGACAGTATATTAGAAAATGATGAATCATAGGGAAAATGTCTGCAGTGATCTGTACTCTCTCTGCTAAAGCAAAGTTCAAGGCTTCGTGATTAAAGGTTGTTCTTGCCTGGGTGATAGTCAGGCCCAGGTTATGCCCAAATACAGGGAAACTTGTCTGGGACTGTGCAGCTGCCTCGGTGAGTCCACTTCCCTCTGAGTGATCAGCACTGAGGTCAGCTTCTATCATTCAATGAAAACACTGGGTATTTCGTACCTGTCCTGACGTTATTACCCTGAAAGCCCTTGGAGAGTCAAGCTGAGGGACTTTAAGGTGCTGAGAGGCAAGTTCACAGAATCAAGGCTGAGCCACTAGAAGCACTGCTATTAGGCACACTGCTTCTCTTAAGCTGTTTGAGCAACTTCTTTCCTTTTCTTGCTGCCTTTTTGTGTATGTGGAGAATAGGACAAAATAAGCCCAATTTAAGCACATTATTGTAGTTTCACTAGTAGTTTAGCTCAACAGGCTTAACAGATAAGAAGTGCCGGTGGAATTGCTACCTTCAGCTTGCATGAAATGTGGAGTGGGGTTTTTTCCCCCCTATCTTAGTGTGTGAAAATCTCCTAGGAAACGTAGCCCTAATGGTCTGCCTCCTCCCTGTGCTGCGGTTCTTGTAAACGAAGCAGAAAGCTGTGCTCTAAATATGCTGTCTGGTTCTCCTAATTAAATGGCTGTGGGCAGAAGAGCCTCGTAGTGTTGATGGAGTTGTAACACCAGGATGATGGCTTTGTTTAGCAGTTTCTTGCCGTAGCTCTTGATTCTCGGGCATCCACGGTTCATTACCGTGCTCTGACGATCCCTGCTGTCACAGGAATTGCCAGGGTGGAAGGTCCCAGACGTGGAGGTTGGGGAGCATCCCAGCTCTGCCTGCCGAAGGACATGCCGCCCCAGATCTGTTCTGACCGTGACCCAGGGGAGCAGAATCTCCTGGTGTGAACTGGGAGATGCAGCTTCAGCCCTTTGGGCAACAGCAGGGGGTTTGGTGCGAGGTGACATCCCACCGGGGAGTCCTTCCCCTACCCCCCCAGCTCGCTCTGCCCGAGGCTGCGGCACTGCCATCACCGCTGCTGGGGCTTGGCTGGGAACTGGCACCAGCTTTGGGGGCTCGCACAAGTGCGGTGAGCCCTTCCCCTGCAGCCCCATTAACACCCACCCACCACCTCTTTGTCCTTTGGTTCGGGCAAGAGTAGTTAATCCTCAAACTGCTCTCGTCTCGGTTCTCTGGCAGGCAGAGCAGCAGGATGGGAGCCCTCGGGAAGGCAGTTAATGCTGGTTAATCCTCTCCCGATGTGGGGTGTCTGAGGAGAAGGTGATAAAGTACAGCGGCTGCACGGAATGTACTGCCTGCCTGGGAGATGGATGGCTGGGGTCACATCAGGCAGCCCAGACCTGTTACCGGCAGCGCCGAGGCGAAAGGACCGGTGCGGGCTCTGCGGGACCTATCCTGTACCCAGCTGCAGCACAGGGCGCTGAGCTGGGTTGTCCCTGTTCTGCCCCCAACGGACACCGTTCCCCAGCATCTGGGATGCTGCACGGGCACTTGTTGCGGTGGGAATTTAGGATTGTGCCTGCTAATGTTAGGGTTATAGGTGGGTGTGTTTGTCGTCGAACTCGGGCGTGTGCTCCAGTGTTCAGGGGATTATTCAACTCAATGGGAAATCAGGTTTAAACCTCCCAGGGATCCACGGATAAACATCTGAATATTCTTCTGCATTTCAATTTTTACTTTTTTTTTTTTTTTTTTAACCTGAAGTTCAACCTCTGATTCCTTTCGGGCTCTTGTGAAGAACTGGCAGAAATTGGTATTTTTGGCCTAGAAAGCAGGAAGCTTGTGCATCTGTTTCCCAAGAGCTCCTTGCAGACCAGGACTTCTCTGGGGAGGCAGCAGTTGGGATTAAGAACGGTTGGTTGCTTTGATGGTAAAGCCAACAATCTAGAGCTCTTGTAAAAGCAACTTGTTTCACTTCATACTGATTGCCCAATAAGGTATTCAAGCAGCATGGAAGAGAAATGATTCTGCCCCCTCCTCAGAAATTGATTTTGAGAAGTATCTGACTTGGTGCCTCTAAGTGCACGATAACGGCGAATGAAGGTAAAAGCCGTGGCAGGAGTATAACTCTTATTTTTCAGGCAGATCATAGATTGAAGGGATTATTTTAGTCGAAGGTTGGACTAGTCTGTGGCAGTCTGGTTTGTGTGCCTCCAAAGAACACTGTTTAACATTACCAGACAATTGCTTTGTCTCGGACTCTTCCCTGCATGTACAGTGCTAATTGCCAAGGCATCTCTTAAAAGCTATTTTCATATGCATTTGCACAACAGATTTGAAAGGCCATGAGGATGTACTTAGCACTGCTGCAAATGGGAAATGTTGCCCTGTGTTTCAGAATAATGACATTTTGGAACCTGCCAAATGCATAGTTTTATCACTTATAATTCAGATGATCTGTGGACCAGGATTTTTGGCTGTAATGGATTATCACTTCATCATGCAAGCAAATCACAGTCTGTAGTGAGAGCCTGCTGGTAGGGAAACCACAGACTGAAATCAATGGATTTCTTCATTGGCCTTTACATTATCTCCCTGTCTCACCGAGCTGCTGTTGTCTAGAAAACGAACCAAATTAACATGCAGGTCAAGCATCAATGGGTGATTTTTCTTTAGGGTTTCTGTATGGGCATGAGAATATGGGTATTGCTGTAGCAGCAACAAAATAATTACATCTGTTCCGCATCCCGTCTTCAGGGGAGCTCACACGCTGAGTTAGCGGCAGAAGTGGGTGAGTGTGGGGAATCCCAGAGGGTGTTCAAGGAGGGGGGTGGGAGGGACAGATGCTTCTTTTTTTGTGCGTTGGTCATTTGAGGTTTTTATGGTGTTTTGTTTGGCGAAACAAAAAAAAAAAAAAAATCCTGAGAGAGACCTTGCTCTGATTGTAGTTCTGATGTTTCCAAATTAGATGGGGATTTGTGTGCGTGGTTCTGCCCTGGGCCTTTCAAAGCCCTGTATTTGCTTGTGTTTAGTAAATAGTCCATACCTGGTTATATCTAAGGAGCTTTTGCCTTACTATCCAGCACCAAAGAGAGATCGCCATTGAGTCTGGCTGGAGTTTGGGACCATGAGCCAGAGAGCTGTTGGGTCTCCTCGCAGACCATTCGTATCAATTCAGGGCATCAAATCCCAGCCCGAAGCTTAACGAAGCATTGCGCCTGTCACACCGAGGTGAGAGCAAACACCGCCTCAATGAGGGGGGTGGATTTACAGCTAACTGTTGGATTAAGATGAAATGTGAAAATCACTGCTAAACCCCTTGCATTTAGCCAAGCGAGGCAAGGAGGCTTGAACCTGCCCCGATGCCTCGTGGGTCCGGGCTCTCTTTGATTGTTAGCTTCAATGGTGAGACTTAAAAATAATTAAATTAATGTCTAAGCCCTCAAAACCTAATTGGGAAAGGATTATCCTAGATGGAAACCAGAGATGCAGAGGAAAAGGGACAGCTCCCTGACGTGACCTGTACTTGCTGCTTCAGCGGGTGATGAGCCAGATGCTGTTTTCCCTCCTGGTGATTTGTGTGTAACAGAATCCCCTGCTAGTCCCAGCAGCCAGGCTGGGGTCCCGACGAGCCCTGGACTCGACTGACAACCTCTTGGGAAAGCTGGCCTTGAGACATCTCGCCGGATGACTCGGCCACACCGGGATGGAGAGCAGAGCAGCTCTGACAGTGCAGCAGTTTTGAGGGGAATTATAACGCTGGGTGATTTCTGGAGCAGCAATCGGCATCTGACCTAACGTGTCTTGATCTTGCAAGCGTGCGTTTGTGCTCAGTGCGGGAGCAGTCCCTCTGCCTTTAACGGGAACAAGCGCGGCTTTTGCTTCACTCGGGGATAATTCTCGCACTCTTGAACAAGTCGCTGCAGGGAGCCACCAGTTCTCTTCTCATCTGCCCCACTTGAAAGACCACGTTCAGGGTAGAAGAGCACGAGGTATTGCTTGGGAAGTTACAAAGGTCCCCAGAGCCTTGGGCAACCCCATTCGACTAATATCCCAACTTCTGACAACCAATATCCACTGTCCTGCCCCCAAACTAATTAATTTTATACATGAGTGAATTTAACACCATCATTTAGCTCTGTCTGCTGGCGGAGACTTTGAAGTACAAACTGATTATGCAGGGAACAAGCTGGGAGCTGGTTAATAAGTTCCAACAAAGTGTGTACTGCTGGGAGGCCGTGGTAGATTAAATGTAGAATTTTATTGTTGTTTTGTCTTGGACTTCAGCTTGGAGACAAGTGAAGCAGCAGCAGAGTCTGTCACCAGAGAGACAGAGAGAACCACAATGACGGTGGTGGGAAACATTTACAAATTACATAAGTGTTAATGATCGGGATCTGACTCTGCCTCCTCTGAAAACCTCATTCTTCACCTCATTTCCTTGGTTTTGCTTCACTTCAGGCAGGCTGGTTGTTAACGGGGGAAATCAAAGTGAATCAGCTCAACAAGTCGGCTTTTATGGGGCTGACTGGACTAAAGCGTGAGATTGCTCAGGTCCGAGGCGGTCAGCTGAGGGTGCTGGGCAGCCCTTGGGCCGAGGGTGTGTTGCGAGGTCTTGGCCGGTCCCTGCATCGGCACTTCCAGGGCCACACAGTGGCTCCTGATTCCATCCCTCGAGGTTCTTCCCAACCCGAACGGCTGGGGTCTCTGGAGACTCCGTGTTCGTGGTGAAGGGCTGAGGCGCTAATGAGCTGAGCTCTTCTGCAGAGCAAGGGGAAAGCAAGTCCCGAACATTCAATAAGTATTTACCCGGACACGGTCACACTGGGAACTGTTGGTAACCTTCTGGCCAAGCAGCAGCGATGACCAGTCCAATCTGGGAAATTTAAGAGAAGTTCAAGCGTCCAACCTGACATGCAGTAAAACAGCACAACCTTTCTGACATCCTAGGTAATTGCCTTTTGCTCCTTTCAAATTCACAGTATGATCAAGGGAGAGAAGGGGACAGAAAAAAGGCAGTAGAATTGCTACGGGGAGGCTGTTTTAAGTAGTTGTTCCCACACAGTCCCCATGGATTGCTTGTTTCCTGGAAAGCTGGGTGCTGCAGAGTAGGCGCAGACTTAAATCAAAGCTTGTTAAATTGTGAACACTGCTTCTGGATGGCCTTAAGTCCTGATGCCCATGATTACCTCTGCTGAAGGCGTTCTCTCTGGATAACCCTGCAATAGCCGTTTGCTTTCTTTTTGATAGTCTCGAATAGGTAAGGCGTTACTTAATTGGATTTAAATGGCTTTCCACTACCTATTATCCACTTGATGGCACTTCTGAGGGGAAAACAGACCGGTAAGTATGTGCTGAACTTCAGCACAAATTCCAAGAGAAGAGGTTTGCCAATGGGAAGCCAAGTCCTAGTCGTCATGTTCTCCAGGGATTATCTTGGTTTGGCCAGTAAAGGAGAGGTAATGGCAGTTACGGTATTTTGAAGCTGTTTTGGTGAAGGGCAGATTTTCCATAGCCACAGAATCAAAACACAGCTGCAAAAATGTTTGTAAAGTCAGATTAAAACACTAACCAGAAGACGACTTTAGCAAAGACTTTAAATGAACCATTTCTGAGACTCTACAGACTTTATTTTTCTCCTCATTTCTTATTTTGCTAATGGAGAATGACCTCAGAAGGGGTTCAGCTGCCATTCACGTAGAAAGGGAAAGATGTAAGTCATGAATAAGATTGCCTGCCTGATACGGACTGTTAATTTTCTCGAAAGCGGGGCTCTCCCTCTGTCCGGCAGTGTCAGATACCGGGGCTGTGTTTCACACACAAGTGCCGCTGAACTATGCTGCCCCAATCAGGCAGATTTCTACGCCACGATCACGGTAAAAAAACCCAAAACAACAACAACAACAAAAACCCTAAACCAAAAAAACCAACCACCAAAACCAATTTTAAAAAGTAATTCTCAAACTTTCTATCCGGGGCGCGCAGGGGCGCGATTCCCCCGCGCTCCGGCAGGTGGCGCCGTGGACCCGGCTGCCGCAGGGGCGCGGCTGGAGGGGCTGGGGGGGCACAGGCGGTGCTGGGGGGGTATGGGTGGTGCTGAGAGGGTCAGGTAGTGCTTTGGGGGGGTTACAGGCGGTGCTGGGGGGGTATGGATGGTGCTGGGGGGGTTACAGGCGGTGCTGGGGGGGGTTACAGGCAGTGTTGGGGGGGTATGGATGGTGCTGGGGGGGTTACAGGCAGTGCTGGGGGGGTATGGATGGTGCTGGGGGGGCACAGGCGGTGCTGGGGGGGTTACAGGCAGTGCTGGGGGGGTTACAGGCAGTGCTGGGGGAGTTACAGGCGGTGCTGGGGGTGTATGGGTGGTGCTGGGGGGGTGTCAGGTGGTGCTGAGAGGGTCAGGCGGTGCTGGGGGGGTACGGGTGGTGCTGGGGGGGGGTTACGGGTGGTGCTGGTGGGTGAGGCAGTGCCTTGGGGGGGGGGGGGTGACGGGCTGTGGTGGGGGTACGCGCGGTGCTGGGGGGGTTATGGGTGGTGCTGGGGGGGTACGGGAGGTGCTGGGGGCGTCAGGCAGTGGGGGTACGGGCGGTGCTGGGGGGGGGCTGCCAGTGCTGGCGGCTGGGGGGTCAGGCAGGACGGTGCTGCTGCACCGGTTGGGCTGAAGCCGGGCAGGGAGAAGCCTCTCCCGGGCAGGGAAAAGCCTCTCCGGCTCCTCCGGCGCCCCGGGGCCTCTCCGGCTTCCCCACGAGTGCCAGGGAATTACCCCTCGGTCTGCTGCTCCCCTTCCAGACGTGGCTGGAGGCGGATGCTGGAAATGGGGTTTGCCGTCTCTGAAAGTGCTGGGATGGGGGGGGGTGTGCGTGTTTGCGGTGGAGATTTTTCCCTTGGGAGCGCTGGAGCTTGGCAGGGATGCGTTCAGAGCATGGGGGGCTGCGGTTCAGCTGACCACACCGTTCCATCCCATCTCTTCTGGCCGTGGTTGTGCTCAGGGGTCCTCCAAAACGTGTTGCTCCGTGACAGCCAGGGAGCTGGGAGCATCGCGTCCGTGCCGGGATGGAGGACGGCGATCGTCCCTCTGGACACAGTCGCCGGCGTACGGCCAGCCCCGGTGTAAGCTGGTTTACTTACTAGGGTTTTAAAAGACATACGTTGCTTGAGTCGCTTCACAACGTTCAAGGGAAAGGGTGACTTCTTCTTTCTCCTCTTTTGGGCCACCTGTAAAGCTGTGCCGTGGGCTGATGTCGGCGTTGTTTTCACCCAGCTCCCCCATACTGATGCTGAAGACGTTTGCTCCTAGTCCGTGGGGCAGTTATTACATGCCCGCCAAAGTATGTCTGATGCCACCAGGGTCAGGATTTCTGGATAAATAAGACTCGCCAAGCAATATCGCTGCCATTGCTTTCCTGCTAGTTAATTATGGCCAAATCCCTTGTAAATGAGACAGAGGCCTTTGCCCTGAGAACGCCTGCCATGACATTCTTTTGGTTACACATAAGCAGCTAAACATTTTGGAACCGGTTGGGAAATTTTCACCAGTGTAAAAGAGAGATTTGGTTGAGGTTGTTTTGTTTGTTTTTGCACATGTGAAATGTCTGGATTTTTCCCTTGTGTCTGGCAGGAGAGTTGCAGTTAGAGAATATTCATACGCTGATCTCGCTGACTTCCCTCAAGCTGGTTTTATTCCTACCACTACCCTATCCATATACTGCCTTTTTTTTCCCCTGTTCCAACTAAGACAAGAATAATCTCTTACAACGCTTCAAACTGTGAGGAGAATGGGTAGGGTTATTTTTGTGGCTGACTGGGCACATGAGACGCAGACATTGTCCTGATGTGCGCATTAACCGTGCCAATGCAATGCCAGGTTGATTCTTCTCTTTTCGCCTGCCTCTGAAGCTTCTGACACAGCCCGTGGCTCCAGCAGGACACGACAATGAGGAACAGGAATATAAGCAACATTTCCGTTGAGTTTAATAGCAGCATTTCTTACCCCTGCTGCATGCCTCAAGAGTGACTCCAGGCTTGGCCGTGCATCTTGCAAAACTGATCTGGCATTCTTAGGAGAGCTGATGTTTTTGGCTAGTTGGAGCTTCTGATAAATGTTGGCACATCTGATTTATTGTCTGACTCGGTTCCCAAGGCGACCACATATGTAGCAGTCTGAGATAAGCGGCTTATAACCTAAAGGTGAATGCCTTAAAATATCAGTGTCCCTTTCTCTGTTTCCATTGATAGTGAGCTCTTGCTTTTTCCCGGCTATCTTTATTTCACTCTGTTATCAGAGAATTAAGTACTTCGTGTTGTGTTGAGGAACAGTTCTGTTTCTACAATTGGCTGAAGTTATAAATTCAGCTGGATTTTCTGTTATCACTCTTAATGCAGATTTGTTGAGCGTAATGCCGGTGTCTATTATTCTGCGGACCGATGACAGCTATCATGCTGAGACCCAGAGCTGGAAGACCCCTAGATCACCATGGAACGTGCCCATGCATGAATTTGCTGTACTACCCCCACCCCCAGCCCTGCTTATTTGTGTGCTTCAACCTCCTTCAGCCTTGGTTAGAAGGCGGCGCGGTCGTCCTGCTCTGGCTGTGGGACTCCACCAGCTGGAGAAGGCATTTGATGTGTGGGGCACAGTTTGTGACGGTGGCGATCTTACGATAATGTTTTTCTGGTAGTAACTTCAGCAGGATGTCAAGCTACGTGGCCTCAGCAACAGGGACAGTCGCCTCCAGTGTCATCGACACCATGAGAATGCTAAAGGGGCCTCTAAGGGTACAGTTGGGTATCTGCGGGGGCTGCGAAAGGGGTGTTTTGGGGGCAACAGGCTAGCACCAACTTCCAGCAGGAAAAAAAAAAAAAGCAAACTTGTCAAGCATGAAACATGTTATTTAGCACGAAACAATTACTGGTTTGTGTTTAAAAGTGGGAAGAGGGAGGAATTGGATTGTCTGTTTTACAAAGAAATTTGGAAGGTAGTGGGGGAGGCACAAGTGCTCCTGCTTGGCTTAGGAAATAGTCAAAAGCTGTTACTAGAGCTCTGGGAGCATGGGATAGCTATCTGGCAAGATACTGGGGTATTCATGCACTGTAGGAATGAAGGCGGTTGTCTCCTGAAGCGTTAGCCAAGGCAAAGGGATGGGTATGAGTTAGGGGGACCAGCGGTGTGCTCGAGCATAGCAATAGACCCATCTTTTGAGTGGCACAAACGTGCTCTCTCGCTCAGATTGGCATGCCCAGACATCGCTTGCTACAAAGCCAACCTCCCCACCTCTCCAGTGAGAGAAAGGGTGAGTCTTGTCAACTTTTTATACACCTTTTTCCCCTGAGCACATTCCAACTGGTTCAGCACCTGGGGTCAATTTGCGAAGGTGTGCACAGACCTTGCAGGCTTGATGGATTCACCCAACTAAACCTGTATTTTATCCTTTCCCTCCCACCGCTTTGTTACACCCCCTCAGAGGCCACGTCCTGCAAAAACAGCAGCTTCCCTTGCAGGAGCAAAAGAAAGAAGATCATTCTTGACGTTGGTCTGTGTCCTGACCAACAGCCCCGGTGCGTGGTGTGGCAGCCTGCGAAGGAGATGCCATGCTGGCGCGGTGTCCGTGCTATGAATTATAGCATCACAGGGAATATCCTGGGTTGGTTTTGTCTATCAGTGGCTACCATGGCCCCATCGAGTGTCCTCTGGGATGTAGAGCACTGGCTCAGGCTGTGATCCCTCCAGGAGGGTGTTCTCCTTTCTCTCTCTAGTAGTGGCCAGAAGATGATGTCAAAAGACTGTGCAGTTTTGGGCTGAAGGGATGCTTGTCCCCAACTCTTATTAGGCAGAGTTTTGACTTATAATCCAAGCTGAAAGTCCTATGGCATCATTTGTGAGTTCCCAGCACTGTTCCCTTTTTGTAACCAAGTCAGCAAAAGGAAGATCTCAGTTTCCTGATTTTTCTGCAGTCATACCGTCAGCAGCGTCTGTGAAATCAGCAGCGTCTGTGAAATCAGCAACCCAACAAAGTAGCCATTTAGCCATAAACATTTCCCCTTCCATGAGGCAGGCAGGCTCCTTTGCAGTGACTGCTGATCTGACCGCGTGCTGGGCAGGGAAGGTAAAGCTCAAGAAATAAGTCACTGGGTCTGTGCTATGGCATCAAAGCCTGCGTTGGTGTTGAGTTTCTGCTCTTCAAAGCACAGGTTTTTCAGCCAAGATACACTTGGTTGATGCCTCTTCTCCCTAGGTCATTTGCAATCCAAGCTTGTTTTCGAGGAGTAAATTGGGCCAGCATGAGGTTTTTTGTGGGGGAGAGGTAAGTGACAAAGAGGGAACCAGTTCTTTTTCTAGCAGAGAAATTTTCAGACCATAATTAATGTGTCTTCTCCATGCATGTATGTGCATGCACACACCCAAACGTAGCTGTCTTTGATCTCTGCTGGGAGGCCAGGGAGAATACAGAGACTATAAAATCAAACTTATTATTAGGGACAGAGCATGGGGTTAACTGCACTGCTTTCCCTTGGGCTTTGGAAAACGGCAGGCGTGGATCCACCGGGCATCTCTTGCTGGCCATTATAGTATATGATGAGATGTGACTGCTTTAAATACACTAGCAAGGCATTGGGAGGGGAAAGTAATGCTGCTTTGTTGTCAGGTCTGGCAACGTACACTACAATTAATGCCAAAGCCATCGGTGCCCGCGTTCTGAACCCCCTGGCGGGAGCAAGAAGAGGCTCAAGTGATGCAGGGAGAGTGGCAGGTTGTAATCAAAGTGCTGCCACTGTCCAAAAGCTGCTTCTTATTAAGTCCTATGATTTTTGTGGTCGACTTACAGCAAGTGCAGCTCAATTTGCTGAGAATTGCTTTGTGCCATCAGAGTGGCACAAAGGTAAGGAGCAATTCAAGTTCATGCATCACTGGCATGTTTGTATCCAGTCAGAGTGGGCACCCAGTTAATAAGGTAAAAGGTTTCTTACAGTGGCCAGAGTCAGGTGCTTTTAAGCAGTTTTTAAATTTTGATTTCCCATAAGGAGTGGAATAAAAAAGTGGACATATTCTGCTGAATATATACTTCCTGGCACTTATGAGTGCTGCCTTCTGGTAGCAGGTGAGATGAAAAGACGTATTTATCTGAATTTTAAATTCTAAGCTACAAAGAAAGTAATTTGGACTTTGGGTAAAAATTGAAGCAGAGTAAAATTCACTTCCAACCTGGGGTCCAATAAAAAGCAGAGCTACGTTGTGGAAAGTCTTGTGATGGGTCTTTGCACAAGAGCAGATTGCTTAATTTTTTCCAAATATTTTAGGCGCTTATTAACATCTGAGTGGATGCTAGGGTAAATCTGCAGCTGCTTTCACAATCTTCCCTCAAGTGTGACCCTGTGTTATTCCATCTGCATTTTTAACCAAATAATTATCTGATTGTGTTGGCTTCATTGACCACACTGTGAGGAAACTGTTGCAGCTTTGGTATTCTGGTGGTCTAAAACCATTTACATCTGTCTTTATGTCCATTTAGACAGTGATGACTCAAGAGAATAAGTGAATTGGTCAAAGCAAGTGGCTCTAAAGTGGCTTAAAAATTTTGTAATTGAAAGGGCCTAGATTTTGCGTCTAGCATAGTAGCCTAACGCATAGTTTTGCTTGAATACACAGGTTTTGAAGGTGCATTCTTAGTCCTGTTTTGGGCATAGATCCTATCTATGCCGTCTTCAAGTGTTTTTGGGTCTATAGCTTCACGCGCTGTGTTTTTAATTTAGGCCAAAGTCTGCTTGCAACACTCACAATGAAGACTGGCACTCTTCGCATCCAAAGCAGCTTGCTGCATGCTGCACGCTATCTTGTAGCTCTTCCCTTGCCAACGTCTCTTGAAGAAGCTTTCTGGGTATGTTCTGTAAGCGCAGCAGAAATAACAGACCAGATTCATTCTTGTTGAAGCTTTGCTAGTCTCAGAACTAAATATATACTTGTACTTTTCAAAATGAAGGCAAGTAAATTCGTACTAAAAGAACAGCTACTGGCAAAACCTCCAAAAGGTGTAGACAAAGGGTGTGTGAGCTTTGTATTCCCAGTTTTCTCAGTGTCCTTTGGTCCTGAAACCCCTTTGCTTATCTGGGCAGGCTGTTGCTGGAGCATGGCATTGGCTCTGAGAGGCAGACAGATGATAGGAAGAAGCAAAATCAAATGAAAAATTTGTTTTTATTCAATTCTTATTAGCTTGCTTTTGTGTATGGAACTGTCAGATGCGCCCAGTAGACACAGGACCAGTTTCTCTTTAGTTCTATGTTCCCACAGAAGTTAGGATGAGTGTCCCAAAACACCTGTATTTCTAGCATTGTCTCCTCTGTTAGTGGAAATTTCCTATTCCAAAGCAGGCCATATGCTAGAGTGGGATGAACTAATAAGCTTCTGCCATAGCACAGCAGGGAAGAATCCTAGTGTGGCTGCAGTTACGTTGGAGAGATACTGGGTTATTTTTAATTAGCACTTTCCTCCAGGAAATAAGTGTAACCAGAGAAATGCAAAAGATCAAGTCTTTTTTATCAGTCTTGCTTTATAACTGCCTGCACAAATTTCTACATACGTTGACATGCAGATGGCAGTGCCTAAGAGTGCTATGGTGCTAATTTCCCTCGTGTGGCATTACCCAGAGACATCAAGCTGTCAGCATTCAGATGACATAAGAAGTGAAGCACCAGAGATTTTGTTTGGCTTCTATTTGACCAGCTTTGTTCCCCGTTGGTTTTTTTCCCTCATTGCTGTCCAAAATGTGAGGCATGCTTTCTAATGAGAAATCAATGGAGTGCAGACTCACTTTGTTAAGCTTGTCTCACGCGTGCAAGATGACAAGAGACACTGCAGACAGCAAAGCAGCTAAAATGTCCCCTGGCTAATAGCTGCTTGGAAATGCTGATGCTTTTTCAGAGCATAGCGTAGTTGATATTTCCTGATGAGAAGAGGGAATTTTGGGTGGTGCATCAACAACTTGGAGTTAATTTCACAGGAGATGTTCAAGGCAGGCATCCTGCTTTTCTCTCTCGTCGTTCCTGTATACCGCATAAATTGAAGAGCACATCTCTCAGTTCTATGAATGCTGTATCTATGCAGGTTTGGAATAACCTGTTTTCTTTGTAGGCTTTTTATGGGTGTTTGGCTAGAGGCTATATCCACCTTGTATGCTAGAGCAAGAGAAAAAAACTAATAATGCAGTAGAAATCCAGAAACACTGGCACAGAGAAGGATCCTTGCTTTAAGTACGTGATGATCAAGTATGTGTGCTGAAGAGATTCATCTGTTCATAGACTTGCAAATGCCTGTTGGAATAGGAAGAAGTGATCCATAGCTGCAGGAACAGGTATGGTTTGGTTCTCTGTTGTAGACTTGGAACTAAGGAGACTCCTCTTCAGGCTTACACAGTTCGGGCTTTCCCTCTGATCTCTGATCGAGCCAGTGGTGCCGTTCCCTTACCATCCCTTGGCTGCTTTGTTTACAGTGCAAGTTCTCCGAGTCTGCAAGTCGCTATGCTCGTACAGCCTCTTGCACAAGAGGCACTCGTAGTTGTTAGACTATACTAGCCTGTAGACACTCCCTTAACCCAAATAATAGCACACAAAGGCTGTTTACTTGGGATATGCACTCTTCCTTGGGGTATGCTTTCAGAAACCACACAGACTGCGAACGTAATAGGGTATGTAACACTGATCTCTCATGACAAAGTAATTGAGTGATTTATAATAAATGACCATTTTACTTGACTTCAAAAAGCATGCTAGCTCTTACATGCCAGAGAGAAGAGCAGAAAAGAAAAGATAGCTTAGTAATTTCTGTCTCTTGTAGGACTCTTTCTCAGATTCAAACCCTGGGACTCCAGGTTCTGTCCTAGGAGAGGTGACCCATCTGTCATCTGGCTGGAAGTGGATGAACTGCATTCCAGGCTGCGTAAGAAGAGAGTGTCTTTCAAGTCGAACCTCCCTCAATAATCAACATATCGGTTTGTACTGATAGAGATCACATACTGAATTTCATTACAGAATGATGCTTACCATGGTCCTTGCAGCATGCTGTCTACTTGGCAGCTGCTTTGCATCCTGGAGTTGGCTGCAGTTCAGTGGTAAAAGAATTCTTAACTGTTTGTCATTGTAAAGCACTTCGGGATGGATGGTGTTACATAAATGTAAGATTATGATTAGGCATTAATCTGTACTGGAATAATGAAGAATATTTAAATATGCTTTTCCTAGCAAGCCTTATTTAATATGAAGGGGAATCAATTTATCACTGTCTTGCTATGACTTTCTCCTACGCCTCCAGCTAGTATTGTGCATTGCAGATTATGCATTGCAGGAAAGAAAATGGTTGACCATCAATGGCAGCATGATTACACAGGTCCCTGTGATTTAAAAATCAAAGTTAGTTATCCTCAGTGGCTTTTGGAATTCTACTTCCAAATATTTTCATCCAAACGAGTCCGTGACCCTGAACATTCAAGTCTGTATTACACAATATCTTATAGCTGCAGAGCTGCTGAGAACAAGCCTGGTACATTGTGTGACCGATGAGTGGCCCGTGGCAGATGCAATACCAAGGGCATTAAGGCTGGCTGCATCGATTTCAGCTGGGCTGTTAGTGCCAGGAGACTTTGGAAGTCTTGCAGAAGTGCTGACTTTGTGTCTAAAATTTAAGACCCTTTGCCTGGTCTTCAGTACCTTCTGAATAAAACCAGATCTGACTAGAGACAGTAACGTTCTTTAATTACTTGCCTTGTGTACCTTAATGAGCAGAAGAGAAAGGCTTTAGGACTTGTTTCTTGTTTTTCAGCTTTGTGCTTTGCTTTTGACTTCATCGGCTGCATGGCAAAGATCATGTAAAATTTCACTGTAAAATCCTTACCAAAGACGACAACAGCTGCCCAGCTTTTTCTGTATCAGACTGACCACAGATCCAATCAGGAAGTTGAATTGTGCTGATATATTCATTCTGGAAGTTGTCTGTCTTAATGTTCAGTGTACCAATCCCTTGCAACCATCACGTTCCAAATGGTTCACAGCAGATTCCAGGGTTGTACTATAACATATGTATCTTGTATGTCGAAGAGTACAGAGAAAACAAAAACCCCCATAAAGTAGAGACCTGAGCTGTTTTATTTCAAAGCAAGCTTTGGGTGGGGTGAAGTACTTGGCAGTGTTTCTAGAAATATTGATCTGGTTTTGTGCCAGCTGTTTAGTGTTAGATGTATCTATCATCCTGGAAAGTATTTCCTTACACAGGGTGATTCTTGGAAATTTAACCCAAAACATTAGCACCCTGTGAATAAGAAGCGGTGGCTTTACCACAAACTGCTTAGTTAGTTCTCTCTTGAATTTCAGATAAAAAGAATAAAAGTAGCCCTAGCCATGATTGGTTTGTTTGGTAACATTCATGACAGCTGGGGCAATAGATGATGTTTGTTTACTTTGTATATAATACCTACAAATTCTTTATTGTCAAAAAAAAAAAAGGATTGAACCTACTTAAAAGTTGGCTCATTCTTTATTTCAAGCTGATGCCTGGTTGAGACGAACCAGCTCAAACAGGCCTGTGTAATTAAGGTAGTTCATAGTAGAACTTCCAGTTTTATGTGTACAAACAGATAGGGAGCAAAAACAGAATTATTGACGTGATGTGAAGAAATTATAGTCCTCTACTTCTCTGTGGGAGAATAGCTCTACAGTCAGCTCTGCCACTGACACAGAGTTGACTTGGAATTGTAAGGGTTATAAATGGCAAGCGCTGAACTTGCTACAAAGCAGAATTATATTACAGGAATTCTATTTGAACTATTGTGCTACTTATACAAAAACAATCAGATGTATTTTTAGCTCATGAATTCTGTTGGAAAAGTCTTTGTGTGAGATGTCACCTTGCCAGCTTAATACTGTAGTTACAGCATGATGAAACTCATGCAGCATAGAAAACTGGCAAAAAAATGGGATGTTGTGTTATAGAGGAGTTAACTGACTAAACACCTTTAAGACTGAGAAACTGTCAGGTTTGTCAGCCTAAAAAGGAGGCGATTTCTTTGGGAGCGGGGGTGTTCTCTAAAACAAAATCATAGTAGTAAGAACCTAATTATGCAACTAATTTAATACATTGTTTTGATTATCTAATATCATTACACATCCATATTTATTACAGCCCAGAAGACTAGGTAGTCCAAAACTTTTATTTAATGAGCAGACATAACACAATAAAGTCAAAACAAGACATACACATACACACGTACATATGTATACCAATATACATTTAAACAATGCAGAAGAGGTAGTACCGTTAATTAAGAAATATATAACATGCAGTAAAAATACTAAGACAATTCATATCTGCCTTCATTGCACCTCTTCCAAGTATCACAAGAGGCTATAGAACAATGTATTCAGCACCAATCCAAACTTAAAAATGTACTCTGTACTCTTACATGATTGTACCTTGAATTTTCTGAAGGTGATCCTTCAGGGGACAGTATTTAGTTCATAAGTTAAATACTATGGCTGTAACAACTCAGATAATGAGCTCTGAATTCATTTACTTCTCACGGGAACCAGATTGTCTGTACGCTTCAGGATGTAAAGTTAGGCATTAACACCAAATATTTAACCTGGTCTCTTTTTTTCTTTCTCTAAGACAACCCCATCAGATGACTGAGTTCTGTTTTGGAGGGATGCCTACCCTGTAAGGGGAAAAAACCACCACATAAAACTGGATAGAGTTTTTGTTGACCTTAAGAAAAACTCCAGTGTAGGCTTGAAGTTCTGTTAGACAGTAAGTAACTGAAGTATTTAGGTTTTACCGGGGGGGGGGGGGGGGAAATTATCTCTGCAGAAACATGATCCTAAAAGTACTGAAAGATGAAGAAGGGAAAACTCTGTAAGATAGCCCCCCTGTACACATTCAAGAGCATCCTAGCATGCCTCAGATGCTCAGAGAACAAGCTGCTAAAAGCAGGAGAGCCAGATCATAGAGCCAAAGCTCCAATACGTTAAGCCACTTATTCAGCAACTCTGTATACTCAGAATAGAAACTCTGGGCAATGGTCTGTGTGACCACAAAAGCAGAGCTCTTTCAGAACTTCGTTAACCAGACTGACTATTTCTTAAGATTTTTAAGCTGTACTTGCAGCAAGTGAAAGACTTTGCTCTGTGAATACTGTTTTAGGAAAGAAGAAAAAATACAGTTAAGAAGAATTATCAACTGTTGAGACTTAAATGTAAAAACCAAAACAGACCTAGACCTCAGTAAATGCACCTTCCATCCGCATTTCCAGATCTAACCAAGGTGTGTCTCTAGTCCCAAGATCCACACTAGGCAGATTCAGGAGTCTAAGGAAGGCTACAGTGAAAGAGGAAGGTGATATCTTCCTTTTTTAGGATTGTTTTCCAGATTTCCTGGTTTCCTGTATCATTTAAGCTCTGACGGGCCAGCAGTAAAAAAAAAAAAAACCAAACAAAACGGCAATGCAACAAATCTAGGGAAGATACTGTAGTATATTGTAGATAACATTTATCTGATATACTCCTCCTCAGAGATGCAGGACATATCTTCATCTGTGCTTTCTTCCAAATCTGGCAAGTTGCCCCAGAGCAATACATTCACACCTGGTGGGAAGGAGGTAAGAAGACAAAGGAGGGAAAAAAAGAAAAAAGTATTTTTGGATTGTGACCTTATTTTGAAGTTTCAAACTGTCTATTTTCAGAGAAGATAACTACTCTAATCATTGCAAAACCTGGTAAGTCACGTTCATGATAAATATATCTAGACTATTTCCTATTTTTCTTCCAAAGTGATCTTGTAAGTGTTGCTGTTTACAGCATAGTTCAAAGAATAAGTCCCTGCTCACAGATGTATTTATATAGCTAATTCATGTAATTATTGATAATCCCCTCATGGCTGATTTATTTTTAAATGCATTGATCTGAAGCACAGGTGACACTGAAAGGTTTAGACAATAAGTTACTCCCATCTGCAAGGAAGAGAAATGATTTGTCAGAATGCTATGCATTCCTGAGGACTCAAGGCAAATTATGCTAGACACTTGGCATCCAAACAACACCTAGCTGAAGAAGCTAGCTAGCATGAGCTGTAACTTCAGCTTGAGTTAATGAGGACTCAGTTATATAGGGTCAAAGTGACAACATGACTCACCCAAAAAGAGTGCCCGTTGGACAGCTGCCTATGTAGCTATACATACCACTATAAATAGCAGCTGGTGGCTGTGTTCATACTAGTTATAATATTGCTTCAGAAAATCCTGACTTCTGCCCACAAAAGGGATAGGTTAAGTTTTCTGATGAAGATAAATTTCCACTTAAAAATTTTCATTTACAAAGTAGCTACAACTACCTCCCCGAAAGTAGTTTGCTAGATTAGCAATACAGTAACGCTTGCCTTATGCCTCCATATGTTACGCTCCCTCCATATGCTTTAACTATATTGAGATGCCTCATTAGAAGGAGGACTTGGAATTCAAGATTTTAAGGAAGAGAAGGAAACATATGTGTTCCTTACCAGAAGAGTCTAGTCTGTTGATGCCAAAGACTGCTTGGCTATGAAACATCCAGAAGTGGCCATTATTACAGGACAGCAGGCAAGGTTTGCAGGGAGAAATCACATGATAACCGACAATGTTACCACTAGAAAGACAAGTGAAATAATGAGCAACACAAATACCTGATGAAAAGATACATGTCGGCTTTTCCAGCTCGAACTACTGTTAAATAGCCATGGTACCAGACCATTGTGTAATGCTCCTATTTTGATAAAAGTTAAGGGAACATAGTTAAATAAGCATCTTAAATACTTAGGGAACATCTGTCAGGAGTTACAGAATATCTAAGTTTTAGATCTTTGGCTTAGAGAACCATTTAGTAACCTAAATTGTGTAATCCAGATTAGTTTACATACCAGCAAATGGTGTAGTTTCTTTTTTTTTTTTCCTTTGGAAGGCCAGTGATTCCATTGGAATCAGTGTAGAAGTTCATCATGCACATAAAATCCATCTGTACAGAGGCACTGTACATGGGAGGATATCAGTAGTAGGAGTAATGAGACTGAGAATACTGAAGCCTTATCTACTCTCCTAGGTTGAGACCTAGAACAACTGTTTTTCTACTTTCTCAGTCATGCACTCCAGTGAGATATTTCTGTTTCTCTAATTCTAAAAAATAAAATACTGTGTTCCTATCACCCCCCCCCCCCACCCCGTTTAAATCTGAACAAGGTAAAAGTCTTGATTATGAAGCCAAAAGTATCATCTCAAATAACTGTGAGCTACTTGAGAGTTGTTGTTTTCACTCTTAAATATCAGGCATTAATAAAGAGGATAAAAGAACTCCAAGAACTTTAGTGACAGCATGTTCCATCTGCTAGCAACAACTAGATCTGCCAAGAGGATGTTCTATTAATTAGAATATGAGTAACTACTTCTTACTGTGGCCTTATTCACACAATTATCTCAGTGTTGAAGCAGACATTTAATCAGGCAGGTGGCATGCAAAGCTTTCCCATATACTCAGACTACTGACAAGGTTGTCACATTTCCACTTGGGACTTGCACAGAAATAGACTGGCAGCCATGCCCAGAAGTAGTGGGCTGAGTTTCTATCAAACAGCATTAAAATTGAAATAGAGTATGCAATCTGTTCATTCATCCCTTAACTCTTGCGCTGCAGTAGTCTGCAGTGAGAAGGTTAAACAGTATCGCGTCAGCACATACATGCTTGAGGAGGTGTTCGTGTCATTGAATGGCACACTTACCACTTTAAACACGCGATGTTCTTCAGTTTGCATTTGCAGATTTCAGTAAAATAGCAACTTCCGATGAAATCAACAGTACTAGATGGGAAGAAAGTAAAAATACAGAAGTTCAGGTGTGGCTATGATTAAAACTATAAAGTTTTGGTAATACTAGTCTGCAGTCGCAACAAAGTGATGTTGCCATTACGGTCTCCTGTGGTTTTATTTTAACCTTTCCCAAGAGCACACAATACGTTTTTCCTATCAGCTACCAGCCATTCTCATATCGAAACAAAAAGAGGACCCATGAGATGTTACATTAATGTATCGTAAGTCCTCTCAAATTAGATCAGAAGGCACCACTGCTCTCAGTACTTCCTAAGGCTTGCAGGCTTGGCCCTGCTGCTGGCTGCGTGGCACTATCTGTCCGACATCTGATTATAGACGTTGCCCTGGTTCCTGGCAAGTCTCAGCTAAGACTACAGAACAATAGCTTAAAGGCTAGGACATCTAAAACCAAACCTTTGATTTCTTATCTCCTTTCTAACCCCTACTTTCTTATTAACATGCCATTTTGCAATCTTATTTCCTTAGCATTCAAATATTCTTATGGGAAAGCAACAAGCAACTGACTTGGAGGAGAGTCGTGCTGGAACCAGCGCAAGATCAGGTTTGTTCTGTTTACAGGTATTTGTTTCAAATTCTCATCTTAAGGAAGGAGCTGGAGGAACTTCCCAAGGCTTCCTGAGCCTACGTCTTCCCCACGAATAGATTAAATTAGACTTTTCACTTGCTAGAGGAGGGACGGCCTTGCTCTCGCTGTCCCGCCTTGGCTTCCCCAGGCCTGAAGGAACTGCGAACGCAGGAACGGGTTGAATCGTGCCCTTTGGGGCCCTTTTCCTGGTGACACCACGTTTGCAGAAGGATCTTTGAGGCACCCGGCCGGCCGCTGAGCACCGTGCGGCCTTGTGGGCCCCAGCCGAGCCCGCTCCCTGCGGGGCAGGCCCGCGGCCCCGAGGTTGACAGGCTGCAGCTCCCGGGCCGGCCGTACCCCGCCGGAGGGACCCCCGTAGGGGAACCAACCGCCCCCCTACCCCGCGGGGTCCCGGCGCTTACCCCGAGGGCGGGATGTCGGTGGAGTAGAGGTCGATCTCGGTGTCCGCCAGCAGCACGGCCTTCATCCCCCGCGAGCTCAGCACCTGCTGGCAGAAGCGGCAGCACAGCACGGCCACGCACCGGTCCTCGAAGGTGCAGCTGCTGGTTGACATGGTGGGGGGGGCTGGGGGGGGGGGAGGACGGACACCTCCGGGCCAGGCCAGGCCGGGCCCCGCCGCCGCCGTTCCCCGTCCCGTCAGGACCCGACCGCCGCCAACGGCCACGCTTCCATCTGTCAGTTTGAATTCCCGACCTCAGTCTCCTATTGGGCGCGGCGGGCCCCGCCCTCCCCATCTGATTAGTGGAGATCGGCGGCGGGGCCCACCCCCTCCTTGCAGGGCCGTTGGAGGAGACGGGTGGTACCACCCCTACCGCCTGGATATTGGCGGAGGGGCACGCCCGCCCTTGCTCCCATTGGCCCAGCCGGCAGCCTCTTTGCATGACTCGCCCCGCCCCTGCGCAGTCCTTGGGGCGGAGGCTACTGCGCTCCGCCAGGCCCCTCCCACCCCCGTCCTGGCGGGGCGGTGCTATGGGTGCCGAGCGGCGGGAAGAGGGGTGGGCCCAGCTGACAGACGAAGCCCTCTGGTTGGCCGGAGCGCCCGTCGCTCCTTGCCCAGCTCTCTCCGTCGATTGGGCAGGCCGCGCGGCGGGGCGGGCCGGCGGCAGGGCCGGTGAGGGGGACCGGGTGGCGGGCGCCAGCGGCCGGAGGACGCCCGGCTGCGGGAGGCGGCTCCGCAGCGCCCAGGTAATCGCCCCGCCTCGGCCGCCGGGCCCCGTCCCCTCCCCTGCCAGCCCGCCGGGGGCCCCCCGAGCTGCCCCCCGAGCTGCCCCCCAAGCTGCTCCCGTCGGCCGGCCGGCCCCACCGCCTCCCCTCAGCCTCCCCTCAGCGCGGCCCTGAGGCGGGGCGCGGGGCCGCGTCCCTCAGCCCCGGCCCCCCCTCTACCCCCCCCCCCCCTCCCCGGGACCCCCCCACGCTTCCTCTCCCCGCCGCCCTCATTGTTCTTCCCGGGCGGGATGCGGATCCGGCGGGTGCCGTGTTTATTTATTTCTTCCTTCTATAAGCGCATCTTCCGCGGGGAGGGAGGGGGGCGGGGGGCTGCAGCCTCGCCCCCTCTGTCCCCCGAAAAAAAAGGGGGGGGGGGAAATAAAATTAAAAAAAAAAAAAGACGGGAGAAAAGTTGTGTCCCGCCGTCCCCCTGCGGGCAGGTTTCCGCCTGCCTCGCACATGCCGGGCTGCGGGCCGGCTCTGAGCCATGCCCCGGCGAGGGGCCGCCGGAAAAAAACCCAAAACGAAACACCACAAAAACCCCAAACCCAAAAGAACCAAAATTCCCCGGAGCTGCCGAAGGAAAAGCTGCGGATGGAGCCGCGCCGCAGGGGACGGGTCTGGTGTGGCGGGGAGCTCCCGGGCTGGTCCTCCGGCTCCCAGCCGCTGGTGTGGCTGCGGGCTGGGGTGCAGATTTGCAGCGGAGGATGCTGCAGCTTGGGCAGGCTCTGGCTCTTCTTCCCCCCCCGTATTGCTGCTCGTTTAGAGAAGGGCTTTTTCTCTGCGCAGGCTGGTTCCCCTCCCCTCCCTTCCCTCGCTCCCCTGGGGACCCCGCTTTCCAAATGAGCCCCTTCTCCCCCCCCCTCCCCACTCCTTGGGGCTGGCTGCCATGTAGGCGTTTTCCCTTGGTTACCTGGCCGGTCTGCATTTCTAACCTCATGCTGCTGCTTAAAGGACAATTTGCAATGTCAGGGCAGCTTTTCTTTCAGTCACAGATTTTGGCTGCGCATCTTGCGACTGCTGGCTGCAGGCTGTAATTCTCTACATTTTTTATTTTTTTTTTAATTTTTTTTTTTTTATTTTGCATTTGCAGGCAAGCAAACCAAAGAAAACGGCTTCTTGTCCTCCGTTTCTGCTCTCGTTTGGGATTTGATTTGCATCATCTCTGAGCCCATTTGAAAAAAAAAAAAAAAAAAAAAAAAGAAAGGCAAACCAAACCCACACAAAACATGTTGTGCGGAAGGACTTCCACTCCCTGGCTGTGCTATTAACGTTAGCAATCAGGAAGAGCCTTTGGGGGCTGCAGGATCTTGCTAGTCTGATGCTGCTGCTAAAGGTTTTGGTGCAGGGAGACAAAACTGCTGCCTCTTCCATCCACTGATCTCTTAACATCTGCATTTTGCTGCTGCTGTGCTCCGTCTCACACCCTCTCTCCATGGACTGATTTTTTTTTTTTTTTTTCCTTTTTGTGGGGGGGGAGGACAAGCGGAAAATCAAGGCATTGCACTGAGAGGAGCGAAATTGCATTTATATCTTGTGTTCTGGTGGATCTGTTTTGAGGTTAATCTTTTTGGAAAAGAAAACATGACGTCGCCAGCAAAATTCAAAAAGGATAAGGAGATCATAGCTGAATATGACACTCAAGTTAAAGGTAGGAATGGTTTTATTTTCATCTCTTTTGCTATTGCAGTCCTGACTTGCAATTGTAGGAGTTTGCAGTAGATGTTTGGGTGGGGAAGGGGGAAATCATTTGCAGATTGCCTGGAATTTGCAGGGCTTTTTCATAATACAATGCTGGATCGGGTTTGCAATGCTTTTTCTCGTCCCCATGGGGTAGGTTCCTACTATGGTATTGCTGTTTTAAGGTATCACGGTAAGGGCTTTTTTGCAGAATATAACAAATCTTTGAGTTCCAAGAGATCCATATTTTTCTGTCTGCTGTTCTAAAATATGGCTTTGCATTTGAAATATGAGAGCCAGTTAATTGCTTTTTAATCCTCCTCCTATCATGGGAATCTTTTAAAAATCTGTGTAGTGTCAGAAGAGCATATTTCTACTGGTAGTAACAGGGACTGTGCTGAGGGTCCCTGTAAAGCTGTTTGTGCTAGAAAGTTCCATTATTCAGGATTTTGCTCTTGCTGAGTCCATAATATTACTGCTTGGTTTTCCTTACTCTGCTCTTGGGTGTAACACCTTAAGGTTGCAGAGTATGTGTGTGTGTATATACACGCATATATATGCATACGTATATAAATGAATAAAACGAATGCATCAATGTTATTCCCACCATCATAAGAAAGGTAATAAAGAGTCAGAGGCATATTTGCAATGATCATGCAAGTCTTCTGCAGAATTCAGTTGGCTGGGTTTCAGGCTATCATGTGTCCTAGGTTAAAAAAAAAAAAAAAAAAGGATCGTGAAATGTCTACTTAGCTTCTTATTTTTGCAAAGTTTTCAAGATAACGCTTATTTAAAAAAAAATTATGGCTTGTGTGTGGCTTGATGTATTGCTTTTAGGAAGTTATGAGATATAGTGATTTATCTAATCGGTTAAAACTTGCTTGGTATGCTCATAGCATGCAGGAAAGATGGCCTTCGGGCAGGGTTGATTGAGTTAAATCAATGCGATTTAAAAAAATGTGATTTAAATCTGAGTAGGAAATCTAGATTAAAACTGACAATTAAAATATTGTTTTGCAATTATGTACTTTAGTTATTTTTCCTACTGGGGGGGCTGCTTACTGGTTGCAAATCATTAAAACACGTAGTCCTACAAGATGCATGCCCTGCACTGACCCTAGCACTCTGTACCTAGAAGTAGTTTTGACATTTATGTTAAAAAATGCTTACCTGAGCAAATACAAGGTTCGGTAGGAATTTTTTTTTTTAAATTATTTTTGGAGTTCTTAAAGTTAGAAATGGAGAAGAGCGTGTTTCTTTTTTACTAGTTTAGTTTCTATTCCTGTTTTCTAGCTGTCTTTGGAAATGGGAATTAAAGTCAGCGTAAAATTAGAGGCTTATACGTTCTTTCATTATTTACCCCATCAAAATGTGCATGATGGACACAAGCTTGTAGTCACAGTATTTGTGAATTGGACGCAATAATAAGAAACAAGGCTTCAGAATTAGCAAAGCGCATCTTCTCACCTCTCAGTTTTTTTCATGCATTAGAAAAGAAAAGAAATCTTTCCCTTCCTTTTCAAGAAAGAGACAGACAAGATGGGTAAAATGGAAATGAGCCTTCCCTGTGTTCAGAGACCATTACTGCCAAAACTCAGTTCATCTCTCAAGGTGCTTATGCAGAGACCTGTCAGTTAGCCTGTAATTGTGGCCCCACAAGTGAATTGTTGTAGTAGCATATAGATATTTTGTTTTGCTTTTTGCCTTGTAAAAAGTTCCTATCTTAAATATGTGAGGTTAAGAAGACCAGAACTGTGTAAATGGATCACGAGGTGCAGGGAGAAGGGGGCTTCCGTCCTGAATTAGTGACTAGGGCAGCTACGAGTTTGTCTTTGGATATTCATCCCTCTTGCAGTTCAGCTTTCCCTGCCCCGGGGAATCCAGAAGCGGTAGCCCCAGAAGTGGCTAATGGGAGGTGTCAATCCATCTGCTCTTCCCTTGAGAGGGAGGTGTACCTGGGACAAACAGCTCAAAAATTCACATGACAGTGGGGTAACAATCCTCTCCCCCATCACCTAATTTGTTTCAAAGTACAGGGGGGAGCTTCCCTGCTCCACTGAGCTTCAACATTTCACAGCCTGCTTTGACAATGGGGGTCGTTGTCCCTTTGCTTTTAGGTGTCAAGTTTGGGGGGAGACTTTGAAGTTATATATGCTCCTCTTAAAATTTCATGAAACTTGCTTTACATCTCATAGATACCTTGGCTCTTGAGTTGGATGGTGATTTGGCTCTATAGGGAAGCTCTCATGAGCGGTAAGACCTCTTGCCTCTAATTCCAGAGGTGTGCTGGTCTCTCTGCCACGGTGGGAAGATGACACGGTACTAAAGACACACTTAAATCCAAAAGTGTGGTGCTTGCCTAATCATTAAACATACCATGGTCCTTACATAAAAATTTTGGTGTCTTGATCAAATTCTGACTTTAACTGTGGGAATGGCGTAGAAATGGTGTTAACTTTGATTATGGGTTGTTTGGTATCTTTTCTCTTGTGTTGTGAAATGATGCCATGAAGCAGTCATTGTAGGAGTGAGATGAATCAGGTGTTGGCGTGCTACATAAATTGTAAGGTGTCATCTGTTTCTCAGGTGAGAAAACTGTGGTATTTTTTACTGGCATTTAGAAACTTGCTGCAATTTTTTGCTACGCTCCACTCTGGCTGTGCATTGGAAGCTGTGTTTAGAGGCTTCATTTAAAACCATTAATCCACAAACATACTCAAGCACTTTAAATTACTACTAATGGAATGATTGAGCTTTGTTTAAAAATTGAATAGTCTTAAGTTGTTAATCAAAAACTATTTAAAGAATAATTTGGTTATGGTTAATAGATTGTTGTTAGGCAAATTTTTGATTTTCTGTTACTGAATGAACTTGGTAATTTTTCTTGTAAAAGGTGTGTGGGGGTGACAGGGTGTCGATGAGTGAAACTTTTTGTTCTCCCGTTGCCATGCGCTATAGGTATTTGTTGTCCTCTTCCAACAGCCAGTTCTTTGCCTCTTGTGGGTTGGAGTTAGCTCTTCCTGTGGTTTGCACACGCAGCTAATGGCAGGGGACATCAATATTAGGAGGAAGTGAATTTCTGAAGATGAAGACTGTTTACCTCTTACACATGAGACTTACTGTGCAGAAGCTAGAGGACACGGAGGGAGGGATGTGTTTTTTCCTGATTACTTGTGCACTGTGGTTGAGGACAAGTTTTGCAGTCTTGTAGGTACTGGTGCAGTGCATCCATCCGTGGAGGCTGCTGGAACCAGACTGGATACAGCCTTGAGTTACGTGGTCTGACCTTATAGCTGACCACTGGAGGTTGGGGCTGGATGACCTCCTGAGCTCCCTTCCAACCTGAATTGTCCAATGATGCCATGGTCTCCAGTATCTGGAGGTTCAATTACAAACTCGATGTCTTCTGCAGAAGTGAGTTAACCTGCAGAGGTGTCCAGACTGGGTAGCCTTCCTCAACAACTGCACTGACCTTGAGTTTTTTGCCTCTGGATGATGCAAGCAAAATTTGCGTTTTATTTGGTTGCATTGGCTGTGCTATCTGCACTTGAATGTTTCATGCTGTTGGGAGAGGAGAGGTTGCCAGTATTGGAGGGCTCTTCTTGCAAGACTTACTGAGAGTGCCTCTCTCTTTGAGGAAACTCTGAAATGGCTGCGTGTCATGTTGTAGGAATTCTCCTGACAAGATGACATGGGGTCAGCAGGGGAGGGAAGTGCTGCTTTGATACGTTTCTGTACCATGTGCTCACAAAGATTATGAGTTCTGTGAAGCTGGAAAGTGAGATTCTGTGGTCTCCATATGGAGCCTTTGATATCTCAAGCTCATCCCCTTGTCTGGATTGTCTCTCCCAATTCCTTTGTGCAAGTTGCGGTAAAGCAGAGATAATTAATTTATGCTGTGTAGTGTGTTCCATATGAGATTTGGATGCTGCCTATCTATGCCCGACCAAGGACTGTCAGACTGTTTTTAATGTATTAAATTGGAGTGTACATTTGCTGAGGAAAGAACCGTCAGTGATTTATCTCTTAATTCTTCTTTTCTTTCTCCTCGTGTCCCACAAGAGCCTTATATTTAATTAGTTTGTATAAAGCTTCAGTAAATAGCTTCATGGTTTGGGCTACAGAAATCTAATACTGAAATTCTTTACACAGCAAGGGTTCATAAGCCACTTCTGTCCTTGAGTAGTCTCTAGCAAAGGTTAAAATGCATCTCTTGCAGCACAGCCCAAAAAGCACTAGGAGTATGAAAAATAGATGAGGTAATTTGTAGCAGGAGCAAGCACGGCACAGAGGTGGCTGCATGGTTATTTAGCAGTGTGTGTCTTGAACTAAGAGAAGATGCCCGATATGAACTTCAGGCAAGCCTCTCAGCTGCCATCAGATTCAGGCTACTATAATGTCTCAAACTTATTTTTTAATCTCCTAAAAATTGCTGATAAATTTCAGATAAGTCCCTTTTTCTTTTCTGGGTTGAACAACTGATAGTGTATTTGATCCGATTGTGATCTTTTGCCTTAAATGCTGCATACGAATCTCATTCTTATGGTACATCTTCTGTGTGCCTTGATTGATGGGCAGCAGTTTTTAATCCTGATAAACTCTTAGGAGTGGTACAGACCTTCTCTGTGTGAAAGGTTACAAAAGTAGTTGTGATTGGGTCAGCAGCTGTAATTTGGGGGCTAGAAAGGAAGTGTGATGCTTTTGGTGGTGATTTGAAACAAAACTGGCATTTCTCTCAACTGTTGAAAGTTTTCTTGTTAACACTGCACATGCAGCGCTTGTCTACAAAGAAGGTATTTGTAGAACTATCTTTAGATTTTTTTAGATCAGTGAATTGAAATCACTGTAATTTATTTTGTTCCTAAACCTGTGCACCTAGGGATTTTCAATACCGTTGACGTTAACGTATATATGATGATTTGTGTTCGTCTTCTGTTCAGGTCACCAAGTTGGTCGCTGCACACTATGACTGTGTTTGCACATCCAAGCACCATGTATGTGTGCCTTCAAGAGTTATGGCTGAGCTCTTGGCCACTTCTTTGGCAACGCCTATTTGATACACTGTGTAAATAGACTTTTCAGCCATGCACCCTGGTGTGGTTGAGTGGAATAGTTTTAAATTTTGAGATTTTGAGTTTGTATGTATTGGATTACCATTTACATTTAAAATGTAAAACTACCTTTTAAGGGGTTTTTACAGTTAATCATTACTCTGTGCGTGTAAGTGATTCCATTTGTTTGCAACAATGACTTGCTCCAAACTCCGGCTATGGGATTGCTGTAGAATCATCTGTTTTTCTGCAGTTCTTGATAGTGCTAATCCCTTGAGTTTTGGAGCTGGATTGGGCCAACAAAGCAGCCTGCTGCCAGAAAGGGGGAAGGGGCTGTTGGGAGACTGGTTTGATGTTACAGCAATAGTTTGTATTTCATTTCGTCCTATGTACAGTTCCTGCTAATGGATTATTAACGAGAATGGAAAGAGGTGAAAGAATGCAGAGTCTTCCTTCTTTCCACTGCATGTCCAAAATCCCTCTGTTGCAGATTCATCAAGTACTGCAAGACTAGAGACCAAAGCTGACCAAAAGGCTCGGTCCACTTAAGTGTTGCAGTTTGTTCCAAAAGCAGAAGCAATTGCCAGTGTAACTCCAGTAGGGTTTCTATAAAAAGTTTACTAGTGATAGCCAGTTTTCCCTGACTCCCAACTAAGGGAGCCCTACGACATTTTTCCTTAGCTCTAAATTATTTCCTTTCGCAGTAAGGGTACACATTAGTATCTTTTCCTTTTTCTGTTAGTTAAAAGGCTTGACTTTTCTTTTTTTTTGTTTTTAATGCTTACTAATTTTTGCCCATTTTGGGAATTGGAAGAACTTATTTGCCTGGTCAACTTTTTCAGCTGTCTTTATGAAGAGTGAAAAATCTAAACCTTTGTTGAGATGGAAAGTATGTTTAAACACATGTTCTTTTGAATAGCTTTTGCTATGCCATGCACAGTTGATACTCATTACTTAGGACTTTATTTAGTTCACTTTTGTATGACTTTTGCAGATTTCATGCCTTCTTTTTGAGAATTTCTACAACATCATGGGAGTCCTGCTCTCTGAATATTGTCAACGTTTTATAGGCGATGGAAGCAAATGCAGAGTTATGGTTTGATTTGCTGAGGGATAAAAAAAGTATGGGAGAAAATGGGAGAAAGGGTCTTGACTTCACAGTAATTCCATCATTAGAGACCGTTCTTCATTTCTACTTTCTCCTTTTCTTCCAAAATAGCAATATTACAGAAGACAAAACAGGATCTTCTTTTTGTGAAATCTCTAGGTAGTGGTCAGTGAAACTCTTGATGTGAGTGTTTAAAGTCAGAAAACACATGTGGATATAGAGTAACTGTGTCAAGGAAGCTCAGCTGGTATTTCTTCCAAGTAGATGCTGCAGATGGATTTGAACCATTTAAAGTAGTATTTTCTTGCCATCAAAGTAACTATTTACTGTTGTTAAACTCTAAAGCTTCTGATGCAGTCATTTTGCTTTGAGTTGATACAGTGAGAGTTAATTGTTGCTTGGAGAAAAATAAGGGGCTGGGAATTTAAAAAAAAAAAAAAAAAAAAAGAAATCACTTCCTCTGCGATTCCGAATGTAAAAGCATCATGTGTTTATAAGAGCTAGAGTTATTTGGGAGTGCTGCTTGCACTCTGAAGCAGCGTGGGCATGATGTTAGGATGGCAGCATGCAGCCTGTGGTGAGCCTAGATGAGAGTCAGTGACAGGCAGCATCACGAAGATGCGCACGTCGGGAGAAACGAGCATTTGCTGTTCTTTAACCAAGCAAGGCAGCAGAAATGGAAGCAAGTATAAATGTAAATGTGAGCTGTGCCTGGGTGTAAATCTCAGCTGATATGCCTGGCACAGCCCTGCAGTTTAATCTACTGTGTACCCTTTTGTATGCTGCAGCATGCTGCACAGAATAGTGCAGTAAATCTTTGGCATAAACTACAAGCAGCAATTTCTCAAAACATTCATAGGGTTCCCCCCTCTCCTTTAATGAGCGCTTTTTCTCCAACGTTTTCTCTCAAGGTGTTGCTAAACATGGTGCAAAAATTCTTAGGTCTTAAGTGTTTTCAGCATGCCACAGAAACAAGTTTTGCTTCACATTTATTTCTGTGAAATCAGCTGAATTAGGCCAGGGGAGCTGCCTTATCCTGTGGCACATAAGCAGCTCCTGGCTTTTTGACTCTTGAGAAGGAGCCAAATAAACAGATTAACTCTAAACCAAGAGTGGATTTTAATCTACAGTCGTGAAGTGCTGTGGCAGGGTGATTTGGTCAGTCCTACTGAGTTTGAAGTTGTTTTGTTTGGTTTTTTTTTGTAGGACTTTCCAGGAAGAGCCTTTTGGCTTCCCTTCTTTTAAGTAGGGAAGGGTTTTTGGTTTGTTTTTGTACCACTGTAATTGGACAACAGTTTGCATGCAGAGAGTAAGACATAGAGCTATGCAATTTATAGATGAGGAGTGCTTGCAAATTGAATCTACTTAAAATAACAACAGTTGTTGCCTGGGAATTAGTCCCTGACTCTTTCTTTGGTCCAGTCCCACTGCAGGGACATACTCTGACGGTCCCGTGAGGAAGGGGGGTTTGTTCCTGATGGACCTGTAGCTGCCAGAATTGCTAAACTGCTCACTCTGAACAAGTGGATCGATTGTTTTCTAACCAAAGATCCGAAACCTCAGTCAATCAAAACATTCTAGGCATTAATTGATCCCCTCGTTCCCCTTCTCAGCAGGGAGGGAGTGATCCATGCAGGGCAGGAGGAAACCAAATTGATGGACAATTTCAAGGAACTTTCTGGGCTGTGGCACGTTACATATGGTTATGCCTTTATTTGAGGAATATTTAAGATGCCTGTTGGTTGAGGTTTAAATATAGCGGGATAAGTTACTCTTGTGTCTTTGAGGATGCTCCTACTCATTAGCACTTAATTTGTGCTAGGTGTTACAGGAAATGCCACAAAATCCTCTTCTTTATGCAGGTTAACACTGGAGCAGTGCTCTTGCTATTCTACTGCTAAGAGTATCTGGTATCTAAAATGCATTTTACGTGATGTTCTTTCTTTTAGGAAACAAAAAACCAAACAAACAAAAAGAAGAGTTATTCACATGTTTCATTAGTGCTCTTTGTTATTAAACTATGAAGAAATATTTTAAAGAAAAAGAAATATTGATACTTTGGATCCAAGAACCTTCCTCTCAGCTACCAGATGTAGTTATTCAACTTGGGCAGTACTGTGGCATCCACAGACAGCTGGTAGCTGTTGTGTGCTCACTGGCATACGGCAATTTTCCTTCCTCCATCCTGGTCCATCTGGGGAGGGCTGTCTTAAGTGTTTTACTTGGTAATCACAACTATGATGAGTTAACTTCTAAGGCTATTGATGGCACTATGTGTAACTATCTGGGCAGTTTTGATCAGTGAACAGAAATGAAGCTTTCTAGAAAACATGGTCTTCCACCTTCTTGGAAACCCACAGCGGTATCATATGCTTACAAAGCAGAATTTGGACACACAGCACAAAGGCAGGCAGAGTGAAGTTTACTAAGATGCTGACATGCCTGCCCTCTGAAAGGGCTGCTTTCCTGACCGGAACATTTGGTAAATCCACTGACAGCGTTCTTTGATTTATTTATTTATTTGTTTGTCATCAGTAGATACAAATTCAGTTCTATGGACCGTAAAGCAGATCTATTACAGGTGTGTTTTGAAGGGTCCTGTCTGATGAACGTGAAGTGCTTTGAAAGCTCAGGACAGAAAACATGTAAGTAAGAAGCAGCCATTATTACTGTGAAAAAAATTTGTCTCAGTTTTTGTTAATATGTCCAGTGAATACATTAATGAATGATAATGACAAATCATACTGTACTAAGTGTTTTATGGACTGTGGAGGTACAGAGCTCTGAGCAGGCCTGTGGAGGTTTCTCCTCTGCCTTCGATAACCAGTTACTCAGAAATTTAATAAATGAATATCTCTGTGAAGTGGTTTTGGAAAGGAGCCTGGTTTTGCTTTGGTCTCTTTAATGAAAGTAACTCTTCCTAACTTTTCTATGTTCTCTCCATCTGTTGAAGAAGGAAGCCTGCTTTATCCCATTTACCCTTTAAAAAAAATGATCAGTAAACCACCAGTATTTCTGTTGCATAGTGGCCTGCTTGTACCCGTCTGTGTCCCAGCTCGACGGGGCAGACGCCGGTGCTGTAGAAAGATGCTGAAATATGAACAAAAGACTTTGCCAGTAAATGACTTAAAAGTGTGCAGCTGGAAAAGGGAGGGGGAAAGGGTTTCTGTGCTGTATTTAGGGAGGAACAAATACAACACTACAAAGGTCACAGGATACAGTAATGATGTTTGGATGGAAACTTAACTTGCTATGAATGAAATTGTGCTCTTGAGTTTTCCCCCTGGAGCTGAATGTCTAAAAACTCTGAATACTTCTTGTTCTGTTTCTTTTTTTTTTCCTTTTCTTTTTTTGGCTCTTGTGAGCTACCATGAGTTGTACTATAGAAATGAAAAAAAAATTGAAAAATGGAGGACGGACAGCACCCACACATGTGCTAGGAGAGTCTTAAATACACTAATCTCTATTGGGTTAATCAGAGCTGTGACAGTATTAATTTCTGGTTACTCTAGTACAACTGTTGCAAGTCAAAGTTTTGTCTATGCTAAACAAATGTGTAAGGTTTCTTAGCAGGGAACTTACTGTGTTACCAAAGTCATCAGCACTACTGACCAGGATTAGATAAACTCAGAACTTGCACTGAGCACCCTTTGGAGCTGACTCTTGGACCCCTTGAGTGTTGGTTTTATTTCCTGTGTGGTGTGAAGTCTTGTTACTGATTGCTAAATTGCCTTTTCTCTTTCCATGTGCTCTTATCCCATCCAGATTGCCTGTATTTTCTCTGAGGTTGGTTTGATCTTTTATCAATCCATATGCTGTTGTTACCTTCCATTATATGATTAATTTCTGCCTGTAATGATAAATTACTTTACCAAAAAGTGTAAGAGAGATCCTTTTATTTAGCCCAGTTATCTAATGCCAAGCTCATTCATATGCATTGTCTTCATACTTAAGGAATTAATCTTTACTTAGGCTTTAAATCAAATTATTTCTCCCATCCCCATCAAAATGATCTTGACAGAAGATAGCTGTGAAGGGCTTCTCGCATCCATTAATTTCAGCCTTTCACTCTTTCTCCCCGGAAACCTTCGCTAGAAGTGGCCTCCCCCAGATGTGCCCCTGAAAGTTCAAGTAGTAAGTTTGTTTCAGGTTTAAAACAAGGGAACAAATTCTGGCACTGGCCTCTCTGGAAAATCCCTATAGGTGGTAGTCTTTTATGTACTGAAAGCAGTGACAGCTGTTGCCAGCAAATGAGAAAGTGTTTTGGTTTGGTTTGGTTTTGGGTTTTTACTTTATTTTGTTCTGAAACTTGGAAGTTATTTTCTGGTTAACATATTCTAACAGTTGGTCGTTCTTGCTGTGATTTATAAATTTCCTTGACTGTTGCTGATTAATTTCTAGCTTAAACTTAAGGAGCACCCATGGTGGGAGTATTACAGTACTGCAGTCTTGGAGGAGAGAAGGCTCTGTCAGTATTTTGGGAAGGAGCTTGCAATCGCCAGACCAGCATGTACAGAGTGGACGAGTACGTTTTTCTGCTGCTGGAGGTTTCTCCAGAAAGCAGCATCTGTAACTTGTGAAGTTCCATAATAAATACTTGCTGTAAGCTGAAAGAGCAGCTATAATTTTCTCCGTACTCTGTTCCCTCTTCCAGCTCACTCACATCGTTTCAGTGGTTTTATGATTAGGCTTCACGCAAATAGTTTTCATTCATGCCCCACCCTCTACCAAACCCAGAGCAGCACAGCCAGCTGCTATGGTTGGGATGAAAGTGCTGCTAATTTGCTGTTACCTTTAGTTTAAGGATTCTGGATCTTGTGAAAGGTTTGCTGTTGTCCTTGCTGTAAAAAGTTATTTATATGTTGACTATTTAAACACATTTATCAGTTCTCAAAGATCCATGCCTCTCCTTTCAAGAAGAAGGTTGCTTTGAGACCTTACATGGAAAGGTGCGTGCAGAGGATGACAGCTGTATGTATCTATAGGACAGAGTAAGGTGATTTCACACACACACCACCCCCCCCCCCCCCCCCCCCCCCCTCCGAAAGTGATCAGTATTCAATCAGCCTTGCTTGGGCTGTCTGTTGTGGAAAGGTTACGCTATGTTTACAGAGCTACTTTGAATCTTTGACAGTGATAGTGAGAATAAATTCAACTCTTTTCACTAAGGGCTCTCTTGATGTACAAGGCAAACAGGTTCCTTTTCCTTCCCTGCCTTCCTCCCCCCCCCCCCCCCCCCCCCCCTTTTTTTTTTTTGGCTTCAAGTCGTGTGTCTCTCCTAAAGCTTATTTTGTTAACAAAACAAAGATCCCCCTGAAGCCTCACTATGCATGCTTTTAGCTTATGGCAATAATATTAAAATCTGTTGACCATTAACTTTTTAGAGCACAGGTGTTTTACATAGAGTGGTTTTTATCAGATATATGGGAAGCTCTTTTATTTTTATTTTTTTTATCTTTCAATGTATGAAGTGTTTATTTACTTTGGAGAGGTGAGTTTGTTTTTAACTAGCCCAAACAAAATGCCTGTTCTTTTCAATATGCTAAAGAGCTATTCAGCTGTATCGTAAACCTCTTGCAGTTCATATTTTATTACTGCATCACTTTCTAAAGTCCTCTTTCACTTAACATCTTAACTCTACTTAGGTTTCAGTCTTTCAGTGACCCCTTGCCAATCAGTGAAAGTGAGGGCATTCATGCATAATTATAACTGAGAACTCTTGCATCTTTGATATTAAAACAAAAAAAAGAAGCCCAAAAGCCAGGGTTGTCTTCTGTGGAATTCTCTGATTCTGAAACTTCCTGTGGCATATTTTAAGCATTATAGACATTATTCCTCAGCTACTTTGAAGCTAAATAAAGCAAATTATTTCTGGGTATAACTGTGGGTATAACTGTATATGTATTTATAACATGCATGTAATAACAATTAACTTTCTTTTCTCTTTAAAATTCCATCCATTTTCCTTTCAAATAGCTTTAAGTGGCTTATGGTCATTGAAAGAACATCCAGGCTAAATCAGCCTTTTTACTAGTCTGACAGTGTCAGAGCTTTGTGGGTGCTGTTTTCCCCTTGGGTGGGGAGAGGCATCCTCCTACATTTCGTGCTGTTAATTCAGATCTCTTTTGAGGAGTCTGTGTTCTTTGGGTTGCTGAATTAGGTCTTTCCACAGATCTTGCACAGTGGAATGGCATTGTGTTTGAAGTAGACTGAAAGTAGGTAAAAAGATTAAATGGTAGTGAATTACTCAAAATGACCTAAATCAAGGTCTCCAGTGAGATTTATGGGATTCGGTTACAGTTCTTGAAACATGTTGAGAAAACACTGAACTTTTTTTTTTCTTTTTTTTTTTTTTTTTTTTTGTGGCAATGCAGCCTGCATGGCTGGAAAGGATGTGCCTCTTTTTAAGAAAAGTTACTCGGGTACAGGAGATAATTGCATAGTGGTTTTACTTTTTTATTTTTTTGTTCTTGTTTGGTTTTTTGGAGGTGATGGAATGACAAATCCCAGCATTGTTTTGAATGAGACGGCTGTTGAGTCAAGAGGTCCTCACTGGTCCGAGTGGAAACAGGGAGCGGGGGAATGCAGCTCGCTGCTCAAATAAAACTCAGTGGAGTTTACTGCGAAGAACAGCCAAAACCAATTCCATGAATGAGTCAAAGTTTGTAATAGTCTTGAATTGGATTGTCAGGTAGCTGAAATGTGTCTGTAGGTATCCCTTCTTTTGACTCCTTTCTCCCTTCTCTTCTTCCTCCATGACTCCTGCCGTTGGGAAACGGTTTGAGTAGTAAGTAGGAAATAAACACTCCCCTGAAATTTCCTAACACAAATAAACAGGTTTGCTATTTTTAAGTGCCAGTTTTTTATGATTCTTCCAAAGTTCTTTTTGCTCCACTGGGATTGAGTCTTGAATGAATGTTTTCTTTAAGATTTATTTTTAGGAGTTAAAGGCTTATGTGAACTTTAGTGCTGGCAAAGATACTAGGTTGCCAGTCCTAGACATCAAATTTGTATTTTTTAAATTTTTAAATCTTTAAGCTGCCAAGAAGAGAGGCCGACTGAGAATACTGAAAGAGATGCTCATTTTACTACCTCTTGTACCAGGGTTTTGTTGACACTTTCCTACGTGTGTGAGAAATAACTTCATGTTGAAGCAAACCTTCACTGTTGCCACTGAAGTTGAACTTCAGAGCTTTGTGAAGATTTTCAGTTTAAATAGAAGAAAGTTTGTGAATGTTAAATATTTCTTTTGGTGGCAGAGCAAGCAGGAAACGCTTGTCACTGCAAACTATTTGGGGGCTGATTCCCTGTCCTTTCCTTGTGTATAAAGTGCTCTTGTTCCTTGGAGTGGACTTGCCTGGTCCTAGGGGATGTCTTGTTTCTGTTTGTGGTGAAGAGAGGTTGTGCCAGAGCAAACAGAAGAGCCCCTGAGCTGCAGAGACCTTCTCCTTAGTTTTAAGGCATGGGGCTGGGAATTGCTTCTTGCTTTCTGACCCGTTTACTTTGTCCAGCAAGAGAAGGGTCAGGGAGGTGGCTTCAGGGCTTGCTCTTGTCAAAAGCTGCATTTTTAGGAAGCTTTCTCAATGCTCCCAAATGCTGTTAATCCGGATGAAAGTGTTAATGCTTTTTTTTTTCTTGTCAGTTGGGACTAGAATAGACAGGGGAAAAGATACAAGGCAATCAGACGTGTTCGAGGAAGAGGAAGAGTGTGTCAGGAGCGAAGGAAAATCCGCTTTGCCTTGTCGGTAATTAGGGTGGACTTAAAATTTTAGCAAGTGTCTGGCTCCTTGGTGATTTAATTTTTTACGTGCCTTAGCTTGGTTTGAGGTTAGACTGTTCATACTAACGTGTTTTACAAAATGGATGTTCTCTGCGTAGTGGTGGCAGTGGGTATGTCTATTATTACTGATGGCAAATTGGTTAATAATGTGGTTAGTCTAAATAAACTAATAGTGCAGACTGTATTTCTTTCATTGCCTAAGTTAATATTTTTATACACCTACTGTGAACTTTCTGGTTTGGGGGTTTTCTGGGGGGTTGGGGGGGTTAATTTTAGTTCTTTTGTTCAGCTAGATGGAACTGACTGCTCAGCTAGATGCAGCTTTTTTGTACATCAGTTCTGTAACCATCCACTCAGACCTTGGGAGAATTTTAACAGCGAGTGGTGGTTCTTCCCCAGGAAGGCTTAAAAAAGCCACTGAATATTACAGGCTTAGGGCTTGAACTCATTTTTATCAAGCTGAGCAACTTGTTAATGACTTAATTGCTGTCATTTTGATTTGGATAGGGGTTAGTTTCAATCTTCTGCTGTTGGCAGGGTTGTTCTAGATGAAGTGAGAAGTCCACAGTAAGTGGAAGAGAGCTGGTTATCAGTGAGTTCAGTTCTGGGGGCTGGCTTCTTCCTCTGCTTGCTAAAGGGTTCCTTAATTATATTTTCTTTAATACACTGTTCATATGTAGCAAGCTGCAAATTGGGAATAAGTAAAATCTAGTTTAATGAGCAAGAAGTCAGTGTGAATGACTCAACCTTCATCGTTTTTTAGGTCCCGATTCAAATTCATTCCCTGTTTGTAGCAATTGAAATGTCACCAAATGTTCACACTGTCGGAAGAGTTGGGAGTGACTCCTGTCGTGATGATGGATTGCACCACATTGCCAAAGGTGGTGGGCTCCGACTGCTTCTGGCAGCTCTGGCGGAGGAGCAGGAGCCTTGGATGGAGAGTGGGAGGATGAATCACTTTTCTGCTCCTCTGGACCCAGATTGGAGCTGGGAGGAGCTTTTGGCTCTGGGCAGCTGCAGATAGAAGAAGAAATTCTGCCTTGGGTTTTTGCAGATGTCTTACAAGCGCTGAGGTTGTGATGGGGCTCCTGGGACTTAAGTAACATGTTTTTTTAAAGGCTGGTATTTCTGTGTCAATTATGAATCAAAAAAATTAATGTTTATGGAAATAACCCAAGTACATTGCTTTATTTTGTGAATGGGGCATCACTTCATAAATAATTATGAAGTTGTGCTGAGATGTAGTATCCCTAGGCAATGGTGTTCATTCCCAGTATACGCTTACTGGTTTTGATATATTTTGACTTCCTTACAAATGATGGAGGTTAGCTAGTGTTGTCTTGTTCTTGGAAAGCAGAGGCGCAGCTCATGATTTCCGATTTCAACTTGAAATGTGTGACTTCAACTTGTGACTGACTTGCTGTATGATTTTGCCTGCTTTACTTGCTATCTATCAACTTTATTGGTATAGGAACAATGCTGGATCAGAGAGAATAGTGGGAATTCAGTACTTTTATCAAACCTTTTCAGGTAATTCAATAGAAAATTACCAAATTGCTGGCTTATTGCAGGTATACTAGGAGGCAGTGGTTGTAATTGGGATATATTCACTGTATGAAGACAATTCACTGCACAGTCTCTCTTCTGTAGTTCTCTGTGCCTCTATCTATCGTGGATACTCTTTAAAACCTTAACCAGATTGAAAATGGTGGTGGCCTGGATGCAGTAGCAGCTGGCTTTTGTTGGGAAGGTGCTGGCTTTCAGGTATGCATGTTGTTACATGCAGCTTTCCAGACCTGCACTGGTGTGTTTCTCTTAGCAAGTTATTTCCTCTACTATTGTTTTTAAACATGAGATCCACTCTGCGCTGCTTAGTTGGTAGAGTTTTTAAAATCCAGCAATCTCAAAAGACTGCGTTAGCTCTGACTTGCCATACAGAACTGACATTCAAAGAGAAACTTGCTTCGTTTATGCTTTAAATAGCTCTCCAATGGGGAGGTGAATAGTGAGAGCACACAATACGGCCAGCACTGGGTTGTGGGGGCTCTGCAGGGCTATTATTAGATGACAATAGCCGGAATGAAAAGCCGTAGATGCTGCATCATGTTTGGGCCATTGTGTGTGACCGATGTTTTTAAGTTGGAGAGCTGGAGGTCTTTCAGGATCTCCTTCTCTTATGCTCCTCATTGGGGACCTCTTGCTATTTTTCTTTGCTGGGGACAGTGGAGGTTATGAAGGAAAATGGCTGCTAAGTGACTGCTTTTAAAGCAGACTTACAAATTCTGCTTGCATGGGATAATGTTTAAGACTATATAACAGGCTGTATGCATTTTCCCGATTAAGTGCTTGGAAGGTGACTTTTTTGCAAAGATGAGTCAACTGTAAGTTCAAAACATGGTTGTCTTTATACCTTTTTGTTAATGTTTTTGTTTTCAAAAGGAGGTTCATGCATGCAAAAGAAAGGTGATGATCTGTGTATGTATTCTCAAAAGCCAAAAACTCCCAGGGCGCCAGGGGAAGCTGATGTAGCTGAGTGGAGTTCATCTTGACCTTGGCTGATGTCAGAAATGAACAGGATTTCTTGGCATTTTGCTGACTCAGTCCATCACTGTGTTTAGCAGTAACAAAGCCTTAATTTTTAAGGAATGGTATTTTTTTGACTGAGCAGGTCTAACTTCTTTGTAAGAAAGTAGGCTGTTCATTTGTAATCTCTGGCACAGGCTACTCAAGTTATGCATCTCCACAGGTGCATCCATCCACAGATGTTCCTATGTAAGAGACAGCCTCAATTTCAAGGGCATGCAATTTCTGACAACTGCATGGGTCAGGGAAAGAGAGAGTGCTTGAATATTTGTATTGCAAAATAAAATCTCGTTTATCTATGGCTTCAAATAACTGCATCGTATTTTTCACAATATGTTGTATAAAGTGCCTCTTTCAAGTCTGGTTTCCGGGTGCCTTTTTCCCTTTACCTTCGCAAGCTTTAGCAGAAAAAAGCCGCAGCTACACAAATTGAGCATCACTCTATAGCATTGGGAGGAAGTCCTAAAAGACAAATTTGCCAAATTCACAGTTAAAGGCATTTTTCATGTATGATGCTATAGACTTGAACTTCTCCTATTGCAAGTCCTCTGAATTTCGGGTCTGCTGAAATGACATAACTGGCACCTAAGAAACAATCCCAACTGTTCCACAGCACTGAATATAACTTTATTATTTTAATATATTAGCTCTTTACCTGACTTGTTTACAGAGTGAAATCTTGGTCTGTTTTTCCACCAGCATTGTATCCTGTTTTCTTCTGTTTTGGTCTGCAGTTTTTTATGGTTAATGATAATTGATCTTTGACTTTCAACAAGACTAAGTTGAGCCCCAAAGATTTAATTGGCAAGTGTCCGCTTTTGGAGATCTGAACATGGCAGACAAGGAACAGTCTTGTCATAAGTCGTTGATGCAATTTTCGAAAAGAGGGAACTGAAACCTCTTGAGGAAAGAATTTTCTGTTCATTCTATTTTGAGTATATTGTGAAATCAAGGAAAGTACAAACTAATATTAAAATTTAGATGGTTGTGTATGCTGCAGCAAGAATCAACACTTAGGGTGAAGTGCTTGGTGATTGGGAGAGTGTATCCATCAGGCAGTCTTGCACTAACAGCCCTTCAGTTGTGCTGAAATACAGTTTTTGAACTGAACTGCAAGAAGAAATATTGAGCAGAGACGTGATGGGGCTAAACCATAACATTGTTCAGAGCGATGTGCAGTGATGGTGATTTGCTCTGAAACTCTCCTCTTGGAGGATGGTCATCTAAAATCCTCCCTACGAAGTATACAGGGGGAGAAGTATTTTCTCTTACAACTTCATTTTTAAGTGTGGAGCTTTCTGTAAGAAAGCTGCTGCATGCTTCTGCTTCCAGTGGCTGCAGTCGGTCTCAGCCACAGGGGAAACAGCTGCTGTCACTGGGCACATTGACTTCTTCCTCTGCAAGCTCTTGAATTTGAGGAAGATAATTTGCATTACTGCGTATGTTGCTGATGCAAGCTCCCAATGTGGAGCTGTTTGTTTCAGTCCAGTCCTTCTGTACATCATCTATGAGGATGTGCAGCAGCACTGCTGAGTGTCACAGCAGCTAAAAATGAAGTTTTTCAAGTTGGGCTGAGGTGGGAAGCTGGAATGCATCAGGCTATCTTCAGATTGATTGGCTTGACTTCCTTCCCATGCAATGGTTTCTTAGCTATACTTTAGAAGGAGATTAAAAGCTGGACATCCTGTTCTTGAGGAGGTTTTGCACTTCTGGCTTGCAGTGTAGGTTACTTGTAAGTAGGAATGCTGCAACGATTGATGTCTTATGCTTATCTCATTAGTGTGATGGTATTCCCAGTCCAACAGAGTAAACTTCCAACCATGCTATGGGACAGCCAAATGTAATGTCAGCAGCTGTGCTGAACCCTGTGCTGTTAAATGCAGGGGATTTTCATACAGTTCTTTTTAGTCTGCCCTGTCTGCAGACACAGGAGGAAGAACAAGGGGGAATGCAAGGTTAGGGACAGGAGTCTTAGTTGCTGTGCTCCGTAAATATGGGACAGGGCAAGGGGTAGGCATTTGTCCTGCGGTGAAATGGGCTGTTGCTATGTTGGTACACAGAGCAGTTCAGATTTGTGTTCTTGCTTCCTTTGCAATGACACTGCAGTATCACTACTTCCCCTTCACTGCATTTCTTAGTGTCTTTTTTCTTTTTGAAATCATGCTGGACATTTAATAGCAAAAATACATTTTGATTTTTCATCCTTCTCTTTTGGTTTTCTTCTACATGGTGTCCTTTTGCCTTCCCCTAAGCTCAACCCTGACTTCCCCTTAAAAGTAACTTACCAACAAGCTGCTGGAATTTATCAAACAAAAAAGCCAGGGGTTGTTAAAACAATGAAATACTTAAGAACAAGGCAGAGTGCCTACTTTGCTTTTTGTAAGATTTATTTTTTGGAATTGCAGGAGTGTGTGTAATTCAGGACTTTAAAGTTTGCTGACTGACTACTCACTCTTGCTGAAGAGCATCCATACTTGCTCACTTCCTATGTAATCCATTTTCTTCATGCAAATAAGCTGATTGCGTCCAGGTTTTTTTTAAACATAATTTTATTCCTTTTAAATTACAGCATCCTCTGCAGATGTTGGAGTGTCATAAAAATGAAATGTGGAAACAAATGCAAAGTTGTCATGGCTTGCTCCAAATTTGAGACAGTAATTAAGCTGTCGGGGGAGTAGTGGAAAGTGCGGCTGACTTTATCTGTATGTCCTTTGGCAAATGACGTATGGACTCATTAATGGGAAAGGCCAATGTGAAATGAACTATATTCAGTGGTTTGTCTGTATCAGTGCATCTGCTTTGGCAGATAAAGGATAAAAACTACCCTGGATAATCAAGTCTTAAGATTTGGCTTTTTATTTAGTAGCTGGAGCCATTGCTGTCAGGGGAAGTTGAGGTAGAAATGAGCAAGAATACCCAGGGTCTGAGTATTTCTTCTTTCTGGTTGGTAAGAAGAAATAGTGGCATGACATTAGTGTTGGGAGATTGCTGGTGTAACTTAGAAAAGCAGCTGATGAAGATGAGCTAGCGGGTCCAGAATTCCTTCTACATGGCAGTGACTTAAGGGGGGTGGGGACCAATTCTTTATGGCAAATGGTGACCTGATCCTTTAATGTCTCTTACACTGTAGGACCGTGGGCTCCCTTTAACACCCAGTGCATTACCTGCTCTTGGGTTTTATATCTGAAAACGCTGAAATGTAAAAAGATAAGTCATAAGCGGATCCCAAAAGGATACATGTTTCCTACCCTCTGTCTGCTTTCAAAGATTTTCTGGCCGTCTCTAACACGTTCAATGGATCATTTTGTGTAATCCTGTCTGGCAATTTGTTTCAAGATGCTGGGATTTTTAAAGCTATTGTCTGAATGTTTTGTCCAGATGGTCTTAGTGTGAGTCAGACTGTAAGGTACAGTGTCTTGCTTTGATAAGGTTACTCATTCTGTTCGGATAGCTGATGGCTTTATAGCAGTAAAAGAACAGATCTTTCATGTTAATGGGAAATTACCATTCATTCTCTTGGAAAACGAAAATAGGACCAGAGCGTCTGAAGCTTTCACTGCTCACTTCCCACTGTAAGTTATTCTCATGTTCCTGCGAAAGTGTTGGATTTTAAATGGTGATAACAAATCCATCTGTCCTGGCTCTTGGCAGGAACGTCTCTTGATAATAATGGTCCACCACTATGAGAATTTACAAATGTCAGTCACAGCTTTGCGGCATTAATGATTTATACATACAATGAGCAATAAAAGAAAATGAAATGTCTTGGATTGATAATTCGTAATTCAAGGATGCCAATAACTGGATTTCATAAGTTATCTGAGGTGTTGTCAGCATATTAATCAAATTTAAACAAGTTTTATTGAAAGTTACACGTGTAACTTTATCATTGGAGATTTTACTACACCATTTATTTTCTTGCTCCATATTGTTACAACAGTATTATTCATAGCTCTTCCTGACGTAGGCTTTTGTTAAGTATATGTATTTCCCCAAAAAAACAAACCAAACAAACCCCCCCCCCCCCCCCCCCCCCCCCAACCCAAACAAAATGCTCCACCTTCTTTGGCATTTTAATGAGACTGAGAAACATGGATATTCCTGGGCTGCTTAAATCTCTGGGTAAACTGGTATGCCACTGAAGGAAATTTCCTTTCTCTCACTCAAAGTGCTTTTTTCAGTGGGAAGATGGAGAGGTCTCTTGAAGTAACCTGAACCTGAATTCACACTGAAACTGAGAATGACTGGCCCATAAAATAGTTGGCACTCAGAAGCCTCCTAGCTATTTCTAATATTTCTGTGCTGGGCTGGTTGGTTGGTTGGTTTATTTGGGCGTGTTGTTTTAAGTCACTAGTAAATGAACCAACATAAACATTCCTTGTAGTGAGGCTGGCGGAAGAGCCGAAGCCGAAAGCTTCTCTCTCGGCTTCCATGTTGACTTTGGCTGGTCCTGTACAGTGCTCGTTCACAGGCTCCTTTTGGCAGATGGCTGGAGCTTCAAATAGTAAGGGTAAATAAGTCACACCCAGTATCTGAATTGCAACAGTGAATGTGTTACATGTGCTTTGGTTTCCTCCTGTCCAAATGGCTTTAATAAACCTTAGGGTTTTTTAACAATTTTTTTTGGGTGGCGTTTTCTAGGGACTGAATTGTTTTTGTGGCATTGCATTAAGCAAATGAAAAATGAAGTGAGTTGCTAATCAGGGCTCGGGTAGAGCTCGAGCTGTGGGGAGGAGACATGGTATGGCTGGAATCAGTCTGCAGGAAAAAATAAAAAATGACTAAACTCATTACTGTCTTTTGGGGGTCCAGTCCAAAATAGAAGAAAAAAGAGTTGTGCAGATCTTTAGGGGTTTCAAACCACTGAAGATAAAACAGTGAGGTCAAATATAAATATTCAGGAATGGAAGCAGAAACACTTGGCCAGGTGTGGAAACTACTTTGGTGCAGTGCAGTGGTCAGGAAAGGTTCCTGTGCTTGCAAATGTGAGGGGAAGCCAGGATGTGCACCAAGAGATCGTATTGTGCATCCAGGTGATTTTTGCCACTCTTTCTGTGAAATACACCGGCCCTGCTGCAGCTTGTGGTCATGCCCATCTCCCTGCTGCCAGCTGAGGCTTGGAGGCAGATCTCTGGGCAGAGGCTTCAGTTTATCAGACGTACTTATGCTCTTCCATTTCTCTGGGTATTGGCAGCTGAAGCTAAAATCCTCCTGATGTGATCTGAAGAGAAAAGCTCCTGGTTGTAGTCTCGTCTGTGTGTCGAGGATGCTGAAGCAGAGCCTCTGTGCCTGTCCTCTCCCTCCTCGTCCTTTGGGGCATACGGAAGACACCCATTTCTCTCCCACTTTTGCACAAAAGGGCTTTTAGTTCCTGCCTTTGGAAAATGTGTGCTGTTGTCAGTTTTGCTTTGGTTTCTGCTTAGAGGGAAGAGCTTTCTGATGTAGATAGGTGCTGAAGGACTTCAGTTTCCTAATGCGTTTTTTTTTTTAACAGTGATAATTTTTGTTATGTAGGGGCTGAATTTTTCTAGAAGCATCAAATCCTGCAAATCTTTAACTTTTATGCAGCTTTATTCAGGTATATCTAAGAAGTGCATTTTCTCTGATTTTGCCCAATGTTTCAAAGGCTCCTATAAGAGCAGGATTATTTCCTTCCCTCTGTCCCTGCTTCCGTCTGCTTGATAAAAAGGCTCCTTTTGACTTCTCAGAAGTGGAAGGAAGTGACACTGGACAGCATTCTGCTTTTCAGTGAACACATACTTGACATCGGCAGTACAGGATGCTTGATTGCAGGGAATACTTTATCGATTCTGTTATCTAATTGGTACTGGGAATCCAGATCACCACCTGGTTTTGTGTCTTGTACTCTGACTTCAATTGATTCAAAGTTACATATATTAAAAAAAAGTGGATTTTTTTGACTATTAGTCATATTTCTACATGATCATCTTGATGATCGGCTGCAATTTGTGTGGTGGGTTACATCTGTGTTTCTTGCAAAAAGCTTTTTCTGGGAGGTGGGTCATTTTCCCCAGAGGGGCCTGGGAGGGGAGCAGAGAGGATTTTAATTGTATTTTTATTGCAGAAGTTACCTACTGTGCAAAAACTAGGTAGAACCTTATATATTTTCCAAATAGCATATGTGGTATGGTTTGCTTTTATTGAACTTTGAGTAATTTATTGTAAAAGTTGGACCCATATAAACGATTTCTAAATGATAAAGTGTGCGTGTGTGGGCATGTAAAAAGGAGGACCGGAGTTTTAATGTCAGTTTTCTGACAAAGGCACGTGAAAAATAAGCATCTTGTTGTTCCTGATCTGGTCTAAGCTGCGCTGATTAATGGGTGTTGCTGTAGCTGACAATGAACTGATAGAAAAATGATGATTCACATAATTTGAGCTTTGCAGGCTCTGTCAAATATTCATTTCCATCTTTACAAGAGGTGCTATAGATTAAAATGTAAGTTCCTTTAAAGACAGCAGTCCTCAGCTTACACAGCTGAATATTTATAACTCTAAAGGAATGACTTCCATGTTTCCTATGATTGTATAGGAAAAGCCTGCTTGGGATACCTTTGCTTTCATTGAGTATTCCTGGTGTAAACTCCTTCTGAGTGTGAACAAAGACTGAGACAGAAAGCAACAGGGAATCTGGAACAAGATTTTTTTACATAAACTTTTTTTGGTGGTTTTAAATTAGGCTTATATCTGCTGGGTTTTATGTGTGCTATATAGGAATTAAAAACAATGCTCCAATTTGATTTCTTATGTAGACAGTTAAGACTGATTTATTGTAAACTCTCATGCCAGTTTAAAGAGGCGTTACTTTGATTTCACGTAATGGTTTTGGTTTAATGGCAGGAATTACTTATTACAGTGGGGAAAATAAGAGGCTGCTCTGGTGGAAACTAGCTCTGTCATCAGTGTCCACTGGTACCGCGGGCAAATAACTCAGACCTTTTTGATCTCGTTGAAGTCATCTGTGAAATGTCTGCAATGATGCTTGTTATTCACCTCTCCTGGAATGCTTATGGTTAATTAATGGTTCTCAAAACCTCCCAGAAACACGCACAGCAGTGTCTCTGCTGGGACTGACAGGGAGGCAGTGATGACTACATTGGGCTGCTGAAATATATTTGACTCGCCTTGTTGACTTCTTTGGACAGTCATCTTCCTTCTCGATGGACTGAGAGCCTTACCCGGTGTTCCAGCGGGAAGGGAAACAGGAACATAAGGAGGAGGGCAGCAGAGATCCTTCATGGTTCACTTGTACAAGTCTCCGGGCTGCTGGCCTGCGGCGGGCTTGGGCACTCGCTGGGTTATTCGCGACCGACCAGGTGGGTCTGTCCCTGCTGCGATGTGATGGTCAGCCAGGAGCACATCCAGCCTCGGATCTCCTGGGGACCCTCAGCTACAGGAGCTGGGAGGTGTGCAAGGAGGCGGGAGGGTTTCAGATCTGATGTCACCTTTTGGGCTGCGGCAGCTCCAAAATGTGGTTTATCTACATGAGACTGAGGACCAGGAGAGGAACGTATTGGAGGTACCAGGAAAAGGTATTCGTTTCCATGGCAGCTTCAGGATGCCTCTGGAGTAGTGGTACTAACCCAAGGTTATCTTTCACTGTTACATAGTTACCTGATTTTAAAATGAAGCCTTTTCCTGTTTGCTTATTTTGTACCTTTATGAAATATTCCAGGTAAATTGGTGTTGGTTCTTCAAAATGTCAGCTTAAACACAAAGCAAGGATGATTGTTGATGCAATTAAAAAAAACAAATTAAAATTAAAAAAACAACCCCACATTTATCTGTTTTTCCCCTAGCTGCCAGAGACAACTGTGGAAGCTGGCAGTCTACTGGAAGTGATTTTTGAAATTTAGCTTACTCTGCTGTGCTTGAGGAGTGTTTACATGTCCCTTTTTGTTTCTCTTCATTTATTTCTCGATTGTTTATGCATGTTAACGTGTTAGTTACCCAAGAGGAGAGGGAGGAGAAGAAATCCTGAAGTGAAATTAAATTAGACACCAGCATTAATCATTCTGTTTGTTTCTCTAAATATATGACATAATTCACCAAAGGATTTTCCTTTCCTTGAAGATACTTGTCCTGGTTTTGGCTGGGATAAAGTTAATTTTCTTTCCAGTAGCTGGTACAGTGTTGTGTTATGTTTTGGATTTAGTATGAGAATTATGTTGATAACACACTGATGTTTTCAGTTGTAGCTAAGTAGTGTTTATACCAAGTCAAGGACTTTTCAGCTTCTCATGCCCAGCCAGCAGGAAGGCTGGAGGGGCACAGGGAGCTGGGAGGGGACACAGCCAGGGCAGCTGACCCAAACTGGCCAAAGGGGTATTCCATCCCATGTGGCGTCATGTCCAGTGTATAAACTGGGGGGAGTTGGCTGCGGGGCACATTGCTGCTCGGGAACTAACTGGGCATCGGTTGGCAAGTGGTGAGCAATTGCATTGTGCATCACTTGTTTTGTATATTCCAATCCTTTTATTATTATTATTGTCATTTTATTATCATCATCATTATTATTTTCTTCCTTTCTGTCCTATTAAACTGCATTTATTTCAACCCATGAGTTTTACTTTTTTCCCCTGATTTTCTCCCCCATCCCACTGGGTGGGGGGGGAATTGAGTAAGCAACTATGTCATGCTTAGTTGCTGGCTGGGATTAAACCATGACAATATTAAAACATGTAACTTGTTAATTGCTACTTTTGTTCTATCAATTTAATTGATTTGAAAAATACATTTGATGTTACTTTGCATGAAGGGCTCGTGTGTAAGAGCGTAAATATCAAGTCTTACAAATTGGGAAAAAGTAATAATTTTTTACATTGCTGCTTCTGGGTTCTTGCATCCCAGTATCTTTCAGCACTTCCTTACTTTACTTAACCTTTGGAGCACCCTTGACAGATGGAGAAATGGAACTTTATAGTGTCAAATTAACTAAGGTTTTTGCAGTAGGACCAAACGTGTCTGGGGATTGGGTCTGGAGAACTTGGTCCATCCCTGAACTCTCTTCCCAAGGAAACAATTAGCACTATGGAGGATTTCATGCATCTGTGTGTGTATGGATGCCAGTTTCTCACCTATAGACGTTTCTGTGTGTGCATGCATATGAATGTGGTAGTCTAGTGATGTATAGTGAGTTTAATTTGGGATTCCTGAAGTGAATTGAAGCAGTGAGAACATACGGCAAATGCCAGAAATAATGATCGCATTACACATTTCTGATGAATAATTCAATTCAGTTTAGTGCTTTTCCACCACTGAAATAAACCCCTCACAATATTTGACATAATGCAGATGAAACACTTCAAGAACAAAAATTTGGAAGGCGAAAGAAGCAGTTGTTTCACTTCTGTTTGAATTGCCACTGGTAGAGGAAATCTTAACGCTCAGAATGAAGACGTATGTAAAGTCTTGGGCTGGAGCTGTGGCTATTAAACAGCTCTTCTAGTTGTGCAGCCGTGGAGCAGACTTCAGGAGGAAGAACAGTGGTCGCGAAGGGCTGCTGTGGAGCTGCAAAGAAACTATTTTTAAAATAGGCCAGGAAAGCACAGCAGAAACTATAGCAAACAATACAAACCATACACAGGAGAAATAATTTTTAAAATTGGTAAAAAGAAAAAAACCCAAAAAGTCGTCTTTCTCCTTACTCTAAAATCCACCTTTCTGAATTTGCGTACTGATACATTGTGGGCAAAAAGAGTGAAAGACAATATTTCAGTTACACCCAAATATTTTTGAGCTCTCTTGAAAAGAAGTTCTGCCATCTGTCACTCGAGGGGTGTGTTTTGGGGAGCGGGAAGTGAATGTTTCTGCAGCTGCTGGATGCTGTTTAGGCTTAAGTTTTACTAAGTGTTCACAGAGCTCTCGTGTCAGGTATCCTGTGTAGCTTTATAAATGGAGAAAGCAAGGCACAGGCTTAATTATTTATTAAAGGAGTAGGAGTGTTTGGAATGGAAATTAGTTGTCCTACTTGGACAGTAGGAAGAGGCAGTGGCACTGCAGGTACCTAACATTGCCTGTGAATTTGGGTGTATAAAAGCCTTAAGCAGGGCTGCAGGAGTTAGGAGTAGAAAATTCCTCTTTTAACTTCTGGTGTCAGGTAGCTAATGACATACACCAAGGCTGGTTCTTCATCGACTGAGCAAAACAGAGGTAACCAGCCCACTTTGTATTTTGTTGCATCTGAACTAAAACCAAAGATAATACAGATAATTCTGCATTTTACCATCCACTTTTTCAGTTTGTTTTGGGTTTTTTGTGTGTTTTGTGTAATGCATAGGAGAAGTACTAGCACACTACAGAACGATGAAATGCAGAATGATCCTACATCTGCTTCATGGTGATTTCAGGACGTAGCTCTAGCTGCTTGTTTTTCATCTTTATTTTTTTCTGTCTTGAATGAAGCTGGTCTGGAGCAGAGGGGTGTCCCACAGCCCTCATCTTGCATGGGGCTGGGGCATTTCCGAACCACGGGGCGAGTGCTGGCGCACCCCATGCTGGCAGAGCTCATCTGGGTCAGCAGCGTCTTGACTCTGCTTTTGTCTCACGGACCTGTTCTGCTGTTTCTTCCTGATGGGTTTCCATTCTAGAATAGACAGACGTTTCTGTTGAAAGCAAGCACCAGCCTCTCCCTTTACAGAGGAATTTAACTTCCTTTGTGCAGTGTGAAACACTGCAGTACAACATTCTTCATTCAAATCTCCTCCTGTTTTGAAATGAAGAGCCATGCGTACCTGGCTCCCCTCCCTCCATCTGTCCACACCCAGGCTGCTCATTGCTTGCAAATAAATTAACATGACTTCTGAAGGGTGTTTCTGTACATTTCCCACACTTTTTGGTCAGTCTCATTAATTCTCACACTCTGATGCTCCATGGGGAAGCCCAGGATTGATCACTGCTTGTGAGCCTTTGCTGGACTTGATACTTCATTCCTTCATAACTTTTTTGTGGTGTTTGAAATGTTAAATAGTGGTGTTAATGGTGTCCTGGACAGCACAGCAAGTGTTGGAAACGGCGGGTGGTCGGGGAACATAGGGTGGTCCGAGGGCTGGTGGAGGAGCAGGAGTTAAACTTCTTTCCTGGAGTGTGAGCGCCTCGTGCAATACCCAGTGGAAATCCCCACTCCTGTTCTCTCTCCCAAAAAGGATCCAGAAACTTACGTTTTACTCGTAGCCAGCCTTGGTTTCCTGAGAAATTGTGAGTTATTTGATTGAAAATGTGTGCAGCATGTGTTTAGCTTTATTCCTTACTGCATTTATTCCCTGTTGTTGACTTCCTATACCTGGGAGCACACGTCCAGGCTCCTTGCACTGCTAACCACCTTTTTTTGTAATTAACACAGCAGGGTTTGAGGAAAGAATCTCTTCTTTCTGGGAGAAAGGTTTGAGCAGTCAGGAGAAGAGTGTGGTGAAAAATACCTGAGAGTCTGGTGCTTCAGGGAGACTTGGTTTGCCCTGGGCCACAAGCAGAAAGGGCATTTAAAGCAGGAAAAACCCCCAAACCTTATGTTAAAGATGTTCACCAAATTTTTGGCTATCTCTGCAGTGTTGGCTTCGTCACCCTGCATGAGAGGAAGCTGTTCAAATAAGTATTAAAAAGTTGTTTCGAGAACATATTATTTCAGGTTGCTTAATGGGCCCAAAGCAATTTCTGCCTCCCAGAGCGCACAGGCACTTGGGATGCTCGTTACTGGAGGCTACAAAGAGCTCATCAGCTTGAACTATTTTCTGAGTACTAAAAATGTGATCTAGAGTGTGTGTGTGTTGCTTTTGATTAAGCTAATAGTCCATGTGTCAGAATGACTTTTAAATTGTTTATTACATAAATCCATGCTGCAAACCAGTGATAAAATGTAGTTTTACTCCTTGCCTATAGTATTTTATCCAGCATTCAAAAAGTGGGAAAGCATAAGAAAAGGTTTGTCTGAGGTTTTTTTAGCTTGATATCATCTGGGGGAAACCTTTAACTGAGTAGACAATCCTAAAATAGCTGTGAAACTTCCTGTAGGCAGAAGTAGTTGTAATGCTCCTGCATTTAAGTTTTGGGTTTTCACTTATTTGAAATGTATTGATAAACTTTTTTTATTGTTTTGAATAAACAGTTGTAGAACCTAAAGTATAATACAGTCCGATGTACTTAGACATGTTATCTTTATCAGGGGTTTTATGTGCACTATGGATTAGTTACAAAGATGAGGACTTGGCTTGTGCATACGGGAGGAGTTACCCACACTCTGCCATTGGAATTAGGGCAGTGAATCCCTGCACAGGGTAATTTAATCTGGATTCTGTTTTTAAACATCCTCCCTGAAAAGTCAACAGCGTGGACTGTGTTTTGATAAAAGTAAAGGACACTTTCATGGCTATTTCATTAGACAAAAAGAAAAAAAAAATCTAAATATTTAATTTGAATTCTCCATGGATTAAATGCCTTGGCAACTTTGTAAACATGTTTAATTGCATAATTTTGAGCATTTGCTTAAAAGCTTTGCAGATCTGAAGCCTTGCATCAGTTCACAGTCTGAATTGCAGATGACTTTTTTCGTACGGGTATGGAAAACCAATGTGTAGGCTTGCTGCGTTCAATGGGATTCTAGTTGAAGGGTGCTTAAAGTTATAAAATTTTCAAGCTACCAGTTGCGATGGAGATGTTACACAACTGTAATAAAGGCAGAAAGCATCGTCTGCCTTGCTCATTTAAGTGATGGTTTTGTTATGCCTAGAAAAGCTGGTAGACCCAAGTAATTAGTGATGCAAATATATTATGATGTAGTTATGAAAATAAAAAATGAGCGTCCTCAGTACTTCACTGAGACTAGCCTTAATTTTTGCTTTTAAGCATGTCTTGCATCCTCTTCTTTTACTTCACCAATGCAAAACTTTATGCACTCATCTTACACCTCAAAATGATTTTATCAATCTGTATTAGAAAGAATTTCAGGTACTAACGCCTACAATTTTGTTTATATATTTATAACTATAAAGGGATTCTTGTCAACGTGTATTACCCAATGCTAATATTTCTCAAATAGGTAAGGAATATTCTGGTTTTTAAGGGAAAATTTACCTCTTCCAGGGCATGCAGTTTCTGACAAGATTATCAATCTGAACCTGAATCTCCCTCCTGGCTTTGGTCTTTAACAAAAGACTGTATTTCCTCCTGTTATATCATTTTCCCTTCAAAGCCTGGTTTTTAGATACCAGTGAAATTTTTAAGGCTGTGATGATCAACAGCTTTCAGCTCGCAGCGCATTTTGTTCCGTGAAGTTCTTGCTGTTACTGTATAAAGACTTTTCTAAGTCATTAAACCTCCCAGCCGTAGTCAGGGTTGTTGGGCTATTGTCTGTCATTTGGCACAGCCCTTGTTGTAATCATATACTAAAAAAAATATTGAGTCTGTTTTCCCCAAACTACAAAGTCTTTCACTTTTGGAGTACAGCCTTACTTATATATGATGGTAGAGCAAATGTGAACAATTCCTAGGAATTAATAACGTAATGGGAATATGTCAAAATATGTAATCCAAAGCATTCTCCAAAACTTATTTATATATTTAAATGGTTTTAAATTTTAGTTGAAGCTGTGTTGTTGCTTGTTTTTAATTTTTTGAAACTGAATGGAGTGTTAACTTCAAACTAAACTATAATCTTAACATAAACTTCCACAGGGTTTACAAAATAAGGCAGGTGGATGCCTGTGCCACTGCTGTCTTACTCTGTTGTTCAGCACCTGCATGTGTGGCAGCTTTTAGGAGACGGGAATTTAACAAACTCATCACAGACAAGGTGCAAGATCTAAAATTACTGCTCCAGGCTTCTCTATGAAGTGGAGATTTTGTTCATTTTGGGTTGCTTTGTCTTTCATATGCCTGAAAGATAAGACTGCGTTGGAGCTGTGCGTGCAATTTAATGCTTGGTGTCTTCCAGTCTTTCTGTGTAATTGCTTCTTATATGCTGGGTGGGGGTCCTGAAAAGTCAGGGGTAACTGAGCTACACGTGAAGGTTTTGAATCTGCTGACTTCCACCTTCCCATTTGTGGTTTGATTCTGTTTTGCTTTGATTTCGACGTGCCTCCTGTTTGTATTGAGCTTATATGGCATTAACATGGGAGGAGGACCGCTCCTTGCAAAGCAGCCGTGGGGGACCACTAAGTCAAGGCAAGAGCGTGGACGGTTTTGGAGTTCAGCTCTGCCAGTTGGAGCGGATTTGTGTGGGTGAGAGGATTGCTGTTTAATCTGGGCGGGAGCTGGGGGTTGTTGGTGCTGTTTTGTTGTCATCCCACTCCTTTCCCAAGCTTGTCATCTTTTTATACAGCATGGCATTTGGGATAGGGGTGGGAACATCCTGAGAAACCTACAGCGCAGATACATGGAGATGCAGCTAGATACTGAAAAGCAGCTCGGGTTGCTTGTGCCTTCTCCTGGTGCTCTGTGCTGCGCAGGCTGTGATTCACCGTGTTGCTATCCAGTCAGAGCACTTAAAGCTTATCACTGGAAAGAGTTGAAACCCTGCCTAGGGAGATGATCCTGCTTGGAGCAGGAACGTTGCTCAGAGTGCGTGAGACGACTGGGCAAGGAAGTCTCCTGGGTCTGAGTTTGTCCTTCTAGCTCTGTGCATGACCTACTGAAGAATAAGTTGGTACAGGAATTTGTTTCTGTACTTCCAACTTTAGTTGATAGGATGCTTAAGCCTAAAAAAATAATTTTGGTAAATTCTTTTTTAGAAGCTGAACATTGCATGCTGCAGAAAAGCAAGGTATAGTTCCAGTCAGAGTGTATGTATCTGCCTGCTCTGGGTGTAAGTATTTTATGATAGTGCATATTCTTGCCAGAAGCTTTGCATAAACCCTGTCCTCTTTGGTGTAGTTTGAGAAGCCCCCACTGTTCAGTAGAGGTTCATAATTGCACCACAATTCTTATAATCTGCTCAAGTGTAAAAAAAGTATCGGTTTTAAAAAGTAAGGATAACCTACTATTAATTTTGTTTACTGGATCCTTCCCAAGATTGTAGGGTAGGAGTGTTTTGGGACCTCGGGTTTGTCATGTAACTAGCCACATAGACACTAGTCTAGTTTATGGGCTTTTTCAAGCAGGAACAATCAATTCCTGAAGATCAGCTGGATTTGTTAAAGAAATGACTGAGTATGGTGGTATCTTAAAATGTAATGTGTCTCTTAACTTGCCTATGATGAAAACTACTGGCAATGACCTTTCCATAGAAGTATTAGAGGGACTATCGCTTAAATACCATAATTTTATTCAGGGACAGTTACCTTCATGATAATGCAATATCATTTGTGCCTATCAATACTTTATATGCTTCAAAGTTTAAAAAGGAAAAAAGTCAAATAGATGATAAACATCGAGAATGACAAATGTGACTAAAATACAGGAGGTAGAAGATCCTTCTTTACCCCTTGAATTCATTAAAAAATAGACATGCCTGCTGAGTGCTACAGGGAATGTTGGACAGGTAGTTGCAGAAAGAGTAAAAGTAAAATTATGCAACTGTCTAGCATTATACAATACTCTGTCCCGCTGTGACCTAGGTGACTTTATGATCTGGTGATGGAAGTGAATAACTGCTTTGTTTTAAACGGATGGAAAACTTTTTTGTTGCTACTAGGGACGTTTTAAATAGGTAGCTGTCAGCCAGGTGAGCTTGAAATACAATAGAAAGGATTCTGCAATACAGGGCAAGGCTTAGTGTGAGAATAAGAATACCTGGTGTTTAATTGTAATTTTACTACAGGCATCTTGACCTTGAATTAAATGTGCTTATTCACCTTCAGGCACTTGAAGCATTGGCAGCAGGAGCACAGTCTTCAGGAGGTTGTTCCTTGTCTTGAATGACCACAGTGGGTGGGATCGCTAAGGTCTACAAGTTTTAGGAAAGGAAAGGAGGTGGAAGGCTTTTTGGTGTTTAAAGTGGCTGTTAACCTAATAACCTGTGTAAATTAAAAGAAGCGAAAGCAATGAATTCAAAATTAAAGTGGTTGTTGTGACTGCAGACATAAAAAGGTCCTGTGTAATAGGGTGACCTGTGGGTTAGAGCATGCACAGCCTCTGACTCTGCCGTGGTATGTTCTCGGAGTAAGTCTGAAAAAAAACCCCAACTTTTGCTTGTGTAAGCAATAGGAAAACAAGCAGATACTTTATACTCTAGAAAGCCCAATAAGCCTCAGGAAATTCCTGCATTCTTGATTTTATTTTGTGGCAAAGAACTGTGTGGTGTGTTTTTGAAAGATGAGCAAGGTTGCCCTTCTCCAGCCCAGCGCCACAGACTCGATAAGCTGGAACTGAATAGCTTATTGTTCCCTTGCAGGCAGCCCGATCAGCTGTCACTGCTCCCCTCAAAAAACACTGAGTTTATTTATAAAGAAAAAGTGCTGATATCACATTTCTTACTAAAGGAAAAGGTTACTAGTTCTTGCTGCTGTTTAGCAGGAGAGCTGTGTGTGAAGTATCCCACCTTGAGAACCAAGAGTTTGAGCTTCGTTGTAATTTTGTAATTAAAATACATGTGCTCTACTGATCTTCTAGTCTTTGAGAACTACTAGTTTTTTGGAACTGGTCCTTTGTATTTCTACTTTTTCTCCTGGAGCTAGATTCTCAGTCGAGAACGTGACTGATTGGAGAATGTCAGAGTTGCCAGGTTGTCACCCTCATAAAAGCTCCATCAGTTGTAGCACGGAGAAGGGTAGGTGGCCACACCATTACCTGTCTGAGCTGTACCTGGTGTTTTCTATTCCTACCTCAATCCTCTTTTTAAACATAGTGCCTACTGTTCATCCATACTAATAGGGTAGCTGACTTTTTCTGAAAAATAACACTGTGCAGATGATCAAGCCCTAAATGCACAGATAGGTGCATCATATACAAGGAAGATATTTGCTGCATTTGAATTCTGTGCCTCTTTCTTTATCCGCTTAGCAGAAAATGCCACATCTGCTCAAGTATTTTCTATGTGTGATACCTTTTCACGGGCCTAGGAACTAAGCCACAGCTTATTAAAATGAATGTCTTTGCCCAATGACTTCTGAAAAGGTCACAGAGTTGTTTCTATGTTGGGACCATCCCTTCTGCTGAGGAAAGGGTGGAGGAGAAGACACAAAGGGAGGAAGAGCTTTCTAATACTTCTTGCCTTGAAGGATGTTCTTTCTTGAATGTCAGACTTGCAGATGAGTGTTAGGTTAAGGACTAGGCAGACTGATTCATCGCAGCAAGGAAACACTACGTTACTGTGCATTTTGGTGCTATTATTGTCTAGCTACCTCACCTTTTCTTTATGAAAGTCTTAATGACAAAGCCTCAGGTAGAATGGGGTTGTCTTGTTTGCATTGCACGTGGCTAAACATGTCACTTGTGCAGAGTTTTGCAAATCCATGAGTAGTTTTGTAATTGGGGACTGAGCTGAATGAAGATGATGTATATAGCATACGTTGAGCATCAGCAGCAAATTTTTAAATAAGTGCTAGTGGACTTAACGTGTGTAAGCATTCGTTCGTTCCCCGTGCCCCTCCCAGCCCCTGTCGATCCTGAAATACTTCTGCTAGCTGGAACCGAGCAAGCAACAAAGAAATCTCACAAAGAAAGAAATCTCACAATTTGCAAGAAACGCAGTATGCAGGTTTTACCTAGCGTTGCTCACGCCTCCCTGTGCCGCCTTCCCTGTGGACCGAGGGTTGTGCCCTTGCGAGCGCTGTAGGGCAGAGGTTTCCCCCTCTGGGCTTGCTTCTGCAGTGCCCTTGCAGCCAGCCACGGCAGCAGGACCAGATGGTGCTGGTCCCTGCCCAGGGGTGAACCCGCACCCTTCCTGCTTCGGCCGCCTCGGCTGGAGAGGGAACCGTAGCTGGGGCTTCCCTCAGCCCGGAGAAATGGGCGTGCTGAAGTGGTTTTGATTAGAGAAGTATGTGGACAACTCAGGCCTGTGTATTTGCTTGTAGTTCTATTTCCTGATGAAGGAAGTTTTCTGTTTTCTAAAATTCTCTCCTGAGAAAAAAATAAGCTTGACCAGCTTTGCCCACACGTCGCGGTTTCGACTACTCAGTTTCATTCTATGTTACGACCTTGCTGCCTGTATTTTCTTCTCACAGTGAAAGCTACAGAAGACCCTGGTTACTACATTCTCAGAGAAGTGGTACTACCAAATGAAAGTGCTAATCAAGGTCATCTTCAAGCCTGGAAACCCCACATTTTTGCAGATTTTTTTTTTTTTTTTTTGGCAAGCCTAACTAGGAGCTGTATTTGTATACATGTGTTTTGGGGTTCCTAAAATAAAGATGCGTGCTTTCTTCATTGCAAATCCTGGACCCCCTGAAACTGTTTGTTCCCACAGATGTGAGCACAATTCAAGGCAACTGATACTCATAGTGCATGGCAAGAGTAAAGCGCTTGGAGGTCCAGATGGTATGCTTTTTCTGGGCAAAGGGACAAGTGTACAGAGGAGGCCAAGCTGGCCTCTATAACTGCGTATCTCAGGAATTAGCAATGAAGTAGTTGATTAAAAAATTGCATTTGGAAAATGATACTTACCCATCTTCAGTTGTGGTGACGAAATTGTGGGTGCCTGCAGTTGCAATGCATAGATATAAACAAAGCTGTGCATGCTGAAAACCTGAATGTTACTTATTTTATTGCTGATTCTGAATTCAGCTTGGAACAATACACCTCTGAAAACCTTTGGAAAGAGCAGCAATAATAGTCAAGCAATAGCGGGCATCTCTACGGTTTGAGTGCTCAAAGACCTTTAGATGAAAGTGCATATTTTATTGTTTTCATGTTGAATTTATTGCCTGTATAAAAGCCAAATAACCTCTATTAGCTGCATCACTGAATATTTCTGCATTTTTATACTCCGAGATTGACATGCTTCTGCTACGTTTTCTTGCCCTGCTTGATGGAGAGCAAGTCATTTCACTATTCTGTCCCTCAAATTCGCAATCAGTAAGATAAGGAGAACACCACCTGGGCTTGAAGGGCTAGTGTGAGAAGTTTTCATATTTGTAAAATGTTTGAAAAGTGTTTGTAAAATATTGTGTTAATACAAATAGATGTCTTCAGTAATAATTATGCATAATAATACTACTAACACCTATACCTGTGTGCTTTATGGGTCCTTTAGACATAGATAAGTTACTTGCACATATTTTAAAAAGAAAAATAGCCTTCCTGGAGATAATTCCCTAGTGGGAAGTGCTATCATGTTGGCTCTCCAAAGGGGTGTCTTTATTTTGATGGCTTGGTTTATAATGAGAGCTGCACAGCTGGAGTCTCAGTAACTAACTGAATAATCCGAAGTTGGTGCCTTTGGGGAGTGCCCCAGTATGTGCAATGTCTTGTTTCTGCATCAAGAGTAGTCTGCGAAGGAATTTGATAGAAATTCCCTGAAGTGATTTTCTGAGCTGACGTGGGGTATTGCAGCATTCAGTCCTTTTTCCAGACTGAGATTCAGTACATTTTTAGGCAGTGACCACTTCTTCTTGATGCCAAAAATGCACTTGACACTCGTAATTGATGCACTGTTCAGCAGTAGAGCTTTGCTTGTAGGTCTGTGCACCAGATTGCAGGTTATTGGATAGATTTCCTGCAACTGGTGCATCCAAGATGCAATCGCAATATTTCTGTCTGCAGATATAGTTAATCATAATTGCGCTTTGCTGACATACCACTAATGAGGGAACATATTTTAAACTATATTCTACTGGAGAATTTTTATGGTGTTTTTTCTAATGGGATTTTGTTTAATCTTTAGTGCTTTTATTTGTTACAGAGATCCGTGCCCAGTTGGTAGAGCAGCTGAAATGCCTTGACCAACAGTGTGAGCTTCGGGTCCAGTTACTGCAGGACTTGCAGGATTTCTTCCGCAAGAAGGCAGAAATTGAGATGGATTACTCAAGGAATTTGGAGAAGTTGGCTGAGAGATTCCTGGCTAAAACTAGGAGCACCAAAGACCAGCAATTCAAGTAGAGTATTTGCCTTTTGTTTTTGCCCTTTTTCCCCTGTAGATGTGGTCACAAGGATAGGAATACAAAAAGAGAGCTGATATAGCACTGCTGTGAATGTCAGAATAAAACGTTTCCCAAGTTTGTGTTAAACACAGAACCCATTTCATTTTTTCTACACAGCCTGGTTGCTAGCTTCATTTCAGTAATTCCTGGTAGGTCCTGTGTTGTCAATAGGGATTGGAATGGTAAAAATTTGCATGTCTAAAAGGAGTACTTTTCTTGGGAAGGTGGGCACAGCTGTACACCTGGTCTAATGGACAAAGCCAGAATTTCCTTCAGCCTCGGTGGCTTTGGTCTGTTTTTTCAAGTATAACTGTTTCTAATCTGTTAAACGCTGTGATTTACCATTGCAGCTCTCTGTTTTCAATATCCTACACATATTCAGTGCAGGATTTAAGAGTGTTGTACCTCTGCTACTATTACTTCAAAACAGGACAGAAATAAGGCCAATAGTACTTCTAAATGGAGCTGTGCCGTTTGGCGGGGCAGAATCCCTAGATACAAAGCTGATGGGACTCGTTAAAATTTAAAGATGTCCTTATTGACAATCAGCTGTCTCACCAGCTTGAAACATTATTTACAGGTAGATCTGACTGTACTGTTTTGGTTGTTCCCTGCTCAGATGTTTGGGTTGGGATGACTAATGTGTATCAAATGTGGTTTCATGGATTCAAAGCCTTCTGATTTACTACTGACTCCTGGCTGGAGGAAGGGACACAGGTGCTTTTCACAGGAAGGGGGATGCAGGAGAGGACCTGTGGGTGAAGAAGGGCCTGGTGCAGGCTGCATGGCATGGAGACATCAGCCCAGTGAGTAGGTGGCCAGCACAAAGCCACAGCCACATGGCTTTTGTAGCTGACATCTGGCCAGTGCACAAGCTTGGTGGGTTTTACTGTCAGGGTAGCAGCTGGGGAAAACACCAAGCAAAAGCAGCCTTGGCATCTGAATCATTTCTGCTTTGGACAGATTGGTCTGAGAGGATCCGTCTGGGTCTGCCTCCACCCAAAGTGCAACGTCACTTTTAGCATTATTTGGGTCGGGCCATTATCGTGTTTTTGTTGTTTTGTTTTTCTTGTGTTTGGAGGGTTATGGGGATATATCCGCTTTGCCTTTCCACTAGAAGCTCTTTTTGTGAAAGCCATTAAGTAGGCACCATTTTAGTTTGCTTTCTGTACAGCTTTGATGTCATTTACTTGAGTTCTCATTTAAAACGCATATTGTGCTATGTTGTCGGGAAAGCACGACTCCCAAGCATAGCTATTTGACAGGTTGGAGAAGAGTTATTCTGCGTATCTATAGAGCTGTAATTGTCTTAAGTATTTTTTTCTTTTCCTTTACAGTGAAAGTGTTCTTGTAACTATAAGCTGCGCATATTCTGCATGTGCCTTTAGGATGGCACTAAAGAAATGGCATCTTGAACTACAATTTTCCTCTGCATTATGATTGGTCTTTTTCAGTTTATTTTGTTGTTATACCTGGTGAAAATTGAGGTGATTTCCTTTATATTACATGATATGAAACATCTCATCAGAAATGCTTTTGTATTCAGCTTTCACTGTTGGGAAAGTTGTATATAGCTTACTTCCTATTTTGAGATTTAGAGTGAATTTTTAATGCGGAATTTTTTACCCTAATTGAACAGAATCCTATGTGGTGTCATGCTTCATGTGAATTAAATATGCTGGCTGTGATACTGCAGTGTTTTTTAAATTTGTTTGTTTGTTCTAATGCGTTTTCCTCACTGACCCCTGCCCCTGGTTTTTGAGCTGTTTGTACTTTAGATAGGCTTTATAAAGTTGTGCCTGGACCAAATCGACCTCAAATATCCTAGCTATTGAGTGTAGCCTGAATTGGACAGGTGATTTTATCAGCACATAAAACTTTCACTTGAATTCCTGAATTAAATGTCCATGCTTTTCTGGTCAAGTCCAGGGCATTGCCCAAAATATGCTAAAACCTGTTACTGAGCATCAGTTTCACTTTGCTTTGCAGAGAGAGGGCTAATGCTGCTCAGGCTCCTGATTTCACTTACAGTAGCAGCAGATAGCTCCTGGCAGAAAAGCATCTTGCTTTTGGAATATGTTACCCTGCAAGGTTTGAGTCCCAAATGTACATGTTGTTAATTTGGTCAAGAGTTGGAATAAGGGAAAAAAATAACTACAAGGCTGCTGGGTCTGTGGGCGGTATTTTGTCAGAGCAGTGGCACACAGTTGTGAAGCTGTCTGTCCTGGGTAGTTCCATCTATTACTTGTTTGGTCATTTGTGTCCGCTGGCTGTAAGATTCAGAAATGTGTCAGAATACCACAGGGATCAGTAAGGAAGCAATTCCAATTATAATTACCTATCCCTAACACTGCTTTGTCTGAATAGCGAAGAGTAACTTGGCTGGTATCTTTTCTGTAGATGCTGAAGCTGTAATCTCATTTGGAAGCCCCCAGAAGACCATTTGATCAAAGCCAACCATCAGATCTCTCCTCCTAAGGAGCCTGGTATTACATGACTATGAGATGTGCACAGGCGGGTGGCTACTCTGTAATTGCCTGGCTGTGACCCTATAAATATACAGTAATAGCATGTTCTTTTGATAACATGATAATTATGTCGGAAGGTACCATATCATTCAGTGACTGCTTACCATGTCACTTGCCGTTTTTAGATCTCATAACACACTGTCAAGGAGGAAATCTGTCAGGCAGTAACCCTGTAATTTGCATGTGCTTTCATACTCAATAGCTATTATGTAATTGCCAAGTTGCTCCAAATGTGTTCATTTAAGGGAATGCTGTCAAGGGCAAGAGGCTTCAGTCTGACCCTTGAAATTGGATTGTGTGGCTTCCTCCACCATCCATCTCCAAGCTGGTAAAAGCACATGCTTAAAGGAAAGAGCAATGTGAAGTGCAGGCTTGTGTTGGGTTTCTAACAAATGCATTGCATGGGGTTTATTTTTCTTAGATGTGGTTGCATCAGAGGGTAAGCTGATCAGGTGGCTACATTTTCCATATGGGTTTTGAAATGTAGGTGGTTGGGTCTTGACAGCAAACTGTGTATAGCTGGTGATGGACTTAAAGGGTGCTTGCACATTGCGCAGTTTGAAGCTAGCTTCACTGGAGCATCTTAAAATGATTTACAGAGGTAGGTGTATGTTATTCTCATTTTATATCTTTGAAGAAAGGGAACAGATTGGTTTAGCCAAGGTGACATACGAGTTGATGACAGTTGGATATGTCCCAGGTTTTACTTGCTTTTAACTACTCTACCATGGCTATTAGACCTCACTTTGCCTATTCTCTTTTAAAAATGTTTTTTCAATTAGAACAGACTATTAAAGAGAATAGTCATATAAAATGTATATATTTGGTAAGGCTTCTTCAGTACCTGTTGGTAAATGTCCTTGCACAAGATGTAAGGACTGAAGGAAATGCATTTCACGGCCCATGTCTGGCACCTCTAGTTGTTACAAGAGCTTGTTTGTCACAAGTTTGGTATAGTCATTGCTCCTTAAAGACCTGCCTAATTACAGGTCTCCTGTGTAGCAGTTAAATCAGAGCATCTATCTCAGCAGGTGTCCATCTTGCCTGTTGGGTCTCGGGGGTCCCTGCAGGCAGCAGTGCTGGGTGTTGATATGACTTCCATCCTCAAAGGAAGGTGTTCTCCCACTGCAGTGAAACCCTAGGACCTTTTACTCCAGACTTCAGTTCTCCCATTTCATGTGATTTTGTCCTAAAGGCATTTGCCTATTCAAATAATCAGTTAACAATATAAAGACTGTGGCAAACCTTGACTGATTCCTTTCAAAAGAGAAAATGAGGAAAAAAAAAAAAAAAAAAAAGGGAAAAAAAAGAAAAAATTAAAAGACAATGCTATTTTAAGGCTGTATTTTAAATCAAGTTAATCTTTGGTAGTAGGATACTGAGTAGCAATTGTCAGCTGGAGAGCTGAATGTCCAGGATATCCCAGCATGAAATTCAGATGGCTTTCTGGCAGCCTTTGCCTTGAAGTAGAAGATGCAGAATAAGTCTGGCAACCTTCAGGCTGAGCACTTGTAAACAACAGATGTTCATAACTGGAATCTTTTGGAAGAGAAGGGCAGTGAGCAGCGTGTATGTCCATGCTTGTAATTCTCAAAATTTGCAGTTAACACTGAGCTGTGTCAGGAAGACTTTAAGGGGAAATCAAACACTGATTTGAATGAGCAGCTTGCAGAGAAGTTCAACTTTAGTATTCTTAAAAGTGGAATGATTTCTTTAGAGGTGAGATGATACAGGCTGTGAGGGAGGTATCGACAAAAGCATTTGGATCACGTGGACTTCAGTTACTGTTGTTGTTACTATTGTTATTTTAATTGATAAATATTGTCATAGGCTATCTTGACCTGTGATTCTTTTTGACGGAGGTGATTCCTGAACATTTTTTTCTGAGTCTTTCAACTAACAACATTTGGAAGATTTTTCTAAGCATGAAGCATTCATTAATTCAGTGACCTCACTGAATCTGGAGAGCTAAGGATACATGACCAGTGAAAATTGATGTAAAACCCCAGGGAGGATCTTCGTGGCGTTTTTCATCATATCAGTGATCCTACTATTGCACTGTATTGGTTGGTATGATGGTAGCTACTCTTATGGAGCACATTGCAGAGGACAAAATACAGACAGGTTTGAAAAAGTATATACAGAAACAATTACGTCTCTGCTTTAACACTTGGTCTAGCTCTAGCTCTAGTGGTTTGTAGGGTGGACTTGACAATGGCACAGATCCGCAAATTACTTTTTCATCTCTCCCTTCACCTCATATCTAATTTTAGCAGGTAGTTCAGGTGAGCTGGGCATGAGGTCAGTACTGCAGAGCGAGCACCCTGTAGAGCTCAGAGACCTGATCCCGCAGGTCCCTGTTGGGCTGGGAAAGGTAGTGCATGCAGGTTGCTCTACAGAGTGAGAAATAAGTCAGTTTCTCAGTTCCCAGGATTTTGATCACTATTTCAGAATGTACCAGGTCTGGAAATGTCTGTTGCACACCTCTAGGAAACAGAGCCCGAATATTGGGGGGAGGGGGGGCAGGGAGGTGAAACAGGAAACTTCAGTTTTTGTATGTGCCACCGGGAGACTTGCTTTAAAAAACTCAGTTCGAAGGAGGGACTGTCAGAGAAATTTTCTGTTCACACGGATGATATGACGTGCCTATGTTAATTTAAATGTTTCTCTCTTTCTATTTAGTAATATTTTTGTTCTCATCTGACTCATTCCTTTGTTTTGCACTCCTTATGGAAACCCAGTATTCCTATTCCTGGTTTGTGGGTGTGGGTTTTTTGTTTTGTTGGTGTTTGGGTTTTTTTTTTTAATCTAGTGTCGGGGAGGAGGTTGTTTTTTAAGATAATTTTTCTGCTGTTGCTCTGAACAGGGTTACCTTGCAATGCCAACTAAGGGTCGCTGGCCTTTGTCCCTCTCTCCTAATTGCCTTAATGCAGGTAAATCTTGGATTGTCTGTGAGTTCCTTGTATGAATGAGTAATTTAATTAAGACGTTTTGGATTCTTGGGACTCAATCTTCCCATCTGATCTTTTGAGACTGACTGCGACCTTTGAAGTGGAAGTTGCACAGGACCCAATCAAGATAACACCCGGGAAACCACAGAGCTTCATACTTTGTGGTTCCTTAAAAATCTGTGCACAACTTCCTCTTCCTGCTCCCAAACACCCCCGATTGCTGTGATCTGCTGTAATTTAGGCTAACCTAAATAAACTCTCCAGATTCACTATCATCACACGATCTTTAAATGAGTATAAATAGTTCTTGAAATAAACCTAGATCTTGGCATCTCCCTCCTCCTCCTCCTCCTCTCCTTGCAGGGGAAGTTTGAGTCAAACAGTTGTAGTGAACGTGAAATCGCCAGCACTTTGGGAAAGTTCATGTACAGGTTCTAAAGTTTTGGGTTGATCTCATCAATTTTACTTCTTAAGGGTGAATACTGATTCCAGTCCTTCTGCAGAATCTGTGGAAGTTGAGCTCGCTCTTGATTATATGCCACAGTCTCTATTGCATATTTTTCTTCCCTTTTTCATCCCTCCTCTGTGGTGACATGAAACTGGAAGCAGAGTATATTTGCCAGCTCCTTTGAGAATTGAAATGGTTAATGAAAATTGCAATTTGCTTCTCTGCCATCTGCTTGTGGTTATGATAGAAAAGGGTCTGTTGTAAACAGTTGTATAACTTCTGCTCTGTGTTGTGAAAACTGTTGCCATGTTCTACCCCAGAAAATGCTGCATTTTTAGAGGTGCTTTAACAGTTAATGTGTGTGTAGTTTTCAAGGCTAGTTGGAAGGTTTGAAGCAAGTAACTGCCTCTTTCCTTTTCTGTTTCATTTCTGTCTTAAGGCCTGCCTTTATCTGCTTTTTGTCAGTGCTAGGAAAATTGTAACTAGCAAATAATGAAGGAGAGTTGTTGTCTTCCTGTGAAAACCTTGCTGTGAAAACATTGGACCTGTACAAAAGCGAGGTACTGAACAAGGTACTGAAGGGGTTAGTAAAACCAAGAGACACCAAGAAATTAAAGGAATTTAAATGAAAAATCTTGAAGTGTGCAGAGCTGTGGTTGCATGAGGTTGAGCTCAGGGTGCGGCACAGACCCGAAGGTGACAATCCCGGTCGCGGATTGGAAGCATGTGGGGTTGTGATTATTTTTTCCTGCAGGATGGCCTTTCATGTCTAACCACACGGAGTGTGTCAACAACCCATCTGGCGCCATTAGACACCAGCAATTTTACTCACCATGCTTTTCATGGACTCTTGGTATTCGTGCTATGTGCTGCCTTAGAATAGCTTCGGGTGTTGTGGTAGGGCAGCCTGGACAGCTGGGAATTGTCCAGTTAACTATTGCATCTCTTCTGGTTCCCGTTTGGTGCTTCAGTTTTCTTTGGAAAGCAAGGCACTCGTACTGTGCTGCTCTCTGGTCCCTTGCATGTATTCTTGTCTATAGTCATAACCCTTGGTCCTTGTTGCTCACAGCTCTTCCAAACTGCTCAAGGTGGGGTTGGACTGATACCTCAGCGAGGGCATCCATGAACAGCCAGGTGCTCTTAGTGGAATAGATAGCAAAACTTCGTAATGAGATGGAGGATGCGGTGGGAGATACTAAGGATCAAAACAGCTGAGTTTCTGGGTTAACAGTTCATGCAGATGAGTAGTAGTAACTTGCCTGAGAAGGCAAGTTAGCAGGCTGCACACAGCTGGACTTCTGGCTGCTTAGAGATCTGCGGCTGCACTGGTCTTAGGAAAAGAGTGAAGCAGCAAAGTGATGAAGCAGTAACAGGCTGTTAAGGGTTTGGAGGCAGGATTTTGAACAGCTAGAACAAGATCAGCTGGGGGAGAGTTTGAGCTTTTTGTTCCTATGTTTCATTCCCAGACTTTTTTACAGTAGTTGATTAATTTTCACTTGCTGAAGCTCTTGCAGCTTTAGAGGGCAAATACTAATTTGCTGTGTAAAGTACTTCAATATCATTGGTGTCAAGGAGCAAACCAACCAACTTTTAACATCTTTTAATACTGTCCTTCATAAACTGCTCTTTACAACCATCCACAATACTGTCTCATTTAGTTTGCTTCCTGTCTTCTACCTGAACCACAGTTTGTCTGTTGGTAGAGATGGTGGCTCTCCAGATGGCGTGTATACCTCCAACCCAGCTCTGCTCCTTGAAGGAGCTCTTTCTGGAGATGCCTTTCTTCCTCCTGCCCTCTCTTTAGTGGAAGAAATCTGGGTGTTGTTTTTTGTCTCACCTAAATTAAAAAACCACCTTAATGTATATATTATGTAATAGAATCATAGAATGGTTTAGGTTGGAAAAGACCTTTAAGGTCGTAGAGTCCAACCATTAACCTAGTGCTGCCAAGTCCACCACTAAACCATATCCCCAAGTGCCATGTCTACATGTCTTTTAAATACCTTCAGGGATGGTGACTCAACCACTTCGCTGGGCAGCCTGTTCCAATGCTTGACAACCCTTTCAGTGAAGATGTTTTTCCTAATATCCAATCTAAACCTCCCCTGGCGCAACTTGAGGCCATTTCCTCTTGTCCTATCACTTCTTTCCTAGGAGAAGAGACTGACCCCCACCTGGCTACAACCTCCTTTCAGGTAGTTGCAGAGAGCAATAAGGTCTCTCCTCAGCCTCCTTTTCTCCAGACTGAACAACTCCAGTTCCCTCAGCCGCTCCTCACAGGACTTGTTCTCTAGATGCTTTGCCAGCTTTGTTGCTCTTCTCTGGACACGTTCCAGCACCTCAAGGTCTTTCTTGTAGTGAGGGGCCCACAACTGAACACAGTGTTCACGGTGCGGCCTCACCAGTGCCAAGTACAGGGCAATGATCCCTGCCCTGCTCCTGCTGGCCACACTATTTCTGATACGAGGCAGGATGCTATTGGCCTTCTTGGCCACCTGGGCACACTGCTGGCTCCTCTTCAGCCGGTTGTCGACCAACACCCCCAGGTCCTTTTTCTCTGGGCAGCTTTCCAGCCACTCTTCCCCAAGCCTGTAGCGTTGCATGGGGTTGTTGTGTTCCAAGTGCAGGACCCGGCACTTGGCCTTGTTGAACCTCATACAGTTGGCCTCAGCCCATCGATCCAGCCTGTCCAGACCCCTCTGTAGAGCCTGCCTACCCTCAAGCAGATCAATGCTCCCACACAACTTGGTGTCATCTGAAAACTTACTGACGGTGCACTCGATCCTCTCGTCCAGATCACTGATAAAGATATTAAACAGAACTGGCCCCAATACTGAGCCCTGGGGAAACCCACTTGTGACCGGCCACCAACTGGATTTACCTCCGTTCAGCATCACTCTTTGGGCTCAGCCGTCCAGACAGTTTTCTACCTAGTGAAGAATACATCTGTCCAAGCCATGAGCAGCCTTCTCTTGCGGTGGCAGCTTTTATCTCCATTTCAGTGGGAGTCAGAGCATATGGCTCCTTATCTGCATGTGTGCCCTTCGAGGGCTGGCTGCAGCCTGGTCAGTACACGTAGATTCACAGTTCTATTAGCCGGGTCTTGTGGTTACTAATTAGCTCTCTGGCATATTAGCAAAACGAATGGTATGCTGCAAAGACTGGTTGCAGATCGGGGGGCAACTATTTGATTTATATAGCTTAACATCTAGCAGTTTCAACCTTATACAGTTCAGCATTTTGATCATTCCATCTGGTTTTGTGCGTCAGCAATATCTGCAATACAGGACACTAGAGTACGAAGGAAAATACTGTCTCTAAATAAAATCTATGCCTTCTCACATTTTATTTTCTTCTTTTTTTTTTTTACTTAAAACACCAGGAGAACCAAAAGCCCAGAATACTTTTTATACCCCCTCCCACTGTACACACGCGTGCACTCCAAACCTTGAAGCAGTCCAGATCACAAGCTGCAGTGATTTCCTGAGCTTTTCATTTTTTTGAGGAAAAGAAACAAAGCGTCAACATCAGCTGTTCCGAAACTATTCTTCTTTATCTAAAATTATCCATATTGTACTGCAAACCCAACCGCTGATGTCACGAGAAGGATAATGAAAGTCTGCTATGGCTTAATTTTCACATTTTCACGATGTCAGACATTGCTTGCAGCAGAGATTGCTGTCCTTTTTCAGTGGAAATTAAATGGCATTTCTTTTAAGAGGAAAGAAATCTGATACAGTTGCATACAATAATCAAGAAGAGCTCTGGCTTTCCACCAGAGATCTGACTTACTCTTTTCTAAATAAATATTATTGTACTGTAAACAAATGATAAACAGATCTAGAGAGAAGTAGATGATGTAGTTAAGACTACACCTAGATCTGCCAGTTTCAAACACTGCTGCGGGGCTGCTGGAGGACCATGCAAAATCATTGCTAATGTCCTTGCTTTCATCTGGTATGAAATGCTGCCTTAAGAAATGACTTGCTCCTTCCAGTAGATGAAATGTTGATCCAAATAAACTGAGGTTCCTCTCATCTCCACTTTTGCCCTTTGTATTGCTTATTTGCAGGGTACAGGGTGAATCAGCCATAATAAGGTGGAGTAAGTTCAAAGATGAGAAAATAAAGCTGGTTGTATGAATGTTGCCTTCTCTTTTGCTTGGGACAGATATAGATGCTTGCACATAATTGTTTTTGTACATGAAACATAACATTTTGTTTCCTATGCAGATGCTATTTAGCTAACTGGATGCTTGAAATCTTTTTATTGTGGTTAAGTCACAAATGCCTGAGACAGCACTGTGAAACCTATTGTCAGACGCTGGAGCCATCGCTCTCCCTCAGGCACTGTAATTTATGAACAAAATCTTGGATTCAAAGGAAAAAATTAGAGCCTACATTTGGCACATGGTAGCTTGCATTTGCCTTATGTTTGTTGGGGGACAAAAGCCCATGGCCATGTGAATGTAGTTGGTGTAACTGAGGGCGTATTTTCTGTATGTTCAGTAGCCATTTTGTAGCCTTCCTCTCCTCTCCCTCAGTAAATCCGTACGTCCCATAGCTGAGTTTCTAGTGTTTATAGGTGTAGAACATCATGAACAGAATAATTTTGTCCCCTTCAGCTAAAGTCCTATCCAATTCTTGTTTCTATTTTGTGTCCTTTATAGGAAGGATCAGAATGTGCTATCGCCAGTCAATTGCTGGAATCTCCTGCTAAATCAAGTGAAGCGAGAGAGCAGGGATCACACCACCCTAAGTGACATCTATCTCAACAACATCATCCCGCGCTTTGTCCAGGTCAGCGAAGATTCGGGGCGCCTGTTCAAGAAGGTAACTGAGTGTTACAACACATGTATTTTTGTTTGGGCCTTCTAAAATACAAAGTTTTAGCTATTACTTCTGGTGGAAGTAATTTACTGTTGACTCTGCCTAATACATGGTGCTTTTTTCCCTCTTTGTGGGTAACTATGCTTGACTTACCTTTGATTTCTTTAGTAATTTTCTTCTTCTAGTATTCTAGGATTTTCCCAAAAGTGGTCGGTTGAGATTTGTTGGTCTAAAGTTAGGCCATGTTTTTTCCTCTTAACATGCTCACAGTTTTGTATGCATTCTGAAAATTCTATTAAACAAGCAGAAGCCCTCCAGGTCTTTAACTCTGAATATAATCAAGAACAGCTCTCTAAAGAGAAATTTGTATCTGCCATGGAGGAGAAACTACTGTTAAAAGAAAAATTAGGGAGAATTCCTACCATGCTAGATAATAAAAGGTTGTATTGTCCTTCTCTGGAAAAAGGAGAAAATGAAGCTGAAGTCTCTTTTGTTAGCCTTGTCCCCTTGCTCTCCCCTTGATTTCCACCTGGAAAAAAAGGTGGGGCAGTGTGTGAGGGTATTTTTCTCTTAAGAATCTGTTCTTCCAGTTGAAGAAACACGATATGGAAGCTTTGACACTCCTATTAAATGGTAATGCCTAGTCTCTTCAGACATCTGTCAATCGCTGTAACATCTGCTAGTTACCATGTTAAAAACACTGCAATTCTACTTTTGAAAGCAATTTCTCTTCCCCCACTCCCCACCCCCTTGCAATGTGTCATGATCTTGGAGAGTTATTTCTGTTATTGCAAGGCCTAGAGAAGAGAGTTGCAGAAGGACTCGAGCCTTCTGAAGAATACTTTTATGGAGACTCATCCTAGACCACATTGCCTCTGAGAGAAACGGAAGAGGAACACTTTTGATAAAAAAAACTCCTAGCGTACTTTCATGTCTGTCTTTGCCTTCAGTGGTGTCAGTTGTTATATTAAAAGAGAGTCATGTGAGTAGTTTGTGACTTTAAAATTAAAATCTGTTTAGGTGCAGTCAGCAGTAATTGGAGGCCTTGTTGGCTTTTCACTCTGGTCTTGACAGTCTTTTGAAATGTCTTGAGGAGAGAGTGTTCAGATATTTCTTAACATCTCTATACTGCTTTAACTGATAAAGAGAGTCTATATAATGCAGTCCCTTTAGACTGCTAGAAGATGAACAATGCTCAATATTGTGTGTGATATTTCATGTCAAGATGCACTTGAAGGAGCAGCATCTTGTGTGTTACCTGGAGAGCAGAATGCATTTGCTCTTTTACAGCAGGTATTTGTGTGTGTTGGCAACTGATTTCTATGGGAGAATGAAAATAAGTGCAAGTGCACTGTTGCGTTCCTTGTCCTCTGCATATTTCTTGAATTTTTAATGGGTGGCAATGGATTATGAAAAATAAAGTGTTACATTCTGTTTGTCTTTTACTTCTTTTTTTGAGATATTGCCCAAGCAGAGGAGGAACCTTCTCTTTTTCAAGTAACGTCACACTAAGGCCTTTTTGACCTTTTAAAACTTCCTGGTAATTACATTATGGTTGATTAGACACTTACACGGGATTATTGAATGGCAGTTACTCTTCAATTCCTTTAATCCTTCCAAAGGATAAGTAATCTCCCCACTGAATTTCAACAAGGGCTGTGCTTGAGGAAGGTTGCTGAGAAAATGCCTCAGCAAAGAAGTACATGGAAATTGATATTATCCCAGTTTGGCTGGAAACTAGCATCTTAATTTTCAGCCCCTTGTATAAGCATGGTTTTGCCCTGTTTTGTTTTATTTGGGGCAGTAGGACTGGAATAAAAACAAACAAATAACCAACCAACAACAAAATACCCTTCTGGTTTCTTTCTCACAGGCCAAATGCAAACTCCGTATTAATTTGTGCAAACAAAAGGCACTTGTTACTAAATTCCAACTACTTGTTGTCTGACTGTTTGCCAGGCATACCAAACTGGCTGAAGGCCAAAACAGGTATTAGATTACTATTCCACTTGTGCTGGGTGGTTAAAAACAAAAATTGCATCCTGTCTTATCTAGAGTGTCACATAGTTGAGTAAGATAGCACCTGATAAATAAAGAAATTTGGCTGAACATGGACCTGCTGCTACTTGTGCTTTTTCACTAGAATCTCTTACCTTCCTGAGCTGCAAGAAGCGGCATGAAGTGGTACAAAAGATACTGTAGGCTAGAAAACAGATGTGGTGTGTTGCAAATCAGCTTTATATTCCATGGATTTAAAGAAAACGCTATCCATTTATAAAACCCTTATGTAGCATGCTTGTAGTACTCAGTATATCCCAGGGAACAGTACAAACAATCTCTCTGGACCATAAGCAGACAAGAGGTACCTTTTCCTGGATGAAAAAACAGGGACAAGTGGATGAAGTCACTTATCCAGGGTTGCTCAGCAAGTCTCTGGCAAAGCCAGGATGCCTTCCTGATCAGTATCTGTAGGAATTGAAGGGGAATAATTAGGTGACTCAGCAAGATGTTTAGGAGTGGCATATATTTTTGTGCCTGTAACCGGAAGTTAAAACCATGCTAGCCCAAAGGGAAATTAGTCCTATTGATGAGAAAATCTACAAGAACATTCTCCTCCCTCTCCCCTTTAGCTTCTCCCATCCTTTTTTAGACTTTTGAGACATCCTTTCCCATTTTTTAATGGAGAAGAGCTACCATAGTATGTGACAGCTCAGAAAACTGAGCACTCTTTAGCAGTCTTGAAACAGATGTAGTTTATACAGGAGCTACATGGAAAATAATGCTACTGTGCCGTGCTGCAAAACTTCCCATGAAGCTGTGGAAGGCAAATTCAGAGGTCCTAATCAAAAACCAAACGTGAATGAGCTCTGAATGGCATAGCTGAATTAGTGTGGTGCTACATCTCGGCAAATTTATGTAGCTTCTTCACAGATCTAATTAACCAGGCTACGTCAGTGAAGTAACTGGCTGTATTACTTCTGAGACCTGAGTTTCCTGCCTCTCTTGTGCCATGCAGTCGTTCCAGCTCATTCACTGCTTCCAGACTATCTCCTGTGTGGTGTAACACATGCAGTATGGTCACGCTAAAATGCACTGCAGTTTAATGAAATGCAGCCTGCAGGAGAAAGAGCCTTAGCTGTGTTGCTGTTAGGGCACTCAGGTTTAGCTTAACACAAGAGCTGTTTTTTACTGTTTTCCAACAGAAATTGTAGCTGTTTGAATTGTGCTGCCAATCTTGCTGCTGGTTTGGGAGCTCTCTGTCCTTGTGTCATGCTACCCAGGGAATCTATGTTAAAAACAAGGACGCTTTATTATTTGAAAGGCTGAGGAACATTATTTTTACATTTCTCTTTGGAAAATACCTTCTCAAAAAAGTTATACATGCGTCTGGCTGATTGCACGTGCTCTAGTAACTTACATTTAGGAACTGCTCACTGGGTTGTAAATAATGCTGTGAAATATGGAGAGGATAGTGATATAGAGATCCTCATTTGCTGAGGGCAGTTGGGATAAAATCCTGTGACATGAGATCTTTTTCTTGGGCCATTTATAATTTAGGGCTTTCTCAAATCAGTGCTTAGTATCATGCTGGGATTGAGCAGGTGAGCTAGGAAGGACAGACAGGGTAAAAAGGATGCACTTAAGATCTCTTTTGGCGCTAAACTCTTGAGTTGCTCTATCTTGCACTGTCTGAAGTGGTGAGCTTTTTCAGACGAGAGATCTAAGTACAGCGTGCAGCCGTAATCCAGCCTTAAGGCTACAAAGGGCCTGGATGGGTGTGATAAGGTCTGTGCTGGGAAGGAAACACGTTGTCAAGGGCAGTGGAGATGCGGGGTGGGAGCTGGCTGTGTTGCAGCGGGAGCAGCGTGAAGCCTGATGTGGGCAAACCAGGTCTCTCTCTGTCCGGAAGAGCATCAGTAGTGGTGGCAATGTGGGCTTTTTGTCTCTTCCAGCGACTGCGGTGGAGAATCGTCAGGCTGAGACACATTCTCGTGTGTTCACTCTTGGACCCCTCGGACCAGTTATACAAAGGGCACAGCAGTGCTGACAGTTGAGCTCGGATGGGTCTGTCTTGATATCAGTGTAATTCTGGAATTCCAGTGGTCATGCCTGCGTTGCATACAGGTTTTCAGAGGGTTTATGTTCACAGTGTTTGGATTCACAGTGTCATGGGAAGCCTGCATGGTCTGTGGCTTTGTCTCATGCAGTTTTTCTGTTCGTGTCTTATGATGAAGAGATCCCTCTCCAGGGCTGTGTTACGATGTGGAGGGTCTTAGTTGTTTGAGTGTTAGATGGAAGCTTGCCAGCCACTTCAAAGGTATCTTTGCTGATAAGAGAAGCTGTGTTTGCTGCCAAAGCCAGCACTGAAGTGGTGCTGGATGTACAGTGTGTGTCAGCCCTGTTTCTTCCTGGCTCTTGGATTTGTTTACTTCCTCGGTTAGCTCTCCCTGCAAAATCTTTACATGTCTGAGCACTGGGCTGTTTGCATCAAATGTGGTTTTATATCTTATTGCAAACTTGCAACCTAATGCATAGGTATTCTTTGAACACTGTACTCTTTCCGTACCCTTTGTTTTGGTTTCTCCTGAGGAAACACTTTTACATTTCAGTAAAAGATGTTGTCAGTAAGGGGCTTGCTACTATAGCAGTCTTGCAGATGAATCCTATTGGCATCAGTGGGGATCTGGTGTTTGGCTTCAGCGGTGCTGCGGTGTCAGTGCAATTCTGTGCTACTACAAAAGATAAATGGTGAAATAAATAACCTCTCTCTTGAGCAAATAAAACTGGAGGGGAACTGGTGGAAGTGCTCTAATAACAAATTGTTACACCTTGGGAAGGAGGTAATATTTTCTTATTTCTCCAACAGTTAATGACATAGCCCTGGGTTTCACACACGGTTGAAGTTTAAAGCCTGTGTGCCACCCGGCATTGCTGTTCTGGTCACCTCTCCCTCTCCTGGAAGACTGTCCTGCTTTGATGTCAGCACCTGTTCTTGTGCACACTCTGTTTCATTTCTCCATCTACTTTTGTGGAGAGCACTGCTTTGATTTTTTCCTGCTTATCCTCCTTTAGTGTGGCCCTTTTATTTATATATTTATATATATGTAGTCAAAATATTTTTCCATTTGAGCTGACTCCTGTTTTGATTTGCCCTTTTTTTCCTTTTCTCTCTATCCCCCTGTCATCCGGTTGTTTTAATGTGGCCCTTGATTTCTCTGCATGGTACAACCTTTCTGTTTCTCACATGGTTATCAGGTTTTCTTGCCTACGGACGTGTCTTTTTAGCGGGATCCCTTGGTATTATTTATATATGTATAGCCTTTTGAGAAGCAGTCTTTTTAATTTGGTATCTTTAATCACTCTTTCTCTGTTGTCTCTTTGAGATTTCTCTAGAAGTAGACTGATAGTCTTGTTCAAATTTAATGAAAAAAACCCTTTTAAAAAGAATGGACTGTGGAAGCCTCAGTCACTTTGAGCAGTTTCTGAACAAACTGATTTTTTTCAGTTTGACAGATTTTTACATAACAAAATTATGAAGTAATTGGAAAGTGTTAATAGGTAGAAAGACAGATTTATTCTGCGTATGTGTAAGCTCCTGTGTCTGGAGGGGCCTCAGGACAGGCAGTGGCTGTTAGTTCGATGCTTTTTAGAGCTTTGCCTCTAAATAGAGCCAGGTACCTTCTCAGCATCTGCCTGCCTTGCTGTTATGTGTCCCTTTCTTGCAGCGTTGGTCCTACTGTGTTTATACCGTAGGTCCTCTGCTGTATTTTTAACTTGGGGGTCCTTGCAGCAGTGCAAACTGGGAGGCTCGCTGGAGATGCTCGGAGCTGTAACCCTGTCCTGCCCTGCTGTCTGGCTTGTACAGGTGGACGTGTTCTTTTGGTATAGAGTAGTGGCGACAGGGAAAAGTGGTTGCCCTACAAATCTTGCTTTGAAAGCATAGCATTCCTTTACACTATTGTATCAAGTTCAGTTGTAATATTTATGGGGAGAAAACCTTGTAAGGAATGAAGAAAACAAAACTGGGGATTTGAAATTTGCTTCCTGTCTAATACCGTTGATAGTGGAAAAAATGGTTTATCTACAAGTACACTGCACAGTATTTGACGTGAAATGAAAAATGCACAATGAGTTGGCTAAAAGGCTTGCAGTAATCAAGGAAGAAGAATTATTAATTCTCTTAAGGGGTCTGTGCCAAAGATGACCTACTTTACAGCTGCAGTGTGTCTCATTGCTACATTGGTACCAGAATATGAAAAATGTTAAAATACACCACACATGCAAAAGCCACGCAAATGAAAGAAATGCACTGGCCAAAATGCTGGGCATTTGTAAAAATATTTCTCCGTAACAGTGTAAACACATAAATACAGAAACGCCATAAGTAAAACTGTCACTGAGGTGCAGAGTTGGTAAGTACATGCTATATCCCTCCCCACTCTCACACTCACATCCTTACCCACTGCATCTTCCTCTGCCTTAGGTGCTTTAGGAAATAGTAATGTTGAGTTCTCTACTCTTTTCCCAAAAGTTAAAGAACACAGAGGCCTGTTTTGAAATGATACTTTCTGATTTCTCGCTGGGGAAATGAAATCTCCCAGTTTTCCTACCTGCTTATTTTTAGAACAAGTGGAATTGAGAAGGGAGAGGGAGTGAAATAATTTGTGTAGTGCTCTTATCTGAGTTAGCAGTATGTAAATCTGCTTCTAAGTTATGATTCCCCCCACCTGTAAGTGGAGTGGATGGTTTCTGTTGTGCTGCTAACACTGTACCTGCTCAGATACAAAGGGGCGATCAGAGCCTATTGCCCTGGGTGATGTACTGGATACTGAAAGCTACAGCTGGAGTAGTTCTACTGCATATGTTACAGGCTAAAAATGTCACTTCTGCATATAGATTGGGCAAGGAATACACTGCATTTGACCCTATTTAATGTGTGAAAGTAGTCCATTGTTATTACATTTTGTTTCTAATTTCCTGTATGCTTACGTTGTCTTTCAGTACACCAGTATGCTAGTCTTTATTTTGCTGCAGTGTGAATTCAGGTCAGCCAGGAACAAGGGAACAGCAGTTGTACACTCCAGGTCATTCATCTGACTCTGATCCCTCCAGTCAGTTTTTCCTAGAGATACATCACAGCAGTTTGAAAAAGGGTATTGGGGAAGTTGGTAGCACAAAGCTGTCGTGCAGAGCATTAAGAGTGTGAGCAGAATTACAGAATGTTACTTCTAGTATTTTACAGGACTTCACCACTTGCTGGTAGGTCTTGCCACCTTCTGAAGCCCGTTTCGCATGCGGCTCATTCAATGAGAGCAAATGTAGCTGGCTTTACAACAAGAATGAATGCTCTCAGCCATAAAATTGCTTGGTTGGTTGGGATTGAGTGCCTGAAGCCCAAGATTCAATAGGATCAGCACAGAATTCTGCAAAAAAAAAAAAAAAGAGAAAAAGGGCGTGAGGTTTGTTTGGAAGCAACTCTTTCAGCCCAGAGCATGGGAGGCAGCGCTGTGACGTGGTTTCATGGAGGAATGGCTTTTCAGAGTACACTATTGCGCTGCAATAAGGAAAATGCCTTATTACTGACATAGTGGTGAAACAACTCACTAGTGAAATGGTGGAGAAAACTAGATAATACAACTGTAATTTAAATGTGACTGACCAATGCATAATGGATCATTAAACTGGAAACTGATGATCTATCACCCAAAATATGCATGTATATTGTATGACATAGATTTTGTTTTCCTAGCTTTTCTTTAAATTCTGGAGAGTTTGGAGCTTTAGAAGAAGTCTTTACAGAATTCCTGTTCTGTAGGGCCATGTGATAATGGCCAAGCACTTCATCCGTAAAAGTTGTGGGAGAGACTTGCATAAAACTTGCACAGTCTTCAGGTAGCTTACAGGCTTTGTTGGGAGTACATCCTTGTAAAATAAGGGGTACATGTATGACAAATGGATTGGATTGATGGTGGTGATGGAGTACTTCCATACAGTGAAGCTAGTGATTGTTTAGATGAGAACATGAAGATGATTCATTCATTTGCATGCAGTAGCACATATGATTTAAGGCAGGCCTGTTTAAAAAAAAGAAAAAAGAAAATTATCAAGAATCTACCTGTAAAGAATTCCAAACTTTAATTAGCAAATTATTTTTAAGTGCCACATGTATGATCAGGAAAATTTTACCTGGCAAGCCATCTCTTTATCAAACTTAGTAAGTAGATGTTACCTAATGCATAATAAATACGCGGTATTGTAACCTTGATTTAGACAGGAATAAAAAGCTTCTTGCACTTCTGCAAATTTCCTCACTAGTCTCAGCAAGAAGTCAATCCACTTGCCTCCCAGCTCCCGCTGTTGATTCAAAAAGCGTTAGAACATTTAATATTTGTTTTCCACCTAGGTATAGTTAATTATTCCTTTTTGAAAGATGTAGAGAAATGGTCTTGTTAGAGAGTGGTTTTCTGAATCAGCAGATTTGGGTTCCAGTTCCAGCCCTGTTACTGGCTAACATAATTTTAGGCAATGTATTAGGTAAAATCTCTTATCTCAGTATGTTACGCATCCACCCACCAATGGTTTCTGAGTGCTTCCTTGCTGTTGTTGAGTTTATACAGAAAGCATCTTGTGAACTTCACGGTATGTTTGTTTTGAAGCCGTACCATCTTTCTATCAGATTTGGAACTACGTTACTGAGGCTTGAGATCCGGGGCATAAAATGTTGACAGCATTCCTTAGCTCTCATATTTATTATCCCCCCTAAATATTTTGAAGCTGAAGTCGTTAATGTTTGGTGGAATGCGGAACAGCCAAGCGAGTGCTGCAGTAGATCCCAAAAACATCTTGATTAAATTAGAGGGGAGGTGGAGGGGAGGAGGGCTGGAACAAAGAGGCCGTTGAGAAGCTGGCACGGCGTGCTGGGAATTTATGTTCCAGCGAGGGGTGGCAGCAACCTACAGCTCTGCACATGGTGCATATACACCCTGTTGTAACAAAGGAGTATGTGTGCATGTGTGAGTGTGTATGCTTATGCATGTGCACGCACGCACACTTAGGGCAACTTCTTTTGCTTTCCTGTTTTGGGTTGAAGAAAAGGCTTGAAAAAGGCAGCTTGTGAGAAAAATACTGAGCTTGCAAGTTAGCACTCCTGGGCAACAGTTACTGTTGTCACCCTGCTGAAATGACTTTCTTGTGCTCTTGGGTGCTGTTGATAATTTTCCTGATTTGCAGAGAAGAGGAAGGCTGTGTTTATCACTGATCAGCAGGTACCTTTGCAGCAGCACAGGTGAGGTTGTGCTGGCGCCCTGCTCATCCCCTTCCCCAGCCTCAGGCGTGTAGTGGGCTCCCGTGCTGTGCCATCTTGCAAGACCATTAATGGTGCATATCAAACTAGATAATCTCCCAGATCAAGAGGACAAGTGTTTAACCCTGATGGGATAAGAAAGAGACAAGATTTGTGGGGACACCCCCTCCCCACAGGCACGCACAGTTTATTATTGGAGACAGTTAGGTAAGATTTTGTTGCATAAACCTTTCCTCAGGCTTTTCTAAGGGATTTACAAATAGACTCTAGTTGCAGGTACAGCCAGGAATAGATAATAATAAAATTTATCAGATTTTCTTCTGCTTTTATTTATTGCTTTTTTCCTGGAAGACTGTTTACAAAATGAATCACTCTAAACTCTGTCTGCCTTTGAAAAACATAATATATAATTTGACGTTGAAATAGAAATTGATACCTGGAGATGTTTGCAACTGCAGAGACTATGTTGTTTTTCCTTGGCATACGTTTTATTCGTAATTCCATGCCATATTCTGTCATGATCTTGAAATCTATTATGCCTGTATGGCAATGGTTAAGATCGGCAGCCCTTAATCTGGATGCACATTGAACTCCATGGGACATCAGAAAAGTTCTCGTTGTGCATCAGGTCTACCACCCTCTACAGCCCTTGAGCAACGTGTCTAAGGCATTTTCTTTTGACTTTCCCAAGCTAACTGTTCTGCTTCCTCCAATGTCTTTTCATTTATCAGGGTCACCTAGCTCAGCTTTTTTCTCCTAAACCTTTTTTGTTGGTGGAATCAGTATGGGGACCAGCATTAAATTAACAGTGTTCATTGCATAGCTCTTGTTTTCATGACACCTGTGATCTATCTTACCTTCATCTTAATGTAAGGTTTTTTCCAGTCCAGCAATCTGGCAGTTTCTTTCTTGAGAGCTCATTTGGAAGCACAAAGAGTTTTGTGTTTTGACAATTTGGCACTTAGACTTTTTCTTTTCTTCTTCAACCTGAATATGCATTAAAATATTCATTTTAATCTATTTCGCATAATTGATGCTTCAGCAGTTTGTACAGTGAATGAGCAATTTTATGCAAGAAATAAGTAAATGGGCTGAAAAGAGCCGGGTGAAAGGCAGATGATTGGTCCAGTCCAAGCAGTTTAACCAGCACAGTGAAGCGTGCTGCTGAAAAGCTGCTTCTGTGTGAAAAGTTCAGTGCTCAGGGCATTTAAAACAGACCCAGCCAGTCACTTTCATTAATCATCTCCCATGTTGAGAAAAAGGCAGTCATAAAATCTTTGCGACCCATATCACTGCAGTGATGAGCAGCAGCTTCAGCTTTTTTTCTGCTTTCAGAGATGAAAAAACTGTAGATCTTGTTTCTTTAAACTCTCTTGGAGATTGGGAATCACCGACTTTTTTGTTTTCTTTAAATGAAAGACTCCTCAGAAAAAGCAGGATGCTCCCCTTTGTCAGCATTTGTGTCAGACACTTGTTTTTCCAGTAGCACATCTGGCCACCTGGGAAGCAGGTTTAGGAACATGGGACTGGAACATATGGAAATGCAAAGGACCCACCCTTGGATGCTTCTGCTTGTACGTCCCATTGCGCTGCCAGCAGCGCGATGCCAGGCTGGTCTGAATGGGTCACAACATACATAAACAGTCTATAATAAACCATCTATCATCTCAGAAACACAGTAAACTCTGAGCACTGCTGAACTGGACGGTATTCAAAAAAGGATAATTTAAAATTAAATTATATAATCTTTCTCTTTTTGCTTTTTAATTTATGAGGTGTTTTTTTCCTCATGGCTTAATGCTATCTTGACTTCTTAGGCAGAAATAGTGGTTTAAGTGTGGGTTTGCCTGCATTACCTCTTCATCTTTTTATTTTCCTGAACTTTGTAGGCATAAATAATCTTGAACCTATCAAATTTGCTTAGCCCAGTAGATAGTATATACTTCTAACATGCAGAGCGCGAAGGTTCAGTAAGGCAAGCGCTGCCTTAGTAGGTAGTGAACGAGTAGAATCTATAAACTGAATAAAGTTATTCTTGTTATATGTAGCAGTAGATGCATTTGCACTTTCTAATTAGTGGGAAAATGTGGAGAAAACATAGTTCTTAGATTATGAGTGCTTAAGCCTGCCTGTTTTTTTGTGAATAGAAATGTTAGTGTAGAGAGACAAGATGTCTGCTCTTTTCCTTGGCTTCTCCAATTACTCACCTGGATGTCTTTCATTAATAAAACCTCAGAAAAAGTGGAATTCTGTGTGCTTATCTCTTTCCTGCACCTCAGAATGATTAGAGCTATGAAATTACAGGCAGGGGTTTGAAAACGTTAAAGATTGTGCTGCAAGTGCTAAGACTGCATTTCTGAGATTTCTGTCATTAAATACTAGTAACTGTTGGGGTGTTTTCCAGCTAAACATTTTATAGGAGCAAAGCTGTTGAAGCTGGCTGGCTCCTGTGCAGCCCAAGTGGAGACGACATTACTGAGTGTCAGAGATGGATCTGTCCTTTCCCTCTGGATAGCGTGTGGGGTTGGTTTTTTGTTTGGTTTTGACAAGGTAACAAATCCCGGTGCGTCTGTCTGCTCCCATCTCTCCATAGGTTGGGGGAGATGCTACAACGAAACCCTTGGGGTTAGACCTCACCCCCATAGCTTTTCCCTGCGCTCTCCGGAGCTGCTGGTATGATTCCTTCCCTTCCACCAGACTGAGAGAAACATTTTGTCCGATGGCGGACAAAGGCAGCTCTGTTTTATACTTCTCTCCCCACCCCCATTTCCCCCTATTTTGGTACCGAGCTTACAAGGTTGACTCAAAGGCCTCTTCCTCTTGTCGTGGGCTGTACCACTCTTCATGTAAGAAATAATTGCCTCTTATCCTTAAGTTTGTTTTTTTTGAGGGAGCTTTCCCCTTCAGCTGTGTTTTTGGCCCAATACGTGGCTTTATAAAATATCTCATGATTGATCTCTCCCATTTCCCCTCCTCTTCCTTTTTTTCACGCCTTGAAGGGTGCGTTGTATAACGCTCTGAACCCAACAGCTCCGGTATTTGTATAATATGCTTGCTACGAGGCAGGGATGATAACCAGCTCCCTGTCAGAATGGATATGGATTTTCCTGGAATTTCAAAGGATGATTGGGTGTGATAATGTGACCACAGAACAGGGTTGAAGCAGTAAGTTAAAATCATTCCAGCAGCCTCTTCGGGTGAACAGGATAACAGTTGGGACATCACTTCTTGGAGACCTCAACAGCAAAGAAGGGAAACATCTGTTTGGGTCTAACTGTAACTTGATTGGCTTTGATCTCTTTCAATAACTAGGCTGAAAGATGTAATTGTATTATAAATACAGACTTTTTCCTTGATAATTTATACTCCTGCTATAGAAAAAAGGGATTTGTTGAGGTTTGTGTGCACAGCAGTGCTATGCCATGGCAGCTGGAGACAGCAAGGCTGGAGTGTGTGGCTGCACCTTTGCTTTGCTTTGCAAGGTGTGTCAGCAAACGCTGCCTCAGTGTGCTTTTTGATGTGTCTGAATTTCTCAGCTTTTCCGTGGAAGCTCTTCAGAATGCAAACAGTGACAGTTTTAGCGTGAAATCCTGCCTCTAATGAAGTGAAGATTAATAGTACCATTGAACTCATTAAGTAAGAAAGTCTCTTCGCCCTCCTTTGCATACAAGCTATATTGTATGCAGAAACACCTCTTCAAAGAGGGCTTTGCATACAGAGGTGCCGTCTGACAGTAATTACGGATGCACGTCTTTGGACATTCCAGTGTATTTATTAGAAAACCAGAAGCTTAGTTGTTCCTGTTCCTGTATTAGCTAAAGCCAAATGTTTGCCAGCACCGGCTCTTCATGTAGTAGTTGAGTCCAATTGCAATGTAGAAGTGCTGGCCGCTTGTTACCTAGCAGGGAGTTTAAATAAGTAAATATATTTTTAAAATCCGACACTTGGCTGCAGGCTAGTTTGGATGTCAGCCGATTTTGACAAGCAGTCATGTCTATCTGCACCTCTTTTTCTTTTTTCTTTTTTTTTTTTTTCATTCTACTGTTTTAGTGAAAGAAGCAAGTTCATGAGTCATATAGCCTTAGGTTTAACTAGGCAGCTCACTAATGCAAGTGTCCCCCAAGACAGAGTGATTTGTATTGATATGGTTAAATTGTGTTATAGTCCTTGTAGGTTTAAAAAAAAACCAACAACAACAAAAAACTTTTTGCTTTGTCTATTGAGGTAAGTCCCATATTGATTTAAGATTTGAATGGAAATGGGAATGTATGAATGTAAAGCCCCATAAGAGTAAATTTATTTTTTTATTTTTTTAATGTTGATGTGGTGGTTTTTTTTGTAGCTGTGGTGATGAAATAGAAAAGTGAAGGAACATTTGCCAGAGGAAGCTAGAGGATGTAGCAGGCTATTGTAGTCTTTGTGGAAGAAGAGGTAAACTTTTGGTAAATCTCATGGAGACTCAAAGGAGAGATTGTGTATCTGAAAGCACATACTTTTCTTTTTTTTTTTTTTTTTTTTTTTTAAAACTCCAAGTGGCTTTATCATACAAAACTAAAAAACCCCCCCCACATTTACATTAATACCGTGCTCAAAAATAGACTGCAGGCTCTGTATAGCCTTTCAAATACAGTCACCACAAACTGTAGTTGGATCAAAGCATCTCCTTCAGTACCAACAGGCAAAAAGACCTGCTGTTGAGCACATGTCCCTACTCCTCCAGACTTCTCTGTGACAAACACTGCTTCTTCAGCAAGCCATTTCCACTCCAGTATCCAAGAGTGACTGTTGCCCTAGTGAATCCAGGAAATAGGTTTAATAATCTGTGCACAAGGCTTATCAAGGGAGAGCTGGCAGACGCTGGAGTAGGGTTTCCCTCCTGGATCTATCTCTAAGTTGTAATACCTTGCCAGACCCCACCTGAGCAACCTAGTTTCTTCAGGAATCATCACGATGGGGTGGCACTGGCAACTCGTGATGTGCGTGTGGTCGAGGGACAAGGAATAAGGATAGGAGGGGCAGGCAGTACCAAAGGGCTGCAAGTGAGATGCAAGGTCAAAGGAAAGAGCAGCGGCAGCATTGCCTAGAGAGATGGGAGTGTGAAGGAGGTGGTGGCCAGCTGTCATCGCAGCCTCAGAGTTGGGCTTTGTCAAGGAGGTGCCTTACATCAGCAAAATTGAAGTATTGCCTGTTTTGTGATATGATGTTCAATAAAGGAGGATCATTCCTGTCGGCTTTCTTATCCTGCGTTTCTTCAGCTTCCATACCGAGCTGTCCTATATTCGTAGTTGATCCTGCTAAAATGGGCAAATCTATGTGTTTCCAAGGCTTGTAATGTTGAAAATCCTACATTCTCTGGAAATTTCCCTGTCTCCACGTGGTAGGGCTTTCCTGACTGTGCATATATAACATTTCAGTTTATTAATACTGTTTGTGCAATTTGACCATAAGTGGCTCTGGTCTGTGCAGTTACTGGATTTGTTAGCATAAATAGTGGTGCTTAATTGAGCCTAAATTATTTGTAGATGCAGAGCATGCTCACTTCCTCCGCCTTTTTACTGTCTTCCCCAATTAACTTTCATTTCTCTGTTTTGTTGCAGAGCAAGGAAGTGGGATTGCAGCTCCAGGAAGACCTGATGAAGGTCTTGAATGAACTCTACACGGTAAATCAAACTGATTTCTTGGCATCTTTTCAGGCAGAAGGAAGAAGTGTTTGACTTCTCCCAGCCTGCTGTTACAGCAGAGATTAAGCACCAAGACTGATAAATGTCTGCAGTCGTTGCAGTTTGAGGCAGCTTGTGTTTGCCAGTCTATAGAGTACCATAAATCACACTTTTTTCACTCTATCCTTATATTGTTTCAGTTCTGTAAGTGTTGGCTCCACTTCTCAAAGATCTCACCTTAATGCACACTTGCTGCTAGCTGCAGTGTTGGTTTTAAAAAGAGTAAGAGATATTAGAATTATTTCCAAATACACTAAAAATCTTCAGTCCATGGTTTTGTGTGGTCTGAGCGTACAAAAGGCAGCATACAGCTTCAGCAGGGGGATCCACTGTGTTTATTTGTTCCTCAACTCATTCAGCAAAACAGCTCCCTTTAGAGTAATAGTCCTCCATCTGTGCTTTTTGCTTCTCAGTATATCCATTGGAGACACCAAGAAAGAGGCACTGCCTCAGAAAGGAAAAGGAATGTGTTCATAAAAGTTCATATGCTGCTTGGGGATTTTTCTTCTCACATAGATGAATGGAAAAGCCTATTGTTCAATTAATTTTTTGCTTTCTGCAGCTGTTACTGAGCTAGTTCTGTTTTAAAAGCAGAACCTACGCACAGTTTTGTTGCTCCAAATATTTTGTCTTTCATCCTTAATGATACATTGGGTCATTACACTGAGGTACATGTTATTTCCTTCGTTCTTTCAATAGATGATCCAGGGTTGTCTCTCAAGCCATGGCATATCAACCTTGTGAAGAAATTTGGTATTAATATCGATGCTAGAGTATTAGGGGATTTCCCTGAAACTTCCCATATCAACAAAATGTATAGAAGTGAATTATTTGGCATTGAAGCCAAATATTCAGACTAATCTTTTAGGAAGAAAGGGAGCTCAGGAGTAGGAAAAATGTTCTTGCTGCTGAAATGGCAGTTGAAGAGGTGAGACACTGAATCCAGTTTATGGTTTTCCTCCTTTTCTGGGTTAGTGTTTAGCATGACTGAGTCTTTTCTGTGGGCAAAGAGGGTTTGTGTTCCTCAACAGGAAAGCCAAGAACGAACAGTACAGTGGAAGCTGGAGGCACTTTGAAGCTGACGTGTTGTTCAATGGACTGTCGCTGTAGATAGTACAGCCTTGGTATACAATAGTACGAGCAAACTGCGTTGTGCTCGTGTTCCTGAAAGGCAGACAATTTACTTCGGGTATGATGGCTTTGTAAATATAGCAGTGCCTGTCTTCAGCGCTGCCTGCTTTCTACATCTAGAAATTATTTTTTATTTGAGGGCACAATCTGATTCAACTTTTGAGTCATGTACTTGGACGGGATCCTAAGGAAGAATATAGGTCTGTCTCTAAACACAGACTTTTAGGAACTGAGATTTATTTCTAATCCAAGTTCACATGGCACTGAAGTTGATAAGGTGGCTGGATAGTGGTGTTTACATAGATGTATGTAATTATTTCTGCATGCCAGGCTCTGACAGATCGTTCAGCCAAATACTGAGTCCTGATAATTTCTCTATCACTGGAAGGAAGATCTTCCAGAATTCAGCCTTTGATAAACAAAGCGATGTAGGATATTAACTTTTTTAATGTCAGTGCTAGGAACTTGAAATCTATTTATTCATTCCTTCTGCTGTAAAATTTTAAATTGTCCCTTCACCAGAAAATGTCTTTTCCTTTGAAAAAGCCACTTCTGCTGATCATATTAAAAGATACTTCTTGCTGGACTCAGTTTAATCACTGATGGGATTGCTTTTATTCATGCTTTTAGAAATACTTCCACCTCTTGTTCTGCTGGCTATCCAAAGGATTGGCAGAATCCCTGTTTTCAGACAAAATGGATATGGGCAAAGTCTTTAGTTTCTCTACACGGAGAAAATGTAGAGGATTGCTATAACCTGTTAAGTTTTTGTCCTGAATTGTCCTGTGCAATCAGTCCTTGACTGTGCTGTTGCCTTCAGCAGGCTCTAGTGAGTCAACAGTGACCCCATCACCTAATGTGGGGCAGGCAGAGCTTGTGGTTGCCAATGTGGCACGGTGGCACCGTCAGTAGGATAAAAGAATTAAAATTTTGATTTCTTTTTCTGCTTCTCTTGCTTTCTGCCAGTTCCACTTTCAGTGATAGAGGAAAAGAAACTACTTTGCATCTATTATTATAAATGCCTGCTTTATAGTCTAAGCATATGCAGGAGCTGAAAGTGTGTGTGTGTGTAAATTATTCAGAAAGTCTCTCTTTAATACTGGCTGCATTCACATTCTCTTTCATGTTTAAATACAACGTCTCTTTGTATCTAAGAACCTATGCTGATCATTGCATAAAGAGAGAGCATGCATCCTACTTACGTAAAATTATGTTACGGTTCGAACTAAGGGGAAATAGGTATAAATGGGTTTTCATCTGAAATAAAATCAAATTATTTGCAGGTAAGGTCTTTATTAATGCTGGAATGATACTATTGGGGTGTCTATGCAACTGTGCATTTTTTGGCCCCCTATCAAAATTATATCATAGTAATGTTTGCTTTGGTATGTGGATTGAATTGCTTTGCATTTATGGATTAAAAAAGCTAGTTTATATATTATGTCCTTCGGGGTTTTTTGGTTCTGTTTTCTTAACACAAAGCTAGACATGAATATCCTGTGAAACAAATGTTTGTTGTGTTTCTTTTTTTTTACTTTGGGGGATATTTATCTATACTTAAGTATTAAAAATGTGCAATAATAAAAGTTGTCCATACAGTACAGGGCCCAGGTCTCCCTGAGCAAAAGAACCACACTCTGTTATTAGTATTTTTATTACATAAGGTGAACAGAAGTACTTTTACATATCAAATTTGATTTAAACAAATTGAACCTGAGTTGCTCTTGCAGCCATTGTGTTCAGACTATTGATTTGCATACGGTTCCTCAAGACTTGTGATGTTTAAAGGACTGTGATTCATCCAGATGAGAGACTGATAGGCATCCCTTCTGAAACCTTACCTGCTGATGAAAACCTGTCATTTTCCAACGTTGGCATATAATTTTCTTTGAATAATAAGGAGGCTAGATTTAGTCTGTATCTCTTTTTTGGTTTTTATGACTCTTTATTGGATCGTACAAGAAGGCGCATGACAAAGTTAAACAAAGAAGCAGCTGCAAAATAATCCACTTTGATTTCAGATTCATTTTGAGAGCCACACTTTCATTTGTGCATCTTCTGTCATGCTTTTTTGAGATGTGAAATTTCCTTGAGTATTTTGCCAGTTTAGGTACTTCTAACTCAGAACTAGCAACCAGATCTGACTTGCTGGTCACTGTCCAAATGCCTTTGCTTAGTTAGTATGATATCTTGCATTTAATATTAACATGATGGACAGTTATTATGAAATATTTATGTTAAAGAAACCTACAGTTTTGGGGAGTGCATTGGCCAAATTACAAAATAACGTGTCACAGCATGTGAATTCTTTCTTAGGATTTTTTCCTCCCTCGTAGCCCGTGAGCTTTCCAGATTCATCTATTACTGTTCTCCCTAAGACTTCGTCATGCAGATAAAGTAAGGCAAAACATCTGTATGCCTAGTTTGTTGGTTAGGTAAACCCACTTCTTCCTCAGCAAATCGAACTGTGGTGCTCTCTGACTCTTGTGTGTCATTTTCTGCAGGTCATGAAAACCTACCATATGTACAATGCTGACAGCATTAGTGCTCAGAGCAAACTGAAAGAGGCAGAGAAGCAGGAAGAAAAGCAGATTGGAAAATCGGTGAAACAAGAGGATAAGCAGACACCACGCTCCCCTGACTCAACTTCCAACGTCAAGTTTGAAGAAAAACACGTTCGACGAAGCTCTGTCAAAAAAATAGAGAAAATGAAGGAGAAGGTACTTCCATAGCATTGCTACTGCTTGTGTAGCGTGCTTGAGGAGGGGACCTTTGCAGTAGTTCAACACAGGAGCTACTGAGTTCCCTCCTTTGTTATATTCAAATGCAAGTGTCAGTTTTTACAAGTTCTAAACATTCAGATTTAGGAAAGGCAAAAGCTAGCAGCAGGGTTCTTTTAGGACAATCAGATACATATTTTGAATTATCCCAGGTTATACAGGCATGGCACAAAAAACTAAAATGAGGTTCGAGTATGAAAATAACAACTGTCTTCTTCGAAGTCATGGTTAACAGATTTTTTTTTTTGTACAGAGTACAAGATTTTTGTTTACCATTTCACGCCAGCTTAAGATCTGACCTGTGCTACAGGGAGACGTGCAGTCCCAAATTGACTTCATGGGCAGAACCAGTTGCCTTAGCAATTGGTCAGTCAGTTAAGCAGTTCAGCGCTAAGATTCAAGCCAATAGAAAGTGAAGAGTTATTTTTGGATTGATTTAGGCTCTGGAAGGACCAAGTTTAGGCCTAGCTTCTGTTGGAAGAGGTAGGGTGCCTGCAGATTACCTGTGGGCTTCTAGCAGCTGCTCTGGTAGTGCTGGAGCTGGCCATAACGTCATAAACCCACCTCGTTCCTTCATTCTTCCCTTAATCTTCTCCAACCCTATTTTAAGAGAAGACTTTAAATGCAAAGCTACCTAATATAGTAATGCTTAAAAACATCTAAATAATTGATCTAAAATCTAAGTCTTTGAGTCTTGATAAAACTGGAATCCAAATGAACAAAAACTGTGAGCAGAGTAAGATTTGTTCTGTATTCTCTGGTGTTACTAAGAATGCTATTACTCCTGCTGCACCCCTTTTTAAAATGTATTCTGTTTTTGGTTCTCTTTTAGCGCCAAGCAAAGTACACAGAAAATAGACTGAAGGCTATTAAGGCAAGAAATGAGTATCTGCTAGCTCTGGAAGCCACCAATGCATCTGTATTCAAGTATTACATTCATGACCTGTCTGATCTCATTGATGTAAGTGCTGCTGCTTGGGTGCCTGCAATGAATATCATTGCCATTAACCCTCACATGTGCCTCTCCTTTTTCAACATCTTATATACCAGCACAACTAGTAACCTCTGTACAGCTGTGGAATGATGGTCTTGGATGGGCAGCTCAGAGGGTAACAACAGGCATGATAATTGGTCATTAAGGTGTTAAGTGAGCTTTTCTTAGTCAGTTTGTTGCACAGACAGAAGCTTGCACAAGAAACCTGGCATTGAAATGTGTAGAAGGAGGAGTTGCTTAGTTAAAATGAAACTCAGCTTCAGTATCACACTGTTGCTTGACATTTTCTATTTACTATTTTAAGCAAACCTGCAAAACTATAACTCAGAAGCACATTTAAAAAAAGAATGTTAACTGGAGAAACAGTATACCAGTTGGTAAAAGAAATCAAGGAAAGAAGCATTTTCTAAAGCTGCTTTTAACTTGTTCTGAAAAATTCCATATATTTCAAGGTTAATGCTTTCTCTAGCATATTTCACAAGAGGCTTGAACCTTCCTGCTTTTTAGACCTTCCATTCTCTGATACCCCGACCACCAGCTCTACAGCGACTTGATGCATTTCTTCGGTCATTGGGACTGCAGAGCACTTTCAGTCCAGTTCTGAAAGGTGTCTGAGGAGCGTCAACAGTGATGGAGGTTCCACTGCTTGCCACTCTGCCATCTCTCTGTCTATGCAAAGAAACAAAGAAATAATCTGGCTATAGAAACTAGTCCCTTATTTCCTTAGAATGAGAATGCTCTCTGCAGAAACTGGGTAATGGAGCAGAAGGTGGAGGGAGCTTGTTAGCCAGCTGCCTGAAACCTCTCTGTTCTGCAGCTGAATGATGCCCCCAGTATTCAGGGGGCATCAATTCTGCTTTTAGTAAAATGCAGAACAAAAAACCCGAAATTTCTCCTTTTTTGAAAAGTCAGAAAAACCAGTTAGGAATCCTGAGTTTTTGCACAAATACATAACTACCCACTTCAACCTGCAGAACTAGAGTACCAAATGCACTGAACATGTTGTGTCTGGGTCAGTGACTGTTGCTTGATCTTACTCTGCTTGCCAAGGACAGCACACTGCCGTCGCTATTAGAAACAATCAACTGCAAAAGCCTGAAGGGAACTTTCTTTGTAGGAGGGGGGAGTAATGAGCAGAAGTGTCTCTAGACACAGGCAATAAAGAGCACTCAGATCACTATTAATTAGTCAGCTATTATAATACCTAACAGTATATATAATACATTTATTCAGCTGATCATAAAATCACATGAAGTGCTCTTCTGGTAGGTATTTATTTAAACCTGTCCTTTGGAGGTCAGGATTGTCAGTGCTAGATGGTTTTGAAAAATACCATTATTTAAAAATGTCATGTTTTGCAGAATTGCTGCACTGAAGAGGCATGTTTCATTTATACCTGCTGCCTGTTTAGGAGACCTTTTTTGGTTAACATTTGCTTAACTTGAATTGTGCCATCTTGTTTTTTTAACAAATTATACCTGTCTATGTATTTTTATATTGAAATGTACAAGATAGGGATTCATTTCACTGACATCAGCATAATTCAATTGTCTTCATTTTTTCTTTTACAATCCTATCTGTAAGGCCTCCCCCAAATACTGCAAATGTGCTTGGTTCAGTTTTCTGCTAACAGACTGTTCTTAGTACATTTTCGTGAGTCGTATATAGTAAAGAATCCATTTGGATTTCATAAACCCATAACAATTTTTAAGCACAGACCTGAGATCTTTCAAGTAGTACATTGACAAATGTAGGTTATCCAGCTTTGAAGGAAGTGCTTCTCTCGCTAGATAGTCTCAGCCGTCTCTGAGGCATGGTAGGCAGTGGTGCAAGACAAGAAGCCAAGCTTCTGCAGTATGTGGATTTGTCACTTTTCCTAGAGAGGAGCCATCGTGACTCTGGGTGAGTCCATGGCCATGTTAACCCTCTTGTGTTCCTTGAAGCATTCAGTTTAACACTACATTGCAAATTCTCATAATCTTTAAAAGAAAAGTACTATCTGCTCTGTTTGCGGAAGAAAAACGTCGGATTGCCTGGGAGCACAGGAGATGGAATTCAGTTATCTCATTGTTAAGACGCAGGGAATATGGATTTACTAATGCCTTTGATCCTGAAGGATCGAAAATTAACAATTATAACCAACGATGGTTATCTGAAACATCTGACTTAAATAAAAATGTGATTTTTAAGCCAGGTCTTAATTCTTTTCCTTGATCTAATCATTTGATGATATTGAATTTTTAAATATAATATAAAAGCAATCTTCAAAGTTACTTACAAGTAGATTGTGTTAGGCCAAATAGCATTAAACTTGTCATGTTTATACAACACATTGTGTTCCCCCTCCAATGTGCATGGAAGGATAACAGTGAGTTAATTCTTCATCGTGAGTTAAGAGCAATAAATTGTTCCTGACATAGCCCAGTAGTTTTGAATTTCCTGACTTTGGGGACTGAGACAGCTCTTTGATGCTAATGAAATATTACAGTAATGGGGAAGTTTGTATTAACTCATTTTTATGAAAGGGTCACTAGGACAGAATTTTAAAAAAGATAAAAGCGCATGTGTATGTGTCAGTCCTAATGTTTGCTTTTCTACGAATAGGTGTGCTATTGCTGCTTACTCCAGGATCTCCTACTTTCCCTTCCAAATGTAAATTGCATTTTAAAACAGAGGGCTCTTTCTCCTTAAATCTTCTGGTTTGGGCCTGTTTGAAAACTGCTATCTGGCAAAGGGTTAATCAGCTGTCATGTTGAGAAGTGAATTTGAATGAGTTATCATTAAATTCTTATAAAAAATTGATTTCCTTGGGGAACGATTCCATCAAACATTTATATAACCCAGAAAAGGGATGACAAGACTGATACATTTATAAATATGGTGTGCTGGACTTTTTAAAATGTTAAAGTGGGGGAGTGGGCTGAAAAATGTTTCCTGTCACTGGCTTCCATAACATAAAGCTAAAAAACTTTGCTGTCTTAATGTAGTCCTGCTGCTAAGTGAGGTGGGGTGTAAAATATTAAGTCTCGTTTGACTTCCCAGTCCCACCAGCGAGCTCCCCTTGTGCAGCAGATGAGCTTTCCTTCTGGACACAGATGTGTGCTGGAGGAGGGCGAGCGCAGGGAGGACAAGCTGGTCGCCCTGGGTGGGTGTGCAACTGTCTGGCCCACAGCAGGAGGGGAAAAGGAGTGACTGCTCCTGTTAAATCTGAGCTGCTCCTAATCCTGGCTGGACTGTTGGCCCAACTTGGACTAGCTTTCCCCAAATCACTGCAGAGGATGGCACTGTAATGTGCATGCAAAAGAGCAGTAGCTTTGAGTGGCTGTTGATCCAAGACTGCCTCCACACGTGCAAATTCTCAATCAAGCGTCTTTTGTTTGGGTTTTTTTGGCTAGTTTTTGTTCTTTCTGATTGAATGTAATGTCCTTTAATTCTCTGCCTCCAGCCTAACCAGCAACTGCAGCTCTTTTTACAAGACTCCACACCTGCCACAGCTTGTTGGCACAGGAGGCAGGCATCTAGCAGCACTTGGTGACAGAAATTCTGTGAAAGCAGGGAATGGTCCAGTAGTTGCTCTCTTCTCTCTCCCTCCACCCCTCCTTCTCCCCGCCTTTTTTTTTTTTTTTTTTTTTTTTTTTTGCGTTTGCACACAATGACAGTGATGAGACCCAAATGATGGGTGAGGAGGAGATTTCATGTGAATTTTGCTTACAGAACAGCACAGCAATCAAGCAGATGGTCTCTTTCTTTTTGGATATTCTCCTAGCGTATGTAATCTTGCTTGTAATTCCAAGAAGGTGGGCTCCTTTCTCACTCACTTTATTAGATGTCTGAAAAATTCAGGCTGTTTCTGATCAGCTAATGAAAAGCGCCTTTCTCCCTTCTGAAACATTAAGACTTGGCTGCGCAGCCATGGTGGAGATGAAGCTGCTTGATTGTCTTCCAGTGACATCATCCTGCTGTCAGTAATAGCCAGGAAATTCTTGACCACGACCACTTTTTGCTTGAAAGTTTTTGCTTTTCTGTTTCACCCCAGCAATGAAGTCATCCCAACTGATTGCTTGTTGCTTTTTGGATTTCTCTGTTCTTTATGCCTGTGATGTACAGGTCATGTTCTTGCTTCCTGAAATACACTGAATTAAACAGTTTTCTTTATCTTGGGTGGGAAAATTTAGATGCAGATTAACCTTTGCAGATGATCCAAATCCTTTGTCTTGTTTCTCTGGGTAGTACTTTAGTGCATTGTTTCCCTCTTTGAATAATTTTATTGTAAGGATTTTGGAGTGTTTTCAATGGGAATCAGTGCCCCTGAAAGTAAAAATCCAAAGAAATACACTGAACATACCCATTTCTAGGTTGCTTTTTGGTTTTTTTAACAGCATTAAGTGAACTCTCCAGTACTCCATGAGAGCTCTGCAAAGTGTTACAATAGTTTAAGCTGTACTTGTCTTGGAGACTAATTATAACATGATGTTGAAATTTGTATGGGATTAGAGGCTGAGAATTCTGTTTAGGGCCAACTCTGAGGACCTCTAGTCAAGATGCCTCTGCATTCAATGAGAGATGTGAGACTGCTCTGGTACCCAGAAGATGATAAATATCCACGACTTGTTATCCATTTATATAACTTCTGGCTTTGGAAACGTTTTACATTACAGAATTTCTTCGCTTATTCATATGGAGTTGTGTGTCTTTTTCCAGCAGTGTTGTGACCTGGGATACCACGCTAGCCTCAACAGAGCTCTCAGGACATTCTTGTCTGCTGAGCTAAACCTGGAGCAGTCAAAGCATGAGGGTCTGGATGCCATTGAAAACGCCGTTGAGAACCTGGATGCCAACAGTGATAAGCAGCGCCTGATGGAGATGTACAACAATGTCTTCTGTCCGCCCATGAAGTTCGAGTTTCAGCCGCATATGGGTGATATGGTCAGTTTATATTCCTCCTCCAGCTCTAGCTCTGTAAACACTTGCAGCTTTGCCTGTTTACTTCCCTCGTCTTTGATAGATAGACCCACTAAAAAGCCACCTGTTTGGCTCTATTTTTGGGAGGTAGAAGGGAGCCTTGGGAAAGGGAGCTGATTTGAAGATTAAGCAGAGGCTCATGGCACAGATGTCTGAATACAACTGACTCTCACTTTTTGACTATCAAAGCTACTGAAGATGAAAATGCTTAATTAGGTATAATACTAAATGTAGATTGGAAACACTGTTTTAACTTCTGATTCAACCCACAAGTTAACCCCTGCACCCTGAGACGGACTCTGAAGTTAGAGATTTGAAGGGGCAACAAAATAAGAAACTTAAATGCTGTGTTTTGAGGCATTTGAGTGTGTAATCTTAGACTACAAATGGTTTATAGTGGTGCTTTATGCATCTTCATTGTGAGACAGGGCGGTCAGGGGACTTTCATTTTTGGCAATGAAAATCTCTCTCTGTATAGGTTTATCAAGATGTGGTTACTCATCTGGGAACTGTTTAAAGTCGCACAAGCTGAAACCGGTTCTAAATGGGAACACATGTACAATGTAATAATTTAGGTCAATTGGTTGGATTTCTAGATTGTCCTGAACACTGAGGAAACACTGTAAGGATGGTCTCTTGCAGCCAGCCTCTTCTTTTGGTCTAAGAATTACAATCGCTGCTTAAGGCTCCTCCTTGTCTCTTCCCTCTTAAGTGAAACACTCAGACTGCAAATGACTTTTCTTGGGTTTTCTGAGCTTTGGTTGTATCCTGTAATATCATGGGAAGAAAAAGAATTACCTGCAGACTGTCATTCGGTTAACAGCTCACATTTGCCGAATCATTTATCTTGGCTCTTCTCAAGGCCAAATGAGTGTTTATAAATGCAAGCTGATAGTCTTGTTGCAATGGTCCTGTGTATACCAGATTGAATATATGATGGCGTATGTGCACGCATGTGATAAAGCTCCAATTCCAATTTCTTTCTTTAAAAAATAGTCTTATGCAGTGAGGTCAGCATTTTCCTTTTAAAAAACAGCAACAAAACACAACTAAAAGGAAAAGCTGCCTCATGCTGTGAAATAGTCAAGACTAATTCTTAACAGTACAAGGAAGTCCACAGTTCTGGCATGTTTGACAGGTCTCTAGCCTGCTCTTTTTTTTTACTTCAACTACCCTGAATTTATCTAATAGTGGATCGTACTTGTTGCTGCAGTGTACAGGTAGTTCAGCTGAGCAAGCTCAGCCACTCATACCCTGCCCCAGGATGCCTGGCTAATACATTGAACCAAGTTCTTCTTGATGTGCAATGTGATTTAACCTAATATCTGTAATAAAGCACCTTCAGACTTTCAAAACACATGATGAGCTTACATTTTGGAAAGTAGCTAATTTATTCTAGTTCTTCTTTGGCGTTCATGTTCTCTCTCTTGCTTACTTTTCAATACAGTCAGGAATTTGATATTGATACTTAGTAGAACATGGACCTTTCCACTGGTTGAAATCCAGGGCTACAAAGTTTTAAAATGAAGCACTTTGAAAGATGTTTGCTTGTAATAATTGAATGAAGTAATCACAATGTTCTTGATTATGTGGGTTTTTTCCTAGCCCTCTAAAAGCGGTGCTGTTTCTCTTCCAGGAGTCGCAGCTCTGTGCCCAACAACCAGTCCAGAGTGAGTTAGTGCAGAGGTGCCAGCAATTGCAGTCTAGATTATCTACGCTTAAGATTGAAAATGAAGAGGTGAGCTAATCAACCAAAAATCAACAATGCTCTTACCACTTCCAGTGGGGAGTGGGGACTAGTTAAGGAAGAATCTAGTTGCTGTGATCCTCTTTTATGAAGACTTGTGGTAAAATTCCAGAATAAGTCAGCTGAGGCCAGCAGTACATTAGTGTGTGATCTCGCATGAAAGCTGGGTGTGTGGTGAGGATCCTTTAAAATACCTCCACATATCTCTCTTCCCATCCTTAAGTTGATAGGACTGGCTATGTTGCAAAAGTTGTATTTGGATAGCTAAGAGAAAAAGAGGAATTTAATGTTTTGAAGTGAAGACAGTGAGTTTGCCTAACCTAAGGTAAGAGCTAATTTTTGTTTAATTGGTCATCTGAGATGAGAAGACTAGATCAATGGCATTTGTTTGGGAACAGGTCAAAATACCTAATCTGCACCTCTGTGTTCAAGAATTTTTAATCCTCCTTGGGCAAAATTTGTGACTCCTTTATGTCTAGGAAGTTGATTCTGGTCTTCAGTAAAGATTTATAGTGCTGCAAAGTCCTGTTTTTAATATTTAACATTTGATGCCCAGTAGATGTAGTTACAGAAGACGATTATAAGATCTTTGTTCCAGCACTCTTTGCTTTGAGGTTGAATTGCCTTACATCTCCTCCTCATCCCAGCCTGTAAGATCACAACTGTTTTCCTACTCTTGGCAGGTTCTGCGTGCTGCCAGCCCTTTGTTTATATGGACTGTGCTGTTAATGAGCAAAACTTGCACCTTAGTTGTGGCACACAGGATGTGAAACCAGTAATATCTGTTTATTAGTAAAATGCTCCAGGGTACTTACTAACTCTGTTTTTTACTTGCAACATACTGTCTTCGGTTTTTAAGTACTCTTTATGCTTGCTGGACAGGTTAAGAAGACTATGGAAGCTACACTCCAGACAATCCAGGATATAGTCACGATAGAGGACTTTGATGTCTCTGACTGCTTTCAGTACAGCAACTCTATGGAGTCTGTTAAATCCACTGTCTCGGAAACATTCATGAGCAAACCGAGCATTGCCAAGAGACGGGCCAACCAGCAGGAGACAGAGCAGTTCTATTTCACAGTAAGGAGTTAATTTTCAGTATGAGCACGTATAATGTATTTAGAATTATACTCACAAGAAAGTGCAAAATGATGCTATCATCTTACAAAAATGCTTCTGTAATTGATTTTGGACAAGCAGAGTAAGCATGTTAGGTTTTAAAAATGGGTGCTTTGAATTCTTTACAAATATATTGGGATACCTTTGTTGATGTGGATAAGTTGTGTAAAATTTGATTTCTTCTGCATCTAAAAAGGAATTGTCTGAGAAAGAACTTAATAGCTTGTAAATATCCATTTTCAAAAATAATACAAACTAAAAGAATGTTTAGCTCTTTCATATTTTTGTTATTATCATCTTAAAATTTCAGCTCACATAAGCTTTTAATTGAGTCGATGCATTTTTACAAGATGCTAAGAGCTTTTTATATTGAATTTCATACCAGACTATATGTTTTTTTTCCTAAGTAGATTTATGTTAAACTGTTGAATTCATTTCCATTTTAAAAATATTTCAAAATAGCAGATGAAAATCACACCTCTTACCCTGGTTACTTTGTCATTCCTTTGGGCATCTTTTGCTATACTTAATGCCCTTTACAATCCTCTTCCAAGAATGGTTTTGCTCATTAAAAGCCTGAAGTTTCTGTGCAAATTACACTAGCTGGCAGGATGGTTTCTGCCAGGCCTTGACTTACAAAAGTGAAAAAGCCTTCGTAGAAGGTGAAACTGGCAATTGAGAAAAGTGGGTGGAGAAACTGATTCAATTAAGAAGGGATTGACCACCCTGCCCAGGGTTATGAAACTAGAAAAATGATGTTTAATTGAACTCTAAGCGTTCCCTCTCTAGAGAGGGACTATTGTAAGTTCAAATAGGAGACCGAACCCAGGGCTTTATTTGGATGTAATATTTTTCCATTTCATCGTGTTCATATCCTGCTGCAGAGCAGTGAGGTCCCAGCAGGACTGCGGAGCCATTTCAGTAAGCAGAGGTGCAGCCTGTCATGTCCTGCACAACGTGGGTAAAATAACTATCAACAGAACGAAGCTGTTACAGGGAGGCCCTCTTTAACCAGCCTAATCAGATGCTTGATTGATCTACTATTGACCAGACTTATAAATATCCTTTATAAGGATTTCGAGCTTTGAATCTATGAGAAGTTTTTTCAGTGTATGAGAAAATGCTCAGATGATTATTAACGAGACTGTGGGCAGAGCTGTGCAGCAATATGGGCGAGGCATTCTTTGTGTAGGGGGAAAAAACAGTGCAGTGCAGAATAGAGATTTAAATCCCCTCGTACCTTATGATGTGCTAAATGCTGAGGGCTATGAACTGAAAAAAATACTGATTTGAAAGAATATTCCATATTACTATGTCACTCAAGTTGGAAATTCCACGTACTGCATTGCTAGCTAGGCAGAGCTCTTAGGTAAATATAGTGATGCCACCATGGGAATTGAATTGAAGGAGTACTGACTGTAGTATCTCTACGCTGGTATAAGCTGTATTTCCACTAGAGGCATATCATCGCACGCTGGTGCCGAGATGGCTCTGTTGTTAGGGCTTTGAAGGAAGATTTGTATGCAGAGTAGAAGCTTAAAACTTCCCCGTGTCAGTGAAAAGCACAGGAATGATGATTGACTTAACACTGAGCTAATGCAGGTAGCTAAAGCAAGGAAGCAGCAGTGACTTCAGGGAGCTGAAATCCAGGGATGTGTCCTGGGTGCCTGGCAGGAGGGTGCTGCCGCTGCCATGGCTACACTCCTGCTTCCTGAGCCAGCAAAATCGGAGAGCTAGCGTGAGGATGCCTGTCAGAGCTGAAATCCTACTGCTAATTGTAATACAGCTGGCACTCCGCCCTACCTGAGAAGTGAAAAGGGGAATGAATGATTTGATTCTTTTTACCTCTAAAATGGGGTAATTGTAGCTCTTTGTCAAAATGTTATTTTTTCCTCTAGCAAGATTAAACCCCAGTACAATGCTCATTCTATGAAGTGCCTTAAAAATTAATGTAAATTTGTTATTACCAAACCCTTAAGACATGGGTAAGTATTATATAAAGCTCCCCTGCTAATCGATCCCACAGAAATGTCATGCTGGTTATGTCAATGTGCCACTGTTCCCACGTTCAGTCGCGCGCAGGGGCGCAGGGGAGCGGGGATCTGATTCACCCGCTCCTTCAATCGAGTGCCTTGTTTGAAGTCGTTCTTGTGGGGTGGAGGAAGGGAGGAAAACTGCTGAGCTTTCCAGATGGGAGACAGTTAGGGATGTGGGACAGTGGCAGAAACTGTTTTTCTTTATAGCCTCAAAAGCATAAAATCTCCTTTCCCACAAGGCAGGAAGATATGGTCTAGTTTGCATTTCGCTTCATTATGTATGCCACCTGACAACTGGTTCTCGCTGGAAAAATACTGCAATGAGTTTGGGCTTAGAGAGGGTGTCAAAGTTGCATGTTTTTGAGGAGATGATAGATGCAAAAATGCTTACTGTCTCTGGCTGACAACAGATCTTCACCTCTTAATTTTTACAATGCAGAAGTAACGTGACTTGAGGATGTTTCTACTGCTTTGTGTCTGATTGTACTTACTCTGACTCCAGCTGTGCTCTGCCAGAAATGAAATCCGTAGGAGTTCTCCTGTAGTTTGATATTTTTTTTTTGACTGTTTTTATTAAGCCAGAAATCAAATGCATGGATCTTTGTAATTCATTGAAAAAAGCCTGAAGCCTTATTTTGAAATTACCTTCTTTTTTTTTTTTTTTTTTTCATAAGCGTACTTGTAACGAGCAGGGTACAGAATGTTAGGCATGAGGAAGTAGAAAGAACGCATGAAATACTGCACTGGATAGGAACCTTCTCTTTTTCTCCTTTAAAACAATCCCCGGTACTCGTCTGCGGGCAGGCGATGTTCTCATTGCGACCGCTGCAAATGCCTCAAAGCCGGAGCGATCAGCCAGAGCATCTGCGAGTGCCAGCAGCGTGCCTCTGCTCAGGGAATTCGCCTGCCCTGTGCTGAACCACAGCTACCAGTAGGCTGAGCTTAAGTTTTTATATCTGCTTCAAAGGGCAGCTTAATACTTTTCCAAATTGAGTTGATTTGCTGATCTTTAAGCTGCTGTTTGAGCTATTTGAAGCTGAGCCTTCTAGCCCTTCCGTCTCTTCACCTGATCATGATTTTGATACAGGGAGCTTGGCAGTTCCCAGAAACAGATTTATACTCAAATTCCCACTTCAAATTCTCCAGTTATTTTTGCAGCTTATCCTCTTCATGTTTTCTTCTGTCAAAATTTGATGTGAAAATTTAACTGATTGAGCAAAATACATAGTTGGGGCATAGCAAACAAATTCTACAGGGAAATTAAAAAAAATATGGTTAATTTTTTTTTGCCGCAGTGATCATGCTTCCTGTTTTCTTCTAAAACAACAACAAAAAGTTGAAGTATTAGCATAGGAAGCAGGAAGTGCTGAGATTCTCCGAAGGGACTTAAATTCTTGTGAAATTTTTCTTCCAATGTTGTCAACCAAAGCAACATGAAACACAAACTCCTGGCAGTTAATTAAAGCCCCAGCTCAGCCATTTTTGTCTGTTGTGTCAGTACACACTACTGCTGGAGACCCTGCAGTAGAAACTTTGTTAGCTCCTGGAAGGTTTCCCCCCACCCTCAGTACTGCCACAGTATATGTGTATGTATATACTACTCCTTAGTTCTTTACACCTTGCACAGAGGCTGCTGTTGTTGTGACCTGCATAGTTCAAGCAGGGTCCAGGCACTCTTATTGCTAAAATCCTGGGTTTAACCTTAAGGATTTGCAGTCTAATTTGGCAATACCAAAGCAGAACTGGAAGAAAGCGGATAGAATTGGGGAAGGCTGAAGACAAGAACTGAAACATTTCATTATTAAATGAGAATCCTTTCTTTGTGTTCATTTTGCTAGCTGAATTTTTAAAATATCTCATATCTAAAGAATGGCCTGTGGTATTTTAATAGTTATGTGCTATTTATGTATTTTTGAGTCTAAACATGTCCTAATTATAATGTGGACAGCTACCATACAGCAGAGTATTTTATGTGCTGCAGCACAGTGAAGATAAATAATGCTGTTCTGAACTACAAAATAAGAGATGAAAGAGCTGTAAAAACCCAGCATTTGCAGAGCTGTGAAAAATCAGAAAGAAGTGGGAAAAATGACTGCATGATTGTATAATATTTCACCGAGAGAACAAATCTGAACTTAAATAATATCTTTATTTGTTTTGTCCCATGCCCCCCCTGCAACCCTGTGTATCATCCAGCGTGGAGGCAGACACACTATTTGACAAGTAAAGTGGGGTGAGAGAGGTTAAGTGAGAGAATAAGCACAGTAGCAGCCTTTTAGTTTGTTAAAACAGATTGCTCATTCAGTTGCCTGTGACGTGCGAGGGAAGTGCATTTCCATTTCACCCTGTCTGGAGAGGAGATGCATGACAGCTTCTCAGATGTCTTAAAAGATGCCAAACATTCAGCTGATTCCCCAGTGAAACAATAGAAATTGCACTGCAGATACGTATGGACAAGCTTCAGATTTGCCTGAGTATATAAACCAGGAGGACTTAGCTCATCCTTAGCACCGTAAATTTCAGTGCAGGATTATGTTCAGAATCCAGTAACCTAAAGATGCAGTCAGAGAAATTAAATGTCCACTCATGATCTTGTTTTTTTCCACGTTCACAGAAAATGAAGGAGTATCTGGAAGGCAGGAACCTGATAACGAAGCTCCAAGCCAAACACGACCTCCTTCAGAAGACCCTAGGAGAAAGTGAGTCTGGGACCTGCTCGTCACTGCTATTAGCCAAGCTATTGCACTTATTGAATTAGTCAGGTGACTGAGTGTAACGGTCTTGGATTACTGACGCAAAGTGGACATACTCATGTTTTATGAATTTATTTTTCCGATCTGCATCATGGAGAAGGCAAATGACCTACATGGCTGCTTGATTAATGGTGAACAGAAAATGCTTAATGAATCACTAATGTGCATCACTTACTTGTTAAAATGAAGCATATGCCCACTCATTCATCCTGTCCTGTCCCTGTACACGCACATTCTGCTTCTCACTTAATAATCTGTACTAGGGTAAACCTTCTGATTTACAGTTTACTGATTAGTTGAGAAGTATTGCCTTGTTAGGCTGGTCAGAAGTTTCATTTGCATGGTAGTTTAGCTGCTTCTCACCTCTGTAGGTTCAATCCAGACCAAACTAATGTATTTGAGCGCAAGCTTTTATTAGGAGAAGAGCAAACAAATTTCAGAGTATGTAAAATATGTTGCCTATCTAGGGGGCATTAGGCAAAGGGCAGCAGCCAGAATTGAATATGCGTTTGCTATTAGTGTCAGAACAAAGGAAGATTTCTTTCCCTTCATGGTATGGGCAAATCCTGTTGGCCAAACACACTTAAACTATGCATCCAAGTTTCCATAGAAACCTGTCTGCCTCGTATTTGCAGAGGAGAAGGTTTTAACAGTCTAAATGTCAGGTCAGAAAAATGGCTCAACTCGTTCCTGGGTTTATACGCTGGAGCAGGGCTTGTGTTTTGATATGTAACTTAACTGGACTCCCCACAGTTTATGGTGTGCAAATCTTCTGAATGAAAACTTAAACAGCATGTGGTCTTTGAAGTGCTCCGCTTTCAGTTTAAAAATGCACTATAAAAATAAAATACTTATTGCTACAGTAATTAAGAGTTTCATGTTTATCAGACCCAAACCACTAGAAGGTATGGAAAGGATGTTGCCATCGTTTTGAGCTTTCTTGTTTAAAGTTGCTCGTCTCTTCAGCTGTCCTGTAGAAAGGGTGGATGAAGCCAAAGATCTATGTCCTTAGGGTATTTTTCTTCTGCCTCTAAATATCTCCAAATGACACCCATGCTGCCCCTGTGACTAATCACATTCCTGGATCATAGCTGACCTCTGCATACCGAGACCTATTTCCTCTTAACCTGCCTGCCCCTTGAACCCATCTCAAGCTGTGGTGGGGGGAAAAGAAGAGGAAATTAAATGCGATTTCTGTATTGCTATGTAGATTTAAAGGCTGCTTCTGTTTTCTTGTGGTTGCTTTGCAAACCAGAGCTTTCTTAGTCACTCTGTGAAGGGACCCAGTGTGTGTCAGGGTGAGCTCCTGCAGCTTCTGAAAAAAAATAATCACTTCTGTCATCTGTGAGATCAAAAGGAGCTGAGAAAGGGAGGTACATTTCGTCTCCAAAACCACATTAGCAGGTTAATGGTACAAACTGGGGACTGTGCCTAGACTTATCCATAAAATGTCACTTAATTGGGAAATGGGCAAATAAAATTCCTTTCACAAGTCCCAGGAGCATGGTTAGAAGCTTTACTGAAAAACGTGCATACAGCTGCATGTCTTCAGTCCCTGGAAAATTCGTGGTTTTGTTATGATTTTTATTCTTCTTTGCCCATCCTCAGGTGACATATATTAGTCCTCTTGCAAATTACCTTAATCTAAAGATGACAAGTTCCAGTAATAAAAATAGCAGCAAGCCTTCCTATCTACAAGTAATTATGTCCCTGCCTACTGTACATATTTGTCACCCTAATGTAGGAGCCCCTTGATGTTGCCACAGCCATGTAATTTATATATATGAATATTCTATGATGGAAGTGGGACAGATGGCTGGAAATTCTGCTTCAGAATAACATTTTCATGTAAATTATGCACTGTTTTGGCTTTACGTGGGGAGAGGAAAGTGGCTATCGAGATGTGTTCAACTAATTGTCAGCCATCAGCAATTAGACGTTTCCCTCATTCATTCTTCCATCTCCCCAGGAGCAGGAAGACAACTGTAGGGAAGGTGGATTTTCAGCTGTTGTAAATCAGTATGGTTTCACTGATGATGATCTATACCAGCAAAAGATCTGGCCTGTACAATTCCCAAAGGCACAAACTAGTTTTCTGTCTCTCTTACTCCTTGTTGTGCTATTTTAAAATGATGCCTGCATTAGTAGTAGTCGTTAGCTTGGCTGCTTCCTTGCAAACTCAGTGCAAGTTCATGGAACGTTTTTATAAATATGGTTGTGGAAAATATCATTAAACGTCTGTCTCCCAAAATAGTTAATGCCAGCACATTCAGTCTGTGGGCTAACAAATCTGTGAATGTTTTCAATCTTACTAAGTGGCTTTATAAAGTATAATCTCTCACCCCACCAATTCCCCTGGGAAGGGGGAGGGAGGGAGAGGTTGACAAGCCCAGTTTTTTGGCAGCAGAAGTCAACAATTAGAATGCACAGGGAACTAATTTTCAAAAACAATACTTTCCAAAGAAAGAGTCCTCAGGCAGCCCAAGCTGTTTGCTGCGTTTCCTGGTCAGCCACGGCGGAGCTGTGCCAGCAGGGATGGGCTTCAGTGGTCTTCCCAGCAGCACTCCTGGGGGAGGCAGCCACTGTCTGGCTCCCCAGAGCTGCCCCCTCCCTGTCCAATGGTTCTTCTCCTCCATCTCCTTCCAAAACTGGCTTTGCAAAGCCTTTGAAAGTATTTTCCCATTCCTCCCTCCTAATGCTGTATTTCTTTGTTGTCTTCACAGGTCAACGGACTGACTGTTCCCTTGCCAGGTAGGTGTGGCTCGGGATCATTTTTTTTTTAAGGAAAATCTGATGCAGATTGGTCACTGCCATTCTAGATCAGTTACCAGCCCAGGATATGTATCTGTTAGAAAAAAATATTCATTTAGCTAAAACATAAGCAAATTTGTGCTAGTTAATATGGCTTTAAATACCATCGCTATTACCTACATCAGCGCAAGGTAGTGGCACAGCTTATACATACATTTAGTAACCTCTGGTCAGCTAGGTAATGAATATTTCTTTTGATGCAGTGCCTGCTTAACACCTCTCCTTGCTTGTTGCTGCCCTGTGTAGCTGCCGCAGTTGTGACCGTAAACCTGCTGGCAGGGCTGCCTGTAGCAATGGGTTGGGAAACTGGCTGGGGTTAAAAATAACCAAAGGAGGGGAAAAAAAAAAAAGATACATGGAGGTTTTGCACTTTTGATTGCACCAGTGCATTTAATCCAGATCAGGAAGGGGACAGGCAGGTGTGAGAAACTGTTTAATTTTTAGAAACGCATTTGTATTTCTGTAAGGGAGATGGGCCCGTGACTCTGCAGGGTTTATCCACATGGTTGGTGTACAGGGCTGAGTAACATTAATCGGAAAACTCTTTATCCTGTTGATGCTCTCTGCTCTGCCATGGAACTGGATTGCAGCAGTATAGAGGTCATGGAGAATAAACTTTTCGTTTATAATTAGGCCAATCACAGAACCATAACTAAGCTTCTCCTGATGGGGTTTTTATAAAACATAACAAATCTCCATCTCCAAATTGATGTATTCAAGGGGCTCCACTGGGCACGAGGAGCTGGAGTAGGGGCTGTGCATCATCCTGCCTTGTTAACAAAAGGAAGGTGATTACTACTGATCTGGAGTCATTACTACTTTTCACATTCCTTACAGCAAAGCAAAGCTGACAGGTCCTAATTAGAGCCTGACATCTGTAATAATAAAATATTATTCATCATGAAACAATTTTAAATATCAAAGAATCATTACTGCTAATAGTTTAAAATAGACCTTATTGTCTGTGACAGCCCATGGAATCTGATTTTTTTTTTTCATTCAGTGTTTTTGATTTTTATAAAAGGAATTTCCCCTGAATTAACACACTGTACAGTCTTTTTAAAAATCGTACTTCTAATCACCTTATTTATAATTCAGCAGCCATCTGCCCTAGCAGGGAATTGGCTTGAATCATACATTAGGGCCTCTCTACTATTATCTCTTGTGCTTCATTTTTACAAGAAACTATAGGAATTTTAAACCCCAGTAATAAATTTTGAGAGGAAAAATCCTGGCAAAGCAAGGCTTTTTCCTGTTTTTCTACAATTAATATCTACCAAGATAAATAAATGAGACCATCATGGTTTATACTGAAAAGGCTTAGCCTGGCTAGTGTGTGCTGGGTTTTGAGAGGGTTTGTGTTATTTATTTATTTGAAGTCTTATCAGAAACTATAATAAAGACGGCACAATGGCAGCTCTTAACAGCACAGTAGGAACCAGCATGCTCCCACCTGCTTCTCCCCTCTGTAGAGTGGCTCATTCAGAGAACAGCTATGTGCAATTTATAGCAAACTTCATCTTGAACAAGGAGCCCTATATAACAGATTTCCATGTGTTTGGAATTAAAATGTCAAGGGTAATCTTCTGTCAAAGCAGTGGACTCCCTTGTGTCTGTTTCAGGTTTTTAGTGATTTAAAGTCACTTAAAATCTTTCTGAAGTTCCATAAATTGAATGAGACTAAGTCGTTATGATTGACTTGTATATCTGGCTCCTTCCCTCCTCCAAAATACGTGTGGTTTGGAATACTGAACGAATGAACCGATGATAGTAGAGGATTATCTTGACTTTTCTGTTCTGTTTTTTCCCTCCTGCACCAATGGGCGGTTCTGATCTTCTCATCAGCGGCAGGCGCAGCTCCACCATAAGGAAGCAGGTAATAAACATTTCCTTAAGTAACAAAACAGTGGTACGTGTATGTTTGTGTAGAGGAGGATAGATGGAAAACAGGCAAGTGTTGTTATCCTTCCTTCCCTCTCTGTCACGGACCTTTTCAGTCTTGTTCAAGTGGAACTGGTGTCTGCTCTTTCAGTAACTGAAATCAATAAAACACAGATTCACAGCCTTGATTTGGTTTTCTTTGACAAAATTTAAAAATAGTTTTACTCTGTGTTTTGACAGACCTGGAACCAAAAATGCCAAACAGCCTTGAGCTGTCTGGACAGTCATGGTTTATGGGTTTCATGCTGTTGTTTCTTTGTCCCCTTTCCCTTTACTTTCACTGGTATCCCACAAAAATGCTATTAAACCAGTAACTGCTCGCTTGTTGTGCCTTCTTGTAATAAAGACACAACAGCAATGCTTTGTTTCCCTGGCTGTGGTGGATAGTCTGTTACTTTTTAGTACCTGATGAGGTAGAATGTGTTTCTTTGAGATAGGGAGAAACCAAAATATTTCTTGTTGATACTGTAAAGACAAAATTTGGTTTGGGATTTCATTTCATACAGTCTGTCTTGGGGTGCTGCTTTGTAGTTTTTAGGATCTCTGTATACTGGAAATTAAAAGGGCAAATTGGGGTTTTGGCGTGCAGAGTGACACCTCATTTTCTGAGCTTAATTGTTGTTCCTTTATTTATGCTCTAAAAATGGTCTTTTCCTATGCTGCAAATGAAGTATATTTGTGTCTTGCCGTTTTCACAAGTAGTTTTTGAGGTGTCTCAGAAGCATATTCTGACTCGAGTCTCTGATTTGGAAACCTAAATTAAAAACTAATCTGTTGGCAAACACTGAATCCACAGCTTGCAGTAACCTACATGATATCACTTGCATGTGGTTTTAATGGGTTTTTTTGATTGTGACTTAACAGTTTAAAACATAACTGCTCTGAGAGTTTTAATCTCTGCTTGGGACCCAGAATATGTGATTCTCTGTGAGTTCCTACTGTCGAACTCAAAAATAAGTCTGGGAGCTTATAATGCTGTTTGGATGATTATTAATAAAGCATGTCTTCAGGGGCCAGTTGAGTGGCAGAATGGCTTTTGAAGTATTCTTAATTGGTTGGTGGTGTTCTGTACAGCATATAGTTCTAGTTCTAACTGCCTATGGCTAATTAGTAGAGAAATCATTGTCAGTATATGACCAAGTTCTATGACATTTCAATAAAACAAAAAATCATTAAACCTAAACAAGTTAGGAAAAGTGTTGAACTGGTTTTTTTTATATATATCTTTGAGCAGAGGGTTGTCATCTTTTTTAACTGATCCAAATGTGTCACTGTAGCATCCTAACAAGTGAGCATTTTGATATAAATTAGAGGCATTGCTGTCCAAAACTACTGTAGAATAGGCCATACATAAACAGAAACTTGGAAGTTTTAATCACATGGTAATTTTAATCACTGGCATCTGACCTTAAGCAAACTGCAGCACTTCTGTTGCTTAGTTGCTCTTCCCCCAAATGGGAGGAATAACTGCAGACATTGCAGAAATTCAGTTGTCTGAAAAGTAATCTGTGACCCTGTGAAGCAGAGACTAAGGAAGTGTAAAGGCTTGTTTCCATACTGAAAAATCTCAATTAATGGTGTTTAAGCTGGAAACTGTCAATCTAGAAGATTTTACTGTGTTTGGGCCTTGGACTGATGACAGCATTTTCCTTGAGCAGGTGCCTGTATGGTGCACCTTATTTAATGAATTGTGACCGCAGGGCACTAAACACATGTGGAACTGCATGGAATCAGAATATGGCAGATGAGAGGACAAATTTGCTTGTCTTTTTTTTTTTCCCCTTCACTTTTACCATCACTCTTCATTCTGACTGCTGCTCTTCTTTAAATTTCTCTTTGCGCAGGATTCCTCACAAGCCATTCCCCTGGTCGTGGAGAGCTGCATACGATTCATTAGCAGACATGGTGAGTTTTTGGACAAAAGGTATCCTGTGATATTTCTATAAAATGAACGGTGATGTAGAAGCGTTCTGAAAAATGTTCAGAGTTGCTCGGGAGACAGTGCTTGTGCAGAGGAATCCTAGAGACTGCAGTATAAAAAGTCACACTGACTTTTTGGCAATATTGTTGGTATTGTGTGTGTGATCACTTTTCCAAATAACTGACCTTGCAAATGTTGTTCTTTCAATAATATCCCTTTGATTCTTGTAAAATAAGATTCCCATCCATAGATACCACTTACCCCTCACCTCCACTCACCTTGCTTAGAGCCCTGAAATGTGGCCTTCACACCAACAGTAATCATGCGCTTCCTAGAGGAGGAGGAATACTCTTAAGTATTTGAATGTAGGAGGTTAAGTAGTGAATTAATTGCTTGCTTATTGCCACAGTGAGATGATTTATACCTGTTCTGAAGGTTAACTTCACAGCCTTGAATGCTGTAAAAGATTTTATACGTTTATTGTAATTTGTTTTCATTTTTAATCGATATCATTTGTTAGTAGTATGTGAAACAGCTGTTAATTAACATATGTAGAAAGAGGTTGAATTTATCTTCATTAAACAAGACACAGAGCCAGATAGTAGGTCCCGTTTCATTTTCCTTGTTTAATTACCACTTTAGAAACTATAATCTAGAGTCCCATTCTCATCATCACTTGGAAGAACCAAGTGCTATAATCCTTCATTAAGGCCATACTTGGCATTTGCTGGAAGAAACATTGAAACCATATTGCAATGTGAACCAACACATGACAAATCAGGGCCATCAGGAGATTTCATTTTTTAGACTCATATTCCTGGGTTAGCTTAGATCCCCAACAGAAAGATTTTCCAACAGACTCAACTGATTTCTGCACTGAATATCAGATCATGGTGTAAAGGTACAGTTTGGAGTTAGAAGGAATGTGCTTTTATACAACAAATCTACTTTAGGCAGAAGAAATGATAAAACTGCCCGCCTGACGCACTTACACTGCAGGAATAAGTTTTGTTGGAGGTAGCCTGACTGACACTTCTAAATGTTTTGCTGCGTAGGTGTGGGATGAATGTCATTTTCATTCTTGCTTCTCTGCACTTGGGATTGTTTCTTTTCACTGTTCATAGCTGTGTGTCACAGCTACCAGATACAGCCACATACTGCAAAGGTTTCAGTGCGTTGTGATAAAAACAGTTGCAGAAATTGAGAGGAAGAGGCCACAGTTGCAGTCAAGAGAGCTTATTAGTTTATAGCCGTTATTATAAATAAAGCAAAGACATTGCAACATTCCTTGTTTCAGAAAGTGTACAGTTAAAAGGCTTGAGTGAACGGGAGTTGATTTCCCTATGTGAAGCATATACTTTGTTCATTAGTTGATTTGTAACAGTTGTTGCTCATCTTACATGTACCAACAAAATTGTTATGATGGTAGTATATTGGAGCATCTCGCCTACTTGATCATTGGTTTTAATGACGTTGCTAATGCTTACTTTTTAGCAGGAATGTCTTAAAGACTATCCTAAAACCCTAGATAGCAGGTCACGCTAGGGTAATTAAATGCTTCCGTTTCAATTGGTTGACTTGCTCTGGGCCTTTGTGGTATCGCTCTTGCAAAATAAACTGCTTCCTTGTGTAGTTAGCCATATTTTACTTCTGGCTGGTATACCATTAGTTTATGACTTTCTCTAGGTTGTAAAATCCTCTGGGGATCCTTCAGGGTAAAAGATAACATGCACGGCTGTTATAACCCAGTTATTCTGTCAGTTTACGAAGAAGGGTTAATATTTTTTCTCCATGTGCTGAGTTCTGTATTTACATATTCTGTATGTGCCTGGACATATAAGGGAAAGGTGGCTTTTAAAACAGTGTATTTTTGCTTATATTTCCTTTATCATATATGCAGTATCTGATGAAGGTGCCAGCTTATCTTATCTTATTGTTATCAACATCTCTTATTGTGTTACAGGTTTGCAGCATGAAGGAATATTCAGAGTGTCTGGGTCACAAGTTGAAGTGAATGACATAAAAAATGCATTTGAGAGAGGTAAGGAAGATCTATTCCAGTATCTCAGAAATGATTGCCAAATCTATGTGTTTGTTTAAATATTCTGAAATGGCCTGTTTTGAATGCAACTTGCTATATTTTGTCCCTTTAATTTCTGTGTTTCCTAAGTGAGCCTAGCCCAAACACTTCCCCAGTGCTCATTAACCTTGAATACTCAGTTGTTTGGCATTATGCTTTATATCTTGTAGAGTGTCTATACAATAAATACCCTGAATTCAATCTTCTCTCGTGTCTGATAGCTTATTGATTATTTGTAACGCTAAAGGATATAGAGAATTTCATTATTGGGTGAAACTGCATTTTCCTACCCTCTCCCCCCAGCGCTTTGTGAATAGGCTGGCTGCTAGAGGATGAAATTTTATGTTTTGCGTGTTCTTGAGGCACAGCTTGGCTACATTTATTCTAAATATCAGCAAGTGAGAGAGTAAATTTCAAGACACTGTTAACTTGACGTAGCTTTTAATAGATTTGATTTTCTATGTGAAGAACCATTCCATACAAAGGCAAAGAACGGCTGGGAGTCTCCTGACTCATCAGCTTCTAGCTGAGCTGTTCTCCCTAGCAGAGCAGGTTCAGAAGAGCTCGCTCTTCAGGCAGTCCTTGCAGCCGGTCTCCCCAGTCTTGCTTGGGTCACTGAAAACAACAGGGCTTGTGTTAATTCCCTGATTACATCACTCTGAAAGAATATCATGTGTTTCTGTGCTTGCTGTTGGAAGGGATGAGCAGTAATTAATTAGTTATAGCAAGTTTATTTTGCTATTGGGAAGAGAGAACTTTAATGAGCAACATGTGTGAAATGTGGCATCTAATTTCACCTGTCTTCATCTCCATCTACCTGCAAATTAAAATCTCAAGAATAGAGGAAGCAGAACTGTGTATCATAGGCTGCAGGTAAAGGCTTGATACCAGAATCAGACCCCTTTTTTACATAAAGGAAATACCAGTCATCTTGGGAAAATAGCCAGTTGTTGCAGCACTAACATGCAGAAATAAAAAAGGTGGGCTGGGGTTTTTTTTTGTTTAGGTTTTTTTTTTTCTCCTTTATCTCACTTGTCTCTGTAAAGCATATGATAGACAGAACTCACAAAGTTAACAATAATGTCTCTGCAGTTTATTACTTCATCCAGAACCCTTGGTGGCAGTTAATATCAAGGATAATGCTCCGGTTTGTAGTGGCCCATTTATTATCCTGTGTGTTATTAAAATAATAGGCAAGCTTTGGTAATTTCAGTCACATAATGGATATATATAGCTTCAGTTTGAGGACTGCCCCGTCATTAAATCTAATTATATCTGATAGGGAGTTTTCCCTAGAGAACAACTCCTTAAGTGGGCATCTTTTCTTTTGTAATACAGACAAACTGTGGCATATCTGCAGCAACAATTATCTGTCCCAGAAACACTCCTCCCCCCCGCCCCCCGCCAATTCAACATAAGATGTCTGCATCCTGCCGAGCCAAGTGTATGATGCTCAGTGGCCTCTTGTGTGTCCACTGAATCCACTTTAGCTTCAGTTGTGAGTTTGCGTAAAGACCTTCTCCTGGACTCGTGTGATGTTCACCTCCGTGGTGGATCTGTGGAGTTCACAACCTACCAGAATATCTGGAGCACAGAGCCTGGAAATGTAACTACTGCTGTAGGAGCAACACCACCCTCTGTGGGCGTGAGCCAGGCGCTCCGGTGTCAGACTGTAATCTGTTTGATAGAAAGCTGTCCCAGGTCTCCTGGGATTGCTGTCAGAGGCTTCCCTTCTCAGCTGCGATGCACAGGAGAGATGTCTCTCTACCTCATGCTGGTTGTAGTGCAGTTGGAGTAGGTGGGATTAACTTTCTGCTGCATAAATCCTTTTCTCCAGCTGAGGTGCATCCTCCCAGTCTGATACTTTTCTCCAGTATTCTGATTTTTCTTGCCTGCTTTTCTTTGCTTGTCATGAAGGGGAAGATCCATTGGCTGGGGACCAGAATGACCATGACATGGATTCAATAGCAGGAGTTCTGAAGCTCTATTTTCGAGGGTTGGAGCACCCTCTCTTCCCCAAGGATATCTTTCATGATCTGATTGCCTGTGTCAGTAAGTATATGAAGATCTGAAAAAAAAATAGGATTAATTTTTCTAATCTCCCACTTTTCGCCCCTCCCCCTTTTTCCTGACTCTAAAATAAGGTTTTTTGTGGTTACTTTGGTTGGGTTTGTGTTGCACTGGTATCCTAGTCTTTATTAGCCACAGTCTGGGCAGTTACCTGGTCACAGCCATCCTTATTCTGATAGCAATTTTTTTAGGAATGAGCAAGGAGATAGAAATGAATAGATTTTAAGGGCTGTGTCATGGATTTTTCTGAGACAGTGCTTTGTGACAGGGTTCTTTTAAAACAGAATAAAGCAAAGCCCTCCACTTCTGAAAAATGATCTTTAAGCCCTCTCATCAGAAGGTGTCAGAAATGCCCTCTCAGAAGCAGGGATTGCCAGCAGAGTTTCTTGCCCTGCGTGCTTTCCCTAGCGTGGATAGATACACACTGCCTGTACGTCTGCTGCCAGGCTTCTGCAGGCTCTCTTTAGCTGGCAAGGTAGTAGTCATATACCTTTTAGCTTCATGACTACGAGGGGCCATTTACTGACTCCTGTTAAAGAATTTCAGTCATGAGGGCAGTCACAGGCTGGTTGTTAACATTTTTGACGGTTCCTAAAGGTGGTTCTGGTAGGCAGAGGGTTGTTTGTGGGTTTTGTATGTGAACAACCTCATTTTAAATGGCCTGACTATTGCCATGTCCTTCAGAATCGAAGAATGATCCTATTGTCCAAATAGTGAAATGGCTTTTGCGGTGGCAGCCTTTGAAGTAAAGCAAAAGATAACTGCTTCTAAAATGGCTCATGGTTTTCTTCTCCTGATAAATGCATTTACAGAGTTGAATTCACATTATATGAGAAGTAAAATCTGCTTCCAAATAAGTTCTCCCTTCTGAGATGATTTATGCTGCCCACTTATTTCTCAGTAGGCTGCTGCACACAGAGCTTTTTGCCTCACCCTTTAACTATGTTAATTTTCCTTTGAGTGTTATACAATTTCTTTTTTAAACACCCACCTTTCTAAGCTAACTTGAATGAGCTATTGTGCCAGAACTATTGAAACAGATGACATCCACTGCTCCCACGCTAGGAAGGAGCTTGCAGTGAAGTTTCACGTGTTCAGGGACCTTCATTGTCAAAAGGCTTCACCAGCAGGTTCTGCAGCCTTTGCATTCCCATGCTGGGCAGCACCGGAGGATTCTGGAAATGGGCAGACCCTTCCTTCCTCCTGCTGCTGCTCTGCTGGCTGCCCTTCTGAATAGTTTGCACAGGAACCATCACAGTTTACTGGTTGCATTGGGACTCAGTGGCAAGTTGTGGGTATGTGATGTGATGACTCACTGGTGCTCTTTCTTCTTTCAGCAATGGATAATTTACAAGAGAGAGCGCTCCACATCCGGAAGGTGCTTCTGAACCTGCCGAAGACCACTCTGATTGTAATGAGATACCTCTTTGCATTCCTCAATCAGTGAGTATCCTTGAGAGCACCATGGCCCTGCTGTAGGACTTGGTATAAACATGATAAATGACAGAACCAGCCTTGATATTGCTTCATGTGATCTGTGCAACGGTTCAAGGTACAAAGTGCACAGTAGCTTGCTATTGCATCTGCCTTCCTGGGCTTTTCAGCCATGCCAAAATTCATCCCAATGATAAAAATGGAATCTCAAAGGAGTTCCAGAAATGAAAGGGAATAAAGTGCTGGTAACCCAAGCAAAAAGTGATACGAAAGAGTCAGAAACTGGGTTCCACACCAGCAAGGAGCGTTACGTACTGAGTAATATGCGTGGTAGAGAGTGAGTTTATTTTTTTAAAACAGTCCACTGAATCAGGCTAGTTCATTGGATAGCTTGGCAGCAAAGAGTCAATAGTTTCCTCCAGTAACATGGTCTTGACACCTGAGGTAGCATAAAGGAAAAATGTCCTAACCGGAAGGTTATATATACATTGTCAGAGCCCTTCGAATGCCGTTTAGGTGAAAGAGAAATACAACTGTAAGACAATATTTTGACCTGACAGAGACCTGAGGCTTACTGTCTGCTTTTGTAAAGCTCCAGTTCATCAGCTACTTTTGATGAACATCTTATTCCTTACATTAAAATGAGGCAATGTTAGAGTTTGAGGTTTTTCTAAAAGATTTGTATTAAAATGGAGCAGGACATTTACTAAACCTATCCATATATTCAAGTGGTTATTTCTGTTTGGAAAGCAGGGGGGTTGTTTCACAGATGTCACTGCTGGAGTCACTGAAATGTGATTTTCCAGTCTCAGTAGCTTTTAATTATTCCAGGTAGTGATCTAGAAAACAGGGAATTTCAAGGGGAATTGTATTGGAACTTAGTTTTCTGTTCATTCTTTAATGGGCATCTGAAAGGCTTAAATTGCAGGCTTGGGACAAAATTTAGTGAGATAAAAATTGTGTTTTAAAAAATGGCACCATATAGAAACTATAAGATTCAGATTTGCTGGGAAATCCTGAAGAAGAGTCTCAAAAAAGGCCCACTTGAGAAGCTCCTGGGCCTTGGAGAAAGGATGGAACACTCTGTGCGCTTGACCACATGCACTTAGGCAGAGTGGACCTGATATAACTCTGGTGAGTGTTGGGCTGCAAGTGGCCTATGAAGAACAATAATACAGAGTAATTAAAGACAAAGATTGATGTCCTCCCCTTGTAAAGTCAGCACCTAGTACTTTTCACATAGTCTCGAGCTTTCAAACTCCATTTGCAGTTTCTATTTCATTTCTCTGTAAATGCAATCAGTATCTCATCTTTTACACAGACCCAGAACATTCATGTCCCAGCTGATCAGCTTTAAACAGCAGAAAGCCCAGAGCAAACTTTCCCAGATCATCTGTCCTCCAGCAGATGATGGTGATGATAATATTGTTTTCTGCTGTTAACCCTCTTCCCCACTTCTGTTTTGTGCAGCTTATCTCAGTTCAGTGAAGAGAACATGATGGATCCCTACAATTTAGCCATCTGCTTTGGGCCAACACTGATGTCTGTGCCTGAAGGTCATGATCAAGTCTCTTGCCAAGCTCATGTCAATGAATTGATCAAAACCATCATCATCCAACATGAGAACATCTTCCCAGGACCAAGGGAGCTGGAGGGTCCCGTCTATAGCAGAGGTGGAAACACTGAGGATTACTGGTATGATAGATACCTCTGAGGAGAAAATGAATGGGTGGATATTATTTACGGATTAGTATGCTACAGTCATGTGTTCTGTGTTGTCTAATTCTGGATTTGAGCATCTGGCCCAGCCTTTCAAAAATCTGTTTTATGGAAGAGAAGATGGCTGTGGCATCTCTGGAGAGTCATCAACTTAAAAGAAAGAAGCTGGTAGAAAGTAGCTATTCAGTTGCCAAACCTAGCTCACTTACCTTGAAGAGCAAGGTTGTGTAGGGATTTTCTTGGATGTTCTGATATGGTAGCTGCCCAAATCAATCTTTTTTTTCCCTCTTCTCTTTTCTTTTTAATCCTGCTTTTGGTTGGGGTTTTTTTGTTGTCGGGTTTTTTTCCTGCTTGTCTTGAGTGCCTTTGCTTCAGATACAGGGGTCACTTGCAGCTGAACCTAGAAAGCTGTGGCATGGTTCAATTTTCAGGGCAGCAGTGATGGTGGGGGAGGGAAGAGGGAGGAATGCAAAATCACCGTTTCCATCCAGCTTAAAGCTCAAGAGGCCCGGCCGCATGTTCAGTCTGAAAGCCACATCTGGAAACAATTCAGCCAGAGCGGCTCCTGTCATCTGGGGTGGAAGGTTGGGGAGTGGGGGAAGGAAAGGAGGTGTTTTCTTTCCTACTGGCCAAGCTGATCTCTCCCTCTGAAAATGAGGAATGTTAAATTGTGTCCTGCTTCTCCCCCCACTCCTTCCCTCCTCTAGTGTCCCAGGAATGCAAGTGATTATTTTCATATACTAAAATAAATACATTTTTTAAATGAAGTCACTCTGGTGACAGAGCTAGCCTTGTTTCCCTGACTTGTTTCAGAGTAGCTTTAACTGTCAGCTCACTCCACGTACGTGCAGTGAGGAGAGGCTCCTCTATACTAACTGCTGCATGCAGAAGACTTGCCAGAGCCCCTTTTGGAAATTATGTTAGTTTTACCCTTCGCTCTGATGTTTTTAGCTGATGTTATATGTGAAAGAATTGGAGGGGAAAAAAATTTAAGAATCTTTATGACCTTAAAGAAGCACATTAACTTTGACAAGAGGTTTTGTCCCATAAGGTGAAGGGGATAAAAATGTGAAATGTTGAGTACGCTCAGTGCGGGTGCCGCTTCACATGAGTATGTAGGAGGCAAAATGTCCTGAAAGGTAATACCAATTTTCTGAAGGCATTTGGTTTTTCTTCATTGCCCTTCCTAACCACCCTGACCTGAGACCCTGCTAAGCAGAGTAGGGTAGAAGCAAGCAAGGGAGACAGCTTAAAGCCAGGAAGAAGCATCTGGTTCCCATTCAAGCCTTCTCATAGCCCTGGTATTTAGATAGTTGTTAGTTATTGCCCATAGGGCTCCTTGCCGCAAAGTGTGCAAGCAGCAGAGTGAATCCTTGTCGTTCAGCTGATTCATCAGGAAATGGAGCCTGCTATGTTTGTAATCGCCCGGTGCCACTTCACTGGGCTGCGTCGTCTTTGTGCCGGGGAACTCGCAGACGGTGCTTTGGCATGGAGGCTGCCCGGGCTCGGCGCCACGGCTCGTGCGCTCTGCGCCTCCGTGCCTGCGCTCTCGCTGTGAGCGGCACTCGCTTCGAGTCGGCAGCTGCCGAGGAGCTTTGAGACGGCTTGCCTCAGGCAGAGGAGGGTAGGGTGAGGTTCAGAGTTTATGACAAATTCGGGGCTGTGCTGCGGGCATCTTTGAAGTGCTGCCTTTGAGTCAAGCCTAGGACTGTGCTGCATGTCTCTGTCCATTTGAGACTGCACAAAGACAGCATGGGGAGAGTCCAGGAGTCCTGCGTCCCAGCAAGTGAGACCATCAGAATTGCAGGGAAGAAGATAGCTTATAGATGCTCAACTTGCGCTGCACTCCTCTGGCGGTATATGTTGCTTGCACTTTCAGAGCCCTCGGGGTGAAACCCAGCAGCCTAGCACTTCCCACTGCAGCATCCCGGGGCTCACATGACAGAGAGACTGAGTCTGCAGCAAGGACAGGTTTTTTTGGTGGAAAGTGCTGTTGGAGGCATGGATAGGAAGAGGCACGTGGTCTTTGTGCAGTATTTGGATCTTTAGCATTGGCTGTACGCGACATTACTTCACAGTCTGTGTGAAACTTTAGCCCTCAATGCTGTGCTCCTCTTGGGACCTCCATTTGGCTTCAAATTCTTCTGTAAACTTTATTAAGTATCATAAAGGCTTTGCAAAGGATGGGAAAGGTTGATTCCTGAGGTACTGACTCAGAAGATGGTGGGGCAGCTTCGTGTCATGTGGATTAAGCGTAATGAGACGCCAGAATTATTCAAACATTTTACCCCTTCTCCTTTTTCTTTTTTTCTCTTCTTTAAAAGAGTATAGGAGGTAGATTACCAAAGGGAGAGCACTTTACATCCATGCTCACTTTAACCATTGCAAGGCCAAAGCGAGGGATGAAGTTATTACTGTGTGAAGAGAATTAAAAATCACCTTTAACGAGTTACAGTGTAAGAGCGCAGCAAACACGTTTTGTCTTTAGCAACAGCGTCTGGTAAGATGAGGAGTGAGCACTTTTCTTCTTCCAAGATGAGCAGGCAGGGCAGGCAGGCAGCGCTGCCAACTGGCAGCAGGTCTGTGGAGCTGCTTGGGAGAGGCAATGGATCCTCTTCCAGTTTCCTTTCTGCTCCTGTCCTGAGGGAACTGCTCGTGTAGCTTCTTATAAAAACATAACCTTTCATTGCCACTTGTTTTCTATTGATCCTTTCAAAGCTTTTCTTCATGCAAAACATAAATGAGTACTCTTGGTGGTTTAGGTGCTCTGTAAATAAAGATTCCAGGCAATTAATCTGGCCATGGGAGTCGTTCAGTGAAATGAATGGGACAATTTAAGGTTGTGATAAAAGGGAAGGAGGGAGATGACAAACTCAGACCTGGAAACATCATTATGAATTGAGAAATAATTTCCCCCAGGAAGTGGTAGCTATCTCATCAGTCATCTAATGAGCTAATTAGAGCAATGGAGAATACAGCCGGGGGAATAATTCTGGCATGGCAGAGAGGAGCTAGACCCAACATGCCACTGTTGTCTAACTTCTAAACATCTCCAAAGGTCCGGGTTATAAGATCTGAAGTTGGACTTTCCTGATAGCATACAAGAAGGTTAACAAAGATGTTCAGTTTGCTCGATCAAGTAAAAACTTAGCTTGATTTTTAGACGCACTGACTTCAGTATGTGCAAATGTGTCTGTCACAATGGAACCTAGATATTGACTTCCGATACGGATGTTCCTAGTTAAGTTATCTTTGATTGTTGTAAATGAGGAAACTCAATTTCTATCAGTGTAAAGCACTGTCTCTATTTCCTTCTGTTGTAGCGAAAGTCCTCATGGAGAGAGAGCCTCAACAGAAGACTCGGTTCAGGATGTTACAGCTGAACACCACACCAGTGATGATGGTATGCAAAGTCTATTAACTCCTTGGTTAACTGTGCAACCTGCTGTGGGGGAGGCAGAGAAGATAGTGCCTTGCAGTTTAAGTTCAAAGTTAGATCCAAAGTGGGGTTTAAATCAGAATAGTCACTTGAAACACCACATACAGCATTTGATGCCAAAAAGTAAAAACATATGGGATCAACATGAATCTTTAGAAGTTACCTGACTATTTTTAAAGTATCCCTTCTTTTCAAGGGTATCTCATCTTAGCAGCAGGCCTGGGCACATGCCATGTTTGCATTACTGACTGAGCTCATCTGTACCCTAAAAGGACCCTAGAGTTGGAAGTCATGGGGGAAGTGTAGAGCCAAGGCTGGATATGTTTCAGCATGTGCTCCTGCTCTCCTCTGCGTGTGCCAGGCACTTCCCCTTTTGGTAGCTTTGGCTAGAGAATTGTGAGTGCTTTAAGCCCCAGTTCTGCTTTAAGGAAGCAAGCAAAATAAAATCAAAAAGTGTTTGTCTTCCACTGAGAGCCAGGTTTTAGGGTAGAGGGTCCTCGTGGCCTCTCTCATTGATAATTTTGGGGTCGTCTTGGGGAAACTGTTCCATTTCTTGTCTGATCAGTGAAAAGGTGTGCCAACACTGAGAATTTCACGGTATTTCCTAAGGAAAACGTGATTCTTTGAGTGTCTGTTGTTGATACTTCCAAAGCCGCCTCCTGCAATGGGGAACAGCTGCATGTGAGCCCCATCCAGAGCAGAGGAGAAGACTACATTGTGAAACGGTGATCCCCAGAATACTGACCAGCATGTAAAGCAGACTGACCAAAACAGGACAGAATATGGTTTTATTCTTGCGTTTTGGCCCCTTGCAATTGTCTAAGCAAGTTCTGCGATGGTTTTACTTGTGATGGCCTCAGTTGTAAAGGTGGACAGAAGGTAGCATTCCCTCAAAATTAGGTGGCATCCTTTCTGAGTTGGTCTTCAGTAATTTGCTCAATAGCCCTACCGTGTGCTCCTGTGCTGCTTTTTGCTCTTTGCCATGGCATTGCTGTGCTCTTGCTAGCTTCGTGGTGTTGACACACCAATAACAAAGTAAACGATGTTGAGCACTGCTAGAAACGCTGGAAAATCAGTTCTCCCTCAGCAAGGTCAAGCACTGTCACGGCGACTCCTCACCAAGGTTGTTGGGAGGAAACACAAAGCCTATGGGAATGAAACATGAGTTCCCTGTCTGTCTTGAACAGAGTGTTCTTTCTGAAAAGTGTAAGCTGCTTAAAAATGCATGAAAACATGCCGGGTTTGAGTTTGTACCTAAAGGAGGAGCAGTTTCATTGCTGTAATGAAGGAAAGACTAACTCATCCTGTATCTGTAAAGCCTGGGACTAAAGCCTGCAGGCTGATACATCATGGCGTGTACTTGCATTGTTTCTGTATGGGATTTTTAGGATCGCTTATGTGGCTGAGAAGGCACAATGATGATAAAATGAGCACTTAGAGATTACAGAAGGACAATGTTTTACAGTGTCTGGAACTAGATTGCATGGGGCCCCTGAGCAAGGTAAAATTTGGAGGCATTTTGGATGGAGTTCTGCAACCTACATGGAATATTCCATAGGAAGCATTTGGGAGGGAGCATTTGGCACTGAAGCAGAGGAGGGAGCTGGGCCTCTATCTCTTTGAGGGAGTAGCAAGGTCTGGTTAACTGAGGTGTCTCATGTCCTTCTAACCGAGCTGTGCAGTGTCACACCTCGGGCATACTTGTCAGAAGTGCAGCATACAACTCCGTGACTCAATGGGATGGACGTTCTTAGGTTTTTCTCACTCCTCAGTCTTAAGATGTGTCCAAGCACTTGCTCCTTTAGCTCTTTTGTGAGGCTGGCACTACTGCTTCCAAAGCAAAACTGTCATGCCAGCTGTCTTCATTCGAGGAAGGAATTGGTTTTGGTGTGGGGAGAGAGGTCATGTGTTGCAGAGTATCCATGTTGTTCACCGTCAGCCTTGCTGTACAAGTGAGTGGACACTGTGAGACAGGCATAAGAGGTCAGAAATGCTGAAAGACAAGCAGGTCGTATGTTCGTTAAATTATGAGTGGAAAGATTTTTAAACTGCTGCTTTCCTGCACAGGCTGTCAGACTGGCAGGGGTAATTGTTTGGCTTAGCTGTATTGCTCTTTATTCACACAGCTTTCTTCTCTGAGCATAAGTGTAGTAGGAAAAAGCTACTGGAAATTAGAGTCTAAAATCACTTCTCTGGATGAAAGCCAGAGTCCTAAAAAGCAAATTGGAAACATAAGAAACCTGAGTGCCGCACTCATCTGGAACAATAAACACTTCTTAATGAAACAGATGGAATTTACAAAACCACACTCCCATCCCCTTCATAATGGAGGGGGACACCAAAAAACATCATTATCGTTTTTTTAGTGTTGTGAAGACACTGGCTCCAGAGGCAAAACAAGCAAGAGGAAAGAAGGAGCCAAAACCAGATAACCATGTGCTTTGGGGAGTCTGGAGCAAGGCGGCTATCGCAAGCTGCAAACATGGGCCAGGCTTTTCTCACCCTTGCAAATCTCTCACTGGTTGCTGAGGGCTGATAACGGGATTCGTGTGAGTCTGACCACAGGCTTACCTGAAATGTGTGACTTGACAGAATTCTGAGCTGTCTGGTTTAGTAATGGAGAGATGAATTGTTGGGGAGGTCTATCTAGCAGATCCTGTTGCTGGTTGCCCTCAGCGCTGGGTCACTTCATGCTTTGTAACTACAGATGCTGCTGGGGCTCTTTGGTGGGGGATGCTTCTCTCTGCTCTCTCAGACCGGCTGATGAGACGGTGGTACTGCAGCGTCAGCTTGCTCAGATGGATTTACGCTATATATTTTCTCAAGCCCAGCTACTACCTTGCCTGCCTACAGTCCACCTTGGAAGACCTAATTGTTGAGCATATGTTCTCCCAAGGAATATTTGTAAAAGCTGTGGCTCCTGTTTGGCTTTCCAGTCCCTTTTGGCTGGCTGTTGCACTATATAAGCTTCCCGTGATGCAGAGGAGATTTCAGGACAAAATGGCATATCTTTTCTTGTCCTGGAAGATGAACTGCAAATCTTTTTCTCCAGGAAAAAACCTCAGTTTCCGTGGACTGCTTGGCTGCGTTAAAGCTCCTTTAAAGTAATTAGAGGCTGAAGTCCACTGGGGCCATGTGGCTGAGCTCATCTCCATTCCCCTGATGTCTGCTTAGAATTGGGAGCTGGCTTAATATATATTTAGATTTAACCAATGGCAGATTTTTCTAAGTCTTAAAAATAATCCACGTGAATTTCATATTGATTTTCCTGAGTGTCTAAATGCCCATATTGTCCCTTTGTATAATATCGGAGTCCTACAGGAACCCATATTAGTGGCTGGTTGCAGACACAGCATGGTTGTAGTTCTTCTGTGAGCTTTTCAAGGAGGAGCAGTTGGATTTGGAGCATGTTGCGCAGCTCCAAGTGCAGCACCGCTGTGCTTGGCATGCACAGTGCAGCCCAGCTGTATGGAGCCCGGGGGAGCCGCTTGCTCTCCTGATTGCTGCACAAACCGCAGTGGTGGAGGCACTGAATGTTTTTGTTAGCTTCCATGACAGTTCGATGAATAGCATGACCTCCCACAGTGCCAGAATCCGGTCTCCTGGGTCAGGTGAACCTCGCAGGCAACAGAAATTTCTTTCTCAATAGATGCTTTATTTCTGAAGCAGCTTGGAATCAGAGGATGTTTACCTCCCTAAATGCTAGTAACAACTCCTGCTTGCCTGCCCAGGAGTTTAATTTAGCTGCCTGTAAGAAAGGTACCATAGGCAGATTTTGGTCTGGAACATACCTGATTGCTACACAGCTTTGAAATATTTTTTTTTATTTTAATGAGATACTAATTTTGCCGTTGCCACTTCCATCTTTGTACACTTGAATTGCTGTAAGTGGGTTTATGACTTGGAAAATGCGAATGTGTCCACCACGTAGAGATTAGGTAAATGCTGAAATTGCAACATCCTCATATAATAGGGGTTCCCCTCTGAATCTTGCTGCTTCAGCCCTCTGCTGCTTTAAGAAGCAACACTTTATCCTCTCCCATGCTCTCATCATAAACTGTTTTGTGGTAGGTTTAACTGTTGAATACTTACCTGAGCCCAAGTGTTTAGTGAATTATTGTTTATTCCCTTCTATCTCCTAGAGTGTGAGCCCATAGAAGCAATAGCGAAGTTCGACTACATTGGCAGGACTGCACGAGAGCTGTCCTTTAAAAAAGGAGCTTCTCTCTTACTCTATCAGCGGGCCTCAGATGACTGGTGGGAGGGACGCCACAATGGAATTGACGGCCTTATTCCTCATCAGTATATCGTCGTTCAAGACACGTATGTTACACTTTAAGCCCATCTGCAAGATGGGCTTGCTTAAAACTCAGGTGTGGAATGGAGTGTTTGTGTCAAGATGTTGACACCAGGTGGGGAGAGTTCACCCTTTGGCCTTCCCTGCAAGAAGGGAGTCCTCTTGAAACAAGCAGAGCTCCGCAGAGGCGTAGGTGTCCACGTATGTGGAGGCATGATATAAAAATTGTTCTGGTGCTGCCAGCCTGTTAAAGATGCAGAGCTGGGATCTCCAGGTTGCTCACGGAAATCAGGCTCTCTCATTTGAAAAATATGTAATGAATCTTAAGAGAAAGATGCTAGCACAGTATTGTTGTCCTGTATGTATGTTTACATACACAGTGCTGTATTTGAAATTCAGTGCTGTTCGTCCTGTTTTGGTTGTGATTTCCTTCCCTCCTCCTTCCTAGTGAGGATGGTATCTCTGAAAGATCCAGTCCGAAGTCTGAAATAGAAATAAATTCTGAGCCACCGGAAGAAAAAGTGACTGCTAGAGCTGGTGCCAGTTGTCCAAGTGGGGGTCACGTCGCAGATATTTACCTTGCAAACATCAACAAGTAAGAACAGCCTTGCATTATTTTACTTAACTGTAAAGATCTTGGTGATGAGTCCAGTAAAATATTTCCTTCCTTGAAAAAGGTCAACTAATGAGTGCTGCCACCATTTTTCTCTGCTTCCCCCTCTTCTAACTTGCTCACATTTTACTGTCCTCTCTCTTTCTTTCACCAGTGTGGCCAATGCTCATTTAAAATCCCACTGGCTATTCTTCCCTATCCCTGAGGTACCATCTGTTCCCGTTTTCCCAAATATGTCCTATTTTATAAGCTAAGCACACAGAGAAAGGGAGGGGAATAGCAGAATGAGTTCTTGTAATCGTGTGTTCCCATTTGTTGTTACGTTCTGTGATTTGTTATGTCTCGTTTACGTTTAACGTGTTTTGTTTTATGGGGTGGGGGACAATTTCTTCAGAAACTAGTGTCACATTTTGTGCTAAATGACATACCTCAAGTCCCACCATCTGGCATTGCCCATAACATTCTTTCGTTTCTGCAGCACTTCTCACCTTAGGTTACTAACCATATGCTTGCAGTGAAACAACACACCTCCCTGTTGCTCTAACTTTACCTCCTCAACCAGAAATTGTTACTTTAGCAAACACTCAACATAATAAAAAACTGGGAAATTAAGTTAGTAACAGACTAAGTTTCTTGATCTGTTATTTAATTATTCTAGAGCAGACTTATCTCCCATATTTTTCTGATTATTTCCTTAGTATTAAAAAACCCCACCTCTCTATTGTGCAGTGAAGGTATTAATATGATAATTACAGTTTTATGGGAGTGGATATTTTTAACCTTCAGTTAATTTAATGGAATGTAGTCTAGAAAGGCATTAACAGAAATGCATCCTTTTTAAAGGTTTGGACCTGCTAATGTCCTACACAGAGCCTGGTCCTTGGTTTACGGGAGTCAGCAGAGCTCCACTGCTATCTGTGAAGCTATGTTAATATGCGTCAGCTTGGGATCTGGGCTTTCTTTTATGATATTTATTGTCTGAGCCATTGAAGTATGCCATTCTGCCAGTTACAAAAAGATTTGTATAATGAACAGACCTATGTTGGAGCTTCACCATCTGCTGGTTTTGGTAGTGTTGTATGTAGTGTTTTTAAGAAGCCTGGGTAATGTCCACTCCGTTTTTTTTTCCCTTTACTAGGGAACTGATATTTAGCAATAGTAGCATAAGACTCATTTTGTTGTTTTTTCTTTAGGAATGAATCTTCTGACCTATGTGTGAACAGACTTGGGCAAAATTAAATCAGATGGTTTCGCAATGACAGTTGTGCCACCCACTGAATTATTATTTGGATGCCAAAATCCTACTGGAGTTAACACTTTCTTGCAGTTATTCATGGGGCTGGTGCTATATATAAATGGATCCTTTCCCTGTATAATGGATGCCAAGCTTCAGACCTATGGCATAAAGTATTCTGCTGCATTGGCCTTCATATGATTTGAATGGAATCGTGCTGTCAGACCGCATGGTGCTGGGGTAGAAACTAAATTGGTTGGACCAGCTCATCCATTTGACATCATCTTTTGGTATATCTGCAGCGCTACATAGATAATGCCTTGTGGTCCTGCTAAAGCAATGAAAAAGAAACATCTATTACCACCAGCAAATATTGGAAATGATCATTAACCCCAAACTATGGGGTCCTTTGCTTGCCAGTCTCTGAAAATAATAACTTGATGCCTTGGGCCAGGAGCTTAGTAGACTTATACTGTGTCCTCCAGTCAAGAATTGTAGCTCTGCTCTTCTAATGTAATAAAAACACATCATCAAAACCTGTCGATGGCACAGAGGGTTTTTTTTTTTGTTCAAATATAAATTCTTTTCCTCTTGACCAAGTTAATTACGTTCCATCCAAGTTTTCTGCTTTGCTATGAATGTGCACAGCTGCCAGAAACTCAGTCTTGTTGTTAGAAGTGTTGAACTGAAATGATTTATAATTTCACTGTTTCACAATGACTTCTAAAATCCTGGGTGTATTTGTAATCTGAGTATCTTTGTCTCTTCCCATTGTCCTCTGTGTTGTTTTGGGGGGATATCTTCAAATTGCAGCCCGTTATGTGTACCTGCTTGTATTGACTTGTTTTGCTTTTGTGACTGAAGGCAAAGAAAGAAACCAGAGTCAGGCAGCATCAGAAGAGCCTTCCGTCAAAGTGACAGCCATGGACTAGGTAGTTCAATGGCAGAACCAGCCTCCCCAGGAGCCATAGCCGGTTCCAGACCCTCATCTCAGCCCATTATGAGCCAAAGTCTTCCCAAGGAGGTTCCAGATAAATGCTCCATCAGTGGCCATGGCAGCCTCAATTCTATCAGCCGACACTCGTCCCTGAAGAACAGGATAGACAGCCCGCAGATCCGGAAAACTGTGACAGCAGGGAGGTCCAAGAGCTTCAACAACCACCGGCCCATGGACCCTGAAGTTATTGCACAGGTAAATAGGAGTGCTTTGCTTTAAAGATTTGTTTTGGAAACTTAAAGGATGTTGGATACAATGAGTTGTTTTAATGCAAAGTCTGATTTAATCTCATATCCCTTCCCTTCTCTCAATGCAATATTAGCTTACTACACAGCTTGAGTCTAGTCTTTCACCCTTGTTTTGTGTAAGTCACTGAGGCTGCTTTCATGGGCAAAGATAAACAGTAAGGTCCTTCCTCCATAAAAACTTGGCCCTGTTCATTATTCAGAATTTAGTTTCAACAATAAAAACGTCCATTTCAGAAAGTTACACAGATTCCAAAGCTGTCAGCAAAAAATTAAACAATCATAACTTCAAGACTTGAGAGAAGTAAAGTATTTAGCGTCAATTTAACATTCTCCTGTCAGTTGTGCAAACTTGCCTGTGGTTAGACATTGGAAGCATATGGAGTAGTACAGTCAAAATAAAAGCAGGCTGCTGAGTTGTACAGTGCTCACAGTGGCATCTTTATATGCTTACAGCGTTCAGTGTGTGATTAGAAACCAACTTTGAACATAATACTGCTAGTTTTCATTAGTTATTTATTTAGACAAGTGCCTTGAAATGAGGACAGGCTACCGATGCGTATGCAGCTGTGCTTTAACTTTGCAAAGAGCTCTGCTTTTGGGACTGATTCCACACACTGACCAGACGACAAGGAAACAGTCTTCTCGGGTCCCTTCTGTGCAGCTTAAAGGAAAAGGTGTTCTTAGTACTTTTCTTATACTGTGTCAAAAACTAGCAAAGACTTTTATTGCACATTCTTCGTCTCTATGCATATTTTCTGCATCCCTATACACAAAGATCTGTCCCGTCCCTGTGTCTGGGACTATATGCTGCCACAGGAGTGACTGGTGGTCACAAAAAAGCAAGTGGTGTCTTTGCATCCATCCATCTGCGGTTTCACAAGTAGAACAGAAAACAATCGAAAGTCAGATTTCGATTGGAACAACTGACAGCTGTTAATGGGGTGAATGATGTAAATGTTAAGATTTCCCTCTTCCAAGAAGGATCTTCCCTTTCTCCCACTCCAAGCTGTTAGATGTGCCTGCACATGTATGTTGCCTATACCAACTGTTTTCAGTATGCAATGGATCTATCTAAAGCCAAGGAATGCTTGGGTCTCGGATTACAAAGCCAGCCCTGGGAGACCTGACTTCTTTGCCTGGTTCAGGAGTCTGTAGGTTTCTAAGGACCTGGGGGAAGATATGTGAAAATTATCATTTTTATTGACAAAATAGCATCGCGAAGTAATAAATAAGGTCCAAATAAAGATCTGATATGTATTCTGATGGAAGGTTGTATTTTGCGGTTATGATATCTTCAGCTCATTTGTTACAGTGGAATTGTAATATATGGTTCTTGTTGTCTTCATATTTCATTGTCCTTCCAAGACTTTGGTTGACATAAATCAGTTTTTTTGTTTTTTCAATTAAGCTCTAACTGAAGTTGTTCTGTCTTCTCTTCCTGCCAGAACTTTAACTCCATTGTTTTCACTGGAGAAGAGTCTGGGGAGAAAAAGAAAAGGGCGGGGGGAAGAAAAGGGAGCGGGGCGGGAAGCTGTGTTAAATTAGTGTTTCTCTTTGCCCTGTAGTATCTGTTCAAACACCATGTAATAATCATCCTGCATTTTACATATTTTCCCTAACTTCATAAGTAAAATCTGCCTGGCCTCAAGATAGACTCGGAGGTGTCAGATTACTGTCTCTGGTTTCTTCCACCATTCCTTGACTGATTTACCTTCCCCACCCCCTGAAAAACCTCTAAGGAAGCTAAAAAGCTGTAGCCAAACTGTGAGTCACAGAAAGACTGAGCTTTTCTGCTCTCCGGTGAATTCTGTGCACCAGTGGGCTCCGCAGCGCGGGCTGTAGCAGACGTGTAGGTCCTGCTACAGCTGTGAATAAAAAACCCCCACTTTTTTATCTTAAAGTTCTCTTTATTTTTTAATTACTGTAATATTTTATAAGAGGAAGGAGAAGTGCCAACTTGAATTTCTATATATGTTTCTGATATCTTTTGTGTTCTCTAAAACGTGAAAATTTTGAGTCCCGTGTAATACCTTTCTGGGAAGGGAAGACTACTCAGACAGCAGGAAAACCAGTGAGGCAGCAAGAGCACACAAGGATTTCAACATTCGGTGTGTGGCCCTCCAGCCAGTGTCAAAATGATCAATCCTTTCTTCAAGGATTTACTCTTCTGAATCTCACGTGCCAAATAAAGTACAAGAATGGATCCTAGTACTTTGAATCACATGCTTTTCTGTTCGTTGCTGCATTTGGGGATTGTAGTCGTCTTTGAAGTCCAAGCAGCATCAGGACCAGTAAAGGACCAGATTAGCATCGAGAAAGTGCTAGCAATTATTTTGTTCCCTGTTGATGGAAAATATTAGTGCTTATTGGCTTCAGTATATAATGCTGTGTAGTTTGGCTTGGGTTTCACTTTGACACCTGAAGGTCCCCAACCCGCCGGTTGATTCGAGTGTTGGTGTTTACAGGCTAAAACCAGATGCGTCGTTCTTAAAGACTGACTTTTATCTCCATATTTATGTGCCTGAGTTCTGTTACTCACTTGGTTTCTCTTTTGTCTTTGCAGGATATTGAAGCTACTATGAACTCTGCTCTGAACGAGCTGCGGGAGCTGGAAAGGCAAAGCAGCGTAAAGCACACACCAGATGTTGTCCTCGACACCCTGGAGCCTTTGAAAACGTCTCCAGTGGTGGCCCCCACCTCAGAACCTTCCAGCCCTCTGCACACTCAGATCCTCAAGGACACTGAACCAGCTTTCCAGCGCAGCGCTAGCACAGCTGGTGACATACCATGCACCTTCAGGCCAGTGAAGTCGGTCAAAATGGCCACCCAGGTGAAACCTCCGGCAACTCGGCCGAAGCCTACAGTTTTCCCCAAAACAAACGCCACGAGCCCTGGCGTTGCCTCCTCTGCATCTCAGCAGCCTACTGACAAGTCCTGTACTGTCTGATAAACTTGATGCTGCTCTGTGGATATAACTGTATTGTTTCAGATGAAGAGACTCTGTTAAAGACATTAAAATTCCTATTTAACTAATTTTTGAACTTCTGCTGAAGGTTAGTTGTGAACTGCTACTTACTGCTGGGAGCACTTCCTGGGAGTAGTAACAACCTCGTCCCATATACCCGTATCAGTGATGTTCGTAAGGCAAAACAGTTCACGCCACACTTAGGAAATCCAATATCGGGTCACTGTGAAGCTGAGGAGGAAAACACACAAAAAGCAATGAGTTGGATCTTGGTTTCTAGTTGATGCCTTGTTCAAGTGTTTGGCCACTGAAAGAAATATTTAGTGGCATCATGTTTTGAATACTGGTGTAGTGACTTATATATTCTGTGTTTCATTTATCACAGGGAAACAATAGGATAGATTTTAGTCTATTGCATGTTTTGGTGCCACTGGTTACGTGGAGCTTGGACATGCCTGTTTCTTGTGCATTATTATTATTATTACGTCGCCCGCTGGTGCCACGGTGGTTAAGGGTCTGTCTCGACTTCCATCACATCCTCTGGTTTTGTTTGTTTGCTCCCCCATCCCTCCCCCCAGGGCCAAAGCTCTTGGCCATCCAGCCTCATCCTTTAGTCGACACTTGTCATGAAAAATAGTTTACTCTGGAACACTCTTAGATTTTGTGGAGTTATATGTAATATGTGTCTGTGCAAATATAAACAAACATGTTCCTGAGGTTTAGGAGCATAAGAAAGAGCCCAGTTGTTGCTTATGGACAATCTAGCTGTTTTCCCCATTTGCTCTCCCATATTTAAAAACAGCTTTATTGTTTTTCAGTGTAATTTTCAGCCCATAGGCTATGATGTGGTGTGTGGTCTCGGGAGACTGAATGTAAAAACAAGTTAACTTTTGAAAACTAAGCGTACTCTGATGGGAGTTCATTTACTAACGCACACGTTCTTGTTTTGATCATGTATCAAGATGGATCCTTACCAAAATCCCAGTTACAAGCACTGTAAAAACTTCAATCAGAAGTTCTCAAGCTTTGTATCTTCTCCCTCTTCCTGGTTGCAAATGCTTCGGTCGGTGGCTGTGACCGCTGTGAACTGCTTTAGGGATCTCTGCTCTTATAGAGCGGTGTAGGAAACGCTGCTGGGGACGGCGACGTGACAGCATGCAGCTTCTGGAGTGGCTTCCCTACGTGTTCGTTGGTAGACTGGCATGCCTCCGTAGGACTCTGCAGACATGTGAATGAATTCTTAGTACTTGTATTTATATGGTAGGCAGCAAATGCTTCAGCCGCTAGCAGGCTGCATGAACTCTTTTGTACTCTACTGAGAATTTTCCACAATGCTAACATTTATTTAATTTAAAAAAAAAAAAAAAAAAAAAAGGCATGTGCCACTTACAACGGTAAAGAAGATCTCGCAGTCCTGCAAGAGAGGAGACTCTGGCTGACCCTCAGTTCACCTTGTTCCCAAACTTTTCTGGGATTTAAAAAAAAGCTGCACATCTTATGTTTTCATCAAATAAATTCAGGCAAGGACAAGATAAGAAAAGTCATTTTTCTCTCCCATTTAGCTGAGTTTCTTTTAAATTTGTGGGTTTCTCACACAAGGCTTCCTTGTGACTGCAATGTCGTTTTAATCGGCACTTAGTAATTAAAAAAGAAGAAACAAAACTTGCATTTCTAAGAACAGTTTCCGAAATGTACTTTTCTGATTCATTTAGGATGTTACTTGGCGAAATGAACAGGGGTTTACTGTGTCCCTGTCCATCCCCACATGCACACCCCCATCTCTACAGATGTGTTATATCCATATTAATGATGGTTTTTAAAAAGACCAGCTTTCTCTGTGCCCTAAATTAAGAACATGTGAAAATTGGGGAACACCGGAAAGATTTCAGTGAGAACACTCCTTATTATTCTTTCTTCCTTAGCTGATCTGTAGCAGCAGTTCCCCTTGGGAAGCACCGCGGTACGTGTGTGACTGTCACTGGACCTTACCCTGTTCCTTTCGCAGGGGAAGATCCCCACCAGTGCGACCAGCGATCTTTGCTCTCAGGTTCTGATGGACTTCTACCACCAAGGAATCACTTGTTCTTTTGGGGAAAAATAGAATTAAACTTGTAATTTTTTGCTCAGGCAGAACTTTCTGGCATTTACTTTTAAGTAGGGAGTTTTTTGTTTTCTTTTCTTTTTGGTCATGAATGGCCAAAGTTAATCTGTGTCAAGAGCAGGATCTCTGTAAATTTACTTCGACTCATTTGTAATGCCTTATTTTCTTTATATTTTTATGCCTAGCATTCATGTTTCTAAGAATAAGTGTCCAGCCATGCACAGCACATTTGGAGGAGATGCTCTTTTCTATCTTCGAGGTCTGAAGTATGAATGGAAATTAAGAGATGATAAAACCCCAAGATTTCAGGTTACTGTAACAGCAACTGTCTGTATATGAAATTACTGTGTTTATCTCTAGCATCCACAGCTCTGGGACAATCCTACTGTCAAGGGGAATATGCTTAGCAGGATAACCTGTATATTGAGCAACTCAACTGGAATTTTGGTGTGCACTGTGATTGACACTTACACTTACAGCAAGCAATATGGCAGGCTGAAGATCATCCTTCCTCTTCCACGTGCTCTGGGTCTGGCCAGCCAGCAGAAAATTCACACACACACGCACACACACACGCGGGAGAATAAAAAAAAAACAAAAAAAGGAAACTTTTAGCTTGTCTGCTTCACTCTGTGAACATACAAGGCTGAGAGAACATTTGCCACAAGTGTTTTATGACCAGTCGTTGCAGAAGAGGTGGGAAGGAGAAACTGGAAATGTCGGCACTGCTCCCTGCAAAACCAGTGGGCATCTTGTAGAAGAGACCAATGTAGAGTGGACAAGTACGACACAGTGGTTTGCTTGGGGAGGTATCAATGTTACTTCATATCTTCATATTCAGAAGAAATATTAGCTCTTCCATGGAAATTCTCTTTCATGACTTTTATGTAATGTTTGTGTCAAATATAAAGACAAGAAGTGTTTGATAACTGGAATAACATATGTCTGTTTGATAGTGCTTTGTATGAACAAAGGATTCTTGTTCATCAGATGTTGGATTGCAATAATCCAAAGCAAAACTTTTAAAATAAAATACGATTTTAGGTGATCAGTCTTAATAGTTTCTGAAGCTCTAACCTTTTATGTTTTATTTCCCTAGTTGGGAATTGAGCAGTGTGCTTTAACGATTGCTAAATTTCTGCCTCTCTAAGGTAATCCAAAGGCTCGCAGTTTATAACTTGTAAATTTGTTCTTCATGTCAAAGCAGGGGGACATGATCCAACTCTCTCACTTTATCTGTACTGGATATTTTGTTGCAATGAAAGTGATTAAATAATTAGAGTGCACTGTGACAGCAGAAAAAAAATGTTGTATATGTATGTATTTTGATACCTGTTCAAAAAGAGTCTTTGGGTTTCCTGTGATGAATACCTCATATGTTGGGTTTTGGGAGTTTTTGTTGATTTTTTTTTCTTTTTTTTTTTCTTTTTTTTTTTTAAGGCAAGATTGTTCTTGCACAAAAGTAGGTTAAGATAACCGAGTTCTCATAAATTTATTTACTGAATCAAAACACTTCAGAGTTTGGCAAGAAATTCCATCTGTTATAGTTCCCCACCTTGCACTTGGTACGGGGTGAGCAGTCACTGGGCTGTTCACCTGCGCGCTTGGAAGAGCTCTAGCAATATTAAGACTAAAGAGGTCGTTGCAGATGGAGTTTGCTGCCTTATTTCTCTTCTTCTGTGTGTCAAAACCTCAAATTCAGTTGAACATTGTATAGGTTTGGAGATTTGTTAAGCATTTGAGAGATGTTCTTCAATAGAAATAAATGTCTCTAGTTAGCACTTCAGGTCCTTTACATACATGTACCTGATAGACTGGAATGCTCCGTCGCCTGATGAAATACGTATTGAGGGAACACTTAAAGGAGATTATGCTCTCAGCAGGGCATAGCTTGCTAGTAAGGCAACAGTAACGATGGAAAAATACCCATCGAGACAATTTGTCTGGTCGACTTGGTAAGACGTTGAGCCGTCTGGCCCCTCTCCAGCACATCAGTGAGCCCAGGCTTGAGGTTAAGCACAGGAGCAGCCTCCGCCCGTTACCACTCCGAGTTCGAGTGCCTGGTGCTGGCGTGGTGGGCCAGGTCAGGGGTACCTGTGCTTGGCAGGATCGAGCCCTGACTGTAGAGGGCATGTGCTGCAAAGTATAAATACGTTTACTCACTGGCCTATGAACCACAAGCTAGGAAAACTGCTTTAAAAAAACCCAACAAAACTAAAAGGGAAACAGAAGCATTTGGGCACTCCCATCACTAATGAGCCTATCCAGAACAGAAAATTAGTTTTAACAAGCTGGGGATTTATTTATTTTGAGATTTTTTTAGTTTTCACAAAAATAATGAGCCTTTTTGTAGGCTTATCTGGCCTTGGCTAACATCCCACAAATGCAGTTATAGACATAAGGCTGTTTCTTTAGTGGACCGGTAGCACTAGAGGCCTTCGCAGAAGGGTGCAATGTTCTTTCGTGGGTGAACGTTGTTCCCTGCAGTTTGCTTCCAGCCTCCGGGTCTGGGAAAACGCTGAGCACTTACTGGCGCTCTGGACTGAACTTTGGGGTTTGAGCTTACATATCACTTTTGAAGATAATCCTCTCTCCGGATCAGCTTTCTGCTTGTCTCTGTGTGTGTGCGACAACCTGGTACTTGAAAAAAAAAATAATAAATACTTGACCCACTGCCTTGTGCCCGCCGAGGCTCCGACGGGGCCGGCATGGTCCGGCGGCTGCGTCACGCACAAGTGGCAGCGGCTGCAGGGGCGGTTTGATCGCTCGCCTCTGCTGACCGCCCCGCCAGGAGGCAGATGAATTCTTTTCCAGGCTTGGTTCTAGGAGTCTATTTTGGTAGATCTAGAGATGCCAAAACAGCAATTCAAGGCCTGGAAAACGTAAGGTTTGGGGTTTGGGTTGTGGGGTTGGTTTTTTTCCTATTACATTTTGTGCTTCCTATTACGTAGTTTGAGACAAGAGAGTGTTTTTTTCAACGATGGGCCAAAAAGAGGTAAAGGTGGAGAGGGAGGGCAGCTCCCTACTGTACTAATACTTGATATACCAAGCTTCATACAGGGTAAATATTTAGCAGTTTGCAATGGAAATAATAGATGGACCCTTCCTTTTAAAGGCACTATAGTAACCTTACTTCTGAAGTGGACTTCACCAGCCTTTCTCTCCAGGCAGAGTCCTGTAATTTGAATAACTGAAGTCCAATGGGATTGGACTCGTGAGTGTGCCAAACTGCTGGAGCAATACTTGTGAGCAGCAGGTTCTTCAAAAGACCAGCTCTATGTAGCCAAAATAGGGCAATTATTGAAAACCATCTCTGACGCATTTTAAAGGATCGCAGTGATGTCATGGTTCTGCTGTAATGTAGGAAAGTTCGGTCGCAAAGTCTAGAAATCTTTGTTTTCTCTGTTGGTCTGAAACCTCAGTCCTGCAATAGTGGGCTCGAGCTCGTATGGTGCGTTGGGTTTTGGGTTTTTATTAACAGCAGTTGTTTAATGGTGGGATGGAATGTTCTTGCTAAAACGGTTTCCATTGTTTCATGTCTTCTACACCAATATATATATGGTGTATATATTAAACTGTGTAAAATTGTACTTTGTATATATAACTCTGTACAATATGGAGGTACATCCTTTTTTTTCCTTTTGGTACAGTATTGTACAGTATTAGGAGTATATGTGTTGGAAATGTTAAATCCATACTGGGGCAACAAAATGTATCCATTGTCATTAGCAATAGTTTTGGAGAAATAAATGTTTTGGGTATGGTGGAAGTACTGACCTGTGGAGACCCGTACGTGATGTACAGAGCGAGCGCGTCTGTGTGAGCGAGCGCGTGTGTCTGCGAGCGCGGGTGCCTGTGTTTGAGTGAGGGAGAGGATGAGCATCTCCTGCGGGTGCCTTCCTCGGCAGGCGGCACCAGCTTTGGGAAGTGCGGGGAATCCTTGGGAATTTTCTTTGACCAGCGACTGGCACCGGTAAGTAGGTGAGGAAGAATCTGCAGGATGCAGAAATACACAGTGTCTTTCACAGGCGCTGGGATGCTTGATTGCAGCGGGGAAGGAGACAGTGGTCCATAGCATGGCGATAAGGAGGATCTGAAAAATAAGTGACTCTACTGTGGTGCTTTGAACCGCGCCAGCCGCAGGCAGAGCCCCGTGTTTCCCCACCCTTGGCTTGCACATACCTACCAGTAATAACAGGATTCAGTAGAGCGTAAACTTCCCTTGCAATGACCTGATTTAAAAATGCTTAATCTTCATCATTTTCCTGGAGAGGATGGGTCTCCAACTGTCTCAGGGAAAGAGGATTTAAGATTGAGATTATGGATTGGATCGTTATTATTATTACTGGCTTTCCCCATCTCGGTTTTTCAGTATGCCTTCTTCAGAGCACGGCGGGGAAACGGTTTCAGGGTTTTGTCATTTTGGATTCTCTTTGTTTAGGTTTCAAGGAATGAATTATTTACGGTGAGGTTTCACGTTTAACCGAGCCATTTTGTTCTGTGCTGGAAGTCAGCTGGGGACAACCCAACCCCACAGCCCCTGGGCTCAGCTCCTGCGGGAACGGAGCATCCCTGTGCTCCCCGGGGACCAGGGCGAGGAGGGGGCTCGGGCGGCCGCTCCCCCCGTGCTGGTGATGGCCCACGTCTCCTCTAAAAGCAGCTGGTGCAGGGGTTCAGGAGCTGCAAAGCCGGGATGCTTTTACTCACTAGTTTAGTAGCTCAAATCACAGCAGCCTAAATGGTAATGCCTTAAAGCAGGCTGGGCGCCCGCGGTGGGCAAGGCAGCAACTGCTCTGTGGTATCTGCCTCTCGCGTCTCAAATTGCTGCTGGAGAAGCTTGTTTTGCTGAAAAAAACCCAGTTTTCTGCAGAGTGCAGGTCTACTTTGCAGCAAGGTGGGACGGACCTGTGCCTCTAATACGCAAAGTAAGTTGTTTTTTTTTAACCTGGGGACTGCACTTTGAGGTTGTCACGGCGCTTTTGTTGCTGCCTTTTGCAGATGCGCCTTTGCCACCCCAGCGCCCGGTCCTGCTGCGGGGCGGCTGGCAGGGGTTTAGCAAACTCCGGCTGCGCAGGGTGGGAGAATCCTGCCCGGCATCCGTGTTAAACTGAAACTGCAGCGCAGACCCTGAAACCGCACCATGGCTTGTGCAGCCAAGCACCCACCTTGGCTGGCCCAAGGCTGGCCCCAGCGCTGCCCGCCGGGGCTCTGCCTCCTCCGGGATCGGCCAAAGAGGCCAGGTGAGCCGGGAGCCGACCTCCCTAAACTGGCAGCTGGGGTGAATCCTGCTTCCCTTCCGTCTGAGTGAATCTTCGATTAGTGTCCGTTGATTTCTGGGGGACGCAGGTGGCTTCTGGCACGTTGGTCGTTGGGGTTTTTTAAAGCATGAAATAGGAGTCAGAAAGGTAACGGGGTGACGCATAGAACAAATTGCTTTTTATTTTCCGTTAGTCGCTGCAGTCCAACAGCACAGAGGAGGACACTGTAATTAATCCCTTAAACCCTTCTGATCGCATCATTTCTGCCGAACTGCGCCTAGGTCTGACCCTCTCCTCGCAAACCTTTTGCTACGTTTGGTTTTAATGGATAAAGAAACACGGCGGTAAGGGATGGAAGGATTCGGCCACTTGTGAAGGGGCGGTGAGGGTGGGAAAGGTGATGCTCCGGGCAGGACCGTGGGATCGGGATGTGAAGAGATGGGACACGCAGCGAGGCCGCACCTGGGTCCTGCTTTGCTTTGCTTTGCTTTTTTTGGTTGGGACAAACCCTGCTGCAGGCAAAAGTCAACCTGGGCGTGCAGCAACCTTGCACGCAACCGAGTGTGCAACCGGGCGTGCAACGGGGTGCGTAACGCAGCGTGCAGCCGGGTGCTCAGCGGGTGCCCCCGGCACAGGGGGTCCCTGGGGCTGTGGTCTCTCCTGGACGTGTCCCACGCTCCGCACGTGCCAAGGAACTGGTTTTTGTCGCAGGGACGGTGTGGGGACAGCAGCGGGACCGTGGCTTTCCCCTGCTCCTGGTTGTGCCCCGGTTTTGTGTCCCAAGCCCCCCCCAAGGACAAGGTGCCTGCTGTAGGCACAGCACGCTGCTTGGCCTTTATTTTTTAGGCTTTGCTGCCACCAGCTGGAACAATTATTTTTTTATTACAAATTTGGGTTCGAGGCCGTGGTTTTGCTCTCCCAGCCGGTGCAAAACGGGCACACGGGTCCCACGCAGGATTTGTCTCCCGTGGGCTCTCGCCGCAGGTTTGGTGCTGAGTGTGACTGACTGGTTTCTGACGATGGACGTGAACGCTCTGAGCGGGTCAGATGGGATGTGGGTGTCAGCCTTGAGACAGAGAGGATAAAAACTGCTGTTGGGGCAACCGGGGAAAGGAAATAAGCTAGGAAATGTAAAAGGAGAGCAAAAGAAGGGAAGGGGGGTCTGAAAGGAGCTGGGATCTATTTCAGGGAAAAACCCAGCGGGTGAGTTCCTGGGGTTGGACTGGGATCTCCCACCGAGGCTGAACCTGAAGGTGCGACCAGCCAGGAGAGCTGCTGGGGTAACTGGGATGTCCTGGAGTCCCTGGGCTCCCAGGGCTGGCACCATCCTGGCATCAAGGCATGTTGGTTTCCCTTTTGGGAATGTTTATGGAGAACTGTGTGAAAAGACTTGCAGCACAACCTGAAAGTAATCTTTTTTTGGGGTGTTATAAAATATTTTGATTATTTCCTTCCTGTCTGTCTTTACCCCGCACCAGCCCAAATCTGCTTGCCCATCAGTGAAAGCTGAAGCACCGCGTACAGGTCAAAAGTCTCAGAAAAATGCCTGAGTCTGGGGTTTCTGCCTTTAAAAATCTTTGTTTCAGTTTCTTCTTACAGTAGACAGCTGAGTTGCAGAACGGCCCCTTTCCACCATCCCTGGACGGGCTCCTCGGGCTCCCGGGGCTCCTGGGCAGGAGCTGAATTTGCAGAGCCGCAGCGGGTGCAGGGGGTGAGCATGTGGTGCACGATGCACCACTGAATCCACAGCAGCTCCTGGCCTTTGGGCAGCTCTAGGAAAAAGCCGGGATTTCCCTCCAGAGGTTTTACTTGCCCCTCTTCCTTGCGTTAACTGCTCTTATCTATGATTTCAGTGGTGGTCAGAGATGAGAAACAAAATGCGGGGTTTTTTCTGCCTGGGGAAAGGCTTCTCAAGCATCTCCAGCTCTAATCGACAATTCTTTTTTGTCTGGTGAGGGAGGGATACCACAAAGCAGCCCAGCCAGCACATACCCACGCTGGATCCTGCACCCACAGCGTGTGAGCTTGTGCAGAGAGATTAATGGTCCCATTTGGAGGGGACAAGGACACGAGTTACCACACGCATAGAAAATAAGGCTGGAAATGACTTCAAGAAGTCACCCTCTCCCTTTCTCTTCCTGTTAGCTGAGCTGCAGCAAAATGACTTTAATCAAAGCGATTAAAAGTTTCGCTTGGTTAGACTTACGTCACGCCGCTTCCGCAGCTGTCATGAACTCTGCTCCCGGCACCAGCCTGAGCCGCCCCTTCGATAAGCTCAGGGCAAGGGCCAGCCCGTGCCCCGCAGTTTGGCAGCTGAGCAGCTCTCTGGCAGGTTTCTCAAGCAGACTCGCACGTGGCTGGGAAGTGAAGCTCAGCAGTAATTAGCAAACTATAGGCGCAGAGTTTGTGTGCAGGCTGGTGAAGTGTCATATCAGTTTTTGGATGCACCACACGCCGATGGACTCGCCTACCTTTGTAGGCTTCATTTTGTGAGGACAGGGCCCTCAGACACACGTCCACACCAGCCTGAAATAATTTGTGCTGGTGAGACCCTGGCTGCTGGTGCTGAGGCTGGGCAGGGCGAGGCGTGGGTGTCTCTGGGCCAGAAAGCGAGCGGGCAGAGCGAGCAGCCCCGCTCTGCCCTGTGCCGGCAGCGGGGGCGTGCTCTGAGCACCCTGCATCCCATCCTGCACCCTGTTCTGCCTCCTGCATCCTGCCCTGCACCCTGCATCCCAACCTGCATCCCGCATCCCACCATGCATCCCACCCCGCCCTGCATCCCACGTCTCACCCTGCATCCTGCTCTGCATCCACCCTGGATACCACATCCCGTCCTGCCTCCTGCATCCCACCCTGCATCCTGCCCTGCATCCCACTTCCCACCCTGCACCCTGCTCTGCCTCCCACATCCCGCTCTGCCTCCCACATCCAGCCCTGCTTCCCGCATCCCACCCTGCACCCTGTTCTGCCTCCTGCATCCTGCCCTGCACCCCACATCCCACCCTGCCCTGCATCCCACATCTCGCCCTGCACCCTGCTCTGCATCCACCCTGGATACCACATCCCATCCTGCCTCCTGCATCCCACCCTGCATCCTGCCCTGCATCCCACTTCCCACCCTGCACTGCCTCCCACATCCCGCCCTGCATTCCGCATCCCAGCCTGCATTCCGCATCCCCCCCTGCCCTGCATCCCACTTCCCACCCTGCATCCCACATCCCACCCCCCGCATCCCACCCTGCATCCCACTTCCCACCCTGCACCCCGCTCTGCCTCCCGCATCCCACCCTGCCTCCTACATCCCACTCTGCTTCCCGCATCCCACCCTGGATCCCGCATCCCACCCTCCACCCTGTTCTGCATCCCAGCTGCCGGCCGGCTCTGTGAACCCCTGCCTGCTCTCCCTGCTGCCTCTCGCCCTGGCAGGGCTGGGTGCTGAGGATTTGGGGCTGGTTCTGGTCCCTCTCTGGGGACATCCCATGGAGGGACTGCTGTAGCTCCGGGTTCCCGGTGAGGCTGTGCCGTGGCCCTGCCATGAGCATCACGGGGTGCTGCCCACTGACGGAGTGGGATAGACGGCGTCCGTGTTCATGTGGGGAACAGCGATGCTCAGCCCCGACACAGCCACCTTCGCTTTTTCGCACTCAGATGCGAAGTCCTTGATCTACCTGATCGATCTGAATCACCGCGTGACTCCTGGTGAGAGCGATGCTGGCGGTGCAGCTCGGGACCGGCTGGCGCTGGAGCTGGGAAATGCCCCAAAATCTCCCCTCTGCCCCTTGCGCGCCTCTGAAACCCTCTGGAAGCGTTTGCAAGTGCCGGGGCTGGGCCGGATCCATTGCTTCACAGGGATGGGGGATGGGTTTGTGGCTGGGGAAAGGATCAGGGCTCTTTATTCGATTTACACCTGCTTCCTCCCTCCTTTTCTGCCCTTTATTATGAGCAGTTTTACCCGCTCGAGGGCTGCCCCTGGGGATGGGGAGCTGCAGTTCTACAGGAGCCATCCCTGCAGCTGGATGCAGGAAAATTCTGGGACCTGTAACTCCTGCGCAGCAGCTCTCGGAGATGGAGAGCTTGAGCTAAACCACCTCGGCCCTGGCATGGCTCGCGAGGATCCATCCGGAGCAGGCGGTGGCTCTGTAAAGCAGGACAGCGGCAGCAGCTCATCGCAAACGCATCCCGACGTGCGACGCTGCGTCCCGTGCCAGGGACAGCCAGGGCCGAGCACTGACCCCGCGCACGGCGGGTGCTCGCCATGGCTAAGGAAGGCTGCCGCAGCCCCTGGATGCAGATCCCGAGCTGATTTCGCTTCCCGACTCCCCGACCCAGGCAGAGCTGCGTGATGGCTGGTGCTCAGCACCATTTGCTGTTACCGGAGTCCATCCCGGCCCTGGCCGCTGAGCCAGCGGAGCGGCTGCGGAGCCCAGCACGCCTGGGGATGGCTGCAATTCTGGAATTTTTTTTCTCGAGCAGGAAGCTGAAGCATTTCCTCCTCCAGCCGCAGCTGATGCTTGCAGAGCGGGTTTTGCAATCCCATAGGTTTCTGTTCTCGGGGCGGGGAGGTGCCTCTCGCCACCTTGCAGCTCGGCAGTTTGTTTGCTCGTATTTTTTTTTTTTTTTTTTTTTAATGCATCTGTCAGTGCTTCACTGCCAGCCCTGACAGGTCCCAGCGACAGGGTGGTTTTTGGCAGCCTAACAGCTCCGTCCATGCGCGGCCCTTCGTGTGGTGTTGCCCGCTCGGTGCTGGCGAGGTAGGAGGCTGGCGGCTGCTGGCCAAGGACTATGTCCCACGGTCGGCTTTTTTTCTCCGTGCATTGCCAGGCCAGGACGGATAAACGCCGGGGTTCGGTGGTGGGGCTGGAGGAGCCCAGCGGCCCCCCTGGGGGTGACCCGTGTGCTTTCCCCCCCTTCCCGCAGCGGCGCTGCTGGAGATGCAGAGCACCCCAAACTACCTCTGGAGCACCGAGGACCTCCTGGGCCAGGGTGCCACGGCCTGCGTCTACAAAGCTCGCAACAAGGTGAGCGGGGGCACCGGGGGGGGGGGGGGGGCAGCCACCCCAAAACCACGGTTCCCCTCTGTCCCCTCCATCCCTCCTGCCCCGCGGCGCGGGGATGCCCGTGCTCCCCTCTGCTCGCCCTCCCGGGAGCTCCCCGGCTGCCGGCAGCGTTGGGGGCTGCTTCGGGTTTTATTTTCGTTTTTCATTTGGCTGCTACTCCCCCCACCCCCTCCGCGGCACCAGCTCGGGGCTGCGGTTCAAGAGCAGTTTTTGGGGTTGCTCGCAGCCGGGTCCGGCTCACCGGCGCTGCCGTGCATTGGGGGGGGGGGGGGGAAGAAGCTGTTTTGGGGGGAATGCCCAGAGGTTTTGAAAACCCCGTCTTTGGCGATTTGCATATTTCATGCAAACACTTGCCAAGGTTAGAATAGAGCCTCTCTGCCTTGCTGGCTTTTGAAGTTTATTGAGCAAGCTGTCTCTGCAGGGCGCAGGGCAGGAGAGGCGGCTTCGAGGACGGTTTGGAAACAGCCCCGTCCCGCAGAGAGCAGGGAGGGAGCTGCCAGCCACAGCCCCAGCTATAAACGATTTTATGAAGCTGAATAAACACGCTGCCATGTAGCACGTGGGCTTCAGGGACAGGAAGCAAAGGGAGGTGAATAACAGCCGGTTGCTTTTGCAATGGAGAAAACGAAGGCTGGGGGACGCCTGTTCAGAACACACGTCACGGTGTCAGGGTAGTTTGCATCCCGAGCGGGATGTGGGAACAGTAACGGAGCTGATGGAGCTGCTTAGGGTATGGATGGTGTCCCCTCCCATTTCCTTTCTCTCCTTTTCCTCTTTCCCCAGAAATCAGGGGAGCTGGTTGCTGTGAAGGTCTTTAATAACGCCAGCTACCTCCGGCCCCAGGAGGTCCAGATGAGAGAGTTCGAGATGCTGAGGAAGCTGAACCATAAAAACATTGTCAAATTATTTGCCGTGGAGGAGACGGTAAGTGGGACCTCAGCTCAGAAACCCCCTGGGCCAGTGATGCAGGGAAGCTGGTCCGAGGTGCCTTCTCCTCCCACCTCCCTCTGGCTCCACACCAAGCCTCAGCCCACCCCCTTCAGCACTGGGGGCACTGGTAGCACTGGCTCACTGGGCTGGAGCACAAACGTGACCTGCTGTTGTCCCCTGGCCAGGCGCGTGGCACAGCAGGGACATTCTCCAAAACTGGTTTTTCTGAGCAGGAGAAACCCAGGGACCCACCAACCAAGGGAGGGGACCGGTCCCACCTTGGGGGGGCGGCGGATGGGCCACCGGCTGGGACCCGAGGCTGGCCGAGCCCCTCACGTCTGCTCCCCGCTGCAGGGCAGCAGCAAGCAGAAGGTGCTGGTGATGGAGTACTGCTCGAGCGGCAGCTTGCTGAACGTGCTGGAAGACCCGGCGAACGCCTTCGGCTTGGCCGAATCCGAGTTCCTCATTGTGCTGCAGTGCGTGGGTGAGTGGGGAGGGGTCCCTGCACCCCCCCCCCCCGTCCCGGGACGGGTGGCTGCCTGCCGCCGCCAGCGCAGCCCAGGGCCAAGAAGCTGTGGGCTGGGGACCTCGTGGTGCTGGTGGGACCCTGCGGGCGCCAGCCCCAGGCTATGGATGGGACGGTTGTGCTGAGAGGTCAGAAATTGCACCTCTGAACGGCGTGGGTTTGTGAGCTTTGCGTTCAGGGGAAGCCTGAGGGTTTCTCCTTGCGGACCTGCGCCGGGAAGCAGCTGTGGGAGCAGGCTGTGTCCCACGACGGAGGAGCAGGAGGGCAATGCCCTACCGTGCTCATCGTCTCCATTCCCCCAGTCACGTTGGTCCCCATTTAAGTGCAACCAGCCCTGGGGGTTGTCCCCTCGCTGGCCCTTCTCACGTTCCTACATTTCGACAAAAATGCAAAATGCTCCAGCCCCGCGCACGAACGCTGCCTTCCATCCTTGTGCCCAGTGGCAGGGATGAACCACCTCCGCGAGAACGGCGTTGTCCACAGGGACATCAAACCTGGGAACATCATGCGGCTGATGGGGGAAGATGGGCAGAGCATCTATAAGCTGACGGATTTTGGGGCCGCTCGAGAGCTGGATGATGATGAAAAGTTTGTGTCCGTCTATGGGACGGAGGAATATCTCGTGAGTATGGCGTGCCACCAGTCTGGTTGGCCACTGGGAATCCTGGGGGAAGCTGGTCCCCATCCCTCCATCCAACGGCTGGGCAACTTGTAGAGAGCAGCAGTGACTCGGAGAGCCCAGTCTCAAAGGGGCCACGTTTTTCAAAGAAGAGAGGCTCAGCATTTTTGTTGTAGAGTTCCAGTTGACATTTTGTTTAGAGGATCCAGCAGCAGGAGAGGCCAAAGCCAGCGGTCAGTGTTCAATCCCAGCACCCAAGGCTCGATGCAAACCCGCAGCGCTGCTCTCTGCTTCATCCCTGCAGCACCCGGACATGTACGAGCGAGCGGTCCTGCGCAAGCCGCAGCAGAAAGCCTACGGCGTCACCGTCGACCTCTGGAGCATCGGCGTCACCTTCTACCATGCTGCCACCGGCAGCCTCCCCTTCGTCCCCTTCAGGGGACCTCGCAGGAACAAGGAGATCATGTAGGTACCGCGTCCAGCTGGGAGGGCTGGTTGCTGCTGCTGCGTGGGGAGGTGGGACCTGGGGGGCTGAAGGACAACCCGGCTGCGGCTTGGTGTGTGCCAGCAGCACCGTGAGACTGCGTAATTTGCTGCTTATTTATTCCCACATAGCCTAGAAAGCCCTGAAATGTAGCCCATCAAGAGCGTGCATGTGCGGTGTGGTAAAGGATCTGTGCCCCATTTACCACGTTTGCCCTCAAAACACGTTCTCGTGACTTTGTGGCTAAATGGCTGGAAGAGAAGGCAGGGTTAATGTTTGCTTGAAAGTTTTTGACTGTTTCCTGAAGTATTTTCCCTCTGTGTGTTTTTTGTGGTTTGGTTTTTTTTTTCTTTCTGCTAATCGTGTCTTTCCCAGCCCATCCATGCTCTGCCCTTTCCCTCTTTGCTGAACCCGAGGGATGTAGTGCCCAAACAGAGGTCCCTTGGCTTGTTTCAGCTGCAAGAAATTTTCTTTCAACAGGTATAAAATTACCACCGAGAAGCCTGCCGGAGCCATCGCAGGGGTCCAGAAGCAGGAGAACGGGAGCATCGAGTGGAGCTACGAGCTGCCCGTCACTTGCCGGCTCTCCGCGTGAGTGTCCCTTGCAGGAGTTTTTAACGAGGCAGATGAGCTTTTCGTCTGCAGAAGCCAGAGCTCTCAGACCAGGCCTTTGCTTTACAGCCAGGAAAAGGGGGTGTAAGGCAGGGCCGCGGCTCCGTCGGTACGGGAGCTCAGCCACGAGAGAGGGGCTGCAACTCTCCCCGGCCCCGCGGACCACCGCGGTGATGGCTCAGGGTTATGCCAGTCTGTGCTAACATCTCTTCTGCTGCTGCTGCAGGGGGCTGAAGGACCAGCTGGTACCCATTTTGGCTAACATCCTGGAGGCGGATCAGGAGAAATGCTGGGGATTCGACCAGTTTTTCGCAGAAACCAATGACATTTTGCACAGGATCGTGGTCGACGTCTTCTCCCTGCAGCAAGCTTCCTCGCATCGCATCTACATCCATTCCTACAACACGTAAGGATGCCGAGGCCGTGTTAAAAGTGAATTTGGGAATTGAGCTCAGGAGCCTCGGCCCCTCACTTCAGTAGGTGAACCTGGGGGGAGCACCCATTCCCTTTGCATCGCAGTTAAACCAGCTTAAAACAAACCAGGCTCAAACCAGCCTTTGCTGGGGAGTTCATTAACTGGGAGCTGTCAGCTCCTGGCATGGCACATGGAGAGCCCCAGGGGGGTTGTCTGAGGGGCTCTGCTGACTTTGTGCAGTATTTTACTATGAGAAGAGGGTGGCAGGCTGTTAAAGCGATGGAAATCTGAGCGCTCATTGCTTATTCCCTATCCTTTCATTTCTTCTTCATTTCAGTACCACCAAGTTTTTAGATGCTGTCTTCAAACAAACAAATATAGTCCCTCACCATCAAGAATATTTTTTTGAAGGCCATCTGTATGAGTTGGATCCTAATCTGCAAGCTCATAATTTCTGCAAAACCACAGAGCACAACCCCCTGACCTTGCTGAGCACCGCGGAGCAGCCAGAAGAGATAGTAGGAGTGAGATACAGAGACCGTGAGTACCGTTGGCTTGGAGATGCATCACGGCATGCCGGGTGGGTGCCATAAGAGAGATTTCCTTAAATTATTATCCTAATAGACTCCAGTGCACAGCAGGAGGTGGAAGGGTTACGATGCTGTAGCAGGATTAGGAGGTTTCAGGGTCAGTTTTCCCCCGCCGTGTGCTGTAGCTCCATGGCCACCCACCACACGGGGCTCTGCAGGTGGTTCGTGCCTTCGTCCACATTTCCAAAATACCTTGGAGGGCTGCGCTAAGCCTCCAGCATCGCGGCTGCTCCTCTGCCTGAAATCCTGAGCGGCCGCCGGTTTTTCTTAGGTGGGTGTGAGACATCCCTGTGGGTCTGCAGCCGCGGCTCGGGAGCTCCAGGCTCGCCCCCCAAAGTGACCGCTGTCTGTCTTTCCAGCAGCCCTTGAGTTTCCAAAGTTTGTCCCCAAGGTGGACGTGGTGGCCGACTGCGGCGCAGCCAAGGTACGTGGGGGTGTCCGTGCATCCCGGGGGACCCCCGGCCGCAGAGGTGCAGCCGCCGGCAGCACCCTTTGCTTTTGCAGAGCGCGGTGGGTGCTGTGCACCAGACGCTGCGGATCGCCCAGGACCTGCGGCGCTGCCGGGAGCTGCTGGCGAGAGGGGTCCACTGGGTGATGTGAGTGCCGGAGCCACCGCGGTCGTGGGCGGCGTGGGGGGGACCCCCATCCCTTCCCAGCACCAAGAGATTTGTGTGTCGAGAGTTAAACCCCTCGGGGTTTTCCAGCCTCTTCCAGACAGTGCAGGACCGCTGGGTCTGGTGGGATGCGGTCAGGGCGTACTGGGAGGGGGCACAGCGCAATGGTCAGTGAGTGCCAGGCTGCGAGGGGGCTGGACCTATAGGAAAATACCACTCGGTGGTGTGAAGATGCTCCCGTTCCTCTTTGTTACTGTTGAGTCACTTTTTTTCAGTTTAGGAGATGCTGAGGAAAACAGAATAATAATTATTCTAATAGTAATAATAATAGTAGTGGTAGTAACAACAATAATAATAATAATAATAATAGTGCATTTTCACTGTCCCACCTATTTCCTTCGGGGCAGGAACTTCTTGTGCAGTGGCAGGACAGTGCCCAGCAGGCAAGACCCCCCTGCCCAGGAGCTGCACCCAGTTTTACATGCATCCAGCCCCCCATTTTCTCATGAGCAGCCAGAGAGGAGCCACCAGCTCCATCCTAAACCCCCGCCACGCGTGGCCGGTGATGGGACGGAGGTCGGGCTGCCGGGGAGCGTGAGTCGAATGGGCTGTTTTCTGTCCTGGCAGCGGGAACCTGAAAACAGAGTGCTTGAGGATTTTGGAGCAGAGGAGAGGGGCTCTTTCGGTGCTCACCTGCCTGCAGCTCACTGAGGTGAAGACCCGCGTGCTGTAAGTGTGGCTTTGCGGCTGCGGGAATGCAGGTGCTGGGCTGCGGCTGCTGCAGATAAGATACAGGACTCTCAAAGGTGCCTGAATAATCAGAAATAAGTAAAATTCCAGGAATAAGCTGGTAGCTGGAAGGTAAGAGGCTTTTTCGCTGTACGTGGAGGCTGTGGGACATGAGCCACTCTGGCTGTTTCTCCCTCTTTGCTTCAGTTTTTAGTGATCGGTCCCTGGTTTCGCAGGAGCCCAGAATTAGTCCTTGCTCCCTGGCTCCTGCTCCAGGGTTTTCTGACTGTTACAGCCCACGAGCTGCAGAGTTAGTGCGAGAAGGAGACAGGGCTGCTGCTGCCAGCTTGTGGGAAAGGGGAAAAAAAGAGCCGCTGCTGCCAGGAGAGTTAAAATAATGGGCAGGATGGCATCAGGGGCCACGTCCCCTCTGGGGTCTGGCCACCACGGCCAGCCCCGCTCCCTGCAAACAGCCTTGGAGAGCCGAGCGTGGGGAGCATCGGGCAGCGGCCGGCAGCCCATCGTGCTGCGTTCCCACGGAGCCGGCATCCCGCCTGACCACACCATCCGTGATGAGATGTCTCTTATTTCCATTCAAGAGGCTCCACGAATGGAGCATTCATCGGAGGCTGAAGTACGGAGAAACCCTGGGCTGTCCTCAACATAACCGATGCATTCATTCCCACTCAGGCTGCCCCAGGGAAAGCTGACCTGTTTTATCTGAAGTAACCCACGGTTATTTTGCTTTTCTGTTTTGTTGTTGTTGTAGTGGAAAATTCTTTGCTGCTGGGCTGCTGTTCTTCCATTCTTTTCAATTTAGCAAGTCTTTTAATTTCCATTTCACCCAAAAAGACAGGGACACATGGTTCCCATTGACTTCAGCCGGATTAGCGCAGGGCTGTAGTGCCAAGAGCGCTAATGCTGCAGCTGGATGCTGCTGCCTTATCCATCCCTTCCAACACGGTCTGGATCAGGCGTATTTCTGCTGACTTCGCCAGCGTGCACCGCTCGGCGTTACACTCCCGTGCCAGCTGCAGGGAGGCAGACAACATCTGATCTGGCGTAGAACCAGTGGCTATGAAGCTAAGAATTTTGGAACAAATTGGACACAACGGGGTGAGTTTTTACCGGATCAGCGCTTTGCATCTTGCGGCTCAGATTCGGTACCCTGAACGCAGAATTATTGCCTGAGCAAACCACCCCAGCGACTCTGACACTGCCTCCACCACGGGATGGATTTTCTTTGCCCAGGTGACGGCTGCCTCTGGCTTCTGTTCTGCTTCAGGACTATTCGTTTTCTGACTTTCTTCAGGTACGAGGCTGTTCCTGCAGGCAGCGGGGTGCCGGCTCTGAAGGACGTGGCCACGGTGAAGACAAGGCTGCAGAGGGTGAGCCCCCGCGGGCAGCCGGCTCCGTGCGGGGCCGGGGAGCACCCGCAGCCGCGGGTGATTTTCGGAGCAGCCGGCCCCAACGTCTCCTCCTCATCCGCAGGTGGCCGAGGAGCTCTGCCAGTGCTCCCACAGCATCTTTGACTTTCAAGGGGCGCTGGACGGCATTTTGACTGAACTGGTGAAGCACGGGCAACAAGTGCATGAGGACAAGAGGTTTGTAGTAGAGCCGGCTTTACCGAAATGCCTGCCAACGCTCTGCTGTTCTCAGCTGGATTGAGCAGACATCGCCGCGGGCTCCCGAACAGCCAGGCACAGCCCTTCATTGCAAACAGCTTTTAACAGCCCTGTGCACGCACGTGTAACGTTGCGTGATGTCCCTGTGCGCAGACGTGGGTAGCCGCAGTGTCCCCTAGTTACGGCGTGTTCGGGTTTCACCCCAAAGTGCTAATTTCACCCCAACCTCATACCCTTCCTCTTGCGGGGTCTCACGTCTCCTTCCCTGTCCCGATTTCAGCATCCGGCAGATCGAGTGCTGCCTGGAGAAGATGCAGCTGATCTACAAGCAGTTCAAGAAGGCCAGGACGTGTCTGCGTAAGTGCCGGGGACGGCAGCCCTGGGGGCACGAGGCACGGGGCTGCAGCAGGAACATCCCTGTGGAAAATTTGATTATTTCAGTTTGCTGGGTTTAGCAGTTATTTCTGTGCCATAACAGTAGTCCCAGGGGCTGCGGCCCTGAAAAGCCCCTCGAGTGATCTCTGTGTGTTGCGAAATTGCCCATTTATTGGGTTATGAACCAGAAAACGTGTGGTGACCGGTGTCTTTCCTCCTCAGGGCTGGGCTACAATGAGGAACAAATACACAAGCTGGATAAGTAAGTCCCAACCCTCTCCCTTTTCCAGGTGTTTGGTGTCTCTGATTGAATCCTAAGGGGATGTAAAATATTCCTGGGTCACTAACGCTGAGAGAGGGCACCTGTAAACGGCTTCTGTGATGGTTCATCCATGCGGGACCTTTCACAGCAAAAACTTTGAAGCTACAAGCTATTTCAGAGGAAGATGGGAGAAAAACCCTGCAGACCCAGGGGCAGGGTGCTGCTGGTGGGCCAAATCCCTGCGTTGGACTGCGGGGATAAGCACATTTCAGGCTATTGCTCACACAATACTTAGTTTGTGGCCATTTATTCGCTGAGATGCTGATTTAGGAAGTGTCCATGCTTTCACGTCTGCTTGACTTTCAGTGGGGGTGAAGTGTCTGACGCCTTTTGTGCCTTTAAAAATCCTCCTTTCAGTTTCCACTGAAAGTGGGGGAATTTTACATAGGCAAGAAATAAAGCGCACTTCAATATATACCAGGGATGGTGCAATTTAACGGGCAACTCCTTTATCTTAATTAATCTTCAGTCTAACCTTGGACATTTGCCTAAAATTCCAAGGTAAAGACTTCTCAGAAGTGCCCCAGGGGTGGGGATGACAACCCAGCTGGGTCCCCCTGGCCCCCGAAACCCCCCTGCCCTCTTCATCATAATTAGGTTGTGTTTGCTCTGTAACACTGATGCAAAATTCATTACTGAGCATCCAGTCCCTCTTTCTCCATTTGGGAGCCAGCTTTAGGTCTCCTGCCATGTGAACTGTGATGTTCATTTTCATACATTTAAGGAAATAACAGTGTTCTCTCTTTTTTTTTTTTCTTTCTCCTGGTTTTAGGGTGAATTTAGGGCATCTGGCCAGGAAGGTTCTGTTGATTTTCCAGGACAACTGTGTCCAGCAGTACCAGGAGGCTCTGGCCCTCCACGGCAGCAGGATGAGGTACCAGCCCCTGGGGTTTCGGGGCTCTGGCTTTCGGAGCTGGTGGGGATGGGAGAGGGGACTTTCCAGTAACCTTCCAACGACCAGGGCTTCAGAATGCACTCTGCTATTGATTGAGTATTGGGAAGCAGATGGAGATGATGTTGTTGGTAACTGCTGCCGAGGGACTCGTAAAGGGGTAATAAGGCCTTAAAGAAGCAGCTCTGTGTGACTGCTAGAAATCCTGCTGTGTACGCTGGTTCTTATCCCTTGCCATGTATTTCTGCCCTGTTGTTTTAAGTTTTTTGTTTTTAAAAAGCCCCCCAAACTCGCAGCTTGAGTTCAAGCAGCTGGTTACCTCGCTCTCTGATGGGGAGAGGTTATTTTATCAGGACAAAATTGCTATTGAGACAAAGAGATCTACTTATTAGGAATGATTTTCTGTTAAACGGCGTTTGGGGAATAATGCAAAGAGCAAATTACCTTGTGGTGATTGAGCACAATCCACTGCCTATCGCAGCAGCAAAGAGCAGGGGTGAGGAGGAGGCCGTTAGGGGAAGAGGATGTTGCAGAAATTGGATTTTTATTGCAAGGTTCCTTTTAGAGAGGAGCATCCGTTCCCCTGGGCTGCCAGTGTGGGCAGAAGGAGAACGATTTTCTAGAATGCCTCCTAGAATTAAACCCGGCTTTTGACCTGGTCCCTATTTCTGGTGTGGAGTAGCCCTGCACAGGATTTACTAGGGGGTGGATTTTTAGGCTAGAAGTTTGTCCCAGGTGCTCAGGAATGTCCCAGGAGCAGCAGGCAGTGTCTGCCCTGTCCCTGCCCTGTCCTGCCTTGCCTCGTCCCTGCCTTCTCCCCTTTCCAGCCTCAGCTTGTGCAGCCGGGACTTTCCACGCTGCAAACCCTCGCCCACGGGCAGGTTTCACTTCGGGGACAGAAGATGTTGCCCACAGTCGCCTCCCACCATGTCCCATCACGGGGCACTGAAATCTCCCCTTGGCTTCAGTGGGAATTTTGTCTCAGGGTGGGATTCCTCTCTGGGTGTAGAGCCCCACAAAACCCACGCAGCGCAGGAGCCCTGTCTGCACTAAAGCAGGGCTTTTAGCTTTGCTCACAGGGAGGAAAAAAGCTTCTTCATGTTCTTCTGGAGTATTTTTGTATCTGTTTTTCTGTCCTTAGGGAGAAGGCACCGTGAGTCACAAGTGGATATTTTTGATTTATTGTTAGTTCAGTTTTAATCGTCCTGTTTTGAGTTTCTTCCTGCTAGCAGCCAGGGGTTGTGGTGTGGTGGCTGTTTTTCTGGGGACTGGAGGTGGACCGTTCACCTGAAATATTCTTTCCTTTTTTCTTTTTTTTTTTTTTAAAGCCAAACCAAGTCTCTTTTCATCCAACTCACGGCGCACCTGCTGGGTGCGTGGCACCTCCACCTTGGTGCCCCTCACCCTGGCAGGAACAAGGCAGTCGGTCCCCAAAAAACTCACAGGAGGATTTACACCCCAGGCTGGGGCAGAGCAGAGCAGGGCACTGGTCGCACCATCCTGGCCCAGCTCAGCCCCAGCGGCAGAGCCCGCCGAGATGCTGCCTGGTTGGGGCTTTGGTGTCAGCCGTGGTGCCTGCAGAGAGACTGGCCCCAAGGACGTGCGCGGGGGGAACCCTTCTGGCCTTCATACGCTTCAAATGCGAAAGGAGAGCATGTATGAAGAAATGCAAAAGCAAGAAGCCTTTTTGAGCAGATGGTCAGTCCTCCACAGGGCACGGAGGACCGGCCTGCGCGGCACTTACGGCAGAAGGGATGGGCTTGAGCTGTCTCTCATATAAGCAACACTTTCCCTAATTAATTTGCTATTAGTGTTGTTTGGATAACCTGGCCTATGGTGGCTATTAGCAGAGCTGCAGCTGCGATTACAACGCTGTTGTGACTCACTTGCTTTCCTTCAGGATTTTAACTTAAATCCAGACAGGTTTGCAGAAAGCAGTACAGAAGTAAAACACACACGCAAAAAAATTATAACCACGCTGCTGCCGAACACTGACCGGGAATTTTCTCATCGTTTTTCTTTCTAGGAAAGTCTGTGAGATAAAGAAACATCTGAAGAGGCTCAGCAACTGCATCAGCGCCTGCAGCGTGGAGGCAATGGAGTGCCAGGACTGCCTGCAGAGCGTAGGTGCCCGCGCGGGGTCCTGCCCGGGGTGCAGCTGCACAGCATCTCCCCGCTTCCAGATAACGCTGCTGCTCCCCTCTCCCAGCACCCACCGTATGCATGAGCGCCTGTCTTCAGTAGGGAAACCCTGGAGCATTTTTAAACAACTTGCTGCAGTTCTTTGGGGGTGATCCACACCGGAGAGCTTGCTTCCCCCCACTGCGCGAGCGAGGAATGGGTAAAACTTTGGCAGTGGCACCCCTGGTCTGGAGGACTGCCTGGCGCACGGGAATCTGTACCCGGTAAACAGGAATTGCTGTAGTAGAAAAATGATGCTTCACCTCCAGCTTTCGCGATGGACTACCTGCCAAGCTGCGGCACAGCCACCCAGTAGATGCCCTAGTCCTTTGGTTATTTTATTTCGTTTGAACTGACGAAGTGGATGTGCTGCGTGTGACTATGTAGGCGTCATTTCCCCAAAGTGTTTTGTCCCGGGGTAGGCACGCCGCACTCGCAGGGCTGCAGGGAGAAAGAGCCCAGGCACTGCAGCACCCGGGGATCAGACCACCATGAACAGCCCCGCTGTCTGCCCAGGGCTGCCAAGTCTCTCCGTCTCTGCAGGCTCTGGACAGGTTTCTCCAGACGGAGAAACGGAGTTTGGCCCCGGTTCCTCCCGTGCCTTCACCCTTCCATCTGAGCCAGGCACGCCAGGAGATGGCTTTTCGGTGAGTCTTTTTGGAAGAGGGTTTTGCGGACAGCCCAGCTCCCCTGGGAAGAAGCGGGACCTCCCGCTGCTCATCCTCTGCACCAGCAACCGGGCAAGCGTTGGGGCGAGGGCTCCGCGTCTGCAGGGCTGGGACAGTCTGCGTTAAAAGCCCTTCACCGCCGCGCACGCCGTGGCCCTGCCGGGTGCGATCCCCGCTCGGCGACCCGTGGGTCGTCATCCCTGCCGGCTCAGCCAGCCCTTCTGCAGGACGTGGTCCTGCGGGGAGCAGGAGGCTGAGCAGCACGGGGGTAAGGGGCTGGTTGTGTCCCCGGCAGGATGCAGGAGCTCCTGGAGCAGATGAGGTCAGTAACTTGTGATCTCCAGTTCAACAACAGCATCATCGAGCGGTGAGTAAGAGCGACCAGAGAGGCTGCTCTGAGCAGCGATTCCTGCCCCTAACACCAGGACATGGCCCCTGGGAAGGGGTGGTGGGTCTGGGTGGGCTCCCTGGGAGTCTGTGAATGAGCTCCGGCGTGGGGAGCCGTGCCCGGCACCGAGCACAACCACAGCTACTCATGGGGTGGTTCACGTGGTGGCACCAAGTTTACATCATGATCTGGCAGCAGAAGAGAGGTTCTCTCTCTTGGAAGTTTAAGCATGATCTTCTGCAAATGCTATGTCATGTCTGCACCCTCTTTCCAGCCTTTTTTCCTGGGCTGCTCAGCAGTGTCAGCTGCTGACTGCGATGGAGAAGTGGAGGCTTTCCGTTTCTGGATGAAACTCTGCAAAACCCAGCATCCTACTGCTGACAAACCCCCCTGGGTTTTTTCCTCGGCAACCTTTTTTTGAGGATCTAAATGCAAATCAACAATATGGATATGCATATCAAAATGTCAAAGGGTTTCAGATCAGATTTTAAAAGAAAAAAAGAAATCGGTGATTCACCCCAGCCCTGTTTTTATAGGACCAACTGTGTTGTTGCAGCATCTCCACTGTGAATAAGGGGATAAGCAAGGTCTGGTATGCTTTCAGTATGAAGAGCTTACCCCAAGAGACACAGGAACGAGCCCAAAGACTAGTGCCTAGCCCAAACTGTAGTTTAGGACTGCATGAGCCCAGGTGATTCCTCTCTAGCCTAAAGCCTTTGGTTTTGTTCCTGCAGGTTAAGTGGGGCTGCCCCCACTCCTGGTATTTGAGAGATGTGGTGAATTTGCAGCTGCTGAAGCAAACCGCTTTCCACAGCAGGGAACACTTACAGCACTTTGGGTCCAGAGCATCGGAGACATTTGACATTCGTGTTTGAGGAGCTCTCTGTGTCCTACCTCTCCGCTCCAGCACTTTTGCACAGTTCACCAGCATTAGCTTTGAGTGGCTTGCAAGCCTTGAGCCTCTGAAAATTTGACCAGAAAATTGTTGGGTTGGGGGTTTTTTTCCCTTTTAAAAAGTGCTTGAAGGACTTCACGTTTTTCTAGCTTCCCCGCATCACCATGTCAGATGATGAAGAGGCTAGACAGATAAATTATCTTTTGCCCTCTTACTCGTTCAGGGATTACTCCCACTTTTAACGTACTTCTGCTCCCTGAGCCTTCATGGAGCAGGGCAGGAGCCCAAGGCAGGAGGGATGCTGTACGTGACGGACAAGAGAGGAGATCCAGCCCAGGACGGCTCCAGTGCTCTGCCCAGGAGGCAAGAAGAGCATGGGGAAGGTGGAAGCCGCAGACGTCTGCCCGCAGACACTGCAGCCTCCCCTCCTGCTCCAGGGCTTCACCTCCAGCCCAGCCCTGTGTTTGGGCTGCTGAGGGGCACGGGAGTGGGAGGCCGAGGGAGGATTCTCTTTTTTTGGTACATTTCTATAAATGTAACTGTGTTCTGTGTTTATGCATGTGAGGGTGTGTGCCTTCTCCAAACAACCCTGTACTGAAACTGTGGCTCCAGCCACCGAACCTGGGGGTGCTACTGAATGCCAAGGCAAAATCTCAGACAAAAGGGCTCCCGCAAACCCTCTCCAGGCACATCTCCGCAAGAGAAAGCAAGGATATTTCTTTTTCTTTTAGGTGAAAGATGAAAAGAAATCCTAAGCAGCCACCCCTGCTGTTCACACGCAGGCTGAAAGGATGCATTCATCTGTGGAGGTGACAGCAGCCGGGATGGCAGAGCTGGGATGGGGACAGGAGGGACCTGAGCAGCTTCTCTGAGGGCTGGCTGTGAGCGTTGGAGCTGCCCCGGGATGGGCATGCACAACACTTCACCCCTGTTACGCTCCAGAGAAATAGGATGGAGGGGAAACACGTTACCCCCCACCTCATTGCCCCCCAGGAAGCACACAGAGAGCTGCAGAAGGACCCCAATGCTCCACGTCGGGGCTGCACCCAGCCCTTTGTTAGGGGTAGTTATTATGCTCTGATTTTCCTACTGGTTTTTTGACCTTGGGTTTTACAAGGAGCCGTAATCCTCTGGTTATCGGCTGAGTCAGCTGCTCAGCAGCAGCAGCGTGCGGAGCAGCGATACGGGAAGCCTGGGGTCTCAGGAGCGTGAGCGTTAGATGGTATCAAGGAGCTCTTTGTGGGAAGAGTCAGACACGCCGCCCCTCCGTCCACCTCTTCCCGCCTGTCCCCAGCGTGATTTATGGATTCTCACCCTGATCCCACAACCCGCATTCCGTAGTGCAGCAGAGGGGACCAACGTCCCCAGGCTGCAGCCAAAGCCAGGCAGGGTGACAAATCCCATCCAGCCGGGCTCAGACGTGAGTATTTACACCTGGGAGGCTCCTGGCAGACCAATGGGCAGAATTGCCTCGGCTCTTCCCACCGCTCCCTGGCACACACGAGTGCAAAACCATATAAATCTCTGCCCTGCCCTCCGAACCCTCCCCAGGGAAGGGGACCGCGCTACTGAGGCTCACGGTGGCAGCAAACGGCTGGTGGGAAGCGCTGGTCCCCCCTGGTCCTGCAGGGTGGGAGGCTGCTCTGGCAGGAGAAATGAATGCTTGGATTCATTCCTGTTCCCTGCACAAAGCCCTTCCCTCTGTGTTTGCCCGGTTCCTACCAGTGTGTAAACTGTGACTGGCTGCTGGGGTTAAAGGACAGCACTGGCACCAGCAAAGTCCAAGGCTGAGGGACTTGCTGCAGCTCCCAGGGACTGATTGTGCATCTGGAAGGAGAGGTTGAGCCACCATCTGGGCAAGCAAACGCGTCTGACTCGGCAGCAGTAGGGATGCTCAGAGTGCCTGCCTGGACCCGTCCCTCCATAGAAAACAAAACACCCGACTCTGCCCTTCACCTTTCCCTCAGTTTCCTCTCCAGCCTCTTTTCTGGAGGTGACACACGTTAGCTAAACCAAAAGCCTTCAGCCGAGTCTGGGCCTGCCGTGGCAGTTCTGGCTGCCCGGAGGCTGTCCCCAGCCCCTGGGAGCCGGGAATCTCATTCCCTGACGGTGCTCAGAAGCAGAGCTGCAGCAAGGATAGAGCAAGGGGTGGCCGGCCACGGATGCTCCTTGGATTGACCGTAGCAGCAGATATTTCTAACCTCTGCTGGGAGACGTACGGGGACGTAAGGCAAAGTAATGCATCCCTGGAGCTGAACGTCTTGCTGCAGCGCTGCCCCGAGTCTCAGCAAGGGAGCAAAAGGAGGAAGGAGTGGCAGCTCTGGGGCTGTGCCCGGCTTTGCTTTCTTGTAAGAACAGGCAAAGCGCGCCCAGGAGCTCCCCCCGCCAGGAAACCTTCCTGAGTGGAATTTGGCACCAAGCTTTGCCATTCATTTTCATAGTAAAACCCAACATCCTGACTGTCAAACCCAACTGCTTACTGTAGAAGAGGTGGAACTAAGCAATCACTTAAAAGCTTTTCTCCCGCAAACTATTTTCTAGGATTCTCCTAGTTTTATAATGAACATTATTTTTAATCCAGCTCGAATTCACTGACATCCCCTGTAGGAGCAGGGCAGGGAGCCCAGGCAGAGTCTCCTGCCGCACTTCCTCGGATTCAGTGGAGCTGCACTGATTCGTACCAGCTGAGCGTTTGACCTGGAACATGTTTGGCTTCAACAAAAAGGGATTTATTTCTTGGCAAAAAGAAAAAAGAGTCTTTGCTAATAGCCCTTGTCATGCTTAAACTGCCATAACACAGCAGCTGCAAAGGGGACTCCCGGAATCCAGATGAAACAGGAATTTTCCTGCCAATGTTAATTAGGGTTTTTTTCCCCAAATATTTTAACCCTTGGCCTAAAAGAGCTTCCTAGGCTGTCAGACCTGAATACCTGGAGAGACAGCTGAGAAGGGTAACAACTCTGCCACATCTCTCGTGCAGGTATGAGCCAAAGCTTCCTACGTCGACAGAAAATACGACATTATTTATTCTAGAAGCTGGGGTCTGCAGCTTCCAGCCCTGGCACAGCCACATCAGCTGCCAGCAAGAAGGGGCCAACGCCTGTGACCCCTGGGCAGAGGGTCCTTGGCATCGGGGAGGACTTTCCCCGAGGATGTCAGCCTCCGCTGGAGCATCTCCTGCGGGAAATTGGCTGCAAGCTGCAGTCAGGCTGTGCGTGCACTCCCGCTGCGGCCGCTCGGCTCCCAGGCACCGGGGATTTCCTCGGGGGCGAGGGAAACCAAAGTCCTTCACCATCAGTGGGGGATCGATCCTCTCCTGCCTCCTCCACCCTGACGCCGCAAAACTGAGACTGAAATTGTGCCTCAGGATGGCACTGGAAAAGCAAACATCCAGAATGGTTTTAACAGGTTCCCAGCCAGGTGCCAGGTAGATCTTTGCCCCCAGAAAGGTCGTCTGCTTTCTTGCAGGTGATTCCTTATACTATCAATGGTCTGGGAAGAACACAGGATAAAACACCAAGTTTGGGGGAAACAATTTACCCAGGGAAAAATCTGCTGCTGTTCTCAAGCAGAAGCAGAGGACTCATGAAAGTGAATCAGGATCCTGAATAGGGAAGGAAAAGACCTTCCAAAAACTAATCTTGCTACTTAGCACAGAACAAAACTAGAATTTTTCAAGCTGCATTATTGCTCCTTTAGTTTGAAGCTCTTATTAGTGACTGCTTATGGCACTAGCCTTTTGTAACTCAGAGCCAGTGTTTTAATCCATCCTTCAAATTAAAATCCTTGAAAAGGATTTAGATATCCTTGGCTTATCCTGTCCTCAAGAATTCATGAGACATCAAATTCAGCTTCCCGCGAGCTCAGAAGCCAGGAGTCACACAGCCCAGCACTGCACTCACTGCAGCTGCCTCTTTTACCCGGCTGCTCTCACGCAAACCAAAGAAGTTCAGGGGCAATTCTTTCTGAGATACATATTTCAAACCAGTATGACCACGGGGGAAAAGGGCAGTAGCTCCTGCCTCTTCCAGCCAGCGGGGAAGGCAATACGGTGACAGGGGACCTTCGCATCGTGTGCGATATCCAGCCCTTGCGTTCAAAGGAGGAGAGAGTCACTTAGTAATCAGACTGGCGGAGCGGCAGAGGACCACGCCGCCCCCCCCCCCATTCGTGCACCCCCAAAACCTCCTTGGCCCAGGGGAGAGATTTGCAAGCCAGCTAGGCAGGCACGGGCATCCTCGGAGCTGGAGCCTGCTTGGAGCCACTTCAAAATTTGGCCATAATATTTTCCTTTTCGCATTTCCCACAACCACAAGAGCCTCATTTGGGAGAGATAATTACTTCGGCTCACCGCCCTGAGAGTCGCCCCGGAGCCCCTGCTGTCATTGCAGTGGGGAAAGGTAAATTTCTTCCAGCTGCTCTCACAGCCTGGTCCACGCACCCGCCTTGTGCCAGGGGAAGGTTTGAAGGTTTGCACCGGCCTCTTTCAGTTTCATCCGACAGCTCCCGCGGGGGCAAAGCCCCGGCCACGGGTGGGAGGTGGTTGCGCTCAAGGAGAAAGCCCCCGGCTCCGCTTTTTGCTTCATTCCCCCCCCCCCCCCCCGCGGGACCCGGACCTTGGGGGGGGGTAAGGGGGGATGTCCGAGCTCCCCCAGGCAGCCCGGGTCCCGTGGAGGGGGGGAGGCGGGGGGAATTCCCACGGGGGACATCCCACGGGGAGGAGAGTTTCCACGAGGAAGGAACACCCGGGGGGTGTGGGGGGGGTGCCCAACGCCGATTGCTCCCGCGGAGGGGGGGGGGGGGGCGGACACCCAGGGGTCGGTCCTCCGGGGAGTCTCCACGGGAGGGGTCCCCCGTAGGGCCGGTCCCGGTCGTCCCCGTCCCCCCCCCCCCACGACCGTGTCTCCTCCCACCCACCCACCCGCCCCCCCCCGGCCGGGTCCAAGGCGCCTGCGCTGCCCCACACCCGCCCGGCTCTCCCAGCCCATGGCGTCGCCGGTCTTGGGGCCGTGCCCCCCCCGCCCGCTGCCGCCCTCCGTGCCCGTTTCCATGCGGCGCCGGCGACCACCGCCCGGTCCCCCCGTTCCCCCCGAAGCGACGACCGGTCGTTCCCCGGAGAGCCCCGGCGGGGTCAGGGCGGTGAAGCTGCGGCGGCGGCGGCGGCGCGGCGGAACCCCCCGGCTGCTGCCCGACGTGCGGAGCATCTTCACGGTACCGGCAGAAACGGCGGAGGGCGGCCGCGGTCACCGCTTCGTCCTCCGTCCCCCGCCCCGCGGCTGGTGCGACCTGTGCGGTGAAGCGGTGCGGGAGCGGGCCCTGCGCTGCGACTGTGAGTCCTGCCTGCGCCCTGCCTGCGCCCTGCCTGCGCCCTGCCTGCACCCTGCCAGCACCCTGCCTGCGCCCTACCAGCGCCCTGCCTGCGCCCTGCCAGCGCCCTGCCAGCACCCTGCCTGCACCCTACCAGCACCCTGCCTGCACCCTGCCTGCGCCCTGCCTGCACCCTGCCTGCGCCCTGCCTGCACCCTGCCAGCGCCCTGCCAGCGCCCTGCCAGCACCCTACCAGCACCCTGCCTGCGCCCTGCCTGCACCCTGCCTGCCCATCGCTGCCCCGCAGCCCTGCCCGCATCGCTGCCCGGCCGCTTCATCCCGCACTGCAGCCCTACCTGCCGCTCTGCCCGACTCTACCGGCCCGCAGCCTGCGCCCTTGCCCGGGTTCTTCCTTCCCCCCCCCCCCCCCCCGGCCCCTCTCCCTCCCTTTCACCCCCTCTCCCTCCCCCCCGGGGATACCGCGGGGACCTGTCGGGCTTCCCTGGGGCGGAGGGGGGGGTCCCCGGTTCCCCGCGGTGCTGCGCTCCGGGTGTTGGATGGAGGAAGGGACCCGGGCCGGGGTCTGCCCGCAAAGGGGCCGCTGTCCCCGGGGGACCGGGCTGGGCACCGGGACCGGGTGTTGGGGACGGGTGCGGTGAGGTGCTGCCGGATGGATTTGGGAAATGAAGCTTTTCCGGGAAAGAGGAGGTGATCGGGTAATCGGCGGGGTTGTGAAGGGGTTGGTGTCAGCGCCGAGCAGCAGGTCTCAGTGAGCAGGAAGGATTCGTGTTTGTAAAGCTTTACGGTGAGGTGTAAATTCCTCTAGAAACGGTACATTTGTCAGACACGCCTTGCTTCGCCTAAACTCGGGTAAGAGCGCTCGTGCCAGTGAGATTCACCGAGATGCATATTCCTCACGTCAGACATGTGCTGTATCCACGCTTGTGTTCTGCAGGAGAGATTAATCTTTCCATCCTGTGGGAGGGGACACAGAGGGGCCAAACGAGGTGACTCAGCTGGGGCCATGCAGTAGCACATGTGTCCCATGTCCCTGGGGTGCTGCTCTCGGGCCACGGGGGGGTTTGCGTGGTCCTCGGAAAGATGTGACCCGTATTGGTTGTTGTGGCTGCGGTGGTGCGGGTGGGGAAATGAGGAGGCCGTGGGGTGCCAGGGCAGAGGAGGTTTGAGCGAACCAGTGTCACAGGTAACTTGGTCCTGGGTGCTGTGCTTGCTGCTGGCAGCGAAACTGCTCTTTTCCAGCAGGGTGCATGGGCAGATCTCCTGCTGCAGGCTTCCAGGGTGGAAACTTGTCTTTTCCGATGCAGCTGGAGTGCTGCACTCGGGCTTGAGCGACTCGAAGGTTTGCTAGTCAGGCTCAGCTGAGCCTATTGATTTTTGGCCGAAGCAGTTAATGCCAACACCGTTCACCCCAGGCTTGTGCCCGCAAGACCGCCCGTACCCTCAGCGTCGGTGTGGAGGGCAGGGAGTTGGTGCCGGTCGTTATTTGGGGCGAGGGAATGAGCTGCATCCCACCCCGGGCTCTGGGCCATCTGCCCAGCTGGTGGCTCTGGAGGAGGCTTCGTTGCTCGTTTGCTGGTTTGTTTGGGGGGTTATGCCAGACACGTGCTGTAACGCCAGCCTCGCCGGGGCAATTAGTCCCTCGCTCAGTCCGTTCTGGTTCTTACGCTTGGCTTTCCTTAGCTTGTGAATCAATTAAATGTTTCTAGCGGTGATTTGCATAGCGCGGCGTGAGCAGGACTCTTCCACGTGCCTCCTGGTGCCGTTTGGAAATGAAGGGCGATTGGGAGAGACAGTCGCACCATATGGCCCTGCTGCATCGCATTAAGGTTTTAGCACTGACTGCTGTTAATTAAATGTAACCCAGCCATCACCACGCAACCAGCGCAACGTGACACAGGAATATTCTGGGGCTGGTGAACTTGCTGCATGGTGCGTTGTTTGAAAGATGGTGATGTCAATATGTTTTCTGGTGTGTGCCTTTGCTTTTTGCCTGCTCTTCCCGGTTAACTCCCTCCAAACCTGGTAAGGGCCAGTATATTCCCTGGGGCTGGCAGCTCTGCTGTGCCTGGCACACCAGAGCAAATGTGTGAATGAACGTGCTTAAAGAAATAGCGTGGGTTTCTCTGAAGCACAACAAACTTCGTTGGGGCTCTTGTCTTTCACCAGACACCCTGCAAAGCTGTCACAAGGCTCGTGCGTGAGGTGAGGTACTGGGCTGTGTGTTTCGAAATATTCATCTAAAGTCATAATTCACAGAATTTTGTGGTGTTGCAAATACTATAAATAGTTGTTTTGAGGGACTTCTCCTCTGGCAGGATTTTTTCCAGAGTTATATTGAAACAAATCTTAAATAACTCTATTTCCCTTTTCATTTCAGAGGAGAGTTATTCAGACCGTGGGAGTAGTTCTGTCTCTAAAATTCCCCAAACAACCAGGCTGGGGGGGGGTGGGGAGTGGAAAGTACAGTGGAGATGCTCATAACATCATCTGCATTCCCTGTCATCCCAATAGTGTATCCTTTTAAAAATGCCCAACAGCTGCAGACGGGGTGTGCTAGCCTCCCTTGGTGAATATTTCTTTTTCTTCTGATGCAGGGTCGCTGCTTGTTTGCTTTTGACTTGCAGCCTGAGGATATTCGGGTTTTTGTTTGTATACTTCTGGCCTATTTTTATTTACATCAAATATGGTCGTCTTTACTAAAACAGGAAAGTGGTATTTCTTCCTCCTCCCTCCCCAAACGGTCTGTGTCCCTTCCCGTCCGTGCCGTGGGCACAGTGTCCCGGGTGGCTGCAGGTGGGACGGTGCCTGGCTCTGGCAAGAGGGGAAACAGGGAAAAGGGAAGGGGCAGCGGGAGCCGGCCCCGCTGCTGAGCGAGGAGGGGGTTTTGGCCGCGTGGTTTTTATGCCAACCGGCGACGCACCGAAATCCCCTCGGGTCTGTTTCCCCTTTCTTGAGCGGCGTGGAGCCGTCTTTCCAAGACTAACGTGGGATGCTTGCTCTGTGGTTCCTCTTCCAGCTGGGGGTCTGGGTGGAAGGGGTAGGAGCAGAGACCTGGCAGGTCCCAGAGTCAGGAAAATGACCCCCTTGGGTGGCTTTCCTTGGGCATCTGGTGGGTTTAGGCTGTCCTGGATCAGTTTTGTGGCTCTGGAGGTGGCGGACAGGCTCTTACTGAGGTTTTAGTTCAAGTCCTACCCACGGGTGCTGCATCTGGGGCTTATGCAGATGTCGTCTGAGACATGGGGAGCCTTTTCACTGCCTTTATTGGGAGTTTCTAGGTCGGTCCTGCGTGTGACAGACATCACGCACGCTGCTCCCATTGGCATCAAGGTGAAGGGATGGGGAGGTGGGAGCTTGGGAGCGACTGATCCCGGGCTGTCCTGCTGGCGTTAGTTAAAAGTGCTTCTTTTCAGTCTCCAAGTGAATGCAGTTGGGCAGGAGGAGTAGCTGTGGCATTATTATGCTGTGTCTTGAATATCTCCTATCTAACGTATGTGGCTTTGTGCTGCTGGCACCTTTCAAAGCCTGAATGAATATTAAAAAAATAAAATCTCCCCGTAGGAGTGTAAATGTGTCCTGCTGCCAGCAGCTTTTCCCGACACAAGAGGCTGCTGTAGCTGGGGAGAAGGGGGCTGGATGGGCAGGTTGCAGAGGTGCGTCTTTGCTGTGGGGTTTTTTGGTGTTTGTTCTGGTGGGGTGCAGTGCAGTCATTTGAATGCAGTGGTGACTAATGCAGCTTCAAAGCCTTCAGCGTGTTTTATTTTGCTCTTTGCAGGTTTGTTGGGGTTTTTTTCCCTGGCAGCATCACACTGGTGACTCAGGGTCCCTCTGCGCTGCGTGGGGTGGGCTGGTCACTGGCAACTGGGCATCTTATAGCTTAAGGCAGGAAAAATTATGTGAGAGCCTAACCTGTGCATGGGTCGGTGGCTTTGCTCCTTTTCCATCCCTGAGTTGGACTGGTTCTTCCCAGGGGACTTTCTCATACTTGCTCTACCCGTAATGCAGGTGCTGATAGGAAATTCCTGTTTCTGGTACTGCAGCCGTTAGCAAAACCGGCAGCAAGCCCCGTCCCAGCGCTCGCTCAGCAGCGCACCCACTCCTCCACCTTGCTCCATCCTCTGGTTTGGCCGGGGTGCTTACCCCAGGCGTGTGCCAGCCCCGTGTCTGTGCCGGCAGGGCTCCCCCGTGGCCGTGGCCAATCTTCTCCTGGCAGCTGGGGACGTGATTTACCGCCCACGTATTTCCTGGGTCATGGTGATGGAGCGCTGTGGAGTTGTTTCTTTGGCCCAGGTGAATTAAGCCGGATGCATCTATTGCACGTGGAGTGACCATAAACGGTTTCTGTTTGGTGGGCGGCGGGAGCTGTGGTCTCCCCAGTAGAGCCGCTGGCAGCTGGAATTGGACGCCCGCCCCGATGGGCCACGCTCTGGTGGCCACGGTGTGACCAGACTGGGACTTTGTTGGCTGACGTGCTGCTTTGCCAGAAAATCACTCCAGCTCTCTGTGCTTCCCTGCCGGGAAGGTGATTGTGAGGCACTGCCTTGGGAAAACCTCGGAGCAGGTCCGGCGCCTGATGATCTCGGTGGCAAATGCAGTTGTACCTGAAGTCAGATTTTGATCTGTAGGTCTTGCGACATGGACCTGGCTCAGTAAAGCACTTCGGCGTGCGCCTGGGTTTATGCCTCTGGTCTGAAGCCACCCTTATCTCTCAGAGCAGTTAATTCTGTGGTCGGGTACCGTGCTGAATCAGGACCTATTTCCTTAAGGAGTAAGTTGGTTAAACGCACCCCACTTCTCTTTCTAGTTTGTAGAGCAAACTACAGTTCTAATATTACCGGTTCTCAAGTAGACGTTTGCTTAAGATAATGAATTCTTTAGCAGGTGTGGACACTCTTAAAAGGCACAGCCCAGCCTCGCCGGGACGAGGCTCTGCTCACCCCACCGTCACTCTCCGCGACGTGGTGGTTTTTTACGTTCTCTTCTTCCAACACGTCCTCCTGCGCTCTGTTGCGTCTCCGCTCCTGCCGCTGCAAAGCATAATTGCTAACAGTTCGTAGGACGCGTGGTGCTTTGCGTTTCTGTCCTGTTTAGCGGGGTCAGACAGGGTCCCGAGGTTTCTCCTGCGCCCGGGTGACTCGGGCGGGTTGGGATGGCTCTTGCCGGGCGGGCGCTGCTGAGGTCGGACGAGGACGGGGTGGGGTGCTGGGGTGCATCCCGCCCGCTGAGGCTCCCCGAGGCAGGGCGTTCGCTTACCCTGGGGGAGACGGAGGTGTGGGGAGGGACGGTGACCTGCCCAGAGCTGTGTGGCAGGCTGCCGGGGCTCCGAGAGCAGCTCAGGTCTTCAGGGACATGTTTCTTGCTGCAATCCGGTCCGGTGCCTTGGGAAGGATTTATGGAGAGCAATACCAGGCAAGGCTCCAGGTCTTACTTTGCAGGTTGGTTTTTGGGCTGTCCCTTTTCTTTTCCCTCTTTGTCCCTGGTCCAGTAAGTTTAGTTGAGTTTGCTGGTCACGGTGTGGGAAGTGGGGATATGTGTCGCTGAAGAGATGCTGTCTAGGTGTTGGGGCAGCGGGGGGTGAATAAGAAAGTCTCTTGTTTTAACTCCTTGCTCATGCCGCTTGGTGTGATTTTTAAGATTAGTTCAATTTCATCTTTGTTACTCCCTGTATAAAAGCAAGAATGTGTTGTGCAGGGTGCTGGAAACCTAGTCTGTTTGTGAGAGGAGTCCTGAGCAGAGAGGGGCCAGTCGTGATGTTGAGGGTACAAAGTGGCAGATTTCAAGCATGCTGTTAAACTGATGTTTATGTCCTACCCCATCATTCGACACCTGGTAGAGTTGTAACTGATAGGTGCTGTGAAAGGACTGTAGTATTGATCTAAAAACCTAGCTAACTATGTGCAGCGTTTAAATCAATATTATAAATATAGTTAATCTCAGTGTATTCCTTTAATTTAACCTTTGATTAAACATTGGGGGCTTTTTTTTTTTCCTTAAACTGTAGATGACCGTAGGGGAAAAGCAACAAAGTGAAGAGGGGATGTTGGAAAGAGCCCTTCCAGTGTATGGCTGGGTCCTGCGCTTTCTCTCTCTAATCTCTTCCGTTGGGTTGTTTTATCTTATCAAGCAAAAAGCCCCAGAAATAGAAAGTTTTCCATGGCTAACAGGACAAGCCCAGAGATGCACAAGCTCTGAGCTGCGTGTTGCCTCATTGCTCAAAAAAAAAAAAAAAAAAAAAAAAATCCATCAAATGTCAGCGGATTGTAAATGGACAATGTCAATGGTTTATCTCCGTGGGAGGAAAGGCCTCTCGTGGAAGCAGACGTAACTTGCACCGATGCACGCTGCATCTCGGCAGCGTTCGGCGATGAAGAGCTGCCCGCTTGGCTCCGCGTGCCCGGGAAGCTCTTGATCTCCTCTCTCAAGGATGACAGACGGGAAAGCAGGGGCAGCTGCGTGCTTTGGGCTTGTAACAAAGAGAATTCGCAAAATATTCAGGCATTTTCCCAAGTCAAAGACTTGGTCTGAGGGACTCCGGCTGCTGAGGACGCCGAGCAGGGAGGTCTCGCTGGTTAGAGGTAGGTGGTGGTGTAAATCGGTGCGTTTGGACGCGTTTGCTGGCGGCCGCTGCGCGCAGGCTTTCTGCTGCTAATTAGGCGTTGGGGGATTCCTGCGGCGCTGCCCTGCCTGCGCTGCGGAGCACGGTGGGCGATGGAGGGCCGGGTGGGATCCTGCCTGGCAGGTAGCGGGGCCGGCACGGGGCCGGCACGCTCTCCTGCCACCGCGCCGCCTTCAACTTCTGCTCCGGCTCCTTCTGCAGCCCCGTTCTCGCGGGAGTGCTGCAGCAGAGCGTGGCTCGGGGCATCGGTGCTGCCCCAATTGCCGCTCAAAAATTTGCCTTTTAGTATAAGTAACGGCTCTAGAGCATCTGCCTGGCAGCTGGGATTACATCCCGGATCCTGCAATGGTGCAGGTACCTCTCAGAGGGGTTGTTGTCAGCAGGGGGGGTCTTGTCTGCTCTGAACAAACAGAAGGCCACCCGTGGGTTTCACCTGTGTTTGCAAAGGAAACCCAAACCATCTGGTTTAGACCTAAAACTGCTGAGAGCTCCAGTGATGGAGCTGCAGACTTGAGGCAGAGACGGGGCTGGATCGTTGCCGCGGGGGCTGTCGGAAAGCGCTTCGCAGGGAAACTTAAGACCCTTCCCCACATTTGCCGTGTGAATGCTGGAGCTGGTGGCGATGCTGCAGGTCCTGCCCTGTCCCCTCCCGGCAGCCGGAGACTCCTGCCAGCTCTTGTGATGTCGCAGGGCCACATCCTGAGGTTATCCCGAGTGACGTCAGGCATCACCTCCGAGCGAGGGCAGAGGCACCCAGCCCTCAATCTTAAGCAGCACAGCTTGCAAAATCAAACCTCAGCCTGCATTTAGAGGTGTGTGTGAGCTGGCTGAAGGATTCCAGAGTTGGAAGGCGAATGGAAGAAATCGCCGGTCTTCAACATCGTCCACTTCAGTGCTCAAACACCTGCGGAGTCTCAGACCGCTTTCAAAATTCCTGGCGTTTTATTTTTCTTTCTTTGGTGGCTCTGAGCCTTCCCGTGGCAGCTGGGTCACGCTTCAGAGGTTTTCCTTAACTTTGCTAATATGGGGAGCATTTCTGATTTGCCTTTTTTTTGTTTGTTTGTTTTTGAAATGAATGGCAGGATCCTTAACAATGCAGGAACTGGAGCCTTAACGTAACCCCTGCAATGTCATGATTCATTTTTAACATCACGCAAGGGGTTTTTCTATAGCTTGTTTGAAGCGTGCCCTCTCAACAACCCTGTGCTACGGTCCTGTGTGTGCCGGGGCTGGCAGCCCTGCCATGGGGGGGCAGCCGGGGGGGGACGCATTTTCACCAGGGCAGAGCAGTTGCCCAGCACTGCTGCAGGAACCGCAAACTTTGGCCAGAAATTGGAGTTTAAGACCATCCCAGAGGAGGTGTTGGGACACTTCAGACCCTTTCCGTTCTAGTTTTGGGGGCAATCGTATCTGGTCTCCAATGCGGTGTTGCTTTGGGGTTGCAGGAGGTTTTTGTTTAGGTGAAAGCCTGGCTGGGGTCAGGTTCTTGGAGCTTCTGTCACCGCTGGGGCCAGGATCTGGCCGCTCTGCCACAGACCCGCACCTTCTCCTTTTGTGTCCCTAACCTACAGATCTGGGCCTTGCACGTGGGCTGGATCGAAAGATGCCTCATAGCTTCTGCGGTATTTGGGAGGTGGGAGTGGGAGGATGGGGGCGGGCAGGATGACTGCAGTCCTATATTTAGGCATCTGGATGGGCATCTGTATTGGACTGTTTTACTCTATCCAGCTTTATCCCCCTGAGAAACTTTATCTATGGAGAAAGGGGAATTCCCTTCAGCCACCGAAGTTTTTCACAGTGTCGTGATCTGACTCATTATTTTATTTTTTTTAAAGAAACTACATTTCCAAGTGTTGCTTTGACTTGAATGGAAATTATCTTCAAGCCTAAGTGGAGGCATCCTGCTCCTGTTGGCAAACCTGTCACGTGGCTGCTTCCTAAAGCTGTGCTGCGTTTCTAAAATTAGTGTTCCCTGCCAGATACTGAGCGATTAGGTCTGTTAATAGGTGACGGTGACTAAGGAGGTGTCATACTTTAATCCCGTAAAGAAATGCCTGGCCGTACTGGGCCTGATCCAGAGGTGTGCTTGAAAGCTGTAATTTCTGTGGTTCGTATTACGTATTTCAGACCTCTTACTATGTGCCTCCTTCACCAAAGATGCTCGAGCCTTCCTGCCCTGGCAGGCTGCAGTCCAAGGGAGCAGGAGGCAGCTGCCCAAATCTGAAAATTCTGGACCAAATGGGCAGAAGGGACTTTCTGCTGGCGCCAGATGCTCAGGTGAACCTGCAGCCGGAGCATCCTCATATTGGCACCTCCAGCAAAGACTTGGCAAATGTCCCCCATTAAAAGGCTGTTCCAGTTGCTCAAAAGGTCATGCATTAAATTACCATGTAACTGTGCAGCTTATCTCTAATTAAAAAAAAAAAAAAAAAAAAAAAGTGCAAGTCTCCTTGCTTTCCCCCAGGCTTACTTGAGACAACTGACTTGGAATAGGAGAATGATAGACAGCTCATGCCAGATGAATGTTAAATGATAAATGATTTCCCTGTTTCCCCTGGAGATTGATGTTTTCCCCCCTCAGGCACCAGCTCCCAGCAGTGGTTCAGCTCCTCTCATTCATTCTCAGGCATTCCCGCATGTGAGCATTCAGCAGAGCTGAGCAGAAATCGCTGTTTCCAGAGCAAACACGGGATATTTCTTTGCTTTCCTGCAAGCCTGAGATATTCAAAACCAATGACCCAAATGCTAAAGAAAAAAAGGAAAAGAAAAAAAGAAAAGAAAAAAGACGGGTGTTTAAAATACAAGCTCGCCAGCTTGGAGTGGGGTGGCAGGGCTGGTGCAGGGACAGGCACTCAGTCCTGTTTCCTTCTGTGGAGTGAACTCTCTTGCCTTGGTTTTAGGATATTATTTTTTTCAGGTTGGTGACCGCTCTGGAATTTTAGGTAGTGTAAAAAGTAAATTTAATGCTGTTTGTACGACAGTTAAAAATTAAAGGGATCAGAAGGGCCATTAAAGTGGAAGGAGGTTGTTAGCTGCAGTCAGGGGGGTACGGAGAAGTCGGGGCTTTGAGGGAAAGGGCTGGGGGAGCGATAGCCGCGAATATATAACTGTTGTGTCTGGTAGATGGAGTTGGCTGTCCCGAATGCTGCCTTCCAGCAGCCGTGGGCTGTGGGCGAGCGGGACCCTGTGCCTAAAGAGGTTAAACCTGGGCTCTGCAGAGTCGTCTCTGCAATTCCTACCTTGAACTAGTTAATGTCTTACAGGATGGGTCAGCGTCCAAAGAAAACACGCTACGTAAATGCCTTACCGTACCTGGGCAGTGTGTGTGCCGGGGATGGGAGGTCACAGCCTTTGCTGCAGCCCGGGACGTGTCCCTACCCTCTCCAGGGGTGGCTTTTTGGCAGTTTGATGGTAGATCCATGCCTCAGTCGCTGGCTCTCGAAGCGTTCCTATTTAGTGACCTTAAATAGTTTGACTTCTGTCTAACACAAAAATGTTTCTTCCCTCCTGATGTTGGAAGACGAAGTATCCTTTCCTCGTGAAGTGGCCAAGCTTGTGCTGCAGGCGCTGTGCAGGTGACATCTCCGAGGAGCATAGCTGGGGAGCGGTGTACCCCGTGGTTTTGGTGGGACTTGAGCATATTCTTTACTTTGTATATTAGCGTGCCAGCAGGTCGGAGGAAAGGCAGCAACTCCGCCCGTGCCGCAGCACTGCAGCAAGAAACACAGGTTTCCCTGGGGAGAGGGCAAAGGAGCAATTTTTTCTCTGGACGAGGTATTCTGGTACCTCTCCCCATCTGCAGAAATGTACCCCGATGGGGACATGTCCCTGGCTGGCAGTTCTGACCATGCCCGTGCCCACGAGCATCGGTCTGCCCTCCGGCAGGAGTCTGGTCCCTTCCCGGGGTTCCCGGCAGGCTGTGGGTCTCGGGTGCCTGACTTTCTCGTTTCTCCCCCCCCGTGCAGATTGCAGATACACGTGCCACCAGGAATGCCGCAGCCTTATCCAGCTGGACTGCCGCCGGCCGGGCCAGTGCCAGAGCCAGCTCTCGCCCGAGAGCACCCTCCTGCCGCCCTGCACCCAGGTACGCCGGGGAGGGGGCTCCGCCGGGGGGGTCGACAGCCTCATGGTGACCGATCGCATCTCCTTCAGAGACCTGATTTCTTGCTCCCGGAGGGTTTTACAGGAGGAAGGGCTTGGCAGGGAGGTCAGCCCATCGGTCCTGCAGACCCAGGCAGGGCTCGCTAATGAGTTGCCCGTGTAGTGGGTACGGCTTGCCTGGGTGGGTGCGATCTGGCGTGATGGAGGTTGTGCCCCCGGGCATCCCCCTTGCCGTAAATGCACGTGTGGAGCCGTGTCGTGTTTAAAATGCTGCTGTGGGCCCGGCTGCCCGGAGCAGAGGGGGAGAGAGGAGCCGTGCCCTGCGGGGACATCGGCCCCTGCGCTGCAGCCCGGCCGTGTCCAGGCGCCTGCGAGGGAGGGTCGATAGCGGCGTTAAATTGTGTCCCAGCACCGGGTGTAAAGTGCTTGAAAAGAAGCAGCAAAGGTGCATTTCTCCTGCATCTCGGCAGAGTTTGCAAGGAGCTCTGGCTTAATAACCTTGTTTTAAGAGTTTCGGTAGTCCTGGGGGATTGAGACTCTTCAATCTGTATTAGGGATGTGCAGTAATCCCCAGGGCTGCTCCGGAAGGCTTAGCTGTTTGTTTAATCCCCCCGAGGGTCCCGTGGTGTCTGCGATGCCGGCAGTGGCCTGTGAGCCGGTGTGGGTGTCTGCTGGAACAGGCTGCCGCACGTGTGACAGGGCGCAGTGAGACCGTACGATGCCACGCAAGTTGAGATGTAAGATACTTAATGCTGGAAGCTTAAAACATTGCTTAGAAACCTGCCTAAAGTGGATTTGACTTGCACAGAGCCTTTTCAATCTCTATATGCTTTTTAAAAACTGTATTCTCTCCTTTGTTATAACCGTGCATTTATATTCCTCTTTTCGGAGGACCTTGATGCAGTTGTGCAAAACTAGAAATGGAAATGTGCACTTTTTCAAAGAAGATGTGGGGTTTCTCTTGGGCGTGTGAGGAGCCAGCGGTGGCGTTTGCTTGTCGTCTGCGCTTTGCTGTGAGAGGTTTGCAGAGCTTTGCCTTGTCGGCATGTGGCTGGGCGATTGCTGCTCAGAAGAAAATGGTCAGGAGGGAACCTGGAGTTAGATGAGTTTTATCTTATGCGTTACAAAGGGACTCTGAGTGGATTCTCCACTGAGCCTTGAGGTATCTTTGTAAGGGGGTGAAGCGAGATTTGTGTGTGTTTACATCTCCTTTGGATGTCATTGGGCTTCCCTCAGCAACGTGAGAAAAGCTTGATTTTTTAGAAAAATTAGAAAGGCTTGTTTCTTTTTCAGGGTGATAACACCAGCCAAGGGTTATTGATGGTCCTAATAATAAACACGGAGCCTGCGCTTCGTGGCAATTCATCACTCTGACGTGTCTCTGGTGCGATCCCGGGAAGGGAGGAGGCATTTTGTGCCAAGGAAACAAAAGTCTCTCCAATTACAGCAGCAAACACAAATCCATAAACCCATCCCGAGGTCCTGGTCTGGGATTGCACCTCTGAACCCTCTGCGCAGCAAAGTGCTGTCTGCAGTCTTGTTACCTGTGCTGGGAAAGGCTGCAAGGCTGGGGGGGGCTGGGAGGTGCGTGGGCTGGTGTGAGGGTGGCCGAGGGTAAATCACTGCAATAAAGCTCCGTTCTCATTTGTGGATAATGGATAATCGGGGAAAAGTCACCTTCAAGTTTACTTGATCTGAGCCCATAAAGCTGAGTACACAGCCATGTTCCTGGTGTTCCTGTTGGCCAGGCAGGTTTTGCTGCTCGAAAGAAGGAGGATGGAGGGAAAACAGTGTCAGTATTCCAGAAAGAGCCAAGGGGGTGCCTGAATACACTGGGGGTGAGGGGAAGGGGTTTGCACACTGAAAACACAAGAAACTTTACTTAATAGCCGACATAGTTGGAAGTCATTAAATAGTATTATCAACTGTAAGCAAACTAGAAGCATCATAGAAATAGCTACTTTAATATCGCATAGTTAAGTACTGTTACCATGTAATACCAGGTATTAATAATTTGGGCTTTGATCCAGCGAAGTACTTAAGAGTGCATTACATTTGGGTCCCAGGTTAGCCTCCCTGGGTGAAATCCACTGAAGCTGACGAAAGCCTTGGCTAGTCTCAACAGCACCAGGAGTTTGGCCCTTGGTTTTGGCGGAGCTGGTCATGCGCTTCCCACCTGCGAGCTGGTGCAGGACATTGCTGGGTGGGTTTTCTGGGGGCTGTTTTGCAGGTAAGCTATTAACTGGAGCCGCTGCTGAACCAACGGGTCAAAATTACTTGGGTTTTTTTGCTTGGTTGTTTTTTTACGGAGCTGATCTCCCAAGCAGGTGGACCACAATGGAAAAGCAAGGGCTCCTTGGAGAAGCCCATGGAGCAAAGCAGTGGGAGCGCATCCAGCTTTGCATGGGGCACTGTAAAGCTGGCTGCACCCTGTTCCCACTGTGAAACGCCCAGGGCTGAGGCTTCCATGAAGACCAGACGCCTGTGCCATTCATCGGCCCAACGTTCACTTTCTGCTCATGTTGTACATGCTCAATTTAAGCCTCTTTCTCTTCTAAATATAGCCCTGTGAAGCTGAGGAGGTTTGTGCCACTGCAGAAGTACGCGTGCTGCTAAGAGGCTAGCTTATTTATCTGCAGTGTTACAAGTTGCTTTGTAAATATGCCGTTTGGATTCTTGCCTTCCCCTTTGAGATGCAGATGTTGCGTCCTCCCGCTAGGCTTTACATTGACATCCTGGTTTGTATTCACGGGATGCTGCTGGCTGTGGGGTACAGAGCTATCAAAGGCTTGTAGCAATTTAAGTCCTTCAGCTGACAGATACAGATGGAAGGGTATGAAACACCATCTGCAACCTATCAAGAGGGGAAGAGGTTTTTGTGCATAGATGGTGGCTTGTGCGAAGACCTTGGAGCCCTTTTGGACCAGTCGAAGGGGCCCTGTGAGCTGAAGGAGTGAGTGATAACTCCAGTCTACGGGAGGGCTTTGCTGATGGTCCTACTGCAGATAGTCAAGCTGGGGAGCAGAACCAAGGCTGCTGCCCGCCAGCTCCCCCCGCTCGCTGGCCTGCCGTAAAAATAGCACTTAGCGATGGTGAGAGTTGTGCCTGGAAAAGGACACGAAGGAATTAATGTAAGAACAGCCATCTGGGCACAGCGGTGTCTTCTCTCTGCTCGGCTGGTGGATGTGGAAGGAGAGACTCTGAAGGTGTGCTGCCGCTGTGGCCTCCCTTCGAGCAGTCTCGTGGGCTTCCCTCGGGGTTGCGTCTGGACCGTCATTTTTAATAGCTGCCAGTGAGCTCTTTCTGATGAGTCTGACGGTGCACGTCCACCACCAGAACACCTAGTGATGAGTTCTGCAAATCTGATAGTGCATGGCCTGGAAAAGCACTCCTGCTTTTGGTGTTAAACTTAACCGCACTCCTAGTGTAAACATCTCCTGCCATTTTGTAGCTCTCCATCACGTCTATGTTCTTTCTAGTCCTTCTTTTCCAGATGCATGCTGGCCCCAGGCATGGAAACCTTCCTGTACCTCTAGCCTGCCCTGCCCTTTGTGGTACCTCTTATAATCCTGTATTCTTTCTTGGATGGGCTGGCCAGGTCTTGTGGGAAGTATCCGAAGCGTGGGCATAGGATGGACTAACTCAGTGGCATGATACTCTCAGGCTTTGTTCCCTCTTCCTTTTCTGAAGTATGCTGGAGAATTGTTAGGATGTACATTAATACCGTACTACCTAAGCGGAGTCCTTTTTAAGACGGTGTGTCGGGCTTTTTCTTAGTCCCCTCAACCTGCTCCTGAACACACGCTGGGTTTCGAGTGGGTGGGGAGAACCCGTGCAGGGATGTGCTGCATCCCTATGGATGCACGGCCCCTCACGCGGAGGATGATCGGCTGTGGGGAGCGGAGCCTTTCCCCAGCCAGGGTCTCCAGAAATACCTGCGATCCTCACCAAGGAGGGAGGTCACCGCTGCCTTAAAAGCTGCTGGGTAAAGCACAGGGTATCAGTGGGATGGTGGTGGCTCTGGAGGGGACGGAGGAGAGTGGGACGGAGGTGGCAGCTCAGGGGATGGGTCTGTGCCGGGCTGGGTTTCCGCAGGACTGCGGGGGGAGAGGGGAGCGGGGATGATGCTGTCGCTCTGAGGCTCTTTCCAAGGCCAACACAGCATTTTAATCAGTCTGGAGCGAGTGCTTCTTGCAAACGGGACCGGAGAGCTGAATGGCTTTTTCCTGGGCTGCAACCGAAGCTGCCTCAGCCGGGTGCCGGCGCTGCTGAAGTCGCTCCTGCTGCTCTAAAATTAGCCGCAGAGCGGAGAGGCACCCGCTGTCTCCCGGAGTTTGGTGGCCGGGGGCTCCTGGCCACGTCCTCGCCAGCCTCCCCCCATCCCCACCACCTTTTGGCAGCGCGGTCAGGCTCGGTCCAGCCTGGACTTGCTTCCCCAAGGCATCCGATGCAACGCAGCTCTCGAGGACGTGCGAACGGGGAAAGGAGCGAGAAGCCAGCCTGCCGTGGCGATGTATTTTTGGGGAGCAAAGGAGGTGCCGGGGGTAACCGGGGGCCGGGCAGCGCCCAGGGCCAAGCCCAGCACCTCTGCCCCCCGGCGCACAGCAGGGTGAGAAATTTTGCAAGAGGAAGTGGCGGAGGGCTGCGCGGTGCGAGGCGAGCGCAGGAAGGGGAGGCGATGCTGCACGGGAGCCCGGGGGACCAGACGACGGGTGGTGAGCGAAGCCGGGCACCGAGAGCGGGAGCAAATTTTGCAGCTCTGCCCCTTCCATGCTACCCCAGCGCTGCTGCGCAGGGAGGCGGGTGGAGGAGGAGAGGGAAGGGTTACCCGGCACGGCTGCCTGTTAAAGAGAAATAGCTCTGCTGGCTCTGGAGGATGAGCAGAAGGAGCTATTGCAGATAAAGCGCCGGCGAGCTGAGGATGTGAGAGCGGGCTCGCTGCTGGTGCGGGAGCCGGAGCGGGGACCGCCGATGGTGGCCGGTCCCCCGGCGAGCCCTCTGCGCGCTCGGCCTCTCGCCTCTGCTGGGCTTCGATGACCATCGGCAGCAGCATGAGCAGCGGGTATTGTAGCTTGGATGAAGACCTCGAGGATTGCTTTTTCACGGCAAAAACCTCTTTCTTCCGGAGCACGCCGAACAAGGTCCCTGCCAAGGTAACAGCTGAAAAACTAGTGGGAAGGGCTGTGCTGGGTGGGAGGTGGGGGGGGGGGGGGTTGCCGGCGAGGGGAGATGTCGGTGTTCTTGCACGTCTGGCTGCAGGTGCTGCCAAAATTAGCTTGCAGCTGGAGTCAGGGCAGAGCTGCTGGTGGGGAGGAGGGCTCGATCTGCCTCTTGCAGGCTCCCCGCTCCTGTGCAGGGGGTCTGCACTGCTGCAGATTTTTCTCGGCCACGTCTCGACCTTTTGCGTGCCGGGTTGGCCCCTTCCTGGGGGATCCACGGTGGAGGAGCCGAGTCTAAATGTGGGTTTTTCAGCTTTAGGGGGGGCAGGCAGCAGCCCTGCCAGCTGCCATCCACGGGTCAGGCTCGCGGCCAGGGACATGTGGTTTGGCCTTGCGAAATACGCATCGTTGGTGAAAATTGTGCCTCTGAGGTGGATAGGGAGATGGGAAAGTTACAGGACTAAATTAATCTGCGAACTTATTAACACAGTGATGAATCTGGTCCTTTTCTGGGCGCTTGGGTGCATGTGTACCTGCCTTGGAGCAGGACGAGATTTCTGTATCGGTAACGCTGACAAAGCTGCTTCACGTTTAAGTGTTTATTTAAAAAAAAACAAACACAAGAACATCCCCATCATAAACTTTGGGGCCCCAACCAGAACTGAGCACAAAAGGAGAAGGCGAGAAGGCGCTGCTGCGGAAGTGGGGGTTTCGCTCAGGAACAAGAGCCCTGCGGCGCTGCGAGATGAGATCTGACCCGGGGAGCAGCTTTTTCACTTAGAAATTCCCCTGCAAAACATCAGCACCAACGCGCTTCTGTTCGGGCTCTTGCTATATTTGCACGCCCGAGGTTGCTGAGCTGCAATCCTCAGCAGGTGATTTGGGGTTCGGCTTTCCGCAGCGTGGGGTCCGGAGGGCTCTCCCGGCGACCTGGGCTGTTCTCCTTGGTGGTGGGGGGGTTGCTCTGGGGGAAGAGTTTCAATCAACTGGCAGTTTTGGTTTAATTTCTTTGAAGAAATGCTCCCTTGGGTTTAACACGGGATATTCCCTGATAGCCAGCAGCTCCCTCTCGCTATGATTAACCGACACGTACTGCTGGTTTTTAAATGTCATTTGATGATTCATTTGTGTAGGAGATGTAAAAGATGACGGTGTTAGTGCAATAGGCGCTGCACCCCACACCGGTTTAATGCTGTTCTTTTTGAGCCATGGCACTGCAGATCCTCAGCTACCTTTCCAAATCAGCCTGATCCCGTTCGTGCTCGGGAGCTCTCCCTCGCAGAGGGGTCAGGGGCTGCGGCAGCCCCTTTTGCCCGGCTCCTCGCCTGGATGTGGCCGGCGTAGGTGACAGACCTCGTGGCTGCTGGAGAAGATGGAGCCTTTTGGGCGCTTGGTGTTACGGGGAGGAAATGGTTCCTGTGCATGAAAAAAAAAAAAAAAAAAAAAAACCCACACAAAATTTGCTGCTCAAGCAAATCATGTTGCATAATGGGTCTGTGTGCAGGGGTGGGTCTTCGCATCTCGCCGGCAGGAGGTGGAAACCATCCTCAGGCCTTGGTGGAAGGAGGTTTTGGGGGGTTCGTGGCATGCTGGGGGGTTGGTGGTGGTGCAGGTCTTGCAGGAGCATGAGGCTGGACCTCAGCTCTGGATGGAGCTAGCCCTGGAGCACGGTGGGGAGGAGGAGGAGGAGGAGAAGGTGGTGGTCCACTGAGGCTGGGCTGGACGGCGGGTGGAGGGCAGCAAGGAGAGCATGTGCCTGGGGAGCAGCCAGCAAAGCAGAGGGACAGGCTCAGCCCCAAGGTGGACATCTCCTTTGGGTTTTGCTTCACTCCCTGTCCCCCCCTTTTTTACTTGGTATCTCACTGCTCTTGAGTGATGGTATTGAATGTGGAACATTTCCACCGCAGCAAGAGCTGCTTGTGGCAACAGCATTGCTTTTCACCACCAAGTACGGTACCTGCTCCTGGCTGTGGGCAGAAAACATCAGCTTGGACCCAAAAGTGAGTTAACCTGCTGGGTGTGTTTGGGAACAGCAACGTTTGTCCGTCCTTAGATGCCCAGGAAGGATTCCCGAGCCCAGAACGCACAGTGTGGTCAGCGCTGCAGCAACGGCAGCCACCAGCCCATGGGCATGCTCTGCGCTGGGCAGGAATAAGCAAAATAAGGATAACTTAGGGAAGCATGTCTTACAAGACCTAGGAAACAATCTCTGTAGAGGAAATGCATTGTAGGTGGGGTAGGAGGGGACATAGAGACCTCCCACCATTTAAAAAAAATAGAGACTGGAATTTGATCACTATGATTAATGATTTTTCTGATTGAAATAACTGTATTAATCTGAAGAGCCTCTTTCTAGGAATTTTGTAATTCCTTTTTTATTTTCAGAACCATCAGCGCAATCACTCTTCATTAGCAAAGAACCGTTTTAGATCTCAGATGTGACCTCATCCCTGGAGATCTATTACTTGGCATTTTCGTGACTCTTCAGCTGAATGGCTTCAGTGACTTCTGCCTGAAGCGTGATTGCTTAAAACTCTGCAAAATTGCTCTTCGAGTCCTGCATCAGTGGCTGCCGGGAGAGCTAGCTTAGAGGAGAAAGGGGCAAGTTTCACCATGCAGTTTCACCCGGGGCGGGATCCAGGGGTGGAATCCAGGGATGGGGATGATGGGAGCAGCTCCTGGGTTCGGGGTCCCTGAACAACATGAGCTGGGGTAACCCTGCAGGCAAAAGTCTTCTCCGCTGAAGAAGAGGGAAGCTGTCACATCGTGGAGGCGTTTGCGGTGGGATGCACGGGGGGTGTTGCTCTGCTACCAGGTGCTCAGAGCAGAGACCACCGCGGGGGGGTGCCCCGTGCGGGAGGGGGTGGCCGGCGGGGAGTTACGTGAGCTCGGGCAAGGGGAGTCAGAGGACACCGCAGTGCTGGTTTTGGCTCCGTGTCTGTTTTCTCCCTCTCTTCAAGCCCTCCGCGGCGGCAGCATGTGGTGGTGCCTGCGATGGGGGCTACATCCCTGGAGATGCTCGAAACCCAAGCAAGGGCTGGAGGTGATCTCCAAGATCCCGTCCAGCCTTGGAGAAACCCCGTAGTCCCCGAACTGGCTGCTTGTCAGGTGCAGCATCTGCACCAGTTTGTGGGTTGCAGGTAACCAGCAGGAATTTTGGTTGCCTGTGGTGGGTGGGCAAAGGGGGCATCGCTCTGCCTGGTGCAATGCAGAAGGAGCCAGAGGCGAGGGACCAGCACAGGGTCCTGTCCTTGGCCCGTTGTCTCTGTCTTCCAAAGGACCGTCAGAGCAGGGAGTGATTTCCAGAGGGGAGGCAGGTCTGCAGGGGGTCTGGCGCAGCCTGGAGCGCAGGAACGGCCCTGGGGCACCTCTCCTGGGGGGGAAGGGGCTTTTCCTGGCCCTGCAAGGCTGTGATCGGTTCCCAAATGTCTGCTCCTAAGGATCAGCAGATCCCTCTGATCCACCCAGCCTCCCTGATCCAGGCCGGGGTCTCGCCAGGCTGATCTCTGTGCACACAGACAGTGGCGTGGGTGTGCGCCCGTGGGGTCCTGTCCAGCCCAGACCCCCCTGAGATGGAGCTCCCTGGGAGGACCTGCTCAGCTCTCTCTGCTGAGCAGCGATGTGGCAGGAAAAATGGTTTCTAAGTGAAATCTCCATGGCAATCAAAACACCGAGCCCATCTCCACTTGCCTCTAACCTCTCTGAAATGCAGCAACGATCCTTCTCCCCTTCTCTAGAGATGCACTGCTCTCCTATCTTTTGCCTTTTCCTCTGAACCCCAAAGTAAACTGCAGCATCTCGTTTGAATTTCTCAAAGGGAGTGAAATATGTTGGGGTTTTTGGGTTTGTTTTGTTTGTTTGAATCTGTTGTATGATTCTCGCCCCCCTCACCTGTCCGCGCTTTAGCAGTCAATCCTTTCCCCGAATTGTGCTGTGTATCGTGGGAGTGCGCGGTGAAGGGGGAGGTGTTGGGCAGTGATGGAGAGCTGTGCAAAAGCAGAGATGTCCCAGCTCTCTGGTGACTGTGGTGGGGCTGGGTGGTCCTGCCCCAGCCCCACTGCACCCCAGCTGCCACTGCTCCCTGCTGCAGCTGGATTTACAGTTCCGAGCTGCTGGTTCTCATGTTTCTGGCTCCAATTTGAAGCGTTCACGTTTCTTTCCAGTCCTTCGTGCTGCGGTGTGGTAGTGGTGATCACAGGGTGTGAGCTGGTGATGCTCCTCGGAATGGCTCCCCGGCCAACAGCACTTGGATGCACTTCTCCAGGCTTTGTTTTCTGATGTTTTAAGACAGCTCTTTCCTTAATAAGGAGAAGAATTGAGGATTGATGCCCTGAGGCATAAAATCGCTTCGGAAGA